>NC_137346.1:6223243-6823243 GCF_965287045.1 Carcharhinus amblyrhynchos | reverse complement strand
GAAGGATGTTTTTGCTCTCGAGAGAGTGCAGCGAAGGTTTACCAGGCTGATTCCGGAGATGGTGGGACTGATGTATGAGGAGAGATTGACCAGGTTAGGATTGTTTTCACTGGAGTTCAGATGAATGAGGGGGTACCAGATAGAGATTTATAAAATTCTAACAGCGCTAGAAGGGTAGATGCAGGGAGGATGTTTCAGATGGTGGTGGGTGTCTAGGACCAGGGGTTCTAGAGTCTGGGGATTTTGGGTGGATCATTTGGGACAGAGATGAGTAGACATTTCTTCACCCAAACAGTGATGAGCCTGTGGAATTCATTACCACAGGAAGTAGTTGATGCCAAAACAGTGAATGTATTCAAGAGACAGTTAGATATAGCACTTGGAGCCAACAGGATCAAAGGTTACGGGGAGTGAGCAGGATTAGGCTATTGAGTTGGGCAATCAGCCACGATCATGACGAATGGCGGAGAAGGCGTGAACGAGCAAGTGGTCTTCTCCTGCTCCAGTCTTCTAAGTTTCTATGATACCATCAACACATCTATTCCACTAGAGGCCCAAACATTCTAGACCACTGCTACACAAATATCAAAAATGCCAACCGCTCTATCGCTCACTCACACTTTGGTAAATCTGACCACAAGGCTACTCTCCCGGCTTATAATCAAAAACAGAAAAGAGAGAATCGGTCAAACAGTCATGCAATGTTGGTCTGAGGAATTGGGCAATATACTATGGGACTGCTTACAATCGGTAGATGGGTCAGTATTTACAAACTCTGTGACCAGCCTGAACGAGTGCATCACTACAGTAACTGACTTCATTAGTAAATGCGTAGAAGACTATATGCCAAAGAAACAAATCTGCGTGTTAGTGATGGCACAAATCAATTCCTGCCTGCCAGACTGGATGGATCCACTACAGTTCACCAATAGCCTCAACAGATCCAGAGCAGGTGCCATCTCCGTGGCCTTACACTGAACCCTAAAGTACCTAGGTCACAAAGACACAAATGATAGACTCCTATTCATAGACTACAACCCTGCCTTTAACAGCATTATTCCTATGAGACTCAACTCCAGATTTCATGACCTGGGGCTCGGCTCCTCCCAGACACTTGCCAGACATCTCAAATAACTTTTGAAAGTTTCTGCCTGATACCATCAAAGTTGGCTTTACCGCAATTTAGAATTTTAACTTCTGGGACAGACCTATCATTCTCCTTGGCTATCTTAAAACTAATAGAATTATGGTCACTGATCCCAAAGTGATCCCTCACTTACAGTTCTGTCACCTGCCCTTCCTTATTTCCCAAGAGGAGATTATGTTTTGTCCCCTCTCTAGTCAGGCCATCCACATACAGAATGAGAAATTCCACCTGAACACACTCAACAAATTTCTCTCCATCCAACCCTCTAATACTATGGCTGTCCCAGTCAATGTTGGGGAAGTTAAAATCTCTGACTATTACCACTCTATTTTTCTTGGCGCTATCTGTAATCTCCTTACATATTTGCTCCTCAATTATTTCCCACCGACTATTTGGGGGCCTATAGTACAACCCTATCAAAGTAATTTCCCCCTTCTTATTTCTCAGTTCTACCCATATAGACTCAGTGGCCGAACCCTCAAATATATATTTCTCTCAGTACGGCCTTGATGTTTTCCCTAATCGAAAGTGCAACTTCCCCTCCTCTCTTACTTCCCGTTCTATCTTTCCTATAGCATCTGTACCCTGGAACATTAAGCTGCCAGTCCTGTCCCTCCCTTACCCATGTTTCAGTAATTGCTAAAATATCCCAATCCTATGCATCCAACCAAGCCCTGAGTTCATCTGCCTTGTGTGTCAGGCCTCTTGCATTGAAATAAATGGGGTTTAATCTGGACTTCTCTTGCTCTCTGTCTTGCTTTTGCCTGATCTGTCTATTACTAGGATTACTGACATTGCCTTTAGTACTTAATGCGCTCTCTTTAACTTCTGTGCTGTCCTCAAACTTCTCTTCTGTCTCCCTACTGCTTTGGATCCCATCCCCTCCCAAACTAGTTTAAACCCTCCCGAGAGGCTCTAGCAAATCTCCCTGCCAGGACTAGGACTAGGGGGCACAGCCTCAAGATAAAGGGGCAGTTTAGAACAGAGTTGAGGAGGAACTTCTTCACTCAAAGGGTGGTGAATCTCTGGAATTCTCTGCCCGTTGAAGTGGTGGAGGCTCCCTCGCTAAATATTTTTAAGACGCGGGTTGATGGGTTTTTGATAAGAGAGGGGATTAAGGGTTATGGGGAGAGGGCGGGAATGTGGAACTGAGCCACGACAGATCAGCCATGATCTTATTGAATGGCGGGGCAGGCTCGAAGGGCCAGATGGCCTACTCCTGCTCCTATTTCTTATGTTCTTATGTTAGTCACCCTGCACTTCAAGTGTAACCCACATAGTGAGCAAGAAACAATACTTCTCACTGTGTGCTAATACACGTGACAAAAATAAATCAAATCAAAGTGCGGGTTAGGTTGATTGGCCATGCTAAATTACTCCTTAGTATCAGGGAACTAGCTAGGGTAAATAAGTAAGGCTTTCGGGATGGGGCCTGAATGTGAGGTGGTCTGTGCAGACTCGATGGGCCGGATCTCCTCATTCTGCACTGTAAAGATTTTAAATCTTTCCTGCCTGAAAAAGTTGGACAGGAACTAGACTACTCTCTGGAATCAGTTACATTCTTGGACACACACATCTCCATTAAGGACAGCACTTCACTGTACCGCAAGCCCATGGATAATCTCACAATGCTCCACTTCTCCGGCTTCCACCCTAAGCACGTTAAAGAAGCCATCCCCTACAGACAAGGCCTCCTTACATACAAGGTCTACTCAGATGGGAAGGATCGTAACAGACACCTCCAGATGCTGAAAAATGCCCTCATAAGAACAGAATATGATGCTCAACTCATCAATTGTCAGTTCCGATGTGCTGCAGCGAAAAACTGCACCGACCTCCTCAGAAGACAAACACGGGACATGGAGGACAGAGTACCCTTCATTGTCCAGTACTTCCCCGGAGCGGAGAAGCTACGACACCTTCTCGGGAGCCTTCAACATGTCATTGATGAAGACAAACACCTCACCAAGGCCATCCTCACACCCCCACTTCTTGCCTTCATACAACCTCAAACAGACCATTGTCTGCAACAAACTACCCAGCCTTCAGGAGGACAGTGACCATGACACCACACAACCCTGCCACAGCAACCTCTGCAAGGAGTGCCAGATCATCGACACGGATGCCATCATCTCACGTGAGAACACCATCCACCAGGTACATGCTCTTGTCTCAGCCAACATTGTCTACCTAATGCGCTGCAGAAGAGGATGTCCTGAGGCATGGTACACTGGGGAGACCATGCAGACGCTACGACAATGGATGAATGAGCATCGCTCGACAATCACCAGGCAAGACTGTTCTCTTCCTGTTGGCGAACACTTCAGTGGTCACGGGCATTCGGCCTCTGACCTTCGGGTAAGGGTTCTCCAAGGCGGCCTTCACAACACACGACAGCACAGAGTCGCTGAGCAGAAACCGATAGCCAAGTTCCGCACACATGAGGACGGCCTCAACCGGGGTCTTGGGTTCATGTCACACTATCTGTCACCCCCATATCGACTTGCCTGGGTTTGCCAAATCTCACTAACTGTCCTGTCTGGAGACAATACACATCTCTAACGCTCTCCCCACTCACACCCTGTACCTTTAAGACTTGATTACCTGTAAAGACTCGCATTCCAGCCATTATCTTGTAAATTGAGTTTGTGTCTTTATATACCCTGTTTGTGAATAGAATTCCCACTTACCTGACGAAGGGGCAGCGCTCCAAAGCTCGTGGATTTTGCTACCCAATGACCCTGTTGTTGGGGTGCTGTCAGACTGTGTTTATGATGTGGGTATGCCGGCGTTGGACTGGGGTAAACACAGTCAAAAGTCTGACAACACCAGGTTTTAGTCCAACCTATTTATTTGATAATATACTCACTAGCTTTTGAGGGGACAGCCTCTTCGTCAGGTGAATGGAGAGTTCAGAACAGTTCAGAACTCTCCATTCACCTGACGAAGAGGCTGTCCCCTCGAAAGCTAGTGAGAATATTATCAAATAAATAGGTTGGACTAAAACCTGGTGTTGTCAGACTTTTGACTGTGTTTACCCCAGTCTAAGGCCAGGGCTGAAGTAGCAGAAGGCGGTCCATTACCTTTTATGGGGAATATGCAAATAAGTAGGCAGGAATTTTAATCAAAGATTTTCTTACTGGAGAGGATCAGTCAGAGATTAATGGGAAAAATAAAGCAGGATTGATCAGCTTGGTGCAGAAGATTCTCAGTAAGGTAAGAACATGGCTTTTTGAAACAGAGTAAGTATGACTGTAAGATGTAGTGTTTGATATTGGCTGGCCATGTGGGCAAGTGTTTTGCAATATTTACCTGGGAGGGGTGGAACTGTGATTTTGGTGGTGGTTTCCCCTGGTTGAGTTTATCCCATGATACTATCAGTGTGCTGATACCTGTGATGTCCTGAAATGTGGGGGTATTCAACTATAAAATGTGGTAGTGGGGTACTGTGCTTTGCCTTGATGTGTTTAAGCTCATGCATGTTTTCTCTGCTTATGTGCTAGTCTAAAAAGTCTGACAACACCAGGTTTTAGCCCAACCGATTTATTTGATAGCAAACCCACAAGCTTTCGAGGTTTCCCTCTTCGTCAGGTGAATGGAGAGTTCTGGCCTCGGACAGAGCAATATAAAGCACAGACAGTTTAGAGATTACTGATTAGAATGCAAATCTTTACACCTAACCTGCTGTTCAAGTCTTAAAGTGGCCGACAATGTGTGTGGAAGGAGCACTGATCACAGGTTAAAGAGATGTGTATTGTCTCCAGACAGCACAGTAAGTGAGGTTTTGCAAACCCAGGCAAGTCACGGGGGCTACAGATAGTGCGACATGAACCCAAGATCCCTGTTGAGACCGTCCTCATGTGTGTGGAACTTGGCTATCAGTCTCTGCTCAGCGACTCTGCGCTGTCGCGTGTCGTGAAGGCCGCCTTGGAGAGCGCTTACCCGAAGGTCAGAGGCTGAATGCCCGTGACCACTGAAGTGTTCGCCAACAGGAAAGGAACAGTCTTGCCTGGTGATTGTCGAGCGATGTTCATTCATCCGTTGTTGTAGCGTCTGCATGGTCTCCCCAATGTACCTAGTGTTCAGGGGGCAATGGATGATGTATTTTTATCATTAACTAGAGAGGCTTAGAGAAAAAAATGCTATTGTGTCATTCAGTAAAAAGTCTGACAACACCAGGTTTTAGTCCAACCAATTTATTTGATAGTAAACTCACAAGCTTTGTCAGACTTTTTACTGTGTTTACCCCAGTCCAACGCCGGCACATCCACATTGTGTCATTCATCCAGAAACAAATGATACCCCCTTCTAAAATGACTTGTTGCATTATATATGCTGGCACGGTGGATCGCACTACTGCCCCACAGCTCCTGGGACGCGGGTTCGTTTCCTGGCTTGGGTCACTGTCTCTGTGCTGTTTGCGCGTTGTCCTCGTGTCTGCGTGGGTTTCCTCCGGGTGCTCCAGTTTCCTCCCACAGTCCAAAGATGTGTGGGTTAGTTGGCCAGGCTGAGATGTGTAGTTCAGAGGGATTAGCGGGTAAACATGTAGGGATAAGGAAGTGGAGCCTGCGTGGGATTGTGGTCGGTGTTGACTCGATGGGCCAAATGGCCTCTTCCTGCACTGTAGGGTTTCTATGATTTCTATATACCTTGGGAAATGCTCTACTGCAAAATTTGTGATAATAGGAACTGCGTTAATACAAAATAGAGATTGATCATTTTCTAATACAAGCTGCTGTTGTAGGTAGTTTTCATTGAAAACCCTTAAAAATACAATTGCAATGATCCAAAAACTCAGCAGATTTGTGGGGAAGAGTTGACGGGGGCAATTTTCCCACAAAAAAACTTTGTGCCTAGATTTTCCTGTCTTTTTTTGGTTGTACTTAGTGGGATGAATTTCTGGCAGTCTGTGAATCACTGAATTCACTGGGAGGATTCATGCCAGTAGGAGGGCCTACTCCTGCCCGAGAGGCAGGCATCAGTGAGCGAGATCCAGCACATTGGAGAATAGGATCAAAGGTTATGGGGAGAAAGCAGATTGAGGCTACTGAGTTGGGTGATCAACCATGATCGTAATGAATGGGGGAGCAGACACGAAGGGCCAAATGGCCTCCTCCTGCTCCTATCTTCTACATTCTTTCAATGGGCCATTGTGCATGCGCCAACCTATTATAAGGGAAACATTTTGATTCCAACGTTTCTTCCTTTAGTTCCAAAGACCTCAACGCTTGCAACATTTTGCTTTTGTTTTAAATGTTCAACCACTTTAAATCAATATATTTTTCTTATGAGCGAGTAGGCCATTCAGCCTCTCGAAGCTACTCTGCCGTTTAACACATTCATAGCTGATCTGACAAGTCTGATTCCACCTCACCCTGATCTCATATCACTCCCCTTACTGACCCAGTATCTATCCACGTAGAGGTTTACAGCACGGAAACAGGCCCTTCGGCCCAACTTGTCCGTGCTGCCCTTTTCTTTTAGAAAACCCCTAAGCTAATCCCAATTGCCTGCATTTGGCCCATACCCCTCTGTACCCATCGTACCCATCTATCTAAATGTTTCCGAAAAGACAAAATTGTAGCCGCCTCTACTACTACCTCTGGCAGCTTATTCCAAACACTCACCACGCTCTGTGTGAAAAAATTGCCCCTCTGGACACTTTTGTATCTCTCCCCTCTCACTTTAAACCTATGCCCTCTAGTTTTTTTTTAATTTCAGAAATATACTTTATTCATGAAAAAATCTCAATTAAACCATTGCAAACTTATGTGCCTAAAAATTTCAAACAGCGCGCAAAAGACATTTTTACAGTCCCGGGTGGTTCGTTTTTAATGCTGCGTACGTTTATCGTGGCAAACTTTAAGGCCATTTTTACAATTTAAAGGACTTGTCAGTTCTTGTCCGCATGCTCTAGGGGTCGCATCCCTGTGACGTTGACGAAATTCTGCAGGGCTGAGGTGGCAGACCGACCCTGGCTCCGACCCCCGACAGCGACTGGGTGACATTTGTGATGTTGGGCTGCCGTCGGTTGGTGCCGGGGTTGCAGGCTGGTCTCCACGATGGACGTTGTTAGTGTCCTCGTTTCTGCTCTGCGGGGTCAGGACGGCCTCGGCAGCACTGGTGCCTCCGTCGCCTGGATGGGCCACGTCCGTGACGGTGTCGGTGGTGGTTTGCGACTGCTGTGGTTCCCGTGTCGCTTTAATGCTGGGCCGTTTGACATTTCGTCATCTGCCAGCTTTCTTTTCCTCGTCTGAGGAGACGTCACTACTGGAGGCTCCGGCTACCACGGATTTCCTTTTCCGGTTGTTTTTCCTTGACCTTGCGTCCTGCCAGGGGTTCTCAGGGCCTGCTTCCTCTTGCTCCATGACCTCTGCATCCTCCGCTGTTGGTGGTGTGGATGTGTCATCCTGCTGCATTGGGGGGGGGGGGGGGGGGGGGGGTGGTGGTGGTCCACCCCTGCTTCGGAAGCTTTCTCCGGATCAGCTTCCGTTGCGGTGGATTTCTTGTTTCCTGAGACGAGAGGGGCATTTGCCTTCCTTGCTTTGCCTCTGGTAATCTGGGCGTAGGTGACTTTCCGTACCCGGGGAGGAACGTCAGCACGTCCTCCGCTGGGACGTAGGGGTTATACATTTGGAAAGTGATAACCCGGTTCCGCTGGGACGGCACGGTGAACAGGGGAGAGGGGCCCCTCTTTGCCTTTCTCCTTGAGCGCTGTCAGGAACTTGAGGCATCCTGCCAGGCTCCTGAACCTGACGTCCACGTAGGGCTGGTTGCTGTATTCAGCCTCACCGTAGATGTCTGCTGCTTGGAATCCGCAGCACTCGAACAAAACCTTCTCGACGAGGTAGTCGCGGCCCACGGGCGAGCCTTCTCCTGAAGGTTTGACCCGGATGGTGTTGGGCAGCTCTTGGCCTGTAGCTCTCGGAGCAGCTGCAGCCATAGCTCCAGAACACTGAGTCGTACTGTACCAGCGTTAGGTCCAAGCCAGAGGCTTGAAACCAGCATGAAGATCCGCCAATAGCAGCAGAGCTCAAGTGTTGTAGACGGTCACTCGTTCTGATGCCTGGAATCTGTTCTGATAAGAACAGATTTCTCTAGGAAAAAAACTATAGAAATGATCCCTAAAGGTATAGCCCTGGGCAAACCACCTGTTTGATCATGGTTTCATCCCAGCCAGTAAGTATCGCTGGTCACCAAACAAGGAAAGCTATAAGTTTGGAGCAGCAATTTAAAGGATTTTTTTTTCCAAAAATATACTTTATTCATAAAAATCTCAAATAAACCATTGTAAATCTACATGTCTTTGAATTGCAAACAGTGCAGAGTTGAAACTTTTTACAGTTCTATACAAATTACAGTCATTACATTTCAATACTTAAAGCTATATAGATGCCTCAATAAATTACTGTGTGACGTTATTGCTCAGATTGGCACACAGTCACACAGATCGAGGGTATTCTGCAGCTCCCGGGCTCTCGGTCTGCCTCCGTTAAAAGGTCTTACAGTGTGGACTTTCCCCATTGTGCCTTCATGGCGGCTGCCCCAAGCTTCAGCGAGTCCCTCAGCACGTAGTCCTGGACCTTGGAATGTGCCAGTCTGCAACACTCGGTCGAGGACAGTTCTTTCAGCTGGAAGATCAGCAAGTTTCAGGCGGACCTTCACTGAGTTGATGACCTTCCAGCAGCAGTTGATATTTGTCTCGGTGTGCGTCCCCAGAAACAGCCCGTAGAGCACTGTGTCACCGAGCTGCTCGGGACGAACCTCGACAAATACCACTGCATCTCACTCCAGACCTTCTTTGCAAAGGCATATTCCACAAGGAGGTGCGCGACTGTCTCATCAGCCCTGCAGCTGCTTCGAGGGCAGCGTGCGGTGCTGTTGAGACCTCGAACGTGCATAAAGGATCTGCCGGGGAGTGCCCTTCTCACCGCCAGGCAAGCCAGATCTTGGTGCTTGTTTGTCAGTTCTGGTGAGGAGGCATTCTGCCAGATGACACTGACCGTCTGCTCAGGGAACCATCCGACAGGATCCGCCATCTCCTTTTCTCTTAGGGCCCTAAGGATGTTACACGCTGACCACTGCTTAATCACCATGTGGTCAAAGGTGTGTTTGCGGAAAAATTTCTCCTCGAAGGACAGGTGCTGTGGTGCGGTCCACCTACTCGGAGCGTTCCGCTTGCTACATCCCTGTACCGGCAATGACCATTTCCCGGGTTAAAAACAGACAGTGGCGAAGTTACAGAAAGGATTCAACTAGCCTCAGGGTGAAGCTGACCACATTGTCAGGGTGAGGCAGCTGGGAGATACCGAAATAAATAATCCCACCTCTCACTGCCCAGCTGATGGGTGAGGATTGAAAGCTCATTGGGCTTCCTTCGCTTGGGTGAAAGTGCAACTTAATCAAGTAATGGACACAGAAACGGAGAGACAGCAGCAAAAAGCAGCCTGGGTCCACAGCTCAACCGGGCCTGGGTTCACATGGCTCAGGTTGATGAGCAGGCTTACATTCACACTGCAATGAAGTTACTGTGAAAATCCCTCAGATTGCTGCTATTTGCTTTGCGTCCAGATTATAACCCCGTCTCGCAGTAAGCAAGCCCCGACTGACAGCATTCTGCTTCTCCAAAAATATACTTCTTTGTTAAAATATCTGCAAAAACATTACACACTTTCCAAAATGGCCATCACACAAAGTGGAATAATATCATGTTCTTTACAGCTGAGCGAGTGGGCGAGGAGCTGGCAGATGGAGTATAATGTTAGCAAGTGTGAGGTTATCCACTTTGGCAGGAATAATAGTAGGAGGGATTATTATTTAAAAGGCGAAAAGCTGCAGCATGCTACGGTGCAGAGGGACCTCGGGGTCCTCGTGCATGAGTCGCAAAAACCCAGTCTGCAGGTGCAGCAGGTGGTCAGGAAGGCGAATGGGATGCTGGCCTTTATAGCGAGGGGGATTGAATATAAAAGTAGGGAGGTCTTGCTGCAACTGTACAGGGTACTGGTAAGGCCGCAGCTGGAGTACTGTGTGCAGTTTTGGTCGCCTCACTTGCACAAGGATATTTTGGCCTTGGAGGGAGTACAGAGGAGATTCACTAGGCTGATACCAGAGATGAGGGGGTTGGACTATGAAGAGAGACTAAATAGACTAGGTCTGTACTCGTTGGAGTTTAGAAGGATGAGGGGGGATCTTATAGAGATGTATAAGATAATGAAGGGGATGGATAGGGTAGAGGTAGAGAGATTCTTCCCGCTTAGAAAGGACAGCAGGACTAGAGGGCACAGCCTCAAGATAAGGGGGGGTCAGTTTAGAATAGAGTTGAGGAGGAACTTCTTCACTCAAAGGGTGGTGAGTCTCTGGAATTCTCTGCCTGTTGAAGTGGTGGAGGCTGCCTCGCTAAATATATTTAAGTCACGGGTAGATAGATTTCTGATAGACAAGGGAATTAAGGGTTATGGGGAGAAAGTGGGAAAGTGGAACTGATCCACTTCAGATCAGCCATGATCTTATTGAATGGCGGGGCAGGCTCGAAGGGCTAGATAGCCTACTCCTGCTCCTATTTCTTATGTTCTTATGTTCTTATGAGTGTGTGAGTGAGTGTGAGTAAGAGTGTGTGAGTGTGTGTGAATGTGTGAGTGAGTATGAGTGTGAGTGTGTGAGTGTGTCAGTGAGTGTGAGTGTGTTTGTGTTACTTATGAAGCTGGTGATTATTTCTGATTTTTACTCTAATTAATTTTGTGTCTGTGATAATTACGGAGCTCGGGCTGATGGAGATTCCCTCGGTGAGACGTAGGCAATCAAAGACAATCCCGGGTTTTCCCAAGGTTTCCCTGACAACCAGGTGTGTGGGATGAGCGGGGAATCCGTCCCTGGAGAAATCCACCCCCTTGTTGTCATGGAGCGATTTCCATAGGGATTGGGATCAGCAGCATTGGAAATTTAATCCCCCCACCAACCCCCCTCCCCAATATCCTTCCTTTAAACCAATCCCCACCTTCTTCCCTCCTTCCGGAATCACTTCCAGCCTCAAATCAGAGGATTGTCAAAGGAAGTAACATTTACATTTGCTTCCCATGACCACAGGTTGCCTGAAAAGCGGGTGGAAGTTTCCGGATTTAATGCAGAGTGACAGCAGGCAGGTCAGGCAGCACTGAAACCGCCCAAAGGGGGCTTTCTCCACCGTCTCATTAGGAAGAAAATCCAAGAGTAAGTCCCACCATGTCTCATTGGTGGGTGACCGCTGATCGAGCCTATCCCACCAGCAACATAGCTTTTTAAAGACCCCTCAATACACAAAAGTCTAAATAGAATACCACTCCCATAGACCCCCCCACAATGGATACTGACACTATCATTAAGAAAGCTCACCACTTCTACTTTCTCAGAAGACTAAGGAAATTTGGCACATCGGCTACAACTCTCACCAACTTTTATAGATGCACCATAGAAAGCATTCTTTCTGGTTGTATCACAGCTTGGTATGGCTGCTGCTCTGTGCAAGACCGCAAGGAACTACAAAAGGTTGTGAATGTAGCCCAGTCCATCACGCAAACCAACCTCCCATCCGTTGGCTCTGTCTACACTCCCCACTGGCTTGGCAAAGCAGCCAGCATAATTAAGGACCCCACACACCCCGGACATTCTCTCTTCCACCTTCTTCCTTCGGGGAAAAAGATACAAAAGTCTGAGGTCACGTACCAACCGACTCAAGAGCAGCTTCTTCCCTGCTGCTGTCAGACTTTTGAATGGACCTACCTTGTATTAAGGTGATCTTTCACTACACTCTAGCTATGACTGTAACATTACGTTCTGCACTCTCTCCTTTTCTTCACAATGAACAGTATGTTTTGTCTGTACAGCATACAAGAAACAATACTTTTCACTGTATGCTAAATGAGGGGAGAGATACAAAAGTGTCCAAAGAAGCAATTTTTTCACACAGAGGGTGGTGAGTCTCTGGAACAAGCTGCCAGAGGTAGTAGTAGAGGTAGGTACAATTTTGTCTTTTATAAAACATTTAGACAGTTACATGGGTACGATGGGTATAGAGGGATATGGGCCAAATGTGGGCAATTGGGATTAGTTTAGGGGTTTAAAAAGAAGGGCGGCATAGACAAGGTGGGCCGAAGGGCCTGTTCCCATACTGTAAACCTCTATCACTCTATGTGGCAATAATAAATCAAATCAAATCATAAACCCCACATCATACCTGCACCCATCCACCCAATGCAACAACCCCACCCACTGGCATTGACCCCAGTACTGCCCATGCCAATCTTGCTGCCCAGGAAAGAGCCTCTGTCCCCTTGAACAGTGCACCCATCACAGCTCCCCCAGCATATCTATCTGCCAGGTGCATGCCAGGGGGGATACCAGTTGTAACACATGTCGGTGTGAATGGTTAAGGTAACGGGAGGGGCATTATTAGACATACAGGCTGATAATTAGATTAAAATTGATGAAAGTAAGGATCTGGGTGTTGAAGGTCGAGATTCCCGGTACGTCAGTGTTGTGTGGCAGGGGCAAACGGGATGGGATTTCCCACCGGAGTGAAGCACAAAACGGGATTTTGCATTCCGGTCGCCATTTAGATGGGATTGCAAAATCCCGGCCAATGAAGTATCTTCAGTCTTGCAACGTAGGAAACTTGGCAACCACTTTGTACACAGCACGGTGACACAGTGGGTTAGCACTGCTGCCTCACAGCGCCAGGGACCCGGATTCAATTCCAGCCTCGGGTCACTGTCTGCATGGAGTTTGCATGTTCTCCCCGTGTCTGCGTGGGTTTCCTCCGGGTGCTCCGGTTTCCTCACACGCTCCAAAGATGTGCAGGTTAGGTGGATTGGCTGTGCTAAGTTGCCCCTTACTGTCAGGGGGGCTAGCTAGGGTAAATACATGGGGTTACGGGGATAGGGGCTGGGTGTGATTGCAGTCAGTGCAGACTCGATGGGCTGAATGGCCTCCTTCTGCACTGTAGGGATTCTATTCTATAATTTCTAATCTCACCTCCAAACAACCTGTATCCAGTTATAAATTCCTGCCCCCTTTGCTTTGGTTCTTTCAGAGTGCAAGAGAAAGTTTTGTTTTTTAGAAATGATTTTAAAGGGACGCATTATTCCCTGAAGCGGTCGGTGCTGTGAAGTAACCCTCAGAATTAGTTCACCTAAATTGGCCTCTTGATGAAACCTCAACACGTGTTCTGTACCGTTCCCCATCACATGGACAATTGGCGACCTCTGGTGGACATCTTGAGATTTGCAGTATTTCACTGTGTGATCACTGAGCCCTGGTGACTCACTGAGCAGAACTCTCCATTCACTTGACAAAGGCTAATGGCTTTTGCTACCAAATAAACCTGTTGGACTTTAACCTGATGTTGTGAGACTTCTTACTGGACTCACTGAGCAGCAGCTTGGGTCATAGATACTAGAATCATTGCACCTTCTAATACAGAAGGTAGCCTTTCAGCCTATCATACCCATTGGTTCTGCCAGCCTTCTTCTCCCCCTCCAGCCCAGGGATGTTTTTCCTTTTAAGTATTTATCCAAGTCCCTTTTATTTGATTTATTAGAGTCACACATGGGCTTACATTAACACTGCAATGAAGTTTCTGTGAAAATCCCCTAGTTGCCACACTCCAGCACCTGTTCGGGTACACTGAGGGAGAATTTATCATGACCAAATGCACCTAACCAGAGCACCCAGAGGAAACCCATGCAGGCACGGGGAGAATGTGCAGACTCCACACAGACAGTGACCCAAGCCAGGAATCGAACCCGGATCCCTGGCGCTAATGAAGCAGCAGTGCTAACCACTGTGCCACCCACAACAGAAAGAGATTCTCCTTATGTCCCTCGCCCTTCATAATTTTGTACATCTTTAGTAAATCTCTCCCTAACATTCTCTGCTCGAAGGAGAAGCTATCGCAGCTTCTGTCGACCTTCTACACTCACCGAATTCGCTCATCACTGGCGCCATTCTGATAAATCTCCTCTGTTTGGGTTTTGAAATTTAATCGGTCTGATTGACACACTGGCTTTCTGTATGAAAAACAGAAATCTTTGTTTAATCAAGCTATGAAAGATTCGAGCAAGTATATTTCAGAGACGACACAAAGGAGCTAGGCGTGACCCACATTTCCACACTTGGCAACTCAAAGCAAGAGTTGAAAAAAAACTCAACCAAAATACACAGGAACAACTGCAGACATAAACATTCAACTGGCTCGCTGCTCCCTCACTACAATCGGCTGCTCAGGGAGATGGGATCTTATCAGCCGCACCGTGTACACAACTACTGTCCAGCCAACAGCCCCACGAGCCCCTACAACTGCAATGGAACAACAACAGTCACCACGGCAACGAGGACCACGAGAGTGACACTCTCTGAACAAGGAACAGCGCCCAGAACAAAATCAACTTGCCCATGTCCCAGTCAGAGACCTGCACAGTTTGAAGCCTGTGGCTGGAATTTTCCAGCACTTCACGCTGGATCTTCCAGTCCCACTGATGTAAATGGAGATTTCAATGGCTCACTGGCTCCACCAAGGGGTGACTGGGAGGGAGTGCTAGGTACATAACGCATGTGCAGAGGTATGTGCAGAATAAACAGTTGTCCATGTATGAGGACAGTGGGTAATTAGGGTAACTCACAGGATCTTGCATGGAAATGTATGTTTTGTTCACTAGCGGGGTGGGGTATTTGTACCTTTCGTTCAATAGGAAAAGGGGACATTTGGCTTTTGAAATGTAACGTCCCTGATCGACACATTGAGCTTTCCACAGTCATGTGACTATACCATGAGGCTGCCTGTGGAGGAGAACATCTTAAGATCAGTTCAATAAAGACCTCACACTGAGAACACACTGGAGGAGACTTCTGTCTGTGTGTATGAAACACTCTCCAAGGCCTTAACGTCCTGCCGTAAATGTGGTGTCCAGAATTGAACTCAATACCCCGGCTAGCTTAGCAATAACTTTCTTTGTATCCTATGCCTCTGTCTACAAAGCACTTGTCCTGCCTGCTTCAGTGACTTGTGTATGTACACCCCGGATCTCTGCTCCCCTTTTAAAAAAGAAAAACTATTTTTGAGAATACCTTTTATAACTTAAAGATATCCCAACGCACTTTAAATTCATGCATTCTCGAAGCATAGTTAATGCAGCAGTGTAGAAAAATCAAGAGCCAATTTACACACAGGGAGATACAACATCAGTGTGATAATGCCCAGGTCACCCTGTTTTTATGGTTGTAGAATCATAGAATCTCTATAGTTCAAAAGGAGGCCATTTGGCCCATTGAGCCTGCATCAACAACGATCCCACTCAGGCCCTATCCTCATATATTTACCCTGCTACTCCCCCTGGCACAAAGGGTCAATTTACCACGGCCAATCCACCCAACCTGCACATTTTTTGGACTGTGGAAGGAAACCGGAGCACCCGGAGGAAACCCATGCAGACATGGGGAGAATGTGCAGACTCCACACAGACAGTGACCCACGCCGGGAATCGAGCCCGAGTCCCTGGCGCTGTGAGGCCGCAATGCTAACCATTGCGGGATAAATGTTGATGAAGGTGCCAAGGAGCACTTGGCTGCTCTTCTCCAAATAAAGCCATGTGATCCTTTCAGTCTACCTGAGAGGGCAAATGGGGCTTTGGTTTAAAATCTCTTCAAAAGACTGCACCTCCAACAGTGCAGCACTCCCTCAGCACTGGGAGTGTCAGCCTGGTTTAGGATTGGGCACAGAAAGAAGTCTCACAATACCAGGTGCCCACGGGTGTCTCTATGTGGTCACCCCAGTCCAGTGCCGGCATCTCCATATCATAGCTCAGGAGTGTAAATGGGGCTTGAACTCAGATGTGTAAACGCAACCAACACAGATTGTACTGTGGGCCAGTTTACTCAAGTGCAGTTCCAGGTAATGTGATACGACACTGTCCTAATCACCCCCCCCACCTTGGTTCCCTTTGCGTCCACAAATTTATTGACTTCGGTCTTCAAAGCAGCCAGGCACCATCCAGCTGACGGAGGCAGCAGTGCGGCCGAGGTTACTCTGACCCTGGAAAACAGGGACTCAAGGACACCGATATTGTCCAAGGCGGAGACCGGCCTGCGACCCCGGGCACCAACCGAGGGCTACACGACAGTGACGGTCACCCAGTCGCTGTCGGGAATCTGAGGCAGGGTCGGACTGCCACCTCATCCCTGCAGAATTTCGTCAGCGCCACAGGAATGTTGCACCTGGAACGCCCTGACTGAATGAGACATAACAACTGACAAATCTTTTAAATTTTAAAAACGTCTTTAAAGTTAGCCTCTATAAATGTAGACTTGATGTGGAGATGCTGGTGTTGGACTGGGGTAAACACAGTGAGAAGTCTCACAACACCAGGTTTAAACCTTTAAATCTTGCATCTTTGTCAAAACCTGATGTCTGTGTCAATATGCGCAATCTTCTTGCAGATCCTTTCCACTTGGATCTGGCAGTTTGCGGTGTTGATGGTAGTCACGATGTAGAGATGTCTTGTCTGCTTTCTTGTATCTTTGTAAAAACTTGATGAAGTTGAAACTTGATGATATAAAAACTTAAACCTGGTGTTGTGAGACTTCTAACTCTATAAATGTACGCAGCGTTGAAGACGGTTGGAGATGTGTGGCCAGCTTGTCCCACCTAACCAAGGCCGACCTGCTGTTCCTGCAGGAGTGTGGGACACCTCACCTCAGCAGCTACAGGCGGTGGTCGAGTGTGTGGCCCCACGGACCGTCCATCCTGCTGTGGGGGAGGTGGCCTTACCATCTCCGAAGTTAGGGAGGTGGTGGGAGGGGGGGGGCCGCCTCCTCGTAGCAGGCGTACGAGAAGCGCCCTCTCAGGCAGATTAATATGTGTGCCCCCGCCGAGAAAACCGAGCGGCTGGCGGTTTTTGAGCAGCTGCCGTCACCTCCAGGCCGGTCATTCTGGGGGGGGGGATTTCAATCGTGTCATCGACAAGGCCGACTGATCCAGCAGGGCTGGAAACAAACTGGACGCCACGTCCAGAGCCCTGCCGCAGACGTCTTCAGCAACCCAGCAGACGGAGGGCAGCGCAGGTACACGAGGTCGTGGCCCGACGGGTCAGTTCGCTCCAGGATTGACTTTATGTTTGTGTCCCGCGCGCTCACGGTCAGGCCCACCGACCTCAGGCTGCCGTTCTTTTCTGACCACTGCCCCCTGCTGGCCCACTGTCACCTAGAGGAAACCAGGAAGTGGGCAGGGGTTCCTGGTAGCTAAATGTAGAACCGTTGACCCCAGAAAACCTCGAGGTACTCAAAAAGGATTACCAGGGTCGGAGAACGATGAAACCTTCTGGTTTCTGGTGGGAAACGATTAAGGGAAACATCAAAAGGTTCTTCATTCATAAAGGGGGGGGGAGGAAAAGCATGCAGAATATGCTCCAACTGCAGTTGACGGGGGTTGATGTCAAGGAGGATCTCAAGGAGGTGAAGAGCCAGAAACCCTCACCCTTTGTCTCAGAGGCCTCCAAGGTCATCTTCCGATCCAGGGACCGCTCCGTGGAGCAGGATGAAACATGCTTGCGTTTCTTCTTCCAGAAGATGCAAAGAGAAACCTGTGATCAGCAGCCTGAAGGAGGAAGATGGCTCTGGAAAGTCATCGCAGTCTGACATTCTGAGGACCTACAAATCCTTCGATGCCAGAGTATATGACCTGAAGCCTCCCAGGTTTCCTGTTGTCTATCATGCGGGTCTCAGACGATGGCAAGCGGGAGAGCGTGGACAGACCAGTATCTCTGGATGAGCTGACAAAGGCTGCAGAGTTCTTTCAGAAGAGTAAAGCTCCCGGAAGCGACAGCTTACCGGCTGAGTTTTACTCAGCGCTGTGGGATTTGATGGGCCCGGACCTACTGTGAGTATATGAAAGTATGCTTTTGGAAGGCAGCATGCCAGAATCCATGAGGAAAGGCATCATTACCCTCATCTATAAGCACAAGGGGAAAAGGGAAGAAATTAGAAATTGGCAGCTCATTTCACTGTTGAATGTGGATTACAAAATTCTAGCCAAGGTCATTGTCAACCGGGTCAAGTCTGCTCTGGGATCGGTGATCCACCCTGATGAAACCTGTGCTGTACCCGGCAGGAAGATCTCTGATAGCCTCACACTACTCAGGGATACAATCGCCTATATGCAGGACAGGAGGTGGACACCTGCCTCATCAGCCTAGCCCAGGAGAAGGCGTTTGACAGAATATTGCACATCTACATGATGGATGTGCTCTCCAAAATAGGCTTTGGGGAGGGAATCAGCAATTGGATCTGGCTGCTCTACACAGACATCAGTAGCACAGTTTCAGTCAATGGGTAGGAATCAGATAGCTTTCAAATCAGGTCTGGAGTCAGACAGGGCTGCTCTCTCTCCGTCCTTTTTGCGTGTTGCATTGAAGCCCTTGCCGAGGCCCTCAGAAGCGACCCAGGCATCAAAGGGGTGACAATCCCAGGCAGCGGAGGCACGCAGGTCAAAACCTCCCTGTACATGGATGATGTG
Source organism: Carcharhinus amblyrhynchos (assembly GCF_965287045.1). NCBI lineage: Eukaryota > Metazoa > Chordata > Chondrichthyes > Carcharhiniformes > Carcharhinidae > Carcharhinus > Carcharhinus amblyrhynchos. Next base: position 6,804,557 of record NC_137346.1, on the reverse strand, counting down.
GCTTTCTTCTGCTTGGACCCCTCGTCTGTTCGCAGGCTCCTCCAGGTCTGCGAGCAGTTCGAGCTGGCCTCGGGAGCCAATGTCAACCAGGGTAAGAGTAAGGCCACGTTCTTTGGGAACTGGGCTGACAAATCCTTTGTCCCCTTCACCGTCAGGGCAAATTACCTGAAGGTGCTGGGGATATGGTTTGGAGCGGCAGGGGCATGCGCCAAAAACTGGGACAAGCGCATGGCGAAAGCCAGGCAGAAACTGGGCTTGTGAGAGCAATGCTCCCTCTCCGTGACAGGAAAAAAAACCTGGTGATCCGGTGTGAGGTGCTGCCCGTGTTGGTGTATGTGGCGCAGGTGTGGCCTATCCCCAAATCCTGCGCTGCAGCAGTGACGCGGACCATCTTCAAGTCCATCTGGAGATCAAAGATGGATCTCATCCAGAGGGAGGCGATGCACAAATCTCCAGAGAACGGAGGGAAAATCGTTCCCAATGCCGCCCTCATCCTGATGGCCACCTTTGTGTGCGGCTGCATCAAGCTGTGCGTAGATCCTCGGTACACTAACAGCAAGGGCCACTACTTTTTGAGGTTGTGGAGGATGAGTCTGGCCACACTGCCGCGGAGAGCTGCAAGTAGAAATCATAGAAACCCTGCAGTGCAGAAGAAGGCCATTCGGTCCATCGTGTCTGCACCAATCTCAATCCAACCCAGGCCCTACCCACATATTTTACCCGCTAATCCCTCTAACCTACGCATGTCATGACTCTAAGGGGCAACTTTTAGCACGGCCAATGGACCTAATCTGCACATTTTTGGACTGTGGGAGGAAACCGGAGCACTTGGAGGAAACCCAGGCAGACATGAGGAGAATGTGCAAACTCCACACCTACAGTGACCTGAGCCGGGAATCGAACCCAGGTCCCAGGAGCTGTGAAGCAGCAGTGCTAACCACTGTGCTACCAGGCCACCCAAATGGTTGGACTGTACTGCAGCACCTGACCTTCGAGGAGAAATTTTTCCACAAACACACCTTTGACCACATGGTGATTAAGCAGTGATCAGTGTGTAACATCCTTAGGGCCCTAAGAGAAAAGGAGATGACGGATCCTGTTGGATGGTTCCCTGAGCAGACGGTCAGTGTCATCTGGCAGAATGCCTCCTCACCAGAACTGACAAACAAGCACCAAGATCTGGCTTGCCTGGCGGTGAGAAGGGCACTCCCTGGCAGATCCTTTATGCACACTCGAGGTCTCAACAGCACCGCATGCTGCCCTCGAAGCAGCTGCAGGGCTGATGAGACAGTCGCGCACCTCCTTGTGGAATATGCCTTTGCAAAGAAGGTCTGGAGTGAGATGCAGTGGTATTTGTCGAGGTTCGTCCCGAGCAGCTCGGTGACACAGTGCTCTACGGGCTGTTTCTGGGGACGCACACCGAGACAAATATCAACTGCTGCTGGAAGGTCATCAACTCGGTGAAGGTCCGCCCGAAACTTGCTGATCTTCCAGCTGAAAGAACTGTCCTCGACCGAGTGTTGCAGACTGGCACATTCCAAGGTCCAGGACTACGTGCTGAGAGACTCGCTGAAGCTTGGAGCAGCCGCCACGAAGGCACAATGGGGAAAGGCCACACTTGACGAAGGAACAGCGTTTCCGAAAGCTTGTGGGTTCACTATCAAATAAACCGGTTGGATTTTAACCTGATGTTGTGTTCTGGAGTCAGGTTGCTGTTCTGGAGTGTGGCAGCAGAGGGCGCGGGAGGGAGGCGGCAGAAGCTGCTGTTCTGGAGTCTGGCAGCAGAGGACGCGAGAGGGAGGCGGCAGAAGCTGCTGTTCTGGAGTCTGGCAGCAGAGGGCGCGAGAGGGAGGCGGCAGAAGCTGCTGTTCTGGAGTCTGGCAGCAGAGGGCGCGAGAGGGAGGCGGCAGAAGCTGCTGTTCTGGAGTCTGGCAGCAGAGGGCGCGAGAGGGAGGCGGCAGAAGCTGCTGTTCTGGAGTCTGGCAGCAGAGGGCGAGGGAGGGAAGCAGCAGCTACAATGGGCTCCTCTTTCCCTTTTACACTCCTTGTTTCTCATTGACACAATGATGTCATCAGAGTGCGACGTGTTAATGTTTCCTGTCTTAGGGAGGAGGGAAAGAAGGGGAAAGAAAGAGAGGAGCAAAGAGAAAGAGGGAGGGACAAAGAGAGAGGAGAAAGAAAGAGAAATAGAGGGAGAAAGAAAAGGGGAAAAGGAAGCAAAGGGGAGAAGAGGAGCAAAGCCAAGAGAGAGGGAAAAAAAAGAGAGAAGAGGAAAAAGAAATAGAGAGTGAGGGAAGAGGGTCAAAGCCAAGAGAAAGAGCTGGGAGCCAGCATTCTATGTTTGCTGAAGGGTAGTGTGGCAGGATGCCCAGGAGGAGGGGGGAAGGAAAGGGTCTGTGCCTGAAGGATGCCACGTCAGGAGGGTCTGGGTCCAGGTTGCTGCCCATTCACCAGCACAAGGAGCGGCTGGTCCAGGCGGTCAGGGACCATCCCTTCCTCATAGTGACGGGTGAAACAGGCAGTGGGAAGACCACCCAGTTACCACAGTATCTGTACCAGGCTGGTAAGGAAGGATTTAAACTCCAATCGAGCCTTTCCCCGATTCCTGTGGAGAAATTAAGGGACATGGGGGGGTGGTGGGGAGGGGTTGAGAGTTGTGAGTGTGGGAGGGGATGGTAGCAGAGCTGCAATGTGGCACAAACAGGCAGAAAGCGGGCACAGGGGTAATACGGAATGTAAAGGTGTGAGTTGTGAAGAAACGTGTCCCAAATGCATCCATGTGGGAAGACGGGAGAGTGGACTCAATTACAGGACAATCCTGTAAAATAAACACCTTCCCCAGCCTAAGAATGCCCCAAAGTCACTTTACAACCAGTGAAGGCATTTCAAAGTGCAGTAGCTGTTGGTAATACAGGAAACATGCACAGTAAGATCCCACAAACAGCAATGTGATAACGATCAGATGACCTGACTCTTTTTGTGATGTTGATTTGAAGGATAATTATTGGCTAGGACACTGGACTTAGCACCTATGTTTACTTCGCAATGGCAGCCGCGGGATCTCTTCTCATCCACCTGAGAGGGAAGATGGTTTAATATCTGATATGAAAGGCAGCACCACTAACAGTGCAGCACTTCTTCAGTACGGCACTGGGAGATCTTGTGCTCGAACCCTAGGAATGGGACTTGAGCCCAAGACTTCCTGACTCATGCTACCCACCAAGCCATGGCTAATACCATTGGCTTTGGGTGTAATGCCCTTTGTAGTTGGATAGCTGTGACACAAGTGGGATAAATGAGCTTGGGCCAGGAGCTGTAGCAGATCCAGCCTGGGGGAAAAGGGTATTTAGGAAGTTTCTCTTTTTGATGAGCAGACAGCTGAATGTTACTGGTGAACCTTTTTCTTTCTTCTTCACCCCATGCCTCCCAATCCAGGACTTGGAAGGCATGGAATGATCGGGGTCACACAGCCACGACGTGTCGCTGCTATTTCTGTGGCACTCAGAGCAGCGGAAGAGATGAAAACCTCTCTGGGAAAGAGAGTGGGTTATCAGGTTCGCTTCGACGACTGCACCTCTGAGGTGAGAGAGACGCGATTGAGTTTAATTTTCCTGTGTGATCGGACAGCGACTCAGCAGGTTGGCTGCCCAGGCTGGAGATCAAAGATCAATAGATTTTTAAAGTAGGCTTTCATTAACACTACAGTGAAGTTACTGTGAAAATCCCCTAGTTGTCACACTCTGGCGCCTGTTTGGGCACACTGAGGAAGAATTTAGCACGGCCAATGCATCTAACCAGCACACTTCGGATTGTAGGAGGAAACAGGAGCACCCAGAGGAAACCCACACAGACTTGGGGAGGACATGCAGACTCTGCACAGACTGTGACCCACGCCAGAATTTGAACCCAAGTTCCTGGCACTGTGAAGTAGCAGTGCTAACTGCTGTGCCACCACATGCCGGAGAAAGGAATCGAATTTCCTTTATTCTTTCAGGAATGTGAGCATCACTCAGAGTTTGTTGCCCATCCTCAATTATCATTTGGGTTGTCTGGCTTGCCCCACCTTCAGAGGGCAGTTAAGGAGACAGACATATGGCTGGAGGTATAGAACCCCTACAGTGCAGAAGGAGGCCATTTGGCCCATTGAGCCTGCACCAAGCCCTATCCCCGTAACCCCATGTATCTACCCTGCTCATCCCTCTGACACTAAGGGGAAATTCAGCGTGGCCAACCAGCTCATCTTTGGATTGCAGCAGGAAACCGGAGCACCTGGAGGAAACCCACACAGACATGAGGAGAATGTGTAGGTTCCACACAGTCAAAGGCTGGACCTGGTTGACATGTAGGTCAGATTAGTGAACCAGGTGGGTCGATTGCTATGATGTCATGGTTACTGGCTTTATATTCCAGAGCTTATTAATTGGATTAAAGTTCCTCCAGCTGCCATGGTGGGATTTGAACCCATTTGCCCAGACTCTGCAGATTACTAGTGAAGAGACGTTACTGCTGTGTCACTGTCTCTCGCTGGGTGGTAGCTTGTGTGGAGCATAAACAGAGCTGTCACGCTGCCTGGCCTGTTTCCGTGCTGCCAATCCCGTGTGGTGGCTGATTTTTATTCTCTCCCCAGGAGACGGTGATAAAGTACATGACCGATGGCTGTCTGCTGCGAGAGATCCTTCAGGACCCGGGCCTCAGCCGGTACAGCATCATCATTCTGGACGAAGCCCACGAGAGAAGTCTCAATACAGTTACGTGACACTTTGCTGTCCACAGTTTTGCTGCGTTGGTTGGTGATGAGAGGCTTGGGTTTTAAACGGGAGCCTGATTTATCTTTTAGCTGATGTTTTCCCCTGCCACAACACAACCTCACCCCGTAGAAAAGTTACAGCACAGAAGGAGGCCATTTGCCCATCTTATCTATGCCAGCCCAAGGACACCCCACCTTCCTGCACCCGGCCCATAGTCCTGCAGCTTTCAGCACTTAAGGCGCGGATCCAGGTACTTTTTAAATGAGTTTAGGGTCTCTATCTCCACCACCAACTGATTTACTCCAACACAACACCTCAGAATTCTGGAAGTCTATTCAATCTCCCCTTATCCTTCCCTGCTTTGAGGAGAACCATCTAAGCTCCTCCAACCTCTCTATGTAACTGAAGTCCCTCATCCCTGGTACCCCGATTCTGGTAAATTTCCTCTGCACCTTCACCTTATTAGGATTATAGAATCCTTCCAGTGCAGAAGAAGACCATTCGGCCCATCAAACCTGCACCAACAACAATCCCACCCGGGCCCTATCCCCATAACCCCACGTATTTACCCTGCTAATCCCCTGATACTCAGGGACAATTTAGCATGGCCATTCAACCTAACCTGCACATCTTTGGAGTGCGGGAGGAAACCGGCGCACCTGAAGAAAACCCACGCAGACACAGGGAGAATGTGCAGCTTGCACACAGTGACCCAAGCTGGGAATCGAACCTGAATCTCTGGCACTATGAGACAACAATGCTAACCACTGAGCCACCATGCCGCCCCATGTCAGCCACACATGGCAATGTGCTTATCCATTGAGATCCGCGAACCCTGCCACAAGGGTGGTTGTGTGGGGTTACAGGGATAGGCCCTGACTGGGATTGTGCTCGGTACAGACTAGATGGGCCAAATGACCACCACCTGTACTGCTGGGATTCTAACCCATTGCAACCAATTGGCTGGTTTACTACAGAGGAGGCATTGACATTGCGATGTGTGCAGCAGTGGGCAGGGTTTGTGACGTAAATCACCTCTGAACGCAGCGGGCTTTCTCCCTGCAGGACATTCTCTTTGGTTTACTCCGGTCCCTGTCGACATGGGTGCCGCCGTCACAAGAGCGCGAGATTCCCCTAAAGGTCATCGTGATGTCGGCCACACTGGAGAGTGAGAAACTGTCGGAATTCCTGGGCGGATGTCCTGTCTGTCACGTGTCCGGCAGAACTTACCCCGTCAAGGAAATATTCTGTAACCTCATCGGACCAAAGGACAAAGAGAGCTCCGGTTATGTTAAAGAGGTGATTCCGAATGACTTATTCTGATTATATCAATGTGAGCGCATCACCACAAGTGGGTCACCATTCCAGTTTAAGCTGGACTGTTTTGGTTTGATTTGATTTATTATAGTACGCAGTGAAAAGTATTGTTTTTTGCACGCTACACAGACAAAACATACCATTCATTGAGAAGGAAAGGAGAGAGTGCAGAATGTATTGTTACAATCCTAGCTCGGGTGTAGAGAAAGATCAGCTGAATGCGAAGTAAGTCCATTCAAAATTCTGATGGCAGCAGGGAAGAAGCTGTCCTTGAGTCAAACTTTTGTATCCTTTTCCGACAGAAGAAAGTGGGAGGGAGTCCGGGGTGGGTGGGTTTCTTAATTTTGCTGGCTGCTTTGCCAAGGCAGCGGGAAGTATAGATAGAGTCAACAGATGGGAGGCTGGTCTGCGTGATGGACCGGGCTTGGTTTATGAATCTTTGTAGTTTCTTGCAGTCTTGGGCAGAGCAGGAGTCATACCAAGCTGTGATACCACCGAAAAGTTTTATGGTGGTGGGGAGGAGTGTGTTTGAGTGTTTAAGTTAGTGTTTAAGTTCATGTTTTAAATGCTGCTTTCAGGACTCAATCTCGATTGATGCTTCAGTACTGAGGGAAAGCTACACTATCTAAGGTGTGACCCTTTGGCTGAGATTTTAAGCCAAAGTCCTGTCCACCTGTAAATGATCCCATCGCGTTGATGGAACGAAATTGGAGGGGCACAGTGGTTAGCATTGCTGTCTCACAGCGCCAGGTACTCGGATTCGATTCTCAGCTTGGGTCACTGTCAGTGCAGAGTCTGCACGTTCTCCCCGTGTCTGCGTGAGTTTCCTCCAGGTGCACTGGATTCCTCCCACGATCCAAAGATGTACGGGCTAGGTGGATTGACCATGCTAAATGTCCCCTTAATGTCCAAAGATGTGAGAATTAGGGGATTAGCCATGGGAAATGTGCAGGGTTATGGTGATAGGGCAGGGAAGAAGGCCTGGGCAAGATGACTCTGTCAGAGAGTAGGTGCAGACTTGATGGGCTGAATGGCCTCTTCTGCACTGTCGGGAGTCTATGATTGGGGAGATTTCCCGTCCTCCTAACTCTGACCACCCATGCATCACTCACTTCCATTACCCTGCCTTTAACATCTGTATCTTGAATCGTCTAAGCACAATGTTCTGAAATCCCGAACCCCAAACCTCTCTGCCTCTGCACGCTCCCTTAAAACACCTCGCAGCAACCTTTCTGACCAAACTTTTAGTGCTCTGTTCTGATGTTGCTCCCTCGAGCTTGGTGTCGGTGTTTTTCTGAATTGGCTTCTATGAACCCTCTTGAGGTGGTTTATTCAATGATGCGTGCTACCTAACTGCAAGGTGGTGTCCTGGAGAGATGGTGGCACATCAATAATATCACTAGCCAAGCAACCTAGAGGCCCAGGCAAATGTCCTAAAAACATGAGTTCAAATCCCACCATGGCAGCTGGTGGGATTTAAATTTAAGTAATTAGTCTGGAATTATAAAGCTAGTTTCAGTGACAGTGACAATGAACTGTTGTTGATTATTACAAAAGGTTTAAAGCTTATTTATTGTTGTCATAAATAGGCTTACATCAACACAGCATGAAGTTACCATGAAAATCCCCTAGTTGCCACACTCTGACGCCGGTTCGGGTACACTGAGGGAGAAGTTAGCACGGCCGATGTACCTAACCAGCGTGTCTTTTGGACTGTAGGAGGAAATCAGAGCATCCGGAGGAAACCCATGCAGACATGGGGAGAACGTGCAGACTCTGCACAGTCATTCAAGCCAGGAATCGAACTCAGCTCCCTGGAGTGGTGAGGCAGCAGTGCTAACCACTGTGCAGCCCATCTAAAGACCCATCTAGTTCACTGATATCCTTTAAGGAAGGAAATCTGCCGTCCTGACTTTGTCTGACCGACACATGCAGACCCACAGCAATGTGGTTGACTCATAAGTGCCCTCTGAAATGGCCAAGCAGCCCACTCAGTTCAAAGGCAATTGGGGTGGGCAGCAAATGCTGGCCTCGCCAATGATGCACTTATATCTCAGAATAGAGGAAAAAAATATTTTTGCCTCAACCAGCAGCACCAAGAACTTGGGTTAGCTGGCCTTCTGTCTCTGTTACTCATCGATTTTGAGATCCTGCTGTAGATATTAGGTCAACAAACTTGCCGACAGGGTAGTAAATATACTGCAAACTCAGTTGACTCGGAAGAACATCCTGGGAATGGGATAGGCGCTGTATAAATACAAATTCTTTCTTTCTAAACGGTTTGTTTGCTGAATGTCACGGTCATTCCTTGTTCCTCATTTCCAGGTTGTAAATGTCACTTTGGACATTCACATGAATGAATCGGAAGGAGACATCCTAGTGTTTTTAACAGGTGGGTCACATTGTCATGGGCTGTTCCTGCAGCACAGCCTAACTATACTAGGCCGCATCTGGAATAATGTGTGCAATTCTGGTTGGCACACTACCAGAAGGATGTGGATGCTTTGAAGAGGGTACTAAGAAGGTTCACCAGGATGTCACCCGGTCTGGAGGGTTTTAGGCACGAGGAGAGGTTGGAAAAACTCGATTTGTTCTCACTGGAACAACGGAGGCCAAAGGCGACCCCTTGGAGGTCTACAAATTTATGAGAGGCACAGATAGGGTGAATAGTCAGAGGCTTTTTCCAGGGTAGAAGGGTTGATTATAAGAGGGCACAGGTTCAAGGTGAGGTGGTAAGTTTACGGGAAGTTTTTCCACACTGAGGGTAATGGGTGCCTAGAACACACTGCCAGTAGAGATGGTGGAAGCAGGCAAATTAGCAACATTCAAGGCATATCTTGATAGGTATATGAACGGGCGGTGAACAAGTTTGATTTGATTTGACTTATTATTGTCATATGTATTAGTATACAGTGAAAAGTATTGTTTCTTGTGCTCTATACAGACAAAGCATACCGTTCGTAGAGAAGGAAACAAGACAGTGTAGGATGTAGTGTTACAGTTATAGCCAAGGTGTAGAGAAAGATCAACTTAATATAAAGTAGGTCCATTCAAATGTCTGATGGCAGCAGGGGAGAAGCTGTTCTTGAGTCGGTTGGTATGTGATCTCAGACTTTTGTATCTTTTTCCCTGACGGAAGAAAGTGGGAAAGAGAATGTCCGGGGTGCATGGGGTCCTTGATTATGCTGGCCACTTTGCCAAGGCAGTGGGAAGTGTAGACAGAGTCAATGACGGATAGAAACCGTGTATCGGTTCAGGCTTGCTGGGCCAGAGAGCCTATTCCCATGCTGTCTTGCTGGTTGTTCTTTGTTCAAATAATGTGTCTAAAACAGATCAGCTGGTGATTATCAAATTTATTTATTTTATGAGTTCAAAATCCTGGAACACTCTCCTCATCCATGTACATGTTGTATGTTGGATAGGTCTCTCACAGAGAGAGCTTCTCTGAGTCTTGTATGGTTGAACATTAAGTGTACATATGTAATTATGTATGTATGGACTCCATAAGTGCATATGGTTTAGTGTAGGCAGATATCATGAACGGTGCAGGCTTGGAGGGCTGAAGGGCCTGTTCCTGTGCTGTACTTTTCTTTGTTCTTTCAATGATGAACCAAATGGCGGCTTCTTGTGCTTTAAGTTTCTATGATGCAAAATGCTCTGTTCCATTGAATGAGGCGCGACATGTGCTCTTTAACCATTTTCATTCTGTAGGGCAGTCGGAGATTGAGCGAGCATGTGACTTGCTTTTCCAGAAGGGAGAATCAATTGATTACCAATACGATGTGAGGGATCGATCGGTCGAAGGGCTGCTCATATTGCCACTATACGGGTCTATGTCAACAGGTAATGCCAATAGCAATTTTTTTTTTAAATGTTCTTTTTGCAGTTGACTTCATTTACTTCTCTGTCTCTGGCCTCCTCTCTCGCTGTCTGTGGGGCAGGGAGCTTTTTTCCCAGAGCACTAACATAAAGCTCCTGCCATGTAGAATGGTGTGACTGCCCTTCATTATCCCACCTGCTACAGGGGCAGCCATGGGTCCTCATTGGCAAAGCTTGGGCCGGAAAACTCAGTGTGGAAAGAGGTGCCTGAAGTTGACTCGTTCCCCTCTTGGCAAGACCATAAGACATGGGAGCAGAACTGGGCCATTCAGCCCATCGAGCCTGTTCCGTCATTCAATCAGAGCTGATATTTTTCTCATTCCCATTCTCCTGCCTTTTCCCCATAACCCTGATCCCCTTACAACATAGAACAGTACAGCACAGTACAGGCCCTTTGGCCCTCAATGTTGTGCTGAGCTATGTCCGAACACAAGATCAAGCTATCCCACTCCCTATCATTCTGATGTGTTCCATGTGCCTATCCAATAACCACTTGAAAGTTCCTAAAGTGTCCGACTCCACTATCACAGCAGGCGTAAATATTACATTATCTGTTTGTTTATCTTAAAGACACTCAATGACTTGGCCTCCACAGTCTTCTGCAGCAAAGAGTTCCGGACATTGGGGAGGGAAGGAAATTTGCTTAAAGCCTGCACAGGTCAGGAGTGTGATGGAATACTCTCCATTTGTCTGGATGGGTGCAGCTCCAACAACACTCAAGAAGCTCGACACCATCCAGCCTGATTAATTGATGTTCCTTCCACAAACAGTTCCTCCCTCAACCACTGATGAACAGTGGCAGTTCTGTATTCCATCTACAAAGCGCCCTGCAGGAACTCACCAAGCTGCCACCTTCCAAACCCATGGCCACTACCACCTAGAAATACAAGGACAACAGATGATAACACCATCACCTGGGCTTTCCTTCACTGGCGCAGGGTCGAAATCCTCCCCAACTGCAATGTGTCATAGAGGTTTACAGCATGGAAACAGGCCCTTCAGCCCAACTTGTCCCATGCTGCCTTTTTCTTTTGAAACTCCTAAGCTAATTCCAATTGCCTGCATTTGGTCCATATCCCTTTATACCCATTTTATCCATGTAACTATCTAAATGCGTTTTAAAAGACAAAATTGTACCCACATCTACTACTACCTCTGGCAGCTCGTTCCAGACACTCGCCACCCTCTGTGTGAATAAAGTGCCTCTCTGGACACTTTTGTATCTCTCTCCTCTCACCTTAAACCTATGTCCTCTAGTTTTAGACTCCCCTACCTTTGGGAAAAGATATTGACTATCTACCTTGTCTATGTCCCTCATTATTTTATATACTTCTGTAAGGTCACCCCTCAGCCTTCTACGCTTCAGAGGAAAAAGGTCCCAGACTACCCAGCCTCTCCTTATAACTCAATCCGTCAAGTCCCGGTAGCATCCTAGTAAATCTTTTCTGCACTGTCTCTAGTTTAATAATATCCTTTCTGTAATGGGGTGACCAGAATTGCACACAGTATTCCAAGTGTGGCCTTTCCAATATCTTGTACAACTTCAACAAGACATCCCAACTCCTGTACTCAATGTTTGATGAAACCAAGCATGCCGAATGTCTTCTTCACCACTCTGTCCACCTGCGACTCTACTTCCATAAGTATGAACATGTACCCCTAGATCTCTTTGTTCTGTAACTCTCCTCAATGCCTCCCTATTAACTGAGTAAGTCCTGCTCTGGCTCAATCTACCAAAATGCATCATCTCGCATTTGTTTAAATTAAACTCAATCTGCCATTCGTCAGCCCACTGGCCCAATTGATCAAGATCCGTTTGCAATTGGAGATAACTTTCTTCACTGTCCACTATGCTACCAATCTTGGTGTCATCTGCAAACATACGAAACATGCCTACTATTTTCTCATCCCAATCATTAATATAAATGACAAGTAACAGTGGACCCAGCACTGATCCCTGGTCACAGGCCTCCAGTTTGAAAAACAACCTCTACAGCCAACCTCTGGCTTCTGTCAAGAGGCCAAAGGGTGATTGTGGAAGTACCTACCCCACACAGACCGCAGCGGTTTAAGATGGCAGCTCACCACCATGTCAAGAACAATCGGGGATGGGCAACAAATGTGGGTAGCACCGTGGCACAGTAGTTAGCACTGCTGCTTCAGTGCCAAGGACCAGGGTTCGATTACCAGCTTGGGTGACTCTGTGTGGAGTTTGCACATTCTCCCCATGTCTGCGTGGGTTTCCTCCGGCTGCTCCAGTTTCCTCCCACAGTCCAAAAATGTGCGGGTTAGGTCAATCAGCCACAATAAATTGCTCCTTAGCGTCAAGGGGATTAGGGTGAATATGTGGAGTTACGGAGGATAAGACCTGGGTGGGATTGTTTTCGGTGCAGGCTCGATGGGCTGAATTGCCTCCTTCTGCACTGGAGGGATTCTATTGCCAGCAATGCCCAAGAACAAATAAAGAAATAGAAAGGAAAAAAGAGCAACTAATGGTTGTCTTAACTGTATGATGAGGATTCCCTACTGTTGTGAGGATCTTGTTAAAACTGGTAACGTTTCAAACAGATTGTGAAATTTGGAAGGATGGACTTTACCAGGTCTAAGATTTAAGCATCTTCACAAGAACGGAATAATTGACTCTACGCTGCCAATGGTAGGATTGGAACCAGAGGTTCCGTATGTCGTTTCAAACCCTGAGTTGCCGTTACAATCCAACATTTGGCAGCTGTCAGCCTCCCCACACTCCCACTGTCCCTCGAGCTTCTCCGTGAAAAGAATTGCACTGGTTTCCATCTGGCTATCGGTCCCTCGCATGAACTGGTAAATTGTCTTTGTGACTCTGAGAATTTATGAGACTGGCTCCATATGGACTGTGCATCTCAAATTGTTGAGTTCTCACTAAAGGGAGATTTACTGTGCATCTAATTAATGCTCTACTTGCCATGGGAGGGTTTAACTTTATTTAGACAGTGTAGAGGGAGCTTTGCTCTGTATCTAACCCCCATGCTGTACCTGTCCTAGGAGTGTTTGATGGGGACAGTGTAGAGGGAGTTTTACTCTGTATCTAACCCTGTGCTGTACCTGTCCTGGGAATGTTTGTTGGGGACAGTGTAGAGGGAGCTTTACTCTGTATCTAACCCTGTGCTGTACCTGTCCTGGGAGTGTTTGATGGGGACAGTGTAGAGGGAGTTTTACTTTGTATCTAACCCTGTGCTGTACCTGTCCTGGGAATGTTTGTTGGGGACAGTGTAGAGGGAGCTTTACTCTGTATCTAACCCTGTGCTGTACCTGTCCTGGGAGTGTTTGATGGGGACAGTGTAGAGGGAGTTTTACTTTGTATCTAACCCTGTGCTGTACCTGTCCTGGGAGTGTTTGATGGGGACAGTGTAGAGGGAGCTTTACTCTGTATCTAACCGCTTGCTGTACCAGCACTGATGATATCTCTCTGACAGTTAAACTAATAAACTGTATCTGATTGCGGAAGCAATGTTTTAATTGACATCTAGCATTCTCTGATCTCAATCCTAACTGTGACTTCTCCTTCAGATCAGCAGAGAAAAGTTTTTCTTCCTGCACCACCCCACATCAGGAAATGCGTTGTTGCTACTAATATTGCAGCCACTTCCTTGACCATTGATGGAATAAGGTGAGAAACACAAGTTTGATTTCACTGGCCCTAATGGCCCTTGGTTCTTTCAACGTCTCTTCCAAATGTGCTGACACATTGAGGATATCTAAATGCCATCAGTCCATCTCTCGATTATACCTCGAGCGATATTGGAAAATTACTCCAGTTCAGACTGAATATTGATGCTGTTTGGCTGTGGGGAGAGTTATTGAACAGATCAAACCTGGCGCCTCTCATAAGCAAACCTAAGAAGAGGGTGTTGCCTAACGAGAAGCAGCAGGAGATCTGGTCAGTACCTGCTGCAGAGTCGGTGATATAATCAACTGAACAAAGAATTGAACAAAAAACTGTACAGCACAGGAACAGGCCCTTCAGCCCGCCGAGCCTGCGGCGATCACATTGTCCTATCTAGGGTAATCACCTGTATTGCTCTATTCCCATCTGTTTATGTGTCTATCCAGACAAGTCTTAAATGTCGCTAATGTGTCTGCCTCAACCACCTCACTTGGCAGTGCATTCCAGGCCCCCACCACCCTCTGTGTAAAAACATCCCCTGCTCATCCCCACTGAACCTTCCCCCCCTTATCTTGAACTTGTGCCCCCTTGTAATTGTCATTTCTGCCCTAGGGAAAAGCTTCCACCTGTTCACTTTATCTATGCCCCTCTTAATTTTATAAACTTCTATCAGGTCGTCCCTCAGCCTCCGTCTTTCCAGGGAGACCAATCCCAGTTGATTCAATTTTTTCTCATGACCAATACCCTCCACACCAGGCAACGTCCTGGTAAATCTTTACTGTAGTCTCTCCAAAGCCACCACATCCTTCTGGCAGTATGGTGAACAGAATTCCATTATTCCAAATGTGGCCTAACAAACATTTTATATAACTAACATAATTTGCCAACTTTTATACTCGATGTCCTGGCCAAAGAAGGCAAGCGTGCCATATGCTTTCTTTGCAACCTTTTCCACCTTTGGGAGGTGACGGCCTAGTGGTATTATCTCTAGACAATTCATCCAGAAACTCAGCTAATGTTCTGGGGACTCGGGTTCGAATCCCGCCACGGCAGATGATGGAATTTGAATTCAATAAAAAATTATCTGGAATTAAGAATCTACTGATGACCGTGAAATCATTGTTGATTGTCGGAAAAACCATCTGGTTCACTAATGTCCTTCAGGAAAGGAAGCCTGTCGTCCTTACTCGGTCTGGCCTACATGTGACTCCAGAGCCACAGGAATGTGGTTGACTCTCAACTGCCCTCCAAGGGCAACTAGGGATGGGCAGTAAATGCTGGCCAGCCAGTGACGCCTATGTCCCACGAATGAATAAAAAAAATCCTTTGAAGTATGTTAATGAACAAGATTGTCAAGTTCAACATATCAATCTGAGGGAACCTGAGAAAACTCTGCCAAATAGAAAGGGAAAGTATTCCTGATGCTTCAGGGTCTAATCTAAGTGAATATTTCAGTGTATCACTGAGAGACTCAATATCTCAGTGCTGTCTGTAAGAGCTTACTGGCTGCTACGTTTCCAACATCACAACAGTGACTACACCCCAAATGCATTTCATTGGCTGTAAAGAGCTTTGGGACGTCCTGGGGTTGCGAAAGGTGCTATATAAATACAAATTCTATCTGTCTACCAATTTAAAAGTTTATTTACTCTAACGTCAAGTCCAGAATTACAATGCCAAGAAATGAGAGATTTAATTCTTACCCTGAAATATTTGAATAGAATTGAGTATCTCTTCAACCAGTCTCTTATGTTATCAGGCAATGTGCACTGTGTTTTGTGATTGGAGTTAGCTACTAGTATTGTGTGGTGTTAAATGCCAGAAGGTGGGAATGATCTGGACCTCACTGCCTGAAGGGGTGGTAGAGGCGGGAACCCTCACAACATTTAGGAAGTATTTAGATGAGCAGTTGAAATGCCATAGGATACAAGGCTACCGACCAAATGCAGGAAAATGGGAGGATAGGTGCTCGATGTCTGGCACAGGCATGATGGGCCGAAGGGCCTCTTTGTGTGCTGCAAAATTCACTTCTCAACTCTTTAATTACAGATACGTTGTAGACTGTGGCTTCGTGAAGCAGCTGAATCACAACCCCCGAGTGGGACTCGACATACTGGAGGTGGTTCCAATCTCAAAGTAAGTGTGTAAAAAAAAAAATTAATTCCACGAATGCACTGAATTTCAGTCTCATTATATAGAATCCCAATATCCCAAATCCCTCATTCTAATTGAACAGAATTCCGATGGAGCAAATCCTTCTTTTTCCATAGAACCATAGAATCCCTACAGTGCAGAAAGAGACCATTCAGCCCATCGCATCTGCCCCAACACTCCAAAAGAGCATCCCACCCAGATCCTTCCCTCTTCCCTATTCCCTTGCGCATTTAGCATGGCTAATCCACCTAACCTACACATATTTGGACAATTTAACGTGGACAATCCACATAATCTGTACATTTTTGGACACTGACAGGCAATTTCATGGCTAATCCACCTAACCTACACATATTTGGACTGTGGGAGGAAACCGGAGCACCCGGAGGAAATCCATGCAGACACCCGAGGCCGGAATTGAACCTGGGTCCTTAGCGCTGTGAGGCAGCAGTGCTAACCGCTGTGCCATCCATACTGAGTAGAAATTCAATTGATTTAGACTTTTTCCTATTCACTCTTCTGATGCATAAATTCTAAACACAATTTAAAATTAGCCGTTGGTAAAGAACAAAAGGATGATTATGGCTCCTCAGTGCATCACTTTCAGATATTTGCGGGGGGAATCTGTATAAGGTGAATGTTCTTTTTAGTTCAAACCCCCTGTGCCCATTGCAGGAGTGAAGCTGTGCAGCGAACAGGAAGAGCTGGAAGAACGTCTGCTGGGAAATGTTACCGGATCTACAGCAAAGAATTCTGGGAGACATGCATGTCTGATCACATGGTACCAGAGATCCAGAGAGCAAGTTTAACATCCGTGATCCTTACCCTGAAGTGTCTCGGAATCAACAACGTTATTGGGTAAAGCAGTTCCGATGCCCTTTCCGTTCCTGTCTGCCATGTTTAAAGTTTGTTTATTAATGTCATACGTAGGCTTACATTAACACTGCAGTGAAGTTACTGTGAAAATCTCCCAGTTGCCGCACTCCGGCGCCTGTTCGGGTACACTGAGGGAGAATTTAGCACGGCTAATGCACCTCAGCAGCACATCTTTCAGACTGTGGGAGGAAACTGGAGCACCCAGAGGGAACCCCCACAGACACGGGAGAACGAGCAACTTCCACACAGACTGTGACCCAAGACGGGAATCGGACCTGGGTCCGTGGTGCTGTGAGGCAGCAGTGCTAACCACTGTGCTGCCCGTATGTCTGCACATGTGAAGGGCAAAATAGAGACAAAGTGTTCAGTGGTAATCACTTATGATAAGAAGCTGCAGAGACCTGAACCTGATGTGCAATTTGTTATGGTTACTGTTGAATCTTAAGCCAGATTTCACAGCGCCAGGGACCCAGGTTCGATTCCTGGCTTGGGTCACTGCCTGTGTGGAGTTTGCTCATTCTCCCCGTGTCTGCGTGGGTTTCTTCTGCGTGCTCCGGTTTCATCCCACAGTCTGAAAGAGGTGCTGATTAGATGCATTGGCCATGCTAAATTCTTTCTCAGTGCACCCAAACAGGCGCTGGAGTGTGATGACTAGGGGATTTTCATGGTAACTTCATTGCAGTGTTAATGTAAGCTTATTTGTGACTAATAAATAAACTTTAAATGTCAAAAACTTGAAAAAAAATCTCTCCAATCCACTGTATCAAATCTCGATGGGCCAAACTCTCCCCCATTTTCTCCTGTTGAATACTTCCTCACTGAGAGTTTACATGAAGTGGGTGTGGGTTCATTTAAAAAGTGGGTTAAGTATATATAATTAATTCTGCCTTCTGTAGTTTTTCGGTTCAACCTGTTTTTTATGGAGCCACAGCTGCAACTTCCCACGTGACCCAGGATCTCACTTAATGCTGAGGGCATTAAGCTGCATTGACACACAAGCTGTGGTGCTGGCATAACGTGCGTTCCCTTTAGTTAAAACTTTTAGTGTCACAAGTAGGCTTAGGTTAACACTGCAATGAAGTTATTATAAAAATCCCCTTGTCGCCATACTCCAGCGCCTGTTCGAGTGCACTGAGGGAGAATTTAGCACCTAACCTGCACGTCTTTCAGATTGTGGGAGAAAACCGGAGTACCCAGAAAAAACCCACATAGACATGGGGAGAACATGCAGACTCCACATAGACAGTGACCCAAGCCGGGAATCGAGCCTGGGTCCCTGGCGCTGTGAGGCAGCAGCGCTAACCACTGTGCCTCCCAGTACACTAACACTATAACAATATGATAACCACGCCTGAGTCAAGCCCCAATTGTTTTCCTTCTCTCTGAAGAATTCCTCTGCTCAGACCTTTCCTTTGCCTGATGTGAAATGCAGACTCCGCAGTGAGGCCTGATCCACTAACCCGAATCTGAAGGTTTTGGGGGTGGTTGGCAGAGCCGGGATTCAGGAGTTGCCCCCCCCCCCCCCCCCCCCTCCCTCCCTCCCTCCCTCCCTCCCTCCCTCCCTCCCTCCCTCCCTCACCCTCACCCCACAGCCCTGTGGGGCTTAAGCAGCTCAAACCAGCATCTTACCAGCAAAGAGCCCTGGTAAATCTCGCACTACTTGTCCAGCTAAGACTAACCCAGTCTGGTTAGCAGGATTATCCAGACCAGAACGCCAGGCAAGGCCAATCAGGATTATTGCGGAGCCGATTGGCTCAAATGTGCAATTGGTAACAGGTTCCCATTTACTGTAATTGACCCTGAGCGGACCGCATCCTCCAGGACAACAAATAAAAGCCAATTATATCATCCTGCAGACTGAGGTTATAGGTGAGGTCTGTCAGATTGGTGCAGGCTGGCACACAGTCCAGTGTCTCACTGAACCGGGGGAGCTGAGGAACAATATCGTTCCCATGGAATTCTCCTCTCTGCTGAGTGAAGTTTGTTTGGTTACTCTGCAGGTTTCCATATCTTGACAGCCCGGAGGAGAGGCACATCCTGGAGGCACTGAAGAAGCTTTACCAGAGTGATGCTATTGACAGGTGAGTGAGTGAGTGACCCCATCACTACTTTGTGTTCAGTTAAGTAACTGGTAAAGACCACCAATGCAGGCCCGCCCGCCCTCCCCAGTGCCAGCTTCCCCCCCAGTGCAGGCCTCCTGCCAGTGCTTCTCCCCTCCCCCCCACCAAGTGCCAGCCTCCTCCCTCTTCCTCACTCCCCCTCTCCCAGTGCCAGCTTCCTCCCCCCAGTACAGGTCCTCCTCCCCCCCCGCCACGGTGCAGGCCTCCCCCGTACTGTATTGCAAGCGTCAGCCTGGTTTATGTGCTCACGTCCTGGAATGGGTCTTGAACTTCTGCTAGCTAAGCCCATCAGACACTCGGTCATTTTAGTAAGTCACCCAGCTAAACGGTTACATTTCTCTCCCAGTCACTAAGTAGCTGTTGTTAGATTCAGGAATTTGCCGACGTCTTGTTCTCTGGTTCAAGCGTACAGGTTTATTAGGAGTTCCCTTTCTGTGTTACATGATGTTACCAGTTTCCTATTGTTCTCTGTCTTACAGTCATTATTATATATTATTTCAGAGAACACCCTCTCACATCCATTGGTTAATTAAACACATTTGCAGAGGGGGCCAACTCTAATTAGTTCCGACCTCTGATCATGCACTGCCCACAAGTTAGTGATCTCTGCCAAGGTTAGCTGATCATGAGCTGTGAATGTATATGCTGATCTCAGCATGTTGTAACATTGTAACATGTCCCAGCACAAGTAAAACTTGAGACTTCAGTAGAATTTATCCTGTGAACAAACATTAGTACAAATGCATTGTGGCAAATGTTATAAAAATTATTTTAAAAAACGGTTGGTTTCTCACATTCTGTATTTCTAACATGTTCAGATTTAATTTGAGGATCCCCAGCTTATAGTTACCCTTGGTCCCACCCCAGGGGGTAAATTATAGCTACCTTCCCATCATTGAAGGTAGCTGATGAACATGAGACCAAGAATCTAATCTGGGGCACATGGGGTGAATATTAATCAGTAACACAATAGCTTCCCCATTGCCCTCGCACCCCCCACCCTCTCTTCTCAATGGTCCAGAACTCATTGAAGAGTGTCACTTTGCCCCAGAGGACAGGACCTTAGAAGTCCTATTAACTTATCTCCTGAAAGCATAGGAGACAGGAAGATCTGAATTTATGTTTTATTTGTTCATGAGATGGGAATGTCGCTGGCTGGGCCAGTATTTATTGCCCATCTCTGAGGGCATTTAAGAGTCAATCACATTGCTGTGGATCTGGAATCACATGTAGGCCAGACCGGGTAAGGACGGCCGATTTCCTTCCCTAAAGGACATTAGTGAACCAGATGGGTTTTTACAACAATTATGATCATTAGTAGACTTTTAATTTCAGATTTCTACAGAATTTAAATGTCACCACCTGCTGTGGTGGGATTCAAACCTGGTTCCCAGAGATTACCGTGGGTCTCTGGATTACTAGTCCAGTAACAATGCCACTATGCCACCACTCCCCTCCTCTTGCCTTTCAGGACCTTAGGGCTATTGGAATATGACAAAAATAGCATTCAATTTGTGCACAGCAAGTTCCCACAAACGGTAATGAGATTTTGAGGGCTGAATAATCTGTTTTAGTGATTTTGGTTGCAGGATAGATATTGGCCAGGATTCATGGGAATAGGATCTTTGGATTTTTGTCCCCCTGGAAGAGTGAGCAAGCCTTGGTTTTTGCAGAGTCCTCGTGAGTCATTTTTCTCCCTCTCCTCCTCCTCAGGACGGGCTGCGTGACCAAACTCGGGAGACTGATGGTGGAATTCCCTCTCCTGCCGTCTCTGACACGGGCACTGATAAAAGCCGCAGAGTTTGGGTGCGAATGTCTTTTGCTTCCGGTGGCCGCCATGCTTTCCGTGGAAAACGCTTTCATTCGACCAGGTAAAAAGAATGGCCTCTTGAGAAAGGTCCTGAATTTACACACACATTGTCCCAGAATCTGAACTGTGGTCACTGTTACATGAAGGAAGGTGGCAGTCATTTTACACATTACAGAGTTATATAGAAACATGGAAATTAGAAGGAGGAGTAGGCCATTCGGCCTTCTGAGCCAGCTCTGCTATTCATTATGACCATGACTTACTATCAAATTCAATATCTTGAGCCCCCCCCTTCCTCTCATATCCCTGATCCCTTTAGCCCCAAGAGCTGTATCTAATTTCTTCTTGAAATCTCACAACGTTTTGGCCGCAAATACTTTCTGTTTTAGTGAATTCTACACATTCATTGCCCTCTAAGTGAAGAAATTTCTCCTCACCTCAGTTATAAAAGCTTCACCCCTTATCCTCGAACTATGACCCCTAGTTCAGGACTCCCCTACAATTGGGAACATTCTTTCTGAATCTACCATGTCTAACCTTGTTAGAATTTTATAAGTTTCTATGAGATCCCCTCTCACTCTTCTAAACTACAATGAATATAATCCAACTGATTTAGTCTCTCCTCATATGACAGACCTGCCAACTCAGGAATCAGCCTGGTAAACCTTCTCTGTTCTCCCTCTATCGCAAGGATGCCCTTCCTCAGATAAGGACACCAAAACTGCACACAATACTCCAGATGTGGCCTCACCAATGCCTTATACAAGTGTAGCAAAAATCTCTATCCCTATACTCAAATTCTCTGGCTATGAAGGCCAACATACCATTTGCCAACTCGGGGTGGGTTCATTGAGAGATGGTGGACCCACAGTACTCACTGGCTTGGTACAGTAGAGGGATCGGAAAAACTCACCATAACCCCTTCAAACAATAACAGGAAATGCGGGAGCCGCGAGGGAAACCCGAGGTGGATGTTGACGGGCTGGCCAGGAGGACACTGGCTGAGGTTCTGTACTCTATCCTATTATAAAGGCAGAGGATCCTATTATAAAGGCAGAGGTTGATCCTCTCTCTGAGAACTAACACTTAACCACTCAAAAAAGAATATCTCCCTTCATAATCTGTTAAAGAGTGTGTAGAAGGGTAATATCTGCCCTTCAACTTTTTGTGGCTAAATCAAAATAACTACCTGAGACTGTCTCTAAAAAAGCAACAAGTAACATTTTATTTTTCTAACAGTGAACAAATTAACTAAACTGTTAACAAACATAATAAAACATGATTCTAATGGAATGCTGTCTAGATAAATCCAATTCCCACTTATTAACAAAAAGTATAGAATTTTTAGTCACTCTCTAAATACAACCAGGTTTTATCTTTTGTCTTCACTATCGAGATGAGGCTTTCTTTTAAGACATAAATGTGGCTATTAGGGTGGCAGATGGCAGTTACCGGCTGTGCGTCTGTCTCTCTCTCTCTCTCTAAAGCTGTGAGCTGTGGCAGTTGCTGGCTCTCGAGCTTGGAGCTAGCTGCGATATCTTTGATGTCATAGTAACATCCCCACAATAGGATTTGGTTTACAGGTTACCAAAACATCAATTTCAAATCTGAGAGGCTGTTGTTATTCAAATGCCTAGTTTAAATTGATTGGTTAAAATTCAGAAACATGTTCTAATTCAAATGGCTGAAGCCTGTTACCAAGGCAATCCTGCTGTTTGGCCCTTCAGTACAATGTTTCAATCTGTGTACTGCATCTACTCAGTACAGAAAAAAACTACTTTTTTAACAGAACCATGAATTGCTTTCTCCTCTTAGCACTTTACAAACGCTAACTTCACATCATTCCCTACAGGGAACCCGGAGAAACAGAAGGAAGCGGAGCTGAGGCACCGGGAGCTGGCACAGGAGGCTGGAGGCAGCAATGACTTTGTCACCTTACTCACCGTGTTCAAGAGGTGCAGAGAGAGGTAAGGGCAGAGTGGGAGGTTAAGGAGAAAGCCTCGGCTTAACTGGGACAGGCAGGGTAGAGTACCGAGCTAGAGTAAAAGCAAAATACCCTGGATGCCGGAGAGTTAGAATAAAAACACAAAATGCTGGAAAAACTCAGCAGCCTGGCAGCATCTGTGGAGAGAGAAATAGAGTTAACATTTCAAGTCCAAAATGACTCTTCATTGGGACTCTTCTAGTGAACCAAAGTGTGGTGGACGCTGGGACAGTGAGTACATTTAAGGAGGAATTCGACAGATTTTTAATTGGCAATGGGTTGAAGGGTTATGGGGAGAAGGCAGGAAAATGGGGATGAGAAGCATATCAGCCATAATTGAATGGCGGAGCAGACACGATGGGCTGAATGGTCTAATCCTGCTCCTGTATCTTATGTAGCGGCATATTGGACGATGCTGCTAGATCTGGGTTTTTTTTAGCACTTACTGCTTTTATTAGCAAATTGGGCTGGTGCAAGCACTGCTTAATGGGAGATAGGGCAGGCAGATTTATCTGTGTGATTATTGATGGAGGTCGCGGACTAATTAAAAAGAAACAGTTTGAATTTCTATAGCACTTATTGGAACCTGGAAGTCTCAAACCCAAGTACTTTTGAAGTGTGGTCAGTCTTGGAAATGTTTGTGACTTCAGTTTAGGGTCTCACCTCAGACAGTGCAGCACTCCCTCAGTTCTGCACAGGGAGTGTCAGCCTGGATTCTGAGTTGGAGTCGCTGAAATGGGACAAACAACTCAAAGGCTCACTGGGCAACCAATTAGGGACATCCACAGAAAGCCTGTCTCTGTCGACTATTCATACTGGAAGGGGGCATGAGCACAGGTTGAAGAGAAACCGAGAAAGGGGGGGAAGCTTACTGGACCCGAGGGAACTGCAATGCCCACAGGGTTTAATGAATACATTCACCACCTGATGTGGTGCTGGCCTATTGCACTCAGAGAACTGGACAGGAGTACCACAGTTACTCTCAGTGCACCTCATTGGGGATGGGAAGACCTGTCAGAGCTTCTGTTTGCTGTTCACCCCATAGTATCACAGAATCCTCTAGTATAGAAGGAGGCCATTCAGCCCATTGAGTCTGCATCAACCACAATCCCACTCAGGTCCTATCCCCATAACCCCATGCTTTTACCCTAGGTAGTCCCCCTGACACTAAGGCTCAGTTTAGCACTGCTGAGCCACCTGACATCAAGGGCAGCACAGTGGTTAGCACTGCGGCCTCACAGCGCCAGGGACCCAGGTTCAATTCCGGCTGCAGACACTGTCTGTGTAGTGTGTGCACATTCTCCCCATGTCTGTGTGGGTTTCTTCCAGGTGCTCCGGTTTCCTCCCATAGTCCAAAGATGTGCGGGTTAGGTGGATTGGCCATGCTAAATTGTCCCCAAGAGTCAGGGGATTATAGAATCATAGAATTCTACCGTGCAGGAGACGATCGGGTCTGTACTAAACACAATCCCACCTAGGTCCTATCCCCATAACCCCATGTATTTCCCTGCTAATCCCCATGACATTTTTGAAGTGTGGGAAGAAACTGGAGGAAACCCATGCAGACATGGGGAGAATGTGCAAACTCCACACAGACTGTGACCCAAGACAGGATTTGAAACTGATTTCCTGGCGCTGTGAGGCATTAGTGTGAACCACTGTGCCGCCATGCCACTGCTGTAGAATGCGTGGATGTTAAGTAACAACAGGAGCTATGGAGCTCCCATGATCAAATTGGCTCCAGAGCTCACCATCAGGTACTGCAGGACACAAAGAATGGTCACTTGGGCAAAGTGCTGGAGGGCAGTCTCGGATAAACTGTTGATGAGGTAGGAGACAACCCTGTGTGAGTCACAGTCCCCAACGCAGAGTCTGTTATGTACTGTTTATTCTCTTCTGTTGTTGGTTTGCTGCAGCCCCCCTGTTCCTGTGAACTCACCAATGTGATATTCGCCCTCAGTGACTCTCCGGCTACCTGGTGCCGTGAACATTGGATCCACTGGCGGGCGATGAAGACTGCGTTTAGCATAGAGACACAGCTGCGAGAAATACTCAACAAACTCAAGCAGGTAGGGGTGGCCGAGTGTCTTTTTAATTGAATTTCAGTTTAAAAAATATTTTTAAGTGCCTTTGACAAAGAAGCCATGATGTGGAGATGCCACTGTTGGATTGGGGTGGGCACAGTAAGAAGTCTCACAACACCAGGTTAAAGTCCAGCAGGTTTATTTGGAATCATGAGTTTCAGAGTGCTGCTCTTTCATCAGGTGAGCCCTGGAGTCACTCCGAAAGCTTGTGATTCCAAATAAACTTGTTGGACTTTAACCTGGGGTTGTGAGATGTCTTACTTTGGCAGTATTTCCCCCTCTCCTCCACTTTGTCGCTCATTCTTGCTAGTTCGCGCTCTCATGTGGGCTGTCTCACTTGCCTCTCAAAATTTACACCAAAGGCTCACATCCTTGTTGTTTGCAGAGGAAGGACTTCCCCACGGAGAAATTTGATGGCTCCAAGTCTGAGCTACTGCGGAGATGTTTGTGTGCTGGCTATTTCTGCAATGTGGCCAGAAGGTGAGACAGACAGCTCCTTGCCATGGTCAGAGATCCCCGTCTCTTGCCAGCCTCGTGGGTCTGAGTTTTTTGTTTAATCGAGGATAAGTAGTTAGCAGCACTGATGCCAGCTCGGATAGAATAGAATCACTGCAGTACATAAGGAGGCCATTCGGCCAGTGGAGTCTGTACTGACTGCAATCCCACCCAGGCCCTATTCCTGTAACCCCCATTTCCCCTGCTAATTCCCCGACACTAGGATCAATTTAGCATGGTTAATCAAAATAAAGTTTATTTATTAGTGCGACAAGTAGGCTTACATTAACACTGCAATTAAGTTACTGTGAAAATCCCCTAGTCACCACACTCCAGTGCCTGTTTAGGTACACCAAGGGAGAATTTAGCACGGCCAATACACCTAACCAGCGCGTCTTTCAGACTGAGAGGGGAAACCGGAGCACCCGGAGGTAACCCACACAGGGGGAACGTGCAAACTCCACACAGACAGTGACCCAAGCCAAGTCCGTGGCGCTGTGAGGCAGCAGTGCTAACCACTGTGCCACTGTGTTGATATCTGTAAGCCAAGAGAGGAGGAAAACAATTACTCTCAGACCTGTGACTGCGGCCTGTGTGAAACTGTGGTGCCAATTTTGTGTCAGACTCTGGAGATTTGTACTCTGTGGCCCTGTCCCAACTCAGTTCACACAGAACCCTGGCAGCTCACGGACCTGGGATCTTTCTAACCTATTCGCTCTGGGGTGGGTCTGAACCTAAAACAGAAGTGAAAGGTCAGAGTTGAATCCACTCCACCCCTCAGTTGAATTTATTTTGCGACAGAGGATCACGCTGTCAGCAGAGCCACTTTTACATGGAGGAAAATCTCCTGTCTGTCGAGATTTCCTCCCTTACAGTTTGAGGAGATCTGATCGATCCTGGTTTACGTGTTCAGTTGAAATTTGCCACGGTCTTGATTTTTAAAATGTGTTCACCTTACCCTGTGTTTCGCTGGCTAAGCCAGATTAGTGATCCTGACCCTCTGCCAAGATTCCCGTCCTTTTATTGATGGATCCCAGTTCTCTCCTTGTTCATGTTCCCTGGTTTCCACTTAGGAGTTCGTGGTTTACTCCGAAACCAACATGAACCACACATGGGAGGATGGTTTATTTCATTCCCTTCTCAACAATCCCGATGATAACGGACTGGGATAAATTGTTTGCAGGATGTAGGAAAACAGATAACCTGACAAAATACAAATGC
Organism: Carcharhinus amblyrhynchos; assembly: GCF_965287045.1. NCBI lineage: Eukaryota > Metazoa > Chordata > Chondrichthyes > Carcharhiniformes > Carcharhinidae > Carcharhinus > Carcharhinus amblyrhynchos. The sequence continues at coordinate 6,778,223 of NC_137346.1, read as the reverse complement.
TAAAAGTAACACTTGATGTATTTCTTTACAGGTCTGTTGGTAAAAGCTTTCACACCATGGACGGACATGGTTCCATTGTCTACATTCATCCGTCTTCTGTTGTACGTAATATATTGTTGCGCTGTTTATCTGTAATTCTATTTCTCCTCACAATATTTCCACCGAGGGGCATTCACAGCTGAGCCTGCTCCTGTCCTGTCATATTTTATCACAGTCCTACAAGATACTGTTTGTTGGGCCTTTATGATATGATTGATCTGTGCAATGTGGTGGCAGTGGTTAACACTGCCGCCTCACAGTGCTAGATTCCGGCCTTGAGTCACTGTGCGGAGTTTGCACGTTCTCCCCGTTCTGCGTGGGTTTCCTCTGGCTGCTTCGGTTTCCTCCCACAGTCCAAAGATGTGCAGGTTAAGTGGATTTTAAGATAGAAACAGGGAAGTTGTTTCTACTGGCAGGTGAAACTAGAACTAGGGGGCAAGTCCTCAAAATAAGGGGGAGCGGGTTTAAGACTGAGTTGAGGAGGAACTTCTTCACCCAGAGAGTTGTGAATCTGTGGAATTCCCCGCCCAGTGAAGCAGTTGAGGCTGTCTCATTGAATGTTTTTAAGGCAAGGATAGATCGATTTTTGCACAGTAAAGGAATTAAGGGTTATGGTGAGCGACGGTGCAGTTGATGTTGTCTATATGGACTTTAGCAAGGCCTTTGATAAGGTACAGCATGGTGGGTTGTTGCATAAGTTTAAATTTCACAGATGTGTGTCTGGAACAAGCTGCCAGAGGCAGTAATAGAGGTGGGTACAATTTTGTCTTTTAAAAAGCACTTAGACAATTACTTGGGTAAGATGGGTATTAAGAGGTATGGGGCAAACCGGGCAATTAGCATGGTGGTAGAAAAAGGGCAGCATGGCCAAGTTGGGCTGAAGGGCCTGTCTCCATGCTGTAAACCTCTATGACTGACAGCTCGTGGGGAGGCTAGATCCAGTCGGTATTGGGTAGAGAGCAGGGGGACTGGACTCTCCCTTGTGCTGAGAACCCCGTACAATACAAAGATGGGCAGAGGAAGGTAAATGCCAAATGGGAGCATTTTTGAAAACAACCTCACTACAGCAGCTTTCTTAAACCTGTTCCCAGCTATTCGACCAGGAAAGTCAGCTCGATTGGATCATCTTTCACGACGTTATGGTCACATCTAAGATTTATGTGCGGACGCTGTGCCCGGTCCGTTACGAGTGGGTAAAGGATCTGCTGCCGAAGTTGCATGAGGTTGATGTGTACCAGCTGAGCAGTGTGGCAAGGGATGAAGTGGCCACTGGCATCACCCAACGGTGCGAGGTAGCACATAAAACCAAGCAACAATCAGGTGAGCTGCCCAGCCTCCAAATCCTCTCCCCTCCTTTTCTCAGCACAGTGGCTTCTGCAGGGGACGCAACTGCTATCTGGGGTCCGTTCCTCATGTCTGAGCACAGTGGATGAACTTTTCATTTACTAATTCATTCACAGGACGAATTCACAAGTGCCGCCGCCAAGATTTGATTTGATTTTATTATTGTCATATGTATTAGCAGACAGTGAGAAGTATTGTTTCTTGCGTGCTATACAGATAAAGCATACCGTTCATGGAGAAAGAAATGAGAGAGTATAGAATGTAGTGTTACAATCATAGCTAGGGTGTAGAGAAAGATCAACTTAACATGAGGTAGGTCCATTCAAAAGACTGATGACAGCAGGGAAGAAGCTGTTCTTACACAATCTGTAATTATCTTGCAGTTGTGTTTTTGTCTATATATGCTGTGTTTGTGAAATCTACCTGTCCACTCACCTGTTGAAGGAGCAGCGCTCCGAAACCTCATAATTCCAAATAAACTTTAATCTGGCGTTATGAGACTTCATCTGACAACGGTTAAGTGAACACACAGCAGAAAGCAAACCTGGGTATGCCCCCTCCTCTTCCCACATGTTTACCACTGTTTTATCACTGAAGTTTACCACGTGTAGCTTTGAAACGTCGGAACTGAAAGCATTAACCTGTGTCCGGGAATGCTGACTGTCACTGTTTCCAGGGTTTAAAAAGGGCAGCTGGATGTCTTTGAGCTGGTATGGACAAGTTGGGCCAAATAGCCTCCTTCAGTGTTGTAATTTTTCTGTGGGATGTGGGCGTTCCTGGTTGGGCCGTCCCAAATTGCCCTTGAACTCAGCGTCTTTCAGAGGGGAGGCATTTTAAGATCAACCACATTGCCGTCACACGTAGGCCAGGCCAGGTAAGGAGGCAGATTTCCCTCTCTAAAGAACACTAGCAAACCAGATGAGTCTTTACAACAATTGACAATGGTTTTCACGGTCAGTGTTTTAATTGTTATTGGATTCAAAGTTTGTCATCTGCCGAGGTGGGAGTTGAACCTGGGCCCAGCAACAGTAGCATTAGCCACTGCCTCCCATGTCAAATGGGTATGTTTAACTTGCCACATTTTTTCCCCCTTGTAGAGCAAGCCCAACAAGAAGCTCTCAGAAAGTTGCAAAAGAGAAACGATGAGAAGTCCATATCGGACGCGAGGACTCGATACCTACAGCGCAAACTGGACAAGTCGCAGAGCTGAATGGGCCAGTGTCTCCAGAAGAGAATGAGGGTGTACAGGAACCCCGGATCCCCAGTGCCTGACGAGGGCTGAATGATGCACAATTTCCCAATCATTCTATAGGAAGAAGGCTCTGTATCTTCTTAAGGAAATGAATGAATATCAGTGGCTCTCTCATGCCAATACATAGACAGCATTGAGACCAAGTGTGCTCCTCAGGTTAGAGTGAAAGAATCATTTTAAAGGCGTATATTGTTACTTTTAAAATTTATTCCTATCATAAACCCTACATTTCTATAAGAAAGGACCAATATAAAACTATAGATCATAGAATCCCTACAGTGCAGAAGGAGGCCATTTGGTCCATCAAGTGTGCACTGACAACAATCCCACCCACGCCCTATCCCTGTAACCCCACATATTTACCATACCAATCCCCCTGACACAAAGGAGCAATTTATCATGGCTGACCCACCTCATCTTTCTAGCTCTCAGATAGCAACATTCCAGCTTAAAGTAAAAAGTAAAAGTTTATTACTCACAATTAGGCTTACATTAACACTGCAATGAAGTTATTATGAAAATCCCCCAGTCTTTGGACTGAGAGGGGAAACTGGAGCATCTGGAGGAAACCCACGCAGACATGGGGAAGACATGCAAACTCCACACAGACAAGATACCCAAACCTGGGAATCAAACCCAGGTCCTCAGTGCTGAGAGGCGGCAGGGCTAACCACTGTGCCACCGTGAACTTGTCACGTTGAAATTATGTCCTCTTGCCACTGAAGTGTCTCTTTTGGCAAGATGGTATTATTACAGCATGACCGGTTTTGTGCGCGTAAATGTGGGCTAACGATTTGTTTTGAATTATTATTGGCACAAGTACTGAGAGAAACACGGATATGGTCAGTCCGCAGTGAGATCAGTAATACATCCCAAGTCTCTCACCACTCCTTGTGTTGTGGGGACTGGCTGCAAGTATTTGTGTCAAAGTCAGGGGTTTTGTGAATTAAAGGAACACAACCAATAGGGAACAGAGATAAAGTTTTTAAAATGAACTAAAAAAAAGGCAGAGACTTGCACAATGGATTGCTGCACTTTATTAACATCGATAGAGAGACAGAGATTGCAAACATTTCAAAATTCAAATTCCTAGGGAGAAAAAGAGGTAAAATTGGCCAAAATGACATAAGCAAGGACATTGAAGAATCAAAACTCTCAAATCAGTGCAACAAGAATTTATAATGTAAAACATTGATAAGGAATTTACACAGATTTAAGATTTTTATAAATTATATATATTACCTGTTAAATCCTTTTCAATTAGTGGAAACCATCTTGAAGTGTGAGGACCATCAAACAGACATGCAGTTTAGGTGGATTGGCCATGCTAAGTTAAATTGCCGCTTAGTGTCATGCTGACTAGGTGGGGTAAATGCATGGGGTTATGGAGGTAGGGCCTGGGTGGGATTTTGGTCACTGCAGACTTGATGGACCGAATGGCCTCCTTCTGCACTGTAGGATTCTATGAGCTTAGAAACTGTCTGTGCGGCGCCTGCATGTTCTCTCCGTGTCTGCTTGGATTTCCTCTGCCTGCTCTGGTTTCCTCCCACAGTATGAGAGATGAGCTGGTTAGGTGCATTGGCCATACTGAATTCTCCCTCGGTGTACCCGAACAGGTGCCGGAGTGTGGTGGCTAGGGGATTTTCATAATAACTTCATTGCAGTGTTAATGTAAGCCTAATTGTGAGTAATAAACTTTAACTTTTTACTTTAAGCTGGAATGTTGCTATCTGAGAGCTAGAAAGCTTCCAAAAAAGTATTAACACCCAAATATTCAGGGTGTAACTGCCTTTAAACATTGGAGTCTAGCAGACATTGGAAGTGCGTACGGGTTAGTCATCCATATACTAATATTGGTACAAAAAAACACATTTATATTGTGCATTTAATATAACAGTGTGAGACAAAGATGGGGAAAGATTAAATAAATGAAATTAATAAGTGACAGTCATTTCATGGTTCTGATTCATGGATAGATAAACTAATCCTTTTTTGTTGAACTCTTAAATTTATTTATTTTTTATAAAGTATGAAATTTACACCAAAACAAAGTTTCCTGAAATATCTTCTGTAAAAATGGTTTATTTTTAAGAATGGAAATAAAATTTAAAATGTTTAAAACCAATAATCCTGTCTACTCAGGGAGTGTCAAAGCTGAATTTGTTTTTTTTTTTCTCCCCATAAATTTAGGATTGACCCTTTCACAGCGGCATCAGACAGAGGTGACAATGGTGAGGCTATCGGAACAACACACACTTCTGATTTCTGTGCAATGTGTTATATTATTTCATAATTCTGCTAAAATGGCTCTTAGTTCACTGACTAAATGCACCAGCAGCATGTCGCATCAATAAACTAATTAACTGGAAAATATTTCCTTCAATACTTTTGTCCCATCCTCATTACTGCTTCCTGTTTTAATGCTAGTATATGATGGAGGAATGATACAGCACCTTGCCAATTACCTTCAACAAGTTTATTCTACACGCAGCACAGGAGAGATGCAATCCTTGCAGTCCTCCCACACCAACTGTTCCAGCTGTGTCCATTTATACTTTGATTTGATTTATTATTGGCACAAAAATGGGGATAAAATCAAAAGTATTAATTCTTGTGTGCTATACAGACAAAACATATCGTTGATAGAGTATATAGGAGAGAAGGAAAGGATAGGGTGCAGAATGTAGTGTTATATTCATTGCTAGAGAAAGATCAACTTAAAATATGGTAAGTCTATTCAAAAGTCTGACAGCAGCAGGGAAGAAGCTGTTCTTGAGTCGGTTGTCACATGATCTCAAGACTGTCGTATCTTTTTCCTGATGGAATAAGGTGGAAGAGAGAACATCTGGGATGAGCAGGGTCCTTAATTATGCTGGCTGCTTTTCTGAGGCAGCAGGAAGTGTGGACAGAGTCAATGGATGGGAGGCTGGTTTGGTTGATGGATGGCGCTTTGTTCACGATTCTTTGTAGTTTCTTGCGGTCTTGGTCAGAGCAGGAGCTATTCCAAGCTGTGATATAGCCGGAAAGAATGTGCAGCTGTAAAAAAGTCAAACTTTTTTGGAGGTTGAGCCCCAATAATCATCACCCTGTCTTTAATAAGGCAATGAGCTTAACAATGTCATTGCCAAAGCATACACTTCCTTATACACTGTCCTCTCATTGCCAACTCGCATTTGTATGACAATCCTTGACACATGGAGCCTGTGTTTAGCACTCTATTCACTCACAGGAGTCTGGCCTTACCCATTCGTTACACCCATATGTGCCCTTTTCATATTTCACTAAGTTTCCGTAGTCCCAGATGAGATGGAGAGCTTAATTGATGGTAATTTAACCTGAGGGTCGCCACATCTCAGGCACTGGAGGTTGAGAAGACGGGGCCTTTGTGAGTAACCTGAGCTGGTACAGGAATTGAACCTGTGCTGCTGGTGTCACTCTGCATCACCTGAGCTAAACTGACCCACTCATAGCTTCCACATGCACATTTTTCACATTTCACAGCAATTCCTGGCTGACTGAAGCATTCTTGGGCCTGGCAACCCAGTGAAATCTGGCACCCCTCAGATTCCTTTTAGAGACAAGACTCAGAAAAAATAAGTTTTTAACCTAAGTGAGGCTTGTTTTACCCAATGTTGTTGACAATAGTGGCACAGTGTTTATGACTACTGCTTCATCACGCCAGGAACCCAGGTTCAATTCCTGGCTTGGGTCACTGTCTGTGTATAGTCTGCACATTCTCCCCGTGTCTGCGTAGGGTTCCTCCGGTTTCCTCCCACAGTCCGAAAGACATGCTGGCTAGGCGCATTGGCCGTGCTAAATTCTAATTCTCCCTCAGTGTACCTGAACAGCGTGGCAACTCGGGGATTTTCATAGTAACTTCATTGCAGTGTTAATGTAAGCCTACTCATGACTAATAAATAAACTTTAATTACCAGGATACAGGATCAAATTCACTCTGTAAATCTCTTCTTTAAGGTCCTCTATAAAAATCACCTTTAGGACCAAGATTTTGGGTCATCCAACCTAACATCTTGGTGATACATTCCAGCGTTTTACTACCTTAAGGTGCTATGTGAATGCAAGTTTTTTGTTATTTCCCTGCAGCAATGTTATTAATGTCTGCCAGGGTGCTTTGGTAGCGCAGTGATTAGCACTGTTGCTTCACAACGCTGGTGACCCGGGTTCGATTCCCGGCTTCAGCTGACTGTGCGGAGTTTGCACTTTCTCCACATGGTCTGTATAGGTTTCCTCCGGATGCTCCAGATTTCTTCCCAGAATCCAAAAATGTTGGGTTAGGTTGATTGGCCATGCTAAATTGCCCCCAGCGTCAGGAGGGTTAGCAGGTTAAATGAGGATTACGGGAATAGGGCCTGGGTGGGATTGTGATCGGTACAGACTCAATGGGCCGAATGGCCTCCATCTGTACTGTAGGGATTCTATGATTCTTGATTTTGCTCCAGATGTGATTCCAGCCTGGGCTGGCCTGAGTGGGGGATATGGGAAAGTGGAGGCAGGTGCAGGCTCAGGACTATGGTTCTTTATCACATGGCAATAAAGAGAATATTGGTGAACAAGTTGTCCACTCTTATGCAATTATTTATCGGGCTTTGATCTGGGTCAATTGCGTTCCTTTGGATTGAAGGAGTCCTGCCGCTGGGTGAGCTAATAAGGTTGGCGTGAAATACAAACAAAGAAAGTTAGTTTAATTCTGTGGTCCGTTCATGCACACATTTGGATCTGTGTCAGCAAAAAGATCAATGTTTCCCAGTATTCTAAATACCATTGGTGTATTTGTTTAAACAGATTATAACATTTGCAAACCATGTATGCTTGTGGTCAGAAGCACGCACAGAAGCATCTGTGTTTTATGTTCATGGCTGTTGGAGTTGCATTGTAAAGGTTGAAAAGTAACTGTGCACAGTGCAGAGAGCTTGTACCACGGGATCTGTCACAGCCATCATTGACTCAAAGGCTTTCACCAAACCAGAGCCAATCCGGTATAAATTTGTTGCAAAAACATTTTGACAACAAGAAAATTCACTGCCTTCCTTCCTTTGGATCAGGACGGAATCCAGTCTTCTCCAGATTCTCGGCCAGTGGCTATAGTTACCGGCAGCCTTTGCAAACTGTCCGAGTAACATTAACAAAGAAAGACCTGCACTTATATAGTGCTTTTCATGATGTCTCTGCGATTGAAGTGCTTTTGAAATGTACCATACTGGAGCACAATTTAAAGTTAAAGTTTATGTATTAGTGTCACCCTAATACTGGAATGAAGTTACTGTGAAAATCCCCTAGTCATCACACTCTGGCACCTGTTCAGGTACACTGAGGGAGAATTTAGCAATGCACCTAACCAGCACAGAGAGCTACCACAAATAAGAGTATGATTATGACCAGATTTTGATTTTGTGTGATGTTGATTGAGAGATAAATATTGGCCAGGACTCTGAAAATAATGGAATGGTGGCACAGTGGTTAGCACTGCTGCCTCACAGCGCCAGGAACTTGGGTTTGATTTCCGACTTGGGTCACTGTCTCCCCGTGTCTGCGTGGGTTTCCTCCCACAGTCTGAAAGATGTGCCGGTTAGATGCATTGGCTGTGCTAAATTCTCCCTCCGTGTACCTGAACAGGCACCGGAGTGTGGCAACTAGGGGATTTTCACAGTGTTCATGTAAGCCTATTAGTGACACTAATAAATAAACTTTAACAATAGGGCTGAGAAGGGGGATGGGGCCTCACATAAAACCTCATTCAAAAAGTACCACTTGCGACAGTGCAGCACTCTGTCAGATATACTCAGGTATCCATTTGGTTCTCAAGTCCTGGAGTGGGACTTGAACCAGATGCTTGTGACTCAGAGGCAAGAGTGTTACCTACTGAGCCCTGACTGAAAAACATTTGGCAGCTGACAGTAAAACTTTGTGAAATAAAAGCAAAGAATATTGGAGACACGCAGCAGGTTAGGTGGCATCTGTGGTGAGAGAATGAAAAGTCAACAACTTGAAATATGAACTTGGTTTCTCTCTCCACAGGTGCTTTGCATTTCCAACATTCTCTACGGGATATTAGTTTATTTATTAGTGTCACAAGTAGGCTTAAATTAACACTGCAATGAAGTTACTGTGAAAATCCTGAAGTCGCCACATTCCAGTGCCTGTTCGGGTACACTGAGGGAGAATTTAGCATGGCCAACACACCTAACCAGCACGTCTTTCAGAATGTGGGAGGAAGCCTGAGCACCCGGAGGAAACCCACGTAGACACAGGGAGAACATGCAGACTCCACACAGATAGTGACCCAAGCCGGGGATCGAACCCGGGTCCCTGGCGCTGTGAGGCAGCAGTGCTAACCACTGTGCCACTGTGGATTTCCAGCATCTGCAGTATTTTGCTTTCACTTTTTTTTAAGCCATGCTGGGATACAGTTGTACGGATGCCAGCACTGGTAGCGGTCCAGATGGTGAGTCACGACAGGCTGTCTGCACTCCTGGCTGCCCTCCAACTTCCTACCCTCTACAAACCTGAGGTCATGCAAAACTCTGCTGCCTAGCTCCTAACTCACACCAATTTTTCAACCCTTGTGCTCGGTATGCCCGTGGGTGTGGCAATGCCACGATTTTAAAATAATCATCCTTGTTTTCAAATACCTTCTCTTCCCCCCTGTAATCTCCTTCAGGCCCCAGGATTATATCCCCATTGGAATATCCATGAATCTGTTAATCGACCTCTTGAAAGTCCCTGATCCTAATTGCTCTTCTATCAGAGGTCATGCCTTCAGCTACCTTTTTTCTATTCATTTGTAGGACATGGGCATTGCTGGATAGCCAGCATTTATTGCCCATCCTTAGTTGCCCTCGTGATGATGAGCTGCCTTGGATGTTTGATACAATTGACTGTCTCGCTTGACCATTTCAGAGGGCAGTTGAGAATCAACCATATTCTATGGCGCTGGGGTCACAGGTAGGTCAGACTGGGTGAGGACAGCAGATTTCCTTCCCTAAAGGATATTAGTGAACGAGGTGGGTTTTTCCGACAATTGTTTCGTGGTCATCAGTAGATTCTTAATTCCAGATATTATTCATTGAGTTCAAATTTAATTTGATTTTGGCTTTGAAACCCGGGTCCCCAGAACATTAGCTGAGTTTCTGGATTAGTAGTTTGCCATAATACCACTAGGCCATCGCCTTCCCTGGGCCCTAGAATCTGGAATTCCCTCCCTAAACCTCTCTGCCTACTCTTTCTTTCTTTCTGTCGCTGGATTCTGGGGAAGTGCCGGAAGATTGGAAAACGGCTAATGTTACGCCGTTGTTTAAGAAGGGTGCCAGGCAAAAGGCGGGGAATTATAGGCCGGTTAGTTTAATGTCTGTGGTGGGTAAAATGTTAGAATCCGTCATTAAGGAGGAAATTGCGAGGCATCTTGAAGGGAATTGCTTGATAGGGCGGACGCAACACGGTTTCATTAAAGGGAAGTCGTGTCTGACAAATTTACTGGAGTTCTATGAGGATGTGTCTAGGGCAGTGGATAGAGGAGAGCCGGTGGATGTGGTCTTTCTGGATTTTCAGAAGGCGTTTGACAAGGTACCTCACAAGAGGTTATTGCAGAAGGTCAGGGGACATGGAGTTGGGGGTAGGGTGTTAGCGTGGATAGAGGATTGGTTGTCAAATAGGAGGCAGAGAGTGGGGGTCAATGGGTGCTATTCGGATTGGCAGTTGGTGACTAGTGGGGTGCCCCAGGGGTCGGTGCTGGGGCCTCAGCTATTTACCATTTATATAGATGATCTGGAGGAGGGAACCGAGTGCAGGGTGTCGAAATTTGCTGATGACACCAAGATTGGGGGAAAGGCAAATTGTGCGGAGGGTGTGGAGAGTCTGCAGAAGGATCTAGATAGGCTGGGCGAATGGGCCAGGAAATGGCAAATGGAATTTAATGTTGGCAAGTGTGAGGTGGTCCACTTTGGTAGGAAGAATGGTAGGAAGGACTATTACTTACGTGGCAAAAAACTGCAGCAGGCGATGGTGCAGAGGGACCTCGGGGTCCTTGTGCATGAGTCGCAAAAACCCAGCTTGCAGGTGCAGCAGGTGGTCAGGAAGGCGAATGGGATGCTGGCCTTCATAGCGAGGGGGATTGAATATAAAAGTAGGGAGGTCTTGCTGCAGCTGTATAGGGCATTGGTGAGGCCGCAGCTGGAGTACTGTGTGCAGTTTTGGGCGCCGCACCTGCGCAAGGATATTTTGGCCCTGGAGGGAGTGCAGAGGAGGTTTACTAGGCTGATACCGGAGTTGAGGGGGTTGAGCTATGAGGAGAGGCTGAATAAACTAGGCTTGTACTCGTTAGAGTTTAGAAGAATGAGGGGAGATCTCATTGAGATGTATAAGATGATGAATGGGATGGATAGGATAGAGGTGGAGAGACTCTTCCCGCTCAAAAAAGACAGTAGGACTAGGGGGCACAGCCTCAAGATAAAGGGGAGGCGGTTTAGAACGGAGTTGAGGAGGAACTTCTTCACTCAAAGGGTGGTGAATCTCTGGAATTCTCTGCCCGTTGAAGTGGTGGAGGCTACCTCGCTAAATATTTTTAAGAAGCGGGTTGATGGGTTCTTGATAAGAGAGGGGATTAAGGGTTATGGGGAGAGGGCGGGAAAGTGGAACTGAGCCACGACAGATCAGCCATGATCTTATTGAATGGCGGGGCAGGCTCGAAGGGCTAGATGGCCTACTCCTGCTCCTATTTCTTATGTTCTTATGTTCTTCCTTTAAAATGCTCCTTAAAGGCTACATCTGCCTCAAACTTTAGTCATCTCTCCCATATCTCTTCATGTAGTTCAGTGTCAAATGATGTTAACTATCGGAAGAAGCACCTTTGGGGATGTTTCGCTATGTTGAAGGTGCTATATAAATGCACGTTTTTATTGTTGCTGCAAGTAGCTTATAAATGTACTGTTCAGTGGGCAACGGTCACTGGGCAACATTCAAAAGTGGGCACACTGGACTAATTTGTCCTCGAGCGCCCCCCTCCCCAGCCCAGTACAAGGACATTGATGGTGAGCTTCCTCAGTGCATCAGCTTCCTGACTGCGGGTCTGTGTTTATAATGCACTTAGACAGCCCATCAGGGCGTGGCTGCTAATCCCCTGGGGGTGAAGACAGATTTGGCAGGCGAGGTTGTTGTGTTCTTCCGATTGGATAGATGCAGAGGAGCAGATTAATTGCCTCGTCCCTCGGTGAAAGGTTTCCTCAGGTGGATTGGTCGGGAACCAAATAAATCAGTCCTCAAACGGATTGTGAAACATATTGAATGGCAGCTATCATTTTGGTAGCTGCCTAGGACCCCTAGAATCCCTACAGTGCAGAAGGAGGCCATTTGGCCCGTCAAATCTGCACTAACTCTCCGACAGAGCATCTTACCCAGGCTCACCCTCCCTGCCCTATCCTTGTAACCCCATGCACCGCGGCCAATCCACCTAACCCATACATCTTTGGGCACTAAGAGGTAATTTGAAATGGCCAATCCACTAACCTGTACTTCTTTAGACTAGGAAACTGGAGCACCCGTGGAAACCCACGCTTCTGGATTGGCAATTTACCAAAGGAGATTTTCTTGCTGCGAGTACAAATAGAAGATGTTTTCCCTAGAAGTCTGGAAAAATCTTGGGGAAAAGAAGAGAGTGACTGAAACCAGGGCATGTACAAATAACTGGCAGGCCCCAGTACATAATTCTGTTCCACGTCAGAGAAAGTTAGAGATTTCCAAATACCAATGCCAAAAGCTGTTTCAATGCAGATAAAACGGAGGCTATTTTTCCAGGGCATATTTCATTACTCTAACACTACAGCTGGTTAAGACAGTAGCTACCAGAAAGGGCCTGGAAACAATCCAAAGGTAGCTGATTTAAGTTGCAGCAGGGGTATGAGTGCGACAATTAATCTTGCTCGTCCCACCTGAGTGAAGTGTTGCTATGCAGGGATCGATTTGAGGACAGGTTTGGGCTTGGGTCTGCTTTGATTAATGACAGACTGTCCTCAATCGCTCATGAAGCTTTGGAGAAGTATTGGAAGAACCTTGTGGAGCGGAAACCGCAGAAAGAAGCCAACCTGGATGAGATTGGAGAAAAACCGATGAAAAAGAAAGCACTTGGACCCATTCTTTGAATGTATAGAATGCCTCTACTTTCTCAGAAGACGAAGGAAAATCGGCATGTCAGCTACGACTCTCACCAACTTTTACAGATGCACCATAGCAAGCATTCTTTCTAGTTGTATCACAGCTTGGTGTGGCTCCTGTTCTGCCCATAACCACAAGAAACTACAAAGGGTTGTGAATGTAGTCCAGTCCATCACACAAACCAGCCTCCCATTGACTCTGTCTACACTTTCTGCTGCCTCAGCAAAGCAGCCAGCATAATTAAGGACTCCACAAACCTCGGACATTCTCTCTCCACCTTCTTCCGTCAGGAAAAAGATACAAAAGTCTAAGGTCACGAACCAACCGACTCAAAAATAGCTTCTTCCCTGCTACAGTCAAACTTCGAATGGACCTACCTTGCATTAAGTTGATCTTTCTCTACACCCTAGGTATGATTGTAACACTACATTCTGCACTCTCTCATTTCCTTCGCTATGAACGGTATGCTTTGTCCGTACAGCGCACAAGAAACAATACTCCTCCCTGTATACTAATACATGTGACAATAAATCAAATCAAAAATCGAAAAAATGACCAAATTGGCATTTTGTTTTCTTTTGAAAATGGCGCATTCTTTGATTTTTTTGTGCAAGGGGCTTTGTAATATTGAATGCACTTTTAAGTTTTTAATTCTGGAGTGAAACTTGAACCCATTGCTTTTGTAAGGAAAGGGTTAATTAGACTGAACTGAAGCCTGCTCATGTTATACTGCTATTGATTTATCTTAATATTGTAGTAATAGTGACCTTTAGCCTTCATCTGATAAGCAGGGAAGTTTAAGTCAATTGAAAGGAGCGCTGGGATATTGAACCAGGTCTAACATTCAAAGCAGTGATCAGTTAGTCACTTCAGGGAACATAACTAAAGGCATGTTGTTGAATACTGATTAGTGCATTTCATCAGTTGATAACAAGCACAGAAAAAGCAGTTGGCTCTGCAGAAGGCAACATCTGGATGTCTCTCATCATTTTTAACTGGGCTTTCAATAGAAAAAGATTGGCTAGCACAGAGTGCTGCCAAATGAAATAAGAGTTTTAATTAAAGTTCCATTTGGAATAGCAAATGTGGGATAAAAAGTGAGGGGACTGTATTGTTCTTTTAAAAAATTGTAAATAAGAAAAGTTAAATCAATGATATTCTGATATCGAGTTGTATTTTTATAATTATGTAATTCAGAATTGCATGGATGGAGTGAGAGAAATCTATACAAACTGGTTGTTTGTAATGAGTATCCATAAAGGCCTAACTCAAATTATTTATCACATTTCAGTCCTTCAATTAAACCAGCAAAGCGTGCCAACTTTTAAGTGTTTATTTAAATAGTGCTGGACATGTGCTGTATGTTAAGTAGATCTCTGAAGCTTGATTTTAAGTATTTAAAACCTTATTGATTTTCAGGAGTAAGTCATAAATAAAGACTACTGCCCTAACACTTCCACAATCACTGAAGCCATAATGTAGAGACGCCGGCGTTGGACTGGGGTAGGCACAGTAAATGCTCGTGCTACCAAATAAACTTGTTGGATTTTAACCTTGTGTTGTGAGACTTTTTACAATTGCTGAAAAAAAGAGTAATGTGGTCTAAGATTTTCGTTTTTCCTTGACATGCGAGTTGAGGAACCTGCCGGTGGGTTCTCAACTACTGTCTACCACAAGACTACGTTAATTGGTCAATATACACATTGCGGTTCCTACAGTTCGATGTGCTACAAGATTGTCTTCATCGGCAACCTCGGAAATATGGTCCGAGCCATTTACTCACTACGCAAGCTTGTTGCTGAAATAGGGAACATCAAAGCCATTCTGTGGGTTAAAAGCTACTATGATCAGATCATTGATCAGTCTAGAATATAGAATCATACAGTGCAGAAGGAGGCCATTTGGCTCATTGAGTCTGCACCGCCAATCCCACCCAGCCCCTATCCATATAACCCCATGTATTTACCCTACCTAGTTCCCCTGACACTAAGGGATGATTTATCATGGACAATCCACCTAACCCACACATCTTTGGAGTGTGGGAGGAAACTGGAGGAAACCCACGCACACATGGGGAGAATGTGCAAACTCCACATAGATGGTGACTCAAGCCAGGAATCGAACCTGGGTCCCTGGCACCGTGAGGTAGCAGTGCTAACCACTGCGCCACCGTGACGCTGAGATCGTGCAATTTCATGAATGGACCCTGGGCTGCCACTTTCAGTTTACACAGTAAAAAGTCTGACAACACCAGGTTTTAGTCCAACCTATTTATTTGATAATATTCTCACTAGCTTTCGAGGGGACAGCCTCTTCGTCAGGTGAATGGAGAGTTCTGGCCTCAGACAGAGCATATAAAGCACAGACAGTTTAGAGATTACTGATTAAAATGCGAATCCTTACACCTAATCTGCTGTTCAAGACCTGAAGTGGCTGATAATGTGAGTGGTAGGAGCACTGATCACAGTTTAAAGAGATGTGTATTGTCTCCAGACAGTACAGTAAGTGAGGTTTTGCAAACCCAGGCAAGTCACGGGGGTTACAGATAGTGCGACATGAACCCAAGATCCCTGTTGAGACCGTCCTCATGTGTGCGGAACTTGGCTATCAGTCTCTGCTCAGCGACTCTGCGCAGAGTCGCTGAGCAGAGACTGATAGCCAAGTTCCGCACACATGAGGACGGTCTCAACAGGGATCTTGGGTTCATGTCGCACTATCTGTAACCCCCGTGACTTGCCTGGGTTTGCAAAACCTCACTTACTGTACTGTCTGGAGACAATACACATCTCTTTAAACTGTGATCAGTGCTCCTACCACTCACATTATCAGCCACTTCAGGTCTTGAACAGCAGATTAGGTGTAAGGATTCGCATTTTAATCAGTAATCTCTAAACTGTCTGTGCTTTATATGCTCTGTCTGAGGCCAGAACTCTCCATTCACCTGACGAAGAGGCTGTCCCCTCGAAAGCTAGTGAGAATATTATCAAATAAATAGGTTGGACTAAAACCTGGTGTTGTCAGACTTTTTACTGTGTTTACGCCAGTCCAACGCCGGCATACCCACATCATGACTTTCAGTTTACCCAGATTACCTTGGAAGGGTACGGTGTCTCAGAAATCTGAGCAACAGGTAAAGTTAACCGTCATACGCTGTTACTATGTAATAGCAGCACAAGTGATACTCTCCACCAACAGAATGCTGCCATCAATCCAAAAGCACATTCTGTCTACCACACAGATGAATGACCAGCAGATCATATCAAACAACACATAACTTCAGCAGTTCGCAATAAACAACCAGCCTGTGCTTGTAAAACCCAGAATATATGGTCAACACGGTAGCACAGTAGTTAGCACTGCTGCCTCATGACACAAGGGACCTGGATTCAATTCTGGCCTTGGGTGACTGACTGTGTAGAGTTTGCATCTTCTGTCTGCGTGGGTTTCCTCCCACAGTGCAAAGATATGAGCAGGTTAGGTTGATTGGCCATGCTCAATTGCCCCTTAGTGTTGGGATTAGCAAGGTAAATATGTGGGGTTACGGGGATAGGATCTGAGTGGGATTGTTGCTGTTGCAGACTTGGTGGACCAAATGGCCTTCTACTGCACTGTAGGGATTCTACGATCCATGATGATTCCATGGTGTAATTCTGTGATTGAACAGCACTTGCTAAACTATCCTGACTGTGCTAAAAATTACAGTGAAAACCAATTTAAGATTATCAAGTGGACTCACAGCCTATGCATGCTAGAGGTCACGTATATTCATACTTGGGCCCTGTTGTTTGCAGATAGAAGAAATGGGTCCATGCGTTGCGCCTTTTTCAACTAAACAAAAGCTTAGGGGACAACCGTTTCATGATTCATCCCCCATGGCAACACTTTGACCAATCAAAGTTGGCTTGCCAATTTGAATTTGAAGGAACGCTTGGCAGTGGATTGTTCCCTGTTGCATTCTCCATGATAATGCTTCTACCAATCAGAGTCCACTTGCCAACCAATCAGTACTCTTTTGTCGTGCTGTATAAATTGTTATTCCTTTAACTGTTGGCATTCTTGCCATCTGTCCTGATGAGTGCAAGATGAAAAGCTTTGACAGCATCTTCTTTTTCAGCAACATTTAAATTCTGTACTACCAAACGACTACTTTCACAGTCGTATGCAGTCATCCTTTGACTTAGTGGTAATCTATTGGTATTTCTACCAAACTCTGTTCTTGTTGTTTCTTGTACCCCAATTCTCTCTGTGGGAGGCATGACAGGTGGCATCCTTACCTCTGGGCTAGAAGTTCTGCACGTGGGTCTGGTTCGGGAATGGAAGATCCATTCATAAAGTGGGCAAATATGTTGATTATCAGCCTGTAAACCCAACGTGCCTGGTAGTAGGCAATAAGAGCAGGAGAGTTTCCTGATCAGTCAAACATTCCCAGCCCAATGATGCCTCAGTTTAAAAATTCTCATCCTTATTTTCAAATCTCTCTGAGATATAACCCCATTTCTATCTCTATAAACTCCTCCAGCCCTGTAACCAACTGAGAACACTACCTTCCAGCAACCCTGGCCTCTTTTCCTTTTCCCACTTGCTGTGCTCCACAATTAATGGCTGCTGTCTCAGCTTTCAACTCTGGAATTCCCTCCCTAAACCATCTCCAAGATGCTACCTTGCTGCCCAAGCTCGCCCTAATGTTTCTTTCATTGGCTTGGATATGTTGAGATATTAAAAGTATTACTTAAATACAAATTGTTGTATCAATAACTCCTTACCCGCAAATCCAAACAGTGACAGCTGATACTCTCCAGCTGTTCCCCCCCCCCCCGTACCCTGTGGTCAAGTCCAAATGCCTTCATGATGAGGTAAAATAGTAGCAAAATAGGAAGTGAATCCTGTGCTCCAGACCCCACTACCTCATGCGAGGTTCTATCCTATACGCACAGAAGTTTATTTAATAGTCACGTAAGGCTAACATTAACACTGCAATGAAGTTACTGTGAAATTCCCCTAGTTGCCACACTCTGGTGCCTGTTTGGGTCAGTGCACCTAACCAGCACACCTTTCAGACTGTGTGAGGAAATCCATGCAGACATGGAGAGAATGTGTGATCGCCACACAGACAGTGACCCAAGCCAGGAGTCAAACCTGGGTCCCTGGCGCTGTGAGCCAGCAGTGCTAACCACTGCACCGCCCAAAGTCCTGCAGGTTGAGAATCAGCCTGTTCAGTCACATAAAGATCCAAGGCAGAAACCATGACACTGATTACACATCAGCCTTGAATTGAGGGACAGCCGATTTAAGTAGTTTTCGGCTTTGAAGGGAAGTGACTGAGAGATTACCACATAAGAGATAGTAAATGGTTGAGTAATCATAAATCCAGAACACCATTACAGGATAAATGCTTGACATCAATCCTATTGTTGTCTTTTACTTGTTGGAATGTGCTCCCACAACAGTCAATCAGAGCTATTTTCCACACAGATACACAGCACATGAAATGGAGTACATTAGAGAGAAAAAATAAGGGATTATTTAGGAAATAGTAGGGTGTATTGTTAAGTATTGAAAGGCATGTTGCACTGTTGCAGGTCTAAGCTTTCAGATGAAATGTTACATTGAAGCCTTGTCTGCACAATCAGGTGAATCTAAATTTATTTGAAGAGCTGGAAGTTCCCCCCAGTGTCTAACTTTTATCACTTTAGCAGCATCATCAAAAAGGATTATCCAATAAGAAATCTCACTGGCGATTGGACATGGCGTACAGGAAAGAGATAAGAGCACATAGTGAAATGGTACAATGACAATAATCTCCCCCTCAATGTCAGTAAAATGAAGGAGATAGTCATCAACTTCAGGAAGCGTACTGGAGGACATGACCCTGTCTACATCAACAGTGATGAAGCGGAGATAGTTGGGAGTGTCACGTTTCTCCATGTTCAGATCACCAACCACCCATCCTGGTCCCTCCATGCTGAAGCTATAGTTAAGAAAGTCCATCAATGCCCCAACTTTCTCAGAAGACTATGGAAATTCAGCATGTCTGCTACAACTCTCACCAATTTTTACAGATGCACCATAGGAAGTAGCCTTTCCAGATATATAACAACTTGGTATGGCTCCTGCTTTAACCAAGACTGCAAGAAAACTACAAAGGGTTGTGAATGTAGCTCAGTCTTTCATGCAAACCAGCCTCCCATCCGTTGACGCAAATACGTTGATTATCAGCCTGTAAACCCAACATGCCTGGTAGTACGTCGACACATGTCGACAATCCCACTGCCTTGGGGAAGCAGCAAGCATACTCAAAAACCCCATGCATCTCAGACATACCTTTCACCTTCTTCTGTCAAGGAAAAATTACAAGAATCTGAAAACACATCCAACCGACTCAAGACTCATCAGAGTTTTGAATGGTCCTATCAAATATTAAGCTGATCTTTCTCTTCTCCCTACCTGTAACTGCAACACTATATCCTGCACCCTCTCCTTTCCTTCTCCCCAATGTACTCTAATAAATAGTATGCTTTGTCATGTAATGCACAGAAAACAATTCTTTCACTGCATCCCAATACAAGTGACAATAATAAATCAAATCATTGTTTACAGGACATGCTATAGGGCAGCACAGCAGTTAGCATTGCTGCTTCACAGTGTCAGGGATCCAGGTTTGATTTCGGCCTTGGGCGACTATCTACGAGGAGTTTGGACATGTCTGCGTGGGTTTTCTCTGGGTGCTCCAGTTTCCTCCCACAGTCCAAAGATGTGCAGGTTCGGTTGGTTGGCTATGCTAAATTTCCCCAGAGTATCAATAGCAGGGTTATGGGGATAGGGTCTGGTGGGATTGTTATCGGTGCAGGCTCAATGGGCCAAATGGTCTTCTGCACTATAGGGATTCTATGATATGCAGATATGAGGCTGCATTTCTTTCTTTATGACAGTAACCATACTTTAAAAGTATTTCATTGGTGGTAATTGCTTTTTGAAATGTCCCGGGGGGGGGGGAGGGGCGGTAAGAGTTGTGAAAAGTGCTATGAGGTCTGAAGGCTAGAAGTCAAATGCCTAAACTCATAAATCCAATTCATGTATTTGCAACTGAGTTGCACAACACACCTATACTGGAATAAAAATAATCAAACAGTGAATAATATGATCCCCTGCTGAGAGAGGACACCACAACCTTCTAACATTGCAGAGACAGCTCCAGCTTCTCAATGAATGGAGTCAGGAGCCGGAAGTGAGGAGTGCAAACCCGGAAGGCGGGGCGGAAGTGGCGTCACGTCATGTGCCAATGATGTGGCAGATTATCAGCCCTCCGCCAAAAGAAAATAGTCCGGCCTTTACCCGGACAAAAAGCACGAATCGAGTGAATGAAACCCGGTCGAGAGGAGGCTGAACCGAATGTAATGGTGTTTTAGGGAGGAATGGAATAATAAAAAGGCGGCGGCGGGAAGTGTGAGGGGAGGGGAGGGGGAGGGGTTTGGTGGTGTAAGGAGCCGGAGCACTCCCTCTGCTTGCTGTTGGCCGCGGCCGAGAGGGGAGGGGGGAGGGCGGGCGACCGGCGGGGCGGGCGGGGGCTGTAGCGCTCCGCTGTTTCCGGTTTTCCGCCATTGCGGCTCCGCTGCGGCTCGGCCCCTCGGACCGTTTATAAAAGGAAGAGGCTGAGGCAGAGGGAGCAGGCCGGGCTGTGTGAGGGAGAGTGAGAGTCACTCAGCCTAAGCATACAGGTGAGACCCGAGTCCGATCAGCCCTTCCTCCCTCCCTCACCCTGTCATTGAGCGGCCGCCTGTCTCCTGAGGTAAAATTCGGTCTTAATAATATTTTTCTCTCTCACTCGCACAGATCCACCCCATTTCCCTGCCGGAGATTTGACTTGACGAAGCCGCCAGACCGAGGTGTCTTTTTTTTTTCTTCCCCCTCTCCTTTCCTTCACGTCGTCGTCGACATGGCTCAGATTCTGCCCATCCGCTTCCAGGAGCATCTACAGGTAATAAAAATAATCACTTAACCCACCCTCCCTCCCTCCCTCAGGGCTCCAAAGCCCGACCTTAGTTTCACTCCCCTCTTCTCAGGGCTCCCAAGCCTCAGCCCTGGACAAATGTCATCTCCACCCACCCATTGAAAACTTTCCTACAATCATCATCCTCCCTCTAAATTTTATAAACCACATTTGGCTGCTTTCTCTCTCTCCCTCCTTGTGCGCCCCCCCCCCCCCCAATCTCTTTGAATTTTTTTTTGCTTCTAGGGGAAGGTTCAACCTTGAATTACACCCTGACACAGTTTCCACAACGTCACCCGTATGAGGAAATGCCCATCCACTGGATTTTAATTTTGTTTTTTTTTCTTTCCCTACCCCACCCCTGGTCTTTTACCTTCCCTTCCTGGTGGCCCAGGAAGTACTGAGGCTGCCACAGGATGGGTGTTTTCAGAGGGTGGGGAAGGTTTTTGCCAAGTGCTGGAGCCCATTTAGTTCCCACCCACTCGAAATATTTCTCAAGCTTAACAGAAGGAGTAATGGGTTTTATATTGAAACTTTCTCCATGAACCCAAATCACCTGCATATTTTAATCTGAAATCCACCTCTTGATCCCCTTACTGTAAATTGCTTGCTTAGCATTTGTGGCCTAACATGACATCCTTGTGATGACTTAATGAAATTGTTTTTAAATGTCTGATTTAATTCTAGAGTGAAATATTGCAGTTGTTACCAAAGGGTCTTGCCTTCAGCTGAGCTTTCAGAGGAAGAATTTAGTTTCAAGTTGAATCACTTTAATGAATGTAGTGTATCTATGGACAGGTGCTGTTACAATGTTAAAGTGCAAATTTCTATTATACACCCTTGATTCTTTGCCAGATTTGCATTGTTTCATGTAGTTACATTAATAACATCCTGATGTTTTGTATCTTTTCAAATTTGGTTGGATGTGTCTATGACTGGTTCCCAATAACCAACAGATGTGGATTAGTCATTACCTGACACTAACCTGTAGTTTGCTTTTGAATTAAAAGCTTGATGTGGGTTAATTTTAAAAAAATGGTTATTTGAATGTAGAGTTCCTGCAGCTTAAAATCTAATGAAGTATTACTTGGACTAGTGTCTGGAATGTGGTGAAAAACCATTTTTGCAATGGCATGATATCATTGCTGCAAATGATTTTTGAAATTCCTTTTACCTGTGTTTTAACTTGTCAAGAGATGCCACTATTTTTTTGCTACCTGCTTAATTCTCTTCCAGTGTTTTTGGGAGGGAGGTGGAATGGAGGCAGAAGACATCACAACTCTGCAATAAAAACACTTTAAACTCTAAAAGATGCATTCAAATGTTAAATCTGCCTTTGCCCTGGAGGTGCTAACTAGATGTTGCTTGACAGCATTTAAGGATACAGTTGACATCAGTAGCTAAATGCTTTAATTTCTAACTTGATGGCATCAATCAAGGTTGTAGTCACGTTGGTACTTGGCTATTTTAACTAGATTCAACCTTGTCAACAAATTCCAGTTGACCTGTTTCTCAGATCATGTTTTTACTAAACTTTGTACTCATTGTTTGGGCTCCCTGTTTGCATAACATTGTCACAATTTAGTAAATTAAGCAGTGCTAATCAATTTTGCAAATGTTAGTCCAAAAACTATGCTGGTTTATTAACTCTGGACTTGTGCAACTTTCCTCTAGGTCCAAAGTGCAGAGAAGTTATTCCAATTTATACTGTTTGGAGGGGTGGGGGGATGTAAAACATATATGGCTGTTAATATGTAGGGTGATGCATGCACTTCACCTATCATGTAAATTCATAGTTGGGTGCAGCATTGATCAACATGATTGCATGCAGTGAATATCATATTTAATATGCAAGTACATGGCAGTATTGTATAGTATTTTATCCTAACTGCAGAAAATTTGAATAAGTCACATTCTTATCCTCCAGTCACTTGGAATATTTAAATGAGTGCATCTTGTGACCCCCTAATGAACCACTTCTTACCTGAGGATAGGCATCCAGTTCAGTCCTAAATATAGTAATTATATTTTTACAGGAGGGGGTGGCACATTCATTATCCTTGTAAATATCAGCCTGTCTAATTTAGTTTTCCTCCTCATTTGGTCTCCTACAACAAACATGTCTTAATTTCTCCAGCTAGCGCAGAATACAAATCTTCATGACCAGTCTATTCCATTCAATGACCACTAGCAGTGTTGGATTGCAAAGCAGCTGTGCTGCCTTGAGTAACTCCTTTGGCTTTTGGGTATATAACTTCAGCTGATCACCATCCCAATCCTTGATCTTTGTAGCATTATTTGCTTCTGCATTGATTTAATTCTGAATAGGGCCCAGCAAAACAAGGCATGCTTTGGCCACTGATATGGTCATCTGGTACTGTAGTGACTTTAAGCTGTGACTGGTGATTTAACCTGATGATCACTCCACTGCAGGCAAGGCTGAGAAGACAGCCTTCATGAACAGCCTCAGCTGGTACAAGAATTGAATCTGTGCTTTTGGCATTGCTCTGCATCATTAGCCAGTTGTCTAGCCAACTGACTGTAACCAACCTGCTTGCATGTTCTGATCTAGAAACATTGCTAATTAATGCAAGCAGTGAGGCAAATCATTGCTATTAGCAGGTGACCCTGGATGCCTGACCAAATAGTTTTGAAGTAATTTACTGGTTTCAGTGCATCCATTTTGCTTGGCCTTTATAAAATGGTTTTAGATGCAAGATTGTTACAACCAAAATTAACCAGATTCCAATGTTTTTCAGTGTAGGATACTAATTAGAGCAACTTCCAAATGTAGCACACTTAGCATACTTTCCTACTTGAGCTCCATGTTAACGTGGCAAATGTCTTGTACTGTATCAAATGGTTGTAATCAGTTGAACTAATTGTATTTGGTCTGGGTGATGGGAGGAATGTTAACATGTTACTGGTTTAACAGTTACATCACACTGGATGGGCTGCAATGTTTTGTAGCTAAACAGAGGCAATGTTGTCTTTTTCTCAACTGTTTATATAACGTCCACTGAAGTTTCAGTCAGTCCATCAAAGACTGACTCACCTGATTATTGTACCCACAGCTCCCACCTGCCAACTCACCAGATTTTCCAAGGCACTTGTCCTTGATCTAATTATTACTCTTAATTTGATCCTATTTCTAACTCTGTAAATAGGCTATGGAGGAGGGCCTCATGTTTATTTTCTACAGCCTTGTGCTCCAGCCAGCAGCTTCCTGTCCACTACTGTCCTGCAATTCTTCCTGCTCCACTGTACCATTGATAGCCTTCATTGTGTCTTTTTCAAATCTTGCTACATCTGCTCCACTTTGATTAATTCTGTATTCTTGGTCTAGATTTTCTTGGTTTCTGGGATGTGGTGTTGTGATACTACTTCCTGGTTTAGGTCAGCTTTTGTGAAATGTCTTTTGCTGCATTAATAGTTCTGAAGTTTTCTTGCAGTAATCTGGTCAGTCCTACAATTCCTGTGAAGAATCCAGAGCTCCTGCTTTCAGCTTTTTTTCTTACAGCAGGCTCTCCCTTGGCTGAAATTTGACTCGCTGTGCTCCATTGGCTTATTTTAAACTTGTTTGGGATTGAGGGAGAACTGTTTAAGTGATCTGCAGGTAATTGGTGCAGCAATTCAACTTGCCACAGATCAACTCTACAACTTCCTGTCACCCTAATGAGTGTAACATGTATTTGAATTCCATTTTTGGGTGTTGGTCTAGTGCTATAATTTTAGTGTCTGTAAAATGTCCAAAGCCATTTCATGAAGTGCCTTTTTGAGTAAAAAGCCCAAAAGTTTGGGGAGGGACTTCCAGAACATAGGGCTGCTGAAAGCTTTTTTGCAGTGACAGAGGGATGGAAATCAGATGTGCAAGAAATTAGAATTAAAGGAAAATGGGAATAGTATCTGGAGAAAATTGGAAGGAATGAGGCCATATAGGATTTAAAACAAAGGATTAACATGTGAATATCACCATGACCTTGTCTGGGTGGGTGAAGGGAAAGTGATACACAGATCTGAGCAAGGACATGGTCATCCCAAACTCTGCCTAGTTTATGCAATGTGAAATGGAATAGTGAAATCTGAAGGAACAAGCATTTCAGCAGCAGATGAGCTAGGCAGGCCAAAGAAGATGATGGTGCAGAGATGGAAATGGGTGGTCTTTATGTTGTGGACAAACTCCTTCTGGAAGGGGAAGTTTGCAGACAATCTCAGCCTCTGCTTCCTGTAATTACATAAAGTTTTTCTGCAATATATTTAATTCAGCTACAATACTTAGCGATGTGCTTTGAGATTCCAGATATCACTTTAGATTGTGGGGAAAGCTTTCCCCACTTTAGGCTAGGTAATAAAATGGATTTAAATCTTTCAGAAGCTTTGAAATCTAAACAGAATAGTGGCATTCACAACTATTTTTGATTCCCATTTTGTCTCATCAATTCACTGAATTGTGATTACATTACAAAAAACATTGACGAGCCTGATTTTAAATTCAAATTGGCTTCTTGACAAACCCAGCCACTTCCGGTAAGTGTCTGACACAGAAGGAACAGTGGATTTTTAAATGACTCCCCTTCCTGTGTATTTTGAGTACAAATGCAGTATTAATGTTTCCAGCTGTGTGCTTAGTTTTTGTTCCTCATTGGTTGTAGTATTTACTGACTAGCTCTTTATTGGTGCTGTATTGTCCTATTTATCTGAAGTTATAGCTGTTCACTTGGCAGCTAGTTCTCTGAAATTAACCCATGGCTCTAGAATTGGAATCTGTTTCCATTCTTCAGCAAAAGGCACATCACAAGCTTAAAACACATGCAGTTAGAATAATTGATAATCTACTGCCTGCATATTTTTGAATTTCCTAGCTTTCAATTCCATTGTACAAGTCAGTGCACACTGGCTGCTTTTGAACTTTTTTCTGTGGGAGCAGTCTTAATTGACTTTGGATATACTAAAAATATTTTTGCTCTTGGCACAGAATGGGAGATGCAGCTGCATCAGTGTTACCACAGCCCCTGCTATTTGCTCATGTATGAAAAAACATAACACTTGAACATTTTAATATTGGAATAGTTCTTGGAAATTAGTGAATGCACACCATAAGGTTTGCTGCAAAATTTCTAATTATCGCAGTCTGGGATATTTTACAAAGCTAACTGAGGGCATGTTCTCTACTTGTATCTTCCCTCATTCTTCAGCTTTTATATAATAAATAATCCCTTGGCATGATTTCTGCAATAGTGAAAACAAGGTTGTCACCTTCCAAGGTACCTCAATTTACCTTGTGGATTAATTTTCAAGTTAATACTTGGGCAAATGGTCAAAAGGTAGAGATTAGGGTTCCACAACTCAGTTTAAGGCAGTTTCAATATCAATGGTAGCAGTTAAAATGGGATGATTCAGCAAAATGACTAGGTGCTGATATTTGGAGGATGGTAAGTTTCAACAGAATGAAGCCCTTTGAAGATTCTCATCCTGGTTTAAATCCTAATGATCCTGAGGCATTGTGGGTTGCTGAACAGTGCATGAACAGGACTTGGTTTGGAATAGAGTTTTGAATGACAAATTGGAGACTAGCCAGGAGTGCACTGAGTCCAAGGAAATGGAATACAATGGTTTCTATCTTGCTTTGCTTCCTGCAGGAAGCATGAGCTTTGATAGTAAAATAGTGTGCACCTATGCTTGATTTAAATAAAAAATGCTGGGAATATTCAACAGTTCTGGCAGCATCTGTAGGGAGCTGGTATTAACAGGAGTCAATGTCACATGCTTTATTATTGCTTTAAATAACTGATATTATGCTAACAAAGGCAATTGTTAGCCCTGATGACACCAGCTGGCTAAAAGCAGTCACTGGTATGCTTGTTTCCTAAATTGCAGTACTTAAAATCCAGACATTTGAATGACTTGTTTTACTGGTCTAAACTCCAACTGAAGCAAGGTACAGCTATTGATATCCCTTAATCTTATTTCCACTGGGTGTTTTATACTCAAGATCTGGCTCTTTTGACTGCTTTGAGAAGCTATCACATTGTGCAAAATTTTCTCCTTGACCTGATCACACATTGATGCTGTTAATGAGCTGGTTTGTTCTAGCTGCAGATACTCTAACGTGGAGCAATTCCAGCATGGCTTCATGGGCCAAATTGTTTGAGATGGCTTTATGTGGAGAGTACTCTTTACCACCTTGGTATAAGAGAGCAAAAGCAGTTTTGTGGACCCAAATATTCATCAGTTTAATTTGTTGTCCATAGACCATCAGTTTTATATTGAACTGCCCCCCCTATCTTCCAATACACTTTAGCAAAAACAGCTTGGATCCCTTGTCACCTGAGACTGTCAAGTCATTGTCTTTCTCTCTTAGCATGGGACAAGAACTGATATCTGTTCAAAGATGAAATAAGTTCCAAACCCAAATTCTATATTGGTGGACTTGGATCTTGATCTCTAATCTTAATGTATCAGATGCATAACTGGTTAGTCATTGATAGTAATAAATGACACCTGAAAGGCAAACAAAGCTAGCTTGTCTCTTGGATAGGAATTTTGAAGCACTAGTGGGATTTGATACAGTACTAGCAAGCAAAAGGTTTGGCTGTTTGAAGTGATATTTAAAATTGGAAGAATGGCAAATCAAATAGTATGAACCTATTTCAGTAGACCCTCTCACCCCTTCTGATCCTTTAGTCCCAAGAGCAATATCTGATTTGACTTTTGGCCTCAAATGTTCTTTGGTACTGAATTCCACACTCACCACTTTGGATTAAGAAATTTCTCCCTCTTCAAAGTTTACCCCCATATCCTCAAACTATCACATTCTTTCTGAATCTACCCTGTTTAATCCAATTAAAATTTTGTTTGAGCCCCTCTCGCTCTTAACTCCAGTGAATACAATCTTAATCTCTCCATGGCAGACCCTGCTGTCCCAGGAATCACCTAGTAAACCTTCACTGTACTCCAAGGAAAATGCATCCTCTAAGGACACCAACTGCCAGGTGTGGCCTCACTGACCCTGGAAAACTTCAGTAAGATGCCCTTATTTCTAGAGGATTTGACTATATGAAGGCCAACATACTATTTTACTGCCTGCTATACCAGTGTGTGCTTTCAGCAACTGATGCACAAGAGCACCAATCACTGAGTATCCACCCCCTCAATTTGCACCCATTCAAGTAGTAGTCGTTTTATTGCATATGCCCCCACACAGCCTGTCCAAATCAGACATCTCTGCACTCCCACTCAACCTTGTACCATTTCCAAATGATACATTTAGTTCCCTCTTCCAAATTATTAATGTGAACAGTTGCTGTCCTAGCATAGATCCCTACAGTACCCTGCTGTTCTCTACCTGCCAATCAAGACCCACTTATGCAAATTCTTTACTTCCTATCTATCTTGAGACATTACCTGCAATCACATCCATTTTTATTTTACCTAGTAGTTTGAGACTTGAGGCTAAATAAGCCACACCCATTGGTTCTCCTGGCCACACTAATTAAATCCTCAATTCAAACACCTCCACCATTATCCTCAAGCATTTTTATTCCTGTAGACCTATTTTTAAACTTGCTATTTTGACTCCAGACTTTTGATACTGGAAATCAATGAACACCAAGATCCATGCTCCACATCAAGTTAATGTCAAGTTAAAAATAGATTTGGATTCTGGTTTTATCCCTAGCCTCATTAGAGAAGTTGCTTCCCAAGTACCCAGACCAACCAAATTGGAATGGTGCAAAACTACCAAGCATCAGCTTCAAATGCTCCACTTGATCTACCTGGCTTCTGACTGGATTGGGAGGCATGAGGTAAATATGTTGGGCTGTTGACTAAACCATGGAGAATAAGCCCTCTGATCAAATCAGGTTAAAGCTAGAATGCAGTATATGGTGTAGGCAGTGTTTTTGTTTTGCTGATTGCATTCTACTCCCTGCAGCTGACAATTAAGTTGAGCCTCAGATTTTTGGCTTTGAAGGAATTTGATTTTTCTAGAACTTGGACAGCATTATCAAGACTACTGGTGGTTTATTTGGGCTGCCACTGATCTTGTTCATTGGTAGTCCAAGCACCCATGAAGCAATTGGAGGTACCGAGTACAGTCATGCATCTTGAGCTTGATCTAGTCTGTACTGAACAAATCTGAATTTTCTCTGCATAAATGTGGTTGGGATGTAGTTTGATTTGGTCATGTGGGTATTGCTGGCTAGGCTAATTTTTCAGAAGTTGTGTTGAGCCACTTTCTTGAATGCTAGTTGCCACTCAATCATACCTGGATGTTGACCAGGTTTTGGTGCAAATGGACATGGATTGTTTCAGTAGTACTGAACCTGAAGGATTGATCATTGAAGCAGCTGAAAATAGTTGCACCTGCATGTACCTGGGGTTTCCACAGCAATGTCCTGGGTTTGAGATGATTGACCTCTAATAACCATCACCATTGCTAGATGTCATTTTGCTAGGGCTTCTTGATGCCACACTTGGTCTCTCCTGAACATTAAGGCAGCATTTGACCAAGTGGCTGCCTTTGCTGGAAATGAGTCAGCTTAGCTGAAAGATATGTTAGTGATCACTTGGAGGTCAGATGCTTCCAGTCAATGCTCTGGTCAAGTTGTCTCCCTTAGGATGTTTGCACAAGTGCACTGTTGGCTGAGGCTAAAATCTGACCTCATAGGAAAGCCTTGCTCCTATTAGTCTAATGTGTTTTGGAGAATACTAAGCAGACAGACCAGAGAAGAACAGCCTGAGAGCTTGCAAGATACAACATTGACATGGCAAGGCAAGTTTTACTTGGTTGCAATGTAGGTCAATTGACAAACTGGAGATGGATACACTTTTTCTGGAGTGGTCATGGCAGTAATGAGCATGGTGAATCCAACTCCAGCAGTCACAATTGGTCACCTTGTTTAGAAACTTGCTAGCCTACCTAAGGGTGCAGATGACTGGCTTGTAACACAACAGCTTCCACTACAGAACAGAAGTCAAACCACTCTGATCAGCACTATGCCCCATGACAAACAACCCAGATGAGTTCTTCAGACAACTAGACACCCTGTTATCAGCAGTGAACAGTACCAACAAGCTGATCTTGGCAATTTCAGTGCAAGAGTAGGGTGTGACTCTACAACCTGGCAGTTATTGGGAGGCATGGCATGGATAAGTGTAACAGTAACTGCCTACTCTTAAAGTTCTGTGCAGCACATGACCTAATCACCAATGCAATCTTCCATCTGCCTACCTGTAACAGACCTGGATGCACCCCTGCTAAGCACTGGCATCTTATTGACTGTCATTGTCAGGAGAAGACAGGCAGGATGTCAGTGACCAAGGCCATGTGTGGTGCTGACTGCTGGACAGATCAAAGGCTTATTGTCTCCAAAAATGAGCTCCATCAGACCCAAAAGGTGTCCACAAGGAAGCAGGTTATAAAAGAATCAATGCAGCCAAGCTAAAGAACCCCCAATATAGCTTCAGCACTGGCTGAAGACTTAAGCTTGCACCCACACCTTGCAGGCAGTGCTGAGAACAACCTGGGAATACTTCAGGGATGCTGTCCATTCACTGCACTGAAGATGCTCAGGCCCTCTACCCACAAGCAGCATGACTGGTTCACTGAGATTGAGAAGGCTCTACTTGAAAAGCATCATCTTCATCAGGCCTGTCAGAACAAACTATCAGCTGCCATGAAAAATGCTTTTACCAGTGCTCACAGGACAGTGCAGAATAAACTGCATAAAATGCAGGACTCTAAGCACCAAGGCAGATGAAATACAAGATACACTGACAGTCTAATGGTTCTATGAGCATTCAACAGACCTCAATCTTGGAGTTCTCCTGAGTACAGATGGTACAACTCATTAGAGGGCTCAGCTACTGCAGAGATGGGCTGGACACTGAAGCTGCCCTCAACCAACCCTCATTAACAGTGAGGCAATAGACAGCATTTCCCAGGTTATCAACTGTGCCATGGATGACCCATTAGCAGAAGCCAAAGTCTCTCCAAAAGCTGCCCATCAGCTATCCAGTGGTGAAAACTGCAGGGCTAGAAGCCATACCCACAGATCTACAAAGCTGCTGGTCCTGTATCAAAGCTCACCAAGTTTCAGTTTTTTTTGGAAAGCAAGGATCCATTCCTCAAACTTAAAGATGCTTCCATTCTCTTGTAGAGGTATATAATTGTCAAGTATGCAACAACTACCAATGAATCTAACTGCTCTCCATCACAAAAACCTTCAAGTCCTAAATCTGGTCACTCACCTGGAGGTGGGCTGGCTTCCACAATATCCTCAGGACTAATTTTTTTTTTCTTTTTGCTGCATGCCAACTTCAGAAGTGTCAGGAGCATAATTGCAAGCTTTACACAACCTTCAACCTCAAAGCCTTTGACACTCCAAGACCTGTGGAGGATTGTCAAAGTTCAGCAGCCTGCCTGCTGTGCCCCCCCCCAATTCATTCACCAGTTCCATGATGGCCAGAATACTGGATGGCAGAGAACCCACAAGGCATTCAGTCACCAATGGCATCAAACAGGGTTCTGTGCTTGCACCCACAATGTTCACCATGATTACTGCCATGTTGAAAATGATGCCTTCAGGACAGTGCTAGAATCAGCCTCAAGCAGAGTGGATGGGAACCTCTTCAACCAGAGGAGACTTCAAGCTATTGCCAAAATGGAGACTCTTCTCAGACTTCCTCTTTGTCAATAACTGCACCCTGTATACTGGCTCAGAGCCAGAGATGCAAGTCAGTATGGACAAATTTTTCCACAGCTTATGACAAGTTTGGATTCACCAAAGACTGAAGTTGTGCACTGTACACAACCCAAATCACAATCAAAGGGCAGAAACTACAGGCAGTGGACCAGTTCACTTGGCAGCACCCTCAAGCTGTAGCTATTGACAGAAGTTAACTGTAGAATATCAAGGCAAATTCTGCTTTCAGTAGGCTGCTCCACTATGGGAATGTAAATCAGCCCAGTAACAAAACTGAAGTGCTACAGTGCTGTTACTCCCTTCTATATGCCTGTGAAACATGGACTGTATTAAAGGCATGCAAGACAGCTCAATTGTTTCCACATGTCTTTGCAGAATATTACACCAGATGGCAAGACAAAGTACCAGACACAAATTCTCAGCAAGTCTACCATGAGTCCACACAATGGCAGCACAGGTCATGGCATCTGGTATGCCAGATGAGCACATACCGAAGCAGCTCCTTTGGGGAACTCTGCTGGAAGATCTTCACATAGGCAGAAGAAACATGACAAGCCTTGATGATGTTGCTTGACAAACATGACCACCTGGGGAAACAGGCACACAACCACCCTACCCAGTCCTGCCTCATCCACAAGGGCTGTCAAGCTTACAATGTTAGGTGCATTGCTGAAGCACAACTTGAGCACAGGCTGTGCAAGTCCAGAGCCACCAGCACAGTGCATATACAAGTCTGTCCAATATGTGCCATGACATTGTGCCCAAATTGTCCTGATCAGTCATATTTTCAGACACTGCATCCAGCCTCAAGACATGGTGTCATGGTCCTCTGGCAACAGTCACTTATGGATTTAGCAGGTTCCTATTAGCCCAGCTCCTAGCTATCTTGAAGACTGTAATGCTTTTTTAGTATCCATAGAGTTAACCAGGTGGGTTAACTCCAAGTACCCACTTAACAATTAATCTCCAGGTGACCTTCCAAAAGTTTTAAGGCAATAAATGCTGGCCTAGACAATAATACCCAGATGCAATAACAAATTTAAGTCAAATCTCTATGGGTCTAGCTTGACTCCAATTAGAACTCTATCATAGTTTGGAGCCCCTGACTTCACCTGTGCATTTCTTCTCTTCTACTGACTTTGCACAAGTTGAACTAGTAATTAATGTACATGCCCAAAAATTCAAGTGAATACTTGGAGTAGAGTTGTAAAATGCTGGCCTAATTTTCTCATCAAACAGAGCTGGTATTTATTGGACACCATTTTGAAGCTTAGCCATGCATTGATTTTAACAGCTAGAAGTGCATCATTGGCAGGCATGCCTGTGTACTATAGGTGCATTTCAGACATCAACAGTTCCACCATTCTTGATCTACAGTTGTCACTAATGGGCAGCTTGAGCTCAACTGGTTCAATGTAACCACTTGTATTGATTTTTAGTGTGAATTTGCTGCCTCTAATCAAAAGTATTACACTAGAAGTAATTCAGTTGAGGAACCTCAGTCTCTGCCTTTTGCTTATCCACCCTGCATTCATTTGGAGGAATTTGTTTTCTGTTGGAAGAGCTTGTGGTTGAACATGACAAGTGGAATGACTATTTATTTTTATAGTGCCAACTGTCTTGATGCAGTGATTGCAGCAGGACATGATTTGTCTACTTCAAAGCTGGGAATCTGGCTTCTAAGTCTTCAAACTTAGATTTTGGTATGAATTATGACCTGCTAAATTAGTGCCCAAGGAAGTATGCCCCCATAGTATGGGTAAGAAACTTAAATTTGGGTGATGTAAGCCTTTCAGTTTTCCAGTTTGGGGTGGAAGATAAGACCACTGTCTGCAGGCTGCTTTCTTGACATGCAGTGCTCCAGAAGGGTGTGACAAACTTGCTACCTGACTAGCCCATAATGCCTAGTCAGAATTGATAAACTTGCGTCCTTTTTCTTGCTGCTGTGAATGGATCTGCTTCCAACTCAAGCACAAGTCAGCTTTACAGCATGGAAACAGGCCCTTCAGCCCAACTTGTCTGTGCTGCCCTTTTTTAAAAAAAAAACCCCTAAGCTAGTCCCAATTGCCTGCATTTGGCCCATATCCCCCTACCTTTACCCATATAACTGTTTTAAAATATTTTTTAAAAGACAATTTGTACCTGACTCTACTACTTTCTGGCAGCTTGTTCCAGAATTCACCACTCAAAATTGCCCATCCTGGACCCCCTTTGTGTATCTCACCTCTTAAAAGTATGCCCTCTACTTTTTTAAGATTTTCCTATCTTGGGAAAGATATTGACCATCTGGCTGATTTTATGCCCATTTTATAGACCTCAAATCACTCCTACAGTCAGGGGTGGGGGAGAACCCCCCCCCCCCCCCCCCCCCCCCCCCAATCTGTTCAGCCTCAACTCAAATGATCATGTCTCTGTAGCATCCTAGTAAATCTTTTCTGCAGTCATTCTAGTTTTAATAATCACCTTTCCATAAGTGACCAGAACTATACACAGTATTTCAAGTGTGGCCTTTGCCTTGTAAAACTTCAGTGTTCTGATAATGAAACCAAGCACACCAAATGTTTTCACCACTCTGTCCACCTGTAACTCCACTTTCAAGTAGCTCTGAATATGTATTCCTAGATCTTTGTTCTGTAACTCTCCCCAACCATTAAGTCCTGCCCTGGTTCAATCTACCAAAAAAATCACACTTGCCTAAACTCCATCTGCCATTCATCAGCCCAATGAATGTTCAGTATAGGTTTATGCAGCAAGTATAAAAACTTCCTGTTGGATAGGAGGAAGTGGTTTTCATAGTCTGTTTTAGAGTATTGGCTGTCTGAGGTGAAGGAATACATGCAAGATACCTGTTTGGTCACTGGCATGCTAAAATGTTTGTTACTGTTTAGTGTAAACATCACTTAAAACCAAGAACAAAGTGATTATAGATTAAGCTTTGGGGCATGTTCTTGACACTTCCCAAAATATACCAGTTTGTCTGCATTGGAGTCCAGTCACTTGGCTCCCCTGTTCAGTTATGATTTTGACAGCAGCTTTGCATCCTTCCTAGAATTCAGTGAAGTTCTTTCTGCTGATGGAAGCAACCTCCAGGAAAGTGGCAAATTTGTTCAGAGCTTTGAGCTTCCTGAAAGATATTATCTTGGCAGGAATGTTGAAGTTTTGGCACTTCTATTCATGACCAGTGTCCAAAAACTATTGGTCAGTATTTGCTTTTTACTCTGCACTTATCTTGAACAAACATAGCTTACAGATCACAAAGCTTGGCATTAACTGGCCCTTTGTTCATTTTAGTTTTAGTTCTAACTTGATTTGTTTTAATCACTAGTCTGACCCTGCTGCACTGTCCCTCAGTGCTATACTGGTAAGAAGTAGGAGAGGACATGCAAGAACTTCTATATCCCATGTGGTGTCTACCCCATTTCCCTACCAGACCCATCTTGTTTCACTTTGATTTGGGACCTTGCATACAAATCAAAGTCTTAAGTTCACATTTAAACTCCATTTTAACAGTGTGCTTTAATGTTGCTAGTGTTTGTAATCCATTAGCTGCTCCCACCAACATCTCTCCTTTGTATCAAGCTTCTCTAAGCTTAACAATCCACCTGGAGCTATGATCCACATCAGCAAAACTAGATTATTGACCCACCTTGTCACTTCAGCCCTTATCTAAACTATAAACCATTCCCATACTTAGCCACCATTTGCCAATTTTTTGTTACCTGTTGTACTCATTGTCTATGCAACCAACTGTGGAATTGTTTGCCTAGTTAGTTACTTTGCACAGTTGCAGTCTTACCAATGATGCAGATTATCTTGCTGTGTCATAATGAAGCCATTTTTAAAATGGCTCAGTTGTAGTTGTAAGTTTGCCATAAATTGTTACTGAAGTATAGTACATACCTTCCAAACAGGTAATCTATCTTGAAGGAAAGAATCAATGGGTTAACATGCAGCAGCAAACCAAACCTACATATTGGGGTAAATTTTTAAGAATTGTAAAGTAGTGTGGGGGCAGCATGACCTGATCATGGTTGCCATGAATACAATAGATGCATTGGATTCCCCATTCAAAACTAGTACTGTATTTTCATTAGTAAAGTTTTTTTGTTTAAATACAACTAAACAAACTGGATTACTTTTCTAGGGATGGGCAAGTCCTGTTTCACTTGCTCATAACATTGAGCAATAGTAATTCCAGTTCAATTTTCTCAATTTAAATTGAATAATGGTTAACATCTTAGAGTACCTGAGACCTTCCTATACCTGACCCTAGGTGGTGATCCCATAATAAAGCTGACTGTGACACTGAAAATCACTAAAGCCTGTTAGCACCTTGGGCTAATTTATGGATTAGCCAGCACTAAGAACAAGACAGATTTTACTAAATGAACCACTGTTTCAGTCCTCCTGTATACTGATTTGAGTGGCCCTGTGGCGAGTGTGGAGCTATATTGACTAGCCGTTTAATTGCCTTTTTGATATCCATGCTGTTACTAAAATCCTAACTCGTACAACAAACAATTTACTGCTTGTAAGTGTTCTAATTAACATTGTTCAGAAATGGCTTTAGTAGTAGGACAAGCCTTCATCAGTGAGGTTGGAGCATTGGTCCTGATTCCTAGCCTGTTCATAAGTACTAGAATACTCTTTTTTTTTTTTCCATTTTGACTCCATTTTTGTCAGTACCATTTTTGGTAATTGAAAGCATCTTTGACAACTTGTATTACAAGACTTTTGCCTGTGAAGTTGCCATTTTTCCTTCTGCAGTGGAGATCAAAGTTGTTCATGGGTGCAAATTTTGAACTAATGTAACCCACCGATCAGAAAATTGGGAACTTGAGGTAATTTCCTTAAGGTGATTCTTGGACATAACCAAGTTGGTGGATAATGTGCTGTTTCATCCCTGGTAGGTAAAGGGATGAAAGGTTCAAACCAGCACTAGAGAGAGCTTTGCAGAATGCCACCCGAGACCCTTTTGTTTGGCTCACTATTCCAGCTTTAATCTTGTATGCTAAAGTTCCTGGATTAACTTTTGTTTTAGGTCATTTTCTTGTGTTTAGTCAAAACAAAGTTTGCTTCAATAGTTTGATTCCACATCTCCACCCTTGAAGGTTACTTGTGCTGGACTCAGTACTTGATGCTTGGAGTTAGCAGCATAGCTGCATTTCATTTTTATCCTTTTTTACTTGATTTTGCAGTGGAAAGGCTAGAAGTCAGCTGTAGAACTTGCACTGCAGTGGAAATCTATGAACTTTTCAAATCAGTAATCAAATACAAGCTTCTGGGCCTGTTGGAAAGTGCAAGTTTATCTAGCATTGGTGGGAGATGACCAATGTAACCACACCCAACTTTTGTTCCATGTTTAGTTTCTCTTGTAACCATGCAAGAAAAGGTGTGGTCACAATGTTACTTGTGAAGGTCATGCAAACCTTAGTTAATCACATCAGTGCCAAACAGAACAATTTTTATTGACTATGCTGTTTTCTGCTGGGAAGTAGAAATGCCAAGTATTTTCTGGTTTGTGGGGTAGTGGAAAAAGGCTTTAGTTAAACTTCAAGAATTTCCTAGGCTGTTGCTGAGCTCTGCAGGGATGATTTTAGTTTAGGTTTCATCCAAAAAACCCAGAATTTGCTGGACATCTGTTCGACCAAGCCATCAATTTGCCTAAAGAACTGGTAATCCTTCCTCAGACTTTGGTTTAGTTGAAGAAATTAAACATTACTGTTATACTAACGTCTGAATTAATTGCATTTCTGTTCTGACACCTAGCTATTCAACTTTGTAATTCAGTCAGTGTCCTGTTTTCAAAAGTTGAAGGCAGATGGTTGTGCAAGTAATAAAGCATCTTGGCTAGAGCACCTATTTCAGTCTGTGGTATTAACAAAGAATTGTAATTGTACAGTATGTCATTAGTGAAAAGTTTGCGCACTAAGTCAAAGCACACCATTCATGGAGGGTGCAGAATGTAATGTTGCAGTTATAACTAGGGTGCAGCTTAATGTAAGGTAGAGCCATTCAAAAATCTGGCAGCAGGGAAGAAGCTGTTTAGTCAGTTGGTACAGATCTCAACTTTTCTATCTTTTTTCCTGACAGAAGTTGGAAGTGTCTGGACTGCATGGGGTCCTTGATTATGCTGGCTGCTTTTTTCCAAAGCAGTGGGAAGGGTAGATGGAGTCAGCGGATGGGAGGCTGGTTTGAATGGACTGGGCTTCATTCATAACCCTTGAGTTTCTTGTAGTCTTTGACACAGCAGGAGCCATACCAAGCTCTGACAAAGCAGAGAATTCTTTCTATGGTGCATCTGTAGAAGCTGGTGAAAGTAGTAACAGACATGCTAAACTTGCAAACAGTACTTAAGGATCGAAAATCTAGGCCACTTTTTTTATAAAACAGTCCCTGTGCTGGATTTTTCTCACCAGCCTTGCTGAAAGATTGATTTTTGACTAATAGGATCAAGGATGTCAATTTGGTGGCTGGCTGGACTTGATTACTTTGGATTTTTAAAACCCACCAAGTCTTCCATGGTGACAAATACAACCTTTCAAGTTTAGCTCTTTTGGTTTGCAAGAAATAATGCCTGTTCCAACTTCTCTGCTGTCAATGTTTGAAATTTGGTAGCTGTTTGAACTTGAATGGAACAGCCTGGAGACCATGTGTATTATGGAAAGTGGTGTTAACAGCTGCTTGAGTTTTAATTGTGTGGAAATTAGAAAGTATGACCATTGTATCCTTATGTCATTTTTGATCTGAATGCAGTGGAATTCTAATGTAAATATGATATTCTTGTGCTGTGGTCCTGGATTAATTGCCTTGAATGGAAAATAGCTTCAGTGCAGAATGATCATATTGGGATGTAGATTCTCATTCTCAAGTTTCTAACATGGATCAGTGATATTCCAAGTTTGTGCATTCAACACTTGTGACTGACTTCAGTGCAGTGTTTATCAGATCTTTTTTGCATGAAGATGCCACAGCACTGTTCAAAAATAAATTCACTAGTGTCCTGGCCAACATTTCATCCCTCAACCTGAAGCAGATGTTCTAGTCACTCGTTTCATCCTGTTTGTAGGAGTCTGAGTGTAAATTACTTGTGATATTAGTGACTAAACTGCAAAGTGCATTTAGTTCTTCATGCCTGAACTAAGTTTGAAATGCAGGTGACAAAAGCAATCATTCAAGGTTACTTGCCCCTATGAAAAGGTCAGGAAATGTAGAAGATGACTGGTGCAACAGCACAAATTAGTGTTTCCTCAGTGCCAGCATTCCCTCACTTAATATTTCCAAATGCAGTTGTCTGGTTTGGTAGAGTTCCTGATTTTTGTACAATCTGACTTTGAAATAGTTTTACTCAAACACTGCAATTGTTAACTGCATAAATATTTGAGGCAATGGAGTGTTGAAGCCCACCCTCCCCTCTATCTTCAGAATTGACAAGTCAGTGCATGGAAATGTAGCAAGCTCAAGAACGTCCACAGTGCAGGAGGCCATTCAACCCCTTGAGCCTACACCTGGTGCACAATTATCCCCTATCAGCTAACCCCCACCACTTTTGGATTCTGAGGAAATGCACACTGCAAACTCCTCACTGACCTGAAGTGGGAATTGAACCCTGGTGCTGAGGCAACCTAAATAACATAATTCCCAACTGGTTTGACCAAGCTCCCAATCAAAGTTTGATCTTGACATCTGCAATTTAATTGGAATAAATGTACAATGCGTCAAAGCAATCTGATTCTTTGAATAATGCAGACAGATGGCAAAAACAGCATGCTGTCTGTCCTCTGATGCAAGATGTCTTTGCAAAAGACATGTGACTGAATCAAAATTGGTAAAACAATTTGAATTTTCACAGCAGTCACTGAAGGGATATTTATCTTTTACCAGCTGACTAGAGTTATGACTGTCTGCCAGATAACTTTTCAGTATTGTTAACCATGAATAATGTAGTACTCAACTGCTAGCTCTCCAAAGTGACCAAGGACAACTTTCTTGATCTCCATGTGTAGCTCAGTTACAAAATTGCTTCAGCTTGCTTTGTTTAAATTCTACATTTTGCAAGTGGAATAATCTCAAATGCAAAACTGCCATGTTGAGTGAGTCTTCATAAAGTACAACCAGTTGTGACTCTCTTCTACAGTAAGATGGGAATGTTTCAATAACATTAAATGTATTCTCTAATTTAACTTTCTGTATTCCACTGAAATTCATGTCCTAAATGCCATCTATGCATCAATTAGAATGAGATCTGGAAGAATGCCATATTAATGTCTCATGTTCAGATTTAGTACTGTTTGACATTTGAACTCTGGTGTTGTGCATATATTCATTCCAGAAGTGGTAACTTGCCACTGCCCACCTAAATTGAAAAGAATCTCATCCAACTCCAACCCCTCAAGTTGAGCATGATTTCACAAATCAAAAATACTTCTGTGGTGAGAATTTTAGTATTTGGGTCAGTGCTCTAAAATGGAGTATTGATCATTCATGACTGACTGGGGCACTTCAGTTAAAAATTGTCTAAACACCTGTTGCTCCCAACTCTAATCTGATATCCTGCAGCTTCCTGTTGCAGTTTGGAACTTCTGCAGTTTTAGATTTATATGAATGCAGTAGATTGCACTCATTTTATCCGTCAGCAGGATGAGTTCTCATTCTTTTAAAGATTGGTAACTTTGAGATGTGAATTATTTTAAACCTTAAATACTGGATATTCACTTCTGGTTAATTTTGACTGGATTTTTAGATTCCCTGGTTTCCCTTTGATTCTGATCAAGTTGCATAATTTAGACCTAGAACCAAACCTGTCTTGATCATTTTAAATATTTCCACTTGTATCCAGGCATTGTCATTGCAACTTTTCCATTGATACTGCAAGTATCAAACATTTGCTTGAGTATTGTATTCTGGCCTTCAGTCATTTCTTCAAGCCTGCTCTGGCAGGCAGTCTTACTGCATTAGCCCTGAAAGGCAAAACCAATTCCTGCCCATAATACTTGAGAGCCATGAAAGTGGAACTAATTGTCAATGCTAACTGGTGCACATGCTTTAAGTAAAAAGACCAATCATTTTTCAATTCTTGCATGCTTGGATGCCCTTATGAACTAGCTTCCCTTTTTCCTCATTTTGTGGGCCACCAGTAAAAAGTGAAACTTGGTTAGAGGCATAATTGAGCCAAAGAATAATGGTTTATTATAAGCAGTTGTAACATTGTAGAAATTTTCATTGTTTCCACACCTGTCCAGTAGCCTAGCTTTTGACATTGATGCATTTCTGGTTCATTGCCATTTTTGTTTCAGCTCCAAAACCTGGGCATTAATCCTGCAAATATTGGGTTCAGCACTCTAACAATGGAGTCTGACAAATTCATTTGCATTCGGGAGAAAGTTGGTGAGCAAGCCCAGGTGGTCATCATTGATATGAATGAACCCAACAATCCCATTCGCCGTCCAATCTCTGCTGATAGTGCTATTATGAACCCAGCTAGCAAGGTTATTGCATTAAAAGGTAAGAATGTGTTCATAATGTTTTTAGTTTTGTTTCATTGGGTATTGTATTTGGTTTAGATGGGTTTTTCTTTTGGTCTTTGAAATACAAGTTTGTGCAGACTCAGCCTTGTCACTGCATTGCAATTCAACTAAATGGTTTCCTTCATGAGCTTGTCCACTTTGACTAAAGCAAGTGCATGCCTTTCAATGGTTGGATGCACATGGAACCAAGCTGATTAAAGTAAAAATGAAGAGCAAGGCATCTTTGGCTGGAAGCATCTAGGAAGTAACACTTGAAATAAACTCCATCTCAAAGATTTTAATTTAGTGTCTAAATGCATCCTCCATCTCTATCCATCAACTCCTGTCTACCATTTTGATGTAGAGGTGCTGACATTGGACTGGAGTAAACACAGTAAGAAGCCTTACAACATGGTGTTGTGAGACTACTTAGTCTACCATTTTGGTCAATGAGCTGAGAATGTGTATTTATTAAACTTCCAGTTTGCACTAGACTTGAACCACACTAAATTTATTGAATTATCTTAACTTTTTAATTGGAAATTTCCATTACTTGGCAAAAGACTGAAAACAAATTTAGAATATTGTCCCAGTGCATGCACTTGAGGACATGAACAATCTTAGCATTCATATGAAGCAGGATTAGGGCATTTGACTGCTCAGCTTGTTCTCCCATTTTCATTAAGGTGGTCATTGTGGTTTTAGTTCACTTTCTTACCCCTGGTAATCTTTGACTCCCTTAGTCAAGAATCTATCCACTTAATATTCACCATCTTCCCAGGGACACGAACCTCAACTTCTAACTTAAATGGGAGACCTATTAACCTTTAAACTGGTGACCCACACAGGAAGCTTTAGATCCTGGGTTTCATAACTGGAATCTTGAAAAAAAACCTCACTGTTAACTGGTCTGGCTTGTGCGCAACTAGTTTCACAATGTGGTTGGTACTTAAACTGCTATTGGTTCTGTCTCCCTTGAAGGGTGGGTACTGAATGGTGACTTTGCCAGGAACACATTTTGAATGAAAAAGCTAATCTCAAGCTACCTGTGCTCCCTAGTGAAGGAACACTTGGTGTCATAGGATAATCCTGTTAGTCTGCTCCATCACTGAATGTAAAAGGGAAAATGACAAATGATCTCCTTCCCTGTTCTTGGAGGTTCCTTTGCATACTGTGTAAATGTAGTTAGCTCATTGAAAGTAGCCTCAGCAGTGTATTTAGTGGATGCAGTGGTAGTACAACATTAACTTTCAGTGAGCTAATAACATGTGAATGCAGTGATGTGTACAAATGTTTCTTCTAGTTGGACCCATCTTGCAAAATAAACTGGGGTGATGTATGGTGTGCCACTTCCAAATTACAGAAATCCTAAGTACTTCTTTAGCCTTGCAAACTAATTTGATGCTGTAACCTGGAAGTCCTAAAAGTAAATAGGATTCTCCCTATCCCATCTAGACACAAGATATAGTCTTGCCATATGATCAGAATAAAAGCTGCACTCATCTTGGGCAGATTTAAACTTATCACTTGGTAAACTTAAGTGTGGGGGGAAAAAAACCCTCTAATTTCTGACAGCTGAATTATTTTAAATGCACAATTGAGCTGCAAAACCCATGAACCCTAATTTGTGGAAAAAAAAACTTTCTTCCTTCAGCAGGAGTGCTGATTTACATCAGGACTTTATTTTTAAAGCTATTTTAAAAAAGCTTTGCTTTAGCTATTCACTTAGCTTCCCCTACCTAATCCCTGGATGTCTATTTTGTGTAAATGCATATTGCTCCAAACTTGCATACATGTATTCAAGAATTTTTCACCAGCTAGGTATGAAATTAAGTCTACTAGTGAAATGCAGTGACTGCTTTATCTTGCATCTGTTCACAAAGCAGTTGGAGATTTAAATCGCCAGGCAGCCTGCAAAAGGTTAACTTTTTATTATAGCTTTTTGTGACGCTTAATATCTGGAGCTTGTTTTACTGATTCAATTACTTTGCATTTCTTTACTGCTTTCTTTGTATAAGCAGATGGTGAGTTACTTTAAATCTAGACACATGATTCTGGTCCAGTTTATAAACTGTTGGGTTTCCAGCTGCTGTACTGGAAGACTAAACTGTTCCTTTATTTAAAAATTGAAGGACCCTATGAATTAAACTGACAAGCCTGAACATTTTGGTGTTTTTCTTTGTCAGTACTGATTTGATATTCTTGTGCTTCAACCACCTATGTGAAGGCTTGAGGCCTCTTTATGAATAGCTGAGTATGAAGAGTTACCTGACTGAAATTGAAACCTTTCTGGTTCCTAGCAGCTTGGGGGGTAATTAAAAAAATACAACTGAGTCCTGGTAATGTCAGGCATCTTAATCAATTTTTAGCTTGTGCTGATTATAACACTGGTTACATCCCCACAGCTTGCAATGCACAATTCTTTGTCTCCATAGGTCTGAATTCTGAAACAGGGTGAGGGAATGCAAATTGCACATTATGAACTGGATCAGAACAACCATGAGCCTGAATTTTGCATTTTGAATTCTATGTAGTGTTGTGTACAACTGGATATTTGGGATGGGAACAAGCACTAAGCAGTTGGGTTTTTCCCCTGTACTTAAATCCAAGAGTTTAATAATTTTTTTTCTCAATCTTCACTTGTCAGGCTCGATAGGAAAAGTTGGTTTGAGTCTACTAGTGTACCTTTTTTATTCTGATCCCTGTTAAGTGTCTTTAGGCACTCAACACTTTGACCCAACCTTTAGTGAATTGTGGATGAGCTTTTGCACCAAGAAAACTTAAATGCAGTTCAGCAAAATGCTTGGCTTAGATTGTAGTGTTTTCAAAAATTCTCATAGCCACAGAACACCACCAATTATTTGTTACAAGTGGGAAAACTTTAATCTCATTGAGTGCTAGTTGTAGATGTTCCCATCCTTTTGAGTGCTGTGTTGTGCTCCAGAAACGCATACAAATGAATGCTGTTTGGTTCAGACCTGCTATCATTCACATGTACTGCAATCTTGTAAAAAGTTATCTTTTTACAAAACAACTATAGACAGATACTGCATTGCTCTGGCTTATATACCTAGTATCAACTGGACAAGTAGTCCTGTGATTAGTTCCTTGACTGACTCAAATTAACTTGATTTTTAACATTTGCAATTCAGTAAGAAATTACAAATGTTTGTTCAAGCTGTACAATCACTTGGTTAAATTGTAGGGCATCAAATCTACTCTACTACTATTACACCACTTT
This sequence comes from Carcharhinus amblyrhynchos, assembly GCF_965287045.1. Taxonomy (NCBI): domain Eukaryota; kingdom Metazoa; phylum Chordata; class Chondrichthyes; order Carcharhiniformes; family Carcharhinidae; genus Carcharhinus; species Carcharhinus amblyrhynchos. Next base: position 6,733,984 of record NC_137346.1, on the reverse strand, counting down.
AAGAAGGGAAACCTGTAAGTGAGCTTTACTGGCCTGCTAACTAAAAGTCTAAAGGGAGGATTGAGCTAAATATTATAGAGCATTTTGGCAGTATCTGTTTAGTCTTAGTCTTTTGGATTCACTATTTCTTCACATTCCTACAGCTGGAAAAACACTGCAAATATTTAATATTGAAATGAAAAGTAAGATGAAGGCTCATACCATGGTGGATGATGTCACTTTCTGGAAGTGGATTTCACTGAACACAATAGCCCTGGTAACCGACACTGCAGTCTATCACTGGAGCATGGAGGGAGAGTCTCAGCCAATGAAGGTCTTTGACAGACACTCCAGTCTAGCAGGCTGCCAGATCATCAATTACCGTACTGACGCCAAGCAGAAATGGTTACTGCTCATTGGTATCTCTGCCCAGGTATATACAGAATTCACTAGGTGCTACTTTTTTTGTGAGTAAAGTTTTTTCCTATATTGCTTGCATGTGGATGTTGGCTTAAGGTGCCAACTGTGTCCCACTGCTTATTTTGGGGCTATGTGGTGGCATAGTGTCCCTCATTACATCTTTGGCATTTATACCCCATTCAACAATTGCTGGTTTTTCTAAGCATTGCCTTAATGCTGTACAAAGATACTGGTGGGGTTGAGGAAGGGCAGGGAGTAAACAGGTGTGGCTACATCCTGCCAGAGGGCAAATGTACTACAGTTGAGAGCTGGCCTTGTGCTTGCTGTTTAACTGCAAAAGTAGCTGAACTACCCACAATTGCTTTTGGGGTTACAATTATTTTCTGAAATTCACCATTAAAAAAAATAATTGTGGTAGCTCAGGCATGTGCACCAACTGGGCTTAATGCATCTTTGGCATCTTTTTTTTTCTCCCAAACTGGAAGAAAGCACGAGCTTTAGGTTCCTCTAACTTTGTAAATTTGAATCTTTTGAACAGCAAAACCGTGTGGTGGGTGCAATGCAACTATACTCCCTGGACAGGAAAGTATCTCAGCCAATTGAAGGACATGCAGCAGCCTTTGCACAGTTCAAAATGGAAGGCAATGCAGAGGAGTCCACTTTATTCTGCTTTGCTGTCAGAGGACAAGCTGGAGGAAAAGTGAGTCTGCCTTGGTATCGTGTTCATGGGACACTGGCATTAACTAGTACTGGACAATTGTTACCTTTGAATTGTTTGTTCTTTAACAAGCAGGGCTCTACTTTGGTTCTAAGGTGGTTTTGTCAAATGTGGTTTGCAAACACCAGTGGGGTGTGGGGGTGGCACTAATACCAATGCCATTCTTTCACTTTCTGACCCTAGAAGTGCTGATTGTTCAGTTCTGTGGTGGACTGAGTAGAAGCCATGAATAAGAGCAGCACCATGACAGGGTGGTGGGGGGAGGAGGAAGGGAAGAAAGAAACAAACAGGGAACAAGAGTTGTAGAGTGTTCTTTCAGAGTTTGTGCAGACACAATGGCCTTCTGCACTAAGGGTTCTGTGGACTTGTCCTTCAGCTCCAGTAACAGATTTGAAGTTTTCTATTTCCTAGCCCATTGATCCATAGTGCCTGCAATAGCCACAGGAGGTTTGGAATGTTTCTAGTTCGTATTTTGCCATTTAACAGCTGAGTACATAAAACTGCCTAATATTTAAGACTCAGGAAGAAGGTTAGCCATAAATCTTCCAAGCCTGAAGTAACTTGTGCTGTGACATTTGTGTAACTGTGGCTTTGTGTTCAGTTGGAAATTAAAACAATGAAAAACATAACCCAGTTTCTTTCAGTTAGTACTTGACTCTGCAGTAATTCATCTTAATGAGCCAACATGGTTTGAATCTAGTATAATGCTAACTCCAGTATTTAATGAACTTGATTTGTGATTCTGTTACCTGTATGTATACTCCTGTCTGGTTTTCTTCTAGCTTCACATTATCGAAGTGGGTACTCCTCCCACAGGGAACCAGCCTTTTGCTAAAAAGGCAGTGGATGTCTTTTTCCCACCAGAAGCACAAAATGACTTCCCTGTTGCAATGCAGGTAATTGAGTACTATGCCACTTTATCTAGTTTCTTCAACTGTGTTCTGGAATGAAGTACAGAACAGGCCCTTCAGCCCTCCAAGCCTGTGCTGATCATGGTGCCCTAACTCAAAATCTGCCATTACTTGGTTTGCATCACTCTAACCCCTCCCTATTCATGTATCCATTCAGATGCCTCAAACATTGCTAATCTGCCTGTTTTTCCACTGCAACCCCTGGCAGTGCATTCCAGGCACCCATCAATCTGCAGTAAAACATCTCCACACACACACACACACACACACTCCTTTTTGTAATTGGAACTTCCATTCTAGGGTGGGGGAAAGCTAAGTACGCACATTCTCTCCAAAGCTTCCACATTCCTCTAGTGTGGTGACCAGAATTGGACACAATACTCCCTGTGGCCTGTATGCAACATGATTTTCCCAACTCCCTACTCAATGCACTGGTAAATGAAGGTGAGCATGCTATATGCTTAATCACCTTGGCTGCCTTTGTTGCCACTTTTTTAGAACTATATGGACCTTCACGCTTCAGATCCCTATGTTAATGTAGAATAATATCCAAGCCATTGTGCAGGTTTGGGAAACTGAAGGTACTCTTACCACCTGCAGGTTGGATTAACATTAAGATTTTCTATGCACAAAATAGATCAACATGAAGAATTAAAATGGCTAAGCCTTCTGTTCCTTCAGCACTTGCATGGTACATACCTGTGCATGTTGGCTGCTTGTGTGCCAAAATGGTATCTGACATTAAATTGGTTTAATTCATTCATGGAACATGGCATTGCTGGCTGTTGGTAAATATTAGCTTCAGTGCACTTGAATTCCAAACTAATGGTACCACAGTTCTGTCAAATGTGTACAGAATCTCCTTTCCTTATCAACATTGTATTTACTGTTTGTACACTAACACCTGCATTCTTCTACCTTGCACAAGATTTTGATACTGGCTGCCTTATAGGTTGGACTAAAACCTGGTGTTTATCCCTTTCCACCAATATATTCCTACAGCACACTGACTAATTGGTTCTTGTGGTCTGGGACAGTTCCTCCAGAGGTCCTGTATGCACAACCTAGCTAAAATTTGGGTGAAACAAATCATTGCACAATTTGAAGACTAGTCTACTTTAGTGCCTACAAAAATTAGTTTTGTCTGAGTGGTATGCAGTAACTTAATGAACCTCTTTTCTTCCCTGACAGATAAGTGCAAAGCATGATGTTGTCTTCCTAATCACTAAATATGGATATATCCATCTATATGATTTGGAGACTGGGACCTGTATTTACATGAACAGAATTAGTGGTGAGACCATCTTCGTTACAGCAGGGCATGATGCCACATCTGGGATAATTGGAGTGAATAGAAAGGGTCAGGTAGGAAAATATATTGAGTTGGAATTATTTGGCTACAAGTTTCTAGTTTACTGTTTTCATGCATGCAGTTTTTGTTACCTAGCCTGCTGTGGATTTCTACTTTATCTCTACTCCATTGGTATGCTGTCCCTTAGTGGGTCCTTCATAGGAATGTCAGCTCCCAGGCCGATGTGGCTCAGCTTGCCCTGTTAGTGTGTCTAAGGTGAGCCTGTTCAACCAGTTTGACATTGGTGGCAAGCCCTTGCCACAAACACCTGTATATCCCAGTCCCTTCCCTGCCCACAAAGCTGAAACCTGATTCCACAATCTTAAATCTTCAACTGAGTTTTAGCAACCCCTCAAATTTGGCACAGCATGTTTTCATTGCATCACTAAAGTGCCTTAATGCCTTTTAAAGTTGAACTTTATCTTCTGAATAAAGCTACATTGGTGTAATTTAGAGGCATAAAGTGCTCTGCTCAGTTAGCCAGCCTATTGCTTCATAAATTATAAATGTGCTTCTGGGTTTCCATTTTTAAATTTTGAGCCCGTAGTGGACTGTTTGGCTGATTTGACCTATTTTCTATGGCATGTGGTGAGTCAGTGACCTTTCATGGTTTTGAAATACATAGAACTAACATGTAGGGCAGTTTTAGAGCAAAGTTCAGGTGGCAGCAGGTTTGTGAAGAGGAAGTGTTAATACAAGAATCAGTCAATTGATCCATCACTTGCCAGTTATAGCAACATTAATTTTTAATGTGGAAATGTGATCAGTGTTGGCAGCCATTGTATTTAACCAAAGGTCATCTTTGTTCAGTGTTCCTTTTGGCAGACAGTGGGGGGAAGATTCTTTTTTGTTTAGTGTTTTGAAAGTTAGTGTATTATTCAAAATGAAATACAATTTTCTATCCCAAGGCACTTTTCAAAAATTCTTTGCTTAATTTTCACAAAGACAAATTAGGCCAGATCTCTTGCACCAACCTGAAAGGAAAGAGACTTGTATCATGTCTCATCTGAGACAGTCAGCCTAGATTTTTGTGTTGAAGAACTGGAATTTTCAACTTTATCTAGTTGAAATGAAGAGATTGCAGTAGAGGGATTTGAATGTCCTGGTACACAAATCCTGTTCAGCATACAGGTGAATGCAATGTTAATACTCCTTGCAATAATGTGAGGCTGTTGTGTACTGTTTTGATCTTACTTGGGATATAATTGCATTAGAAGCAGTTCAGAAGGATCACTTGAAGGACAAGTAGGCCTATATCCATTACAATAGGAGCTGGGCAGGGTAGGTGCTTAGAGGTTGTCTTGGGCATTAGGGCTAGGAGAGTTTTAAAATAAGGATGACTCATTTAAGATGGAGAATTTCTAAAATTTGGTCTAGAGGCAGCATTTGACTTGTTTGTTAATGTCAGTCTGCATAGGTTAAGGAGGGGAGACAGCAAAGTGAGGCCACAATAGCATTAGCCATGACCTACCAAATGACAGCAGACTGAGGCTGAATGGTCTACTGTTGCTCCTAATTTAGTTGCAAATAACTATGGTTCTAGATATTTAATTTCAACCTCGCCTTTCAGGTTGAGTTGTCTTGCATCAATCTGTGAGCAGCCTGGAATTTCTTGCATGTGCATAACTGCACTGCCATGGTGCCTGTAACATTGATCTTGCTATTTCATTTCATTGCATGTGTGGATTGGTAATGCAACCCCATTCCCTTTTGAATGTCTAACTGTAAAAGGCCATGTTTTTGAGCATGTTTGTATTTGAAATCAACATTTTGTCAGTTAATTGCCCATTCCACAAATTTACAGATCTATTTGTGAGAAAATGTATTGATATTTGCTTACAAGCCATTTTCCACCAGTATAAACCCTACCACATATGCTGTTACTTGCAAATTTTGGTGTTGTCTGAGCTAATTGCCACTCTTATCTCCTGTGTAGGGAGCACCAGAAATGGGCTAGGATCAAGGCTGGAGTTTGTCTATGTTGATAGATTAGATTAGTATTTGCTTTGCTGTGACCTTGAACTTCCTTCATGATTTGAATTTTATATCCTGTTTTTTAAAAAAAAAAGCAAGCATATCATAACTATATAGCATAGATTTAAATAGTTGGAAAAATTACTATCCTGAATCCTACAATCTCTTTTCAAAGTAAATTCATGTTGTAGCTATGGATGATATTACATCTGCAATGGCTGTCCTTGGGACCTTTTTTGTCTCCAGTCAACAATATGAATCAGCCAGTGCACACTAGACCTAGCCTGGGTCCATTTCAGCATTTAAAAACTTGTGAACTCATTATTCTTCCCATTCTAGTTGCTAAGTTGTGTTGTAATGAGTAGGCTGATTATTGAAGGATTGGAGTTGACTTGTATCAACAGTTTTTAATGTACTGCTCTGTGCTGTAAATGACAAACCCAAGTCAGTCCCAGATTTCCCTAAAAGCTTATTTTGAAGTGCCAGATCAGCCATGATCTTATTGAATGGCGGGGCAGGCTCGAAGGGCTAGATGGCCTACTCCTATTATGTTCTTATGTCCTGTTTCCACCACCCCTATGGGCAATGAGCTCCAGGCAATTTCATTTTTTGTTTTCCCACAATTCTGCCTCTTGGCTCAAGCCCTTCAGCTAAGAATTTTTTGCTTATTCAAACCTGTCAATCTGGTATCAAATCTCCTTGTCTTCAAGGAAGACAACCATGGCCCCTTTGACCAATGCTTTATAACTCAAATGCCTGATCACAGCCATCCTGGTGAATCACCTCTGCACCCTTCAAGGACTTTGTACTATGGTGACCTGACTGGGCACTAACACCTGAGAAACCCTCTCATTCTTGTATTGAATACTGGGTATTTTGAGTTGAGCACTGCAGGCAACATAATTTCTGGATTTGATTACATCCAGAATATCTTGATGGATTAACCAGATCAATATTTGCCATCCAGTTGGCCTTGCTTTTAAAAACCACATTCAATGTGAATATTGAATAACTTGGGTGATTGAACAGGTAAAATTTGAAATGGGATGGCATAGTAAGTGATTTGAGGAAACACTAAGCCGGTGAACAAGGTTTTTAAAGTTTTAATCCCAAGGGCTCATGAACAAATCAAACATCCAAACTTTCATTGCTCCAGGTATCATCAACCTTGCTTGTACCAGTACAATGCTGTTGTGAAAAGACACCAGTGCCTAAGCTGTCCAGAATGATTTGTCATTTTGCCACTATAGATATTTGTAGAACTCTGCATTTCAATAAATTGCTTTGGCAATGTTAAAATATTGCATTGGACTGGTAGTTCCCCCATAAAGCTCAAGTTTCATATCAGTTCAACATTAAAGTTTTACTAAACTGCTTTACAGCCATTTACATTAAAAATGATTTACCAAATGGTGGTAGCTAACAGCTGTTTACCTTTGCAGGTGTTGTCTGTCTGTGTTGAGGAAGAGAACATCATTCCTTATATCACCAACGTTTTGCAGAACCCAGACCTTGCTCTGCGCATGGCTGTGCGTAATAACCTGGCTGGGGCTGAGGAACTTTTTGCTCGCAAGTTCAACACACTCTTTGCTCAGGGAAACTATTCTGAGGCAGCAAAAATAGCTGCAAATGCACCAAAGGTAAGGCACAACACAATGTAGCAAAAATTAAGTTGAGATGAAATAGTTTGCTTTTGCCAAAAAGTGGATCCATGGTTTGTTAAATGCAACAGGTGCATTAACAAATTGAAGCTTTGTACATATTTTTCTCATGTGACAATTGCAGAAGATATTTCCAGTTTAATGCATAAGTAGTTTGGAACCACTTCAGTGGCAGCCTTAGTCATTTGTGGTACTGATTTGACTCTGCTTCAATCATGTGTAAGAACTAAATCTGTTTAATGGCAGGTATAATGAAGTTTAGACATTTTTGACTATTGTCTTGTTCAGTAGTTTTCCATAATGTCAATATGTGGACTTCATTCAGTTTACTTTGCTTTGACTTAATGTACTTTTTTAAATCAGGGTATCTTGCGCACTCCAGACACAATCCGCCGTTTTCAAAGTGTACCTGCCCAGCCAGGACAGACCTCTCCTTTGCTACAGTACTTTGGAATCCTGCTTGATCAAGGGCAGCTCAACAAATTTGAGTCTTTGGAACTATGTAGGCCAGTGCTACAGCAGGGCCGCAAGCAATTGCTTGAGAAGTGGCTAAAGGAGGATAAGGTAATTTTTGACGAATGGCATTCTTAATTGGATTCATCCCCCAGACTACTATTTGTACACTTATTCAAATTTAATGCAACTACTTTGCTTGCTACACTTTCCAAGATCAGCATAGAATAATTTGTCCTACAGGCTTTACTGTGTCATGCATTCAATTTGGGCACTGGCTGGGCCTGCATTTATTGCCCACCCATAACTACCCTTGTATTGAGCAGCCTGCTGGTCATTTCAGAGGGCAATTTGGGGAGTCAAACGTAGGCCAGATCAGGTAAGGGTGGCATATTTCCTATCCTAAAGGATGTTGGTGAACTAGATAGATTTTAATGTCAGTCAACAATCATGAGCTTTTAATTCACCATTTACTGTGGCAGAGTTTAAGCCAGTGACAGTGCCATCCTCTCCCTGCAGCATGCTGGTAGCATGAATTCCAGGTATCCAATTCTTTCAAGTTGCCTTTTTTTTTTTTACAGTAAAGTTGGAAGGCTGCCCAGATCTGCTCTTCACTAGAAGCTTCTGTTGGTTAATGACATTGTTAAATAGCTGATGGGCTGTGTTGCTCTGAAAGCTACTACCTTGAACTATGTAATTCATAACTTGGCACTTTAGAGCCTCCATCTACAAGGCTGGAATGTTGTTGTGCTTCTGAATGGAGTTTTAATGCAAGTTAACCTAGGACCAAATAGGTTACTTGATTAACTGGACTAATCACCCTCTCCACCAACAGATGGATGCAGCATGCACAGGTGATGCATGGCAACACCTTGCCAAGCTTGCTTTATCTGCCATGTAGCCTCTATGAAGTGTAGGACCACCATAATCTTACTGTTCCTAAGTGGCACAATCCTGATTTGACTACTTCCATTTAAAGTTGAGTAGATTTTTCCAAATGAGTGGAAATATTAATTCATTGTTCCTGAAATGATTGCAATTTTCTATTATACCTGCCTCTTTGTTCAAACTTGATGTCTTGCCTCAAGTGTGAACTAACTGACTTCCTACTGTCCTAGTATTAGTCAACCATATTTACTGAATCTAAATTGTGTAGGCCATTAATTTTTGTAGCTAGCACATTGTATCAGACCTAATAACATTCAACTTTTTTGCCTAATGATAGGAAAAATGCTGAATCAGAGGTTTTAGCAGAATTAAACTTGCCAAGAATTAGTACTCAATTTTAAATTGTAGTTGGTTTGTAAATCAACTCCAGAGCTGTGGCTCCATGTAACAATTCCCCCTTATTTTCACATGCCTGTGTCACAGTTGGGTAAGAATGTTCTCCTGATTTTATAAGTGGTCATGCACTAGTAAGCTGAACTTTTTAGTAGTTTGTGATCTAATGGGTCTGTTTTTGTTCTTGTAGCTGGAATGCTCAGAGGAGCTTGGTGATATTGTGAAGTCTGTGGATCCTACATTGGCACTGAGTGTTTACTTGAGAGCAAATGTCCCCAACAAGGTGATCCAGTGCTTTGCTGAAACCGGCCAGTTCCAGAAGATTGTGCTGTATGCTAAGAAAGTAAGTCTTGCTGTGACTTAACTATTTGTTCAGCTTGGACAGGAGACAATTTTAGACTTTATTAAATCTGCTTTTCCTTCTAAGGATTTGACCAATCTCCTTTATTCATTCAGTTCTGTTCTTTCTGGGAGTACTGTTGAACTAGTTGGAAGGTCCTTCAACTCCAACTCCAACTCCAAGTCCTAACTGCCTTCAACCTAAAACTAATTTTCAGAGCTGTGCATAATCCTTCACTGCTCCTGGGACACAGGCAGGAATGGGCCACAAAGCCCTACCAGTCAGCTTCCATTAAAGAATGGCTGGCCTATCTATCTCTTTTCCCATCCTAGTCCCAAAGCCCTTGATGGTAAATCTACTTAGTTTGAGGGTTGATGACCTGAGCATCTGCATCCCTTCTGGGTAGAAAATTTCACAACCCTTAAATTTCAGCTCAGTTTCCAATGAATCTCTTGTTCTGAGACTGCTAGTTAATGTTTTGGCCAGTGCAATCTACTTTAAAACTACAGATTTGTTTCCCATGATGTCCTTGTTAGTACAGTAAGGTAGTCATAATTTGGGGATTAATCCAGTGAATCTGTGCTCCTCATTACTTGAGCTAAACTATATGGTGCTTTTGTGGGGTTAAAACTTGTGCTTTTTGTACTCAGCCCCTGACAGTGATGGACAATTTGATTTTCTTATTGCATTTTCATGTTTGATTTCATGTGCAAGAGTCCTCCCATTCCTCTGCCTGTCTGCATTTACTAGTGCCCTTTTAAAAAAAAAAGTTTTTCTATTAGTGGATAATTTCAGTTTCTGAATTCTTCTATACCGTCTGCCATGTTCATGCTCAAATATTACAATTTTTCTGCCTCGTGTCCTGCTTGCCACTTTCCCACTTCATTTTTGTCCACAAACTAAACTTGGATACATCACACTGTTTCCCTCATCCAAGTCATTAATTATAGATTGTATTGCACTTGACTGATGCCCAAGCATTGATTCTTGCAATGCCTTGATTGCAAACTGAAAATGACATTGCTGTGTGTGTCTGTTTGCCTTTAATCTAAAGCTTTAGTGAGTCTGAGTCTCAGCAACCTTTATCAAAATGTAGAATTTTAGATTTGTATTGGGATCAGCTGCAAAAAGTGGCTCTTATCAAAGTTAAGCCACATCTAAAATGTGTTTAAGATTTGATGCAGAAGTTCTGCCTTTTTCTCAAGAATCCATTTAAAGCTGTAGGTTTGGAATTGACGTAGCTAGATAGTTGACTGTTGTAGGTGTGTATTTGTTTATTGCTCAACTGTGGCCCATCCTTGTTCAGGTTGGTTACTCGCCAGACTGGATCTTTCTGCTGAGGAACGTAATGAGAGTTGGTCCTGATCAAGGACTTCAGTTTGCTCAGATGTTGGTTCAGGATGAAGAACCTCTTGCAGATATCACCCAGGTAAGGGAATTTTCTCTTTGAAAGTGAGTCAATGCAGAAAAGAACCCTTGTACTTCAGTTAACCTTGTTATATTGCAAGAATGTCTTTCCATGTCTTTTGATCTCAATGTCTAAAATTACTTGAATGTTTAACACTATATATATTTTAATGTTAACCTGAATTAATGGACTGAACTTTGATCATTCTGCAGTGCTCACTAATGTGACTTGCTCACAAGAGGACCTTGAATTATTTTAATACACTAAGGAAACTAAGTATCAAATTTCCAATTAACATAAGGGGACCATGCCACAAATTAATCCAATAGAAGTGGACTCTGAGCCTGAAAGTTCCTCCTATTCTGAATTGGATGCCAAGTATTGGAAGTGGGGGGGCACAATTGGTGCTCATACCAGAAAAAGTGGTGGAACTAGCTCTGGATTGTTTGAACCCTTACAAAATGTACACTTGCCCTTTTTTTTAAGGCACTACTTTTGCAGTATTTGAGTTATCTGAAATGTAGTGCTTTGAAGGGTGTTGGAAGCCAATTAATTGGTAACATTCAAAAGGGAAATTTGGTACATGCTGAAAGGGGGGAAAATACAGCTTTTGGTTTAATAGAACTGAATGTGGATGAAGGATGGGTCTACCCATCTTATGAATTGTCCTTTTGTTACAAAAGGATTTTAGCACATCAGTCTCAACCTTGGGAGTTGAGCCTGACAGGTATCAAGTATCATTTTGTGGTGGCTTGGTCAAACAAGGTGAAAACACACTGGCCCTCAAGTGCATCCCTTTTTCTGGTAATAGGTTATTTTGTTGCAGTGGAGAGATTATTACAAGAGACATCATTTTGCAGTTGCTTTGTGAAAATTCTTCGTATTTCAAACCACAATTTCTCTTTACAATCTTGTTGCAGATTGTTGATGTGTTCATGGAGTACAACTTGATCCAGCAGTGCACTTCTTTCTTGCTGGATGCCCTCAAAAATAACCGTCCATCTGAAGGCCCTCTACAGACTCGCCTCCTGGAAATGAACCTCATGCATGCCCCTCAGGTACACTTCATTTCAATATGTGAAGGGTAGGTTGTGGAGAACTGTTTTTAACCCTCTGGGTGGGAGTGGTAGAATTGAAAGTTGCACTTGTCCTGTTGGCAATATCCTTGTCCTTTTTATCTAGTGATCCAGCTGAATGGATTTAATTGTATGTGATATCTGGTCTGAAGGGCTGTATAACTTTAAAGAACAACACAGCATGGGAAACAGGCCCTTTAGCCCAACACACTCACTGCCATTTTAACATTTGAGTGCCCTCCTCTACCCATGACCTTTGTCTACACCTACTGGGGAAGATTTGAGGGAAGGCTAATTTGGTGTAACAAATTGCCCCTAATCAGCCTAAGAGCACATTTTTGGGATGTGAGAGGAAGCCAGAGCAAACCCACACAATCACAGGGAGAATGTGTGCAAACCCCCACAGACACCAGCCCAAAGCCAGGTATCTGCACAGCAAAGTGATAATCACCTGAGCTGTCATGTTGCTTGTCAGATGGTCCAGTTTAAGTGTACACTAATGACATGAAGCACTAAGCAACTTTCAAAGCCACATCCAAGAGCAGCCATCGCACGACCCACTGTGTTTGCCCCTTGGCCAACAAAGTGGACCAAATCACCTAATAAGTAAAAAGACATCAATAAACATGCAAAACTTAGACATTTACAGAATCCCCAGAAGCACAAAGCAAGTGAGCTATGAAATATTTTGGAAGGTCCATAGGAATCAATTGATTCCCAGGGATGTCCCAAAGCTCTTGATCTTTATTTAGAAAAGTCTCCTGTATCCCTCCATCTCTAGTCTCTTGTGCCTAAAGTAAGCCTTAAACAACCCCAGCGTGTCTGCCTCCACCACCTACTTGGCAGTGCATTCCAGGCCCCCGCCACCCTGTGTGGAGGAAAAACCTCCCTCTATCAAAGGAGTTATACCTCACCCTAAGCCCGTGGGGCCCCTTGTAATTATTGTATCCAACCTAGGAAAAAGCTTACCACTGTTCTCTTTATCTAGACCCTTCAATCTTATACCTCCTAAGGTCTCCCCTCATCCTCCACCTTTGTAAGAGAACAGCCCCAGTTTGCTCAATCTTTCTTCTTAGCTCAGGCCTTCTATACCAGGCAACATCCTGGTAAACGTCCTCTGCACTCCAGGGTCTCCACGTCCTGGTAGTAAGGCAACCAGAACTGGACACAGTACTCCAAATGCAGGCAAACAATCTGTACAACAGCAACATCAGATGCCAGCTTTATATTCTATACCCCACCCTAAAAGGCAAGCATACCATCGGCTGCCTTCACCTTCTCCACCTGTACTGCCACCTTCAAGGACTTGTGTACTTTTCTATACTCTTAATAGGCCTGCCATTTAAAGGACAAAGAACAACACAGCATGGGAAACATGAGGTCTGAGCCAGTCAATTTTCTTGCCACAATGTGGTACTTCATACAATCCCCACAGTGCAGAAGGAGGCCTTTTGGCCCATCAAATCTGCACTGACCACAATCCCACCCAGGCCCATCCCCTTAAGATACTTGCCCTGCTAATGCCCTGACAGTAAAGGTCTATTTAGCATGGCCAATCAACCTAACCCCCATATCTTTGGACTGGGAAAAACTGGAGCACCTGAAGGAAACCCATGCAAACTCCTCACTCACCCATGGCTGGAATTGAACTTGGGCCTCTGGCACTGAGGCAGCAGTGCTAACCACTGCCAGTGGAAGTTGTGTAAAATGTGACATGCTGTTGGGGTTAACTGAAAGGGGTGTTCAAAGCGAAACACCAATACTGGCTATTCATCTAAACAGATACAGCACAAGCCATTTAAGCTAAACCTGTTTTTCATCTGTACAAATTTCTCATGCTATCACTATATAGATCTCCTTTCAGTTGAAGATATTTGCTCAGTATCACCCTTTTGAATTTGTAGAGAATTTTAAGGTGCTTTTATTTTTAAACTTGTTCTTGACTCAAACTGGCTGCTGCTTCATGGTTTTTCTGCAGCTGGTACCACTACAATGCAACTTGTGGTTGTCACTTCAAGCCCTCTAGTGGTTGCATGAATGGTGTACATATCAGCCATTTGTATTATACAACCTTGTCAGACACATGCCATTAGTTAGCTGGTAATTGGCAATATCATTTGCATTCAATATATTCATTAGATTTCCCTGGCTATTTGTGCTGATATGTACTGTTTTAATGTAGAAATGCTTATTTTCACCTGAAGTAAGCATTTATACTGATGCAAAACAACTTGTCAATATAGCTTTTATTTCTCTTAAGCTGGTACATTAATGTAAATCGATTTTGGTTTTTAGGTTGCAGATGCTATTCTTGGTAACCAGATGTTCACTCACTATGACCGTGCACACATTGCTCAGCTTTGTGAGAAAGCTGGACTGCTGCAAAGAGCCCTAGAACATTATACAGACCTGTACGATATCAAGCGTGCTGTTGTGCATACACATCTACTCAATCCTGAGGTCAGTAAATAGAATCTATTTGGTAATGTAACTTGTGTCACTTAAACTATTTTAGCTTTGACATTCTAAAATCATTTTGCCATTGTAAATCTTCCAACAGTGGCTTGTCAATTACTTTGGCTCCTTGTCTGTTGAGGATTCTGTTGAATGTCTGCGTGCCATGCTGTCTGCTAACATCCGTCAGAATCTGCAGATCTGTGTGCAAGTTGCCTCCAAATACCATGAACAGCTTGGGACACAGCAGCTGATTGAATTGTTTGAGTCTTTCAAAAGTTTTGAAGGTAGGTCCTAAGAGGTTTGGCTCCACTTCCTGGAAATTCAACTGGAAGGGTTTTTGTTATAAATAATCCATAACCAGCTAAGAATGGGTGATGCCGCATCCTGTCTATCACAAATTTTTGTGCAGGATCATTTGTGCAGTTTAGTATTTTGTGCATGTTGAAACAGCATAAAGTGTACTTGTTTTTTCCAATCCTTTTGAAGTAATTGGACAAGAGACTCATCAAAGTTTTGTAAATGTTGGTATGGCAACAAACAGGCTCACCTATCTTTGTATAAAGCACCTTGCTTGTTTTCCAAGTACATAATGGTGTACTGCAGACTATTCAAAGGTTCTTTCTATCCTATGTCCCAGTAAGAAATTTCCACAACTCATCATTGTCATTCTGTCCTTACTGACCTAGGTGGTTTAAATTCTAAATCCTTACCCTTTTATAAACTGCTGTGCTTTGGTTGCCTTTTTCTATTTGAAATCTCCAAGCTCTCATACTGTGCCTTCCTGATCTACCCGTCTGTCCTCCCCTACCTCTTCTCACCAATGCTTTCAAGAGAAAGCAGCTCAAATCTACCAGTTCCCCTCACTCTTTGAATTGTCTTTTGGGTCTGTTACAAGTTTGAACTAGTAAGAACATAGAAATAGGAGCAGGAGTAGGCCATCTAGCCCTTTGAGCCCACCCCGCCATTCAATAAGATCGTGGCTGATCTGAAGTGGATCAAGTCCACTTTCTTCCCATAACTCTCAATTCCCCTGTCTATCAGAAACCTATCTACCTGTGACTTAAATATATTTAGCTAGGTAGCCTCCACCACTTCAATGGACAGAGAAATTCCAGAGATTCACCACCCTTTGAGTGAAGAAGTTCCTCCTCAACTCTGATCTAAACTGCCCTCCCTTATCTTTTGAGGCTGTGTCCTCTAGTCCTGCTATCCTTTCTAAGTGGGAAGAATCTCTCTCTACCTCAACCCTGTCTATCCCCTTCATCTTGTATGTCTCAGTTTAGAAGGATGAGGGGGATCTTAGAGGACAGGCCCACCCCCTCATCTCCAGTATCAGCCTAGTGAACCTCCTCTGCACTCCCTCCAAGGCCAATATATCCTTGCACAAGTACAGCAACCAAAACTGCACAGTACTCCAGCTGCAGCCTCACCAGTACCCTGTACAGTTGCAGCAAGATCTCCTACTTCTATATATTCTATCCCCCTTGCTATAAAGGCCAACATTCCATTTGCCTCCTTAATCACCTGCTGACTGGGTTTTTTGTGACTCGTGCACAAGGACCCCCAGGTCCCTCTGCACCATAGCATGCTGCAGCTTTTTGCCTTTTAAATAATAATCCCTCCTATTTGCCAAAGTGGATAACCTCACTTGCAACATTTATATTCCATCTGCCAGGTCTTCACCCACTCGCTCAGCCTATCCAGATCTCTGAAGACTTTCCACACCTTTTCATGCAATTTGTTTTTCCACTCCTCTTGTCATCAGCAAATTTTGTCACCCTACACTCAGCCCCCTCCTCCAGATCATCTATATAAATGGTAAATAGTTGAGGCCCCAGCACTAATCCTGCAGCACTCCACTAGTTGCCAACCAGAATAGCACCCATTGATACCAACTCTCTGCTTCCTCTTTAGACGACCAATCCTCTATCCATGCTAACACCTTATCCACAACTCTGTGCACCCTAACCTTCTGTATCAACCTTTGAGGCACCTTTATCAAACACCTTTTTGGAAATCTAAAAACACCACATCCACCGGTTCCCCTCCTGTCTACTGCACGAGTCACATCATAGAAATCCAATAAATTTGTCAAACATGACTTCCCCTTAACAAATCCATGCTGCGTCTGCTCAATCAAACAATTTTCTAAATGGTAGTATGCTTGATTGAATAGCTGCCACACTATTCAACAAAAATCCTTAAATTCATGTGAGCATCAGTATACAGATGTATTTGTCATTTTTGGCACAAGTGCCCATCCCAATTTTTCATTGGGAGCTGAAAGTGAGGACTGCATTAAATGGTGCAGCAAGTGCTAGTTGTCCCAAGAGCCATGATTTGTTCCTTTTGTTGCCATCTTTGATTTTTGGAAGCCTGACTAAATGGATGGAGATTGGCATGATGTTTGAAATTAGTCAGGCTGTTTCAGTAGCAATTCATGAGGCAGGGCTATGAGATAATTGGGGTATTGGTTTTCCATGACTTTACCCAGGAATGTTGCTGGCTACCTTCACCCAAACATTCTCATTTTATCCCTGTGACAACAACTTTGCTTTGTTTGTAAGGTCTGTTCTACTTTTTGGGCTCCATTGTAAACTTCAGTCAAGATCCAGAAGTCCACTTCAAGTACATTCAGGCTGCCTGCAAAACTGGGCAGATCAAAGAAGTGGAACGAATCTGTCGTGAGAGCAACTGTTATGACCCAGAACGTGTGAAGAACTTTCTTAAGGTAGTAATTCAATTTCATGGCTCTTTCTTGGTCCTCCTGCATATACTATACATACCAGTGTATTAATTTAAAATATTTAAGTAATGCAGAGTTTTAAGCTGTCTGGGTAGAAATACAAAACTAATTAATAGCTGACAATCAGTTTTCCTGTGACTTTTTTAAGGAAGCTGTCTTGTGCTCTTGCCATGAAAACTGCATTTTTACTATCATTAGCTATATATGTAAATGTGTAATTATTGCTTTCTGATTATTCCTGGCAGTTGTGTGGGCAATACAGGGCATCAATACTGTAATTGGACATGGTAATATCTTGTTCTAAACTCCATCACATTCCATCTTAAATGAGCACTTGGTGCCTGTCCAAACTTTGAACATTCTCAAATTTGTGAAGGCCATAACTAAGCTGGATATCTGCTTCTAAACCTGTTAATCCCCACACAATTCACTGTCTTGTAATTGCAATATGCAATTTGTCATGTGAAAAACAAAGGCTTGACTGCAAGCAGCTTTTTAACTGGGATGCGATAAATGATTGAAAAGCAAAGCTGGTCTCAATTAGCTGCTCTAAACTGGAAGTATAATGTTAGCAATATAATGGTCTAATGTCAGTTATTGGACTGACTTTAAGAAAGCAGTTGCAGGGTGCCAAGTAATAAGTAACAGCAAATAGGCTTTAAACAAAACCAAATCCTAGCTGCTTTCTCAACTGAAGATCCATAAAGCTTCTACAAAAATATAAAATGGGTTAAATCTGTTTTGCTGAATTAATCTGTCAGCTGTGCATTAAATGACCATGTTAAACTTGTTCAACTGCTTATTGGTTTGTATAATGTTGAACTGAGTGACCAGCTGTTGATGGAAGCTATTATTTTTTGTGCTGTTCCTTATCTGGAATGAGCAGGACATGTACCAGGTAAATGTTTGCAGCGCAGGCCTTTCCTCCCCCCTCCCCCTTATTTCCATAAGACTATATCCTATCCTATTTGTGCAGGACAGTGCTCTTGGATATGGCAAGACATTGGCAGAATATCATTTGTAAAGCCAGCTTAAAATGATCTTGCTGTTTTGATTTTGTAGTAACTTCTCAGAATATAATCTAAAACTTGTGGAAATGTGGCTGACATCAGCCCAACTTCAAGGAAAGCCACTATTGTAAAGTGCATTCTAAAGTTGTTTGGTCTGCTTTAAGTGAAGATCGAAATAGAAATGTAACTATTTGCTAGGGCCTGTTGAAGAGGATTTTCATCTTGCTCTGGACTTGTGAACTCCCATACTAACAGATGGATGGTGGCTTGGTTCACATTAAGGAAATTCTTGCTGTTTTTGATGTAAATTAGTGTCATTGCATATCAAGGTGGAGAGATGTAGTTAGAATTGCTTTTACCTTGCTCCTAGCTGAGTGCAAGTACAATGATTTTAGAACTGATCTGGCTTCATGCCAAATCATGAACTAAAGATTTGGTAGTTTTCTTGGTGGGTACTTGTGCCAAAAGGCTAAGACAAGACTAGTGTGGCAGATGTAGCTACATCTGCATAGCTTTCAATCACAAGTGGCAGTAAGTTGGGAGTTGGCCACTTAATTGCTCTAGTCTTGAATTAACATGGATATCTCCATTTGGCATTAGCAAAAGCTAAACTATGAATTTGGAAGGTAGTCTGCAACTCATTAATTGTGGGGAATGCAGACAGCTGTTCTTTTCAGTAGTAGCCCCATGGGTGGTAGGCCTCAAACCATTGCAGATTATGCAGCTCACTGGATACCAGTGCACATGTCCTTATGACTTGGTTGGGCCATTGTGTGGTGGTGTTGAACTACAGGAGTAAGTTACTTGTTCATTTTTTACCTAAAAGCAGGATGTGATGCAGTGGAATTTGAACACTGTTGCTTTCAGTATGGCCTTGTTTTAGGTACAGATGTTGGTCTCTTAGTTTCACAATGGGAGTAGGGCAAAACTGCTGAAGTTGTGAAAGCTCACTTTGGTCTATTCTGACCCCAGCATTATCCCACTGTTGCAAGTGTCAGCAATAATGCTGCTAGGCTTTGAAGAAGAAATTGTGGAATTTATTGGAGTCCATCTGTTCAAGAGAGTAAATTTTTGCTTAATGAGCTGAAACTGTGGATTAAAGCTGGTATAAATCAGAGCACTGTCTGCTTCCCAATCCCAGAGTGCTATTCCTGCAGTAACTGCTAGCTTCAAAACCATCACTACTGTCGTAGATGTAGGGTTTTTAACCTTTGTTGTTGTGTTCAACCAATAACTGGTATGAAGTTTTCACTAGATCTCAACATCTTGGGAATGAAGATTAGTATTCAAGTCCCACATTCCAGGGTGGTTAATCCCAAGTTTCAATAGAATCCAATTTGTGTTGAGATGGCCCTTAATGAATCAAAGCAATACATATGCCATGTTGCATTGATATTGAAGATTTAAGCATTGTTTGATATTCAACCTATTTTGGCAGCTGAGTAGACTAGAAGTGTTTTGTAGTTCTTGCTCCCAGGCACATAGCTTGTTTTTCCCATTCTTTGCTCAAACTGTGTGCTCATGCTTGAAAGGAATGTAAACTAAAATTCAACCCAGTTTTGGTGTATAAACTAAAGCTCAATCCATTCGGTTTGAGCCT
Source organism: Carcharhinus amblyrhynchos (assembly GCF_965287045.1). Taxonomy (NCBI): domain Eukaryota; kingdom Metazoa; phylum Chordata; class Chondrichthyes; order Carcharhiniformes; family Carcharhinidae; genus Carcharhinus; species Carcharhinus amblyrhynchos. The sequence goes on along the minus strand of NC_137346.1, from coordinate 6,714,599 downwards.
TGGTGCAGCCCAAAGTGTTTGCACTCAGCAATTTGAGTCATTTCTGTACGTGCACACAGCAAGAGATTAGTGACTAGTTCTTTTTTGGATCTTTCAACATATGAACTATCATCGCAATCATGAAATGTAGATTTTAAAGAGTTTGTAGTTTTAAAGGCTGGTAGGTTATGTGAAAGATCAAGTACTGATCTACATCAGTATCTTCTAGATTCCATACCTGAATAAACCACTTGTGGATGCATCTAAAGACATGGCTACTTTTGCTGTAGTTTTGACTTAATTGGCAAGTCAGATCAAAATATTTAAAATTCAATCAAGGCTGTGCATTTGACCAAACACCAAGTGGTAGCATTTGTCATTATGAGAATGTATATTGCACTTGGTTCTGTCAAAGGGAGATTCAGAGCAGTTGTAGGAAGTCTGTTTATACATCCGTTCAAATACACTGCATGCACAAGACTGACGCACTTTTTTTTAAACCATTGTTTTCATAGGAGGCCAAACTGACTGACCAGCTGCCTCTGATTATTGTTTGTGATCGCTTTGACTTTGTGCATGACCTGGTGTTGTATCTGTACCGCAACAACCTGCAGAAATACATTGAGATCTACGTTCAGAAGGTGAGTGGTGCAGATTAGAACTGGAAATGTTTTGGTTCTGTCTTGGGCGGGTGGTTTGTTACATTTCTGGGGGGGTGGTGTGGCAGTAATTTTCCATGTCCACAAGCTGAACTTGGTTTTTATGTAGGCATTGCTGGCAAGGCCAGCATCTGCCCATTCTTAGCTGCCCTTGTGTAGCTTAGGCCATTGCAGAGGATAGTTGAGCCTTGTTATGGGGTCTGGAGTTGCAAGCCAGAATGGGGAAGGATAAATGATTTTGCATTAATTCATGTAACAGGCTTTGAGCATCATAGAATCCCTATAGTGCAGAAGGAGGCCATTTTGATACATCAAGCTTATACCAACCACAATCCTAATCCATTAACTCTTAATCTCCTTTTTGAGACTAAGAGGCAGTTTACCATGCCCAATTTCTCCACCGCCACCAAACATCTTTTGGACTGTAGGAGGAAACCACCAGAGCACCTGGAAGAAACCCACAGACATGGAGAACATGTAAAGTAGTCACCCAAGGCCAGACCCAAACCCAGATCCCTGGCACTACTGTTTCTAAATGATCATTCTCAAATTATTCAGTCCTAATATGCATCCATTTACAACTAACAATGATCTTTTACTTTGATAGGTGAACCCAAGTCGTTTGCCAGTAGTAGTTGGAGGGCTGCTTGATGTAGATTGTTCAGAAGATGTTATTAAGAATTTAATCCTTGTTGTTCGTGGACAGTTCTCCACAGATGAATTGGTTGCTGAAGTAGAAAAAAGGAACAGGTATTGTAATCTAACTTCTGTCAGACATTTTTCACTTCCTAACTGGTTTGGTAACAATTGCAGGTTCCAATTCATAAATTCGTAACAGTTGTGAAATGGTAAGTACCAGTGACAGACTTTCCAAACTGGGCCACTGAAGGACTTGGGTAATTGGGACAAACCTAGTTTGATTTCTGATTTCTCACTCTGCCCCTCAATCCCTTTGAAATTTAGCAAATGTGCCAGACTGGTCCAACTTCAGTCAAACACCATCCCTGGCAGTCCATCTGATTCTAGTCTAAATTTTTAGTTTAGACATCTGAGGATTAAATGAGCAGGAGACCAATTGTTGTCTCTGTACTGCCATTCAACATGGGTGATCTGAGTGTCTTGAATTCTATTTTCCTGTCTTCCTATAAACCCTTGTAAATAGAACTTTTTACCTTGAAGTATATTCAGTGACCCAGTCTTCACTGCTCCCTAGTGTAGAGAATTCACATGACTGTTCCTGCCTCTACCACCACTTTGTTTTTGAGGGTTTGTCCTAAGCCTTTACACTACACTACTGATTCCTATTTGTGAGGCTTTTGTATGATGCTGCATGTTTTGGGCACTGGCCACTAACTTGCAACTTTTTTGCAGGCTAAAGTTGCTGTTGCCCTGGCTGGAATCAAGGATTCATGAAGGATGTGAGGAACCTGCCACCCACAATGCACTCGCAAAAATTTACATTGACAGCAACAACAACCCTGAACGTTTCCTACGGGAAAACCCATATTATGATAGCCGTGTGGTTGGTAAATATTGTGAGAAGCGAGACCCCCACCTGGCTTGTGTAGCCTACGAGCGTGGCCAGTGTGACATGGAGCTGATTAATGTGAGTGATAAAGGAAATGCTTTGCCCAACTATATCCAGTTAATGTACAATATGCAAACTGGGTTGATTCCTTTCCTGATATTGGTTCTTTTACAAACTTCCAGCTTGCTGTATACCTAGCCAGTTTAGGGCTTGTGAAGAACAGGTATCAGCCAATGTTGCAGCCATTTTGAGCATAGCAAGAACTCAACAGCAGTTTACCTTTTTTAAAAAAAAACATTGTTTTTGGAACATTTCATAGGGATGATTCTTGTGGTGCAAATGGGATAGTTAAATGGTCCTCTTGAAAGTAACCAATATAGCTACGTCCCTGTACAAGGAATGTCTATAAATTTGTACTCTGGCCTTGAGGATGTGTGCAACTATTTGAGCTAACCACTATTATTCAGTGGGAATTTCACAATACTAGAGTGCAGAAGAGCCCTTCAGCCCACTGAGTCTGCAGCAACACATGAAATGCTCTGACCTGCCCACTTGGCCCATCACCTTGAATGTTATGGTGTGTAAGTACTCATCCAGGTACTTTTGAGGCATCCTGCCTCTTCCACCCTCCCAGGCAGTGCATTCCAGACCATCACTCTCTTCTGGGTAGAGGTTTTCCTCCAATTATCCCCCCCTCACTTTTAATTTGTCTCCTTGTAACAACAGACCCTTCAACTAAAATTTTACCACACTGTAAAGATGACCTAAAGTTCATTGTAGCTGGCTTCAATATGAAAAATACATCTTGATTTTTGAAATTCCATATTTGCTTCACTTCAAGTAATTTGGTGGGGTGGAAATGCTTGCCCTGGAACTGTCCTTGAGATTCTTTTTTACCTTTTTAACAGGTATGCAATGAAAACTCATTGTTCAAGAGCCTGTCACGTTACCTAGTCCGCCGGAAAGATCCTGAACTCTGGGCAAATGTCCTGCAAGAGACTAACCCTTACAGGAGACCACTTATTGACCAGGTGAGAACCCATCTGATTTGTCACATTAGAATTTCAGTATTTGTGGAGTGGCTTTTTGTAGAAAGTCTCATTGTCCTAGGTGGTGGTTCCTGCTGAAATCCTAATACAGAATTGCATTATCTGTAAGAAGGTTACTGATTTTTTTAAACATAAACCAACCTCCTTGGTAGCATTTGGAAGCTTGTGAAAGCCTGCAGGTTTCAACACTAATTTTATTTAGTTGTTAATTGTTCATGTCATGACCATAATTGGTCACACAAACATAGATCCACTTGGAAATTATTGGCTTCAAGATTTGTATTGATGCACTTGTAGTCTTGAGGGTAAAGCATAACTTATAGTAAATGACCCTAGATTAAAATACCATACATTGAATAAGTCTTAAGAAACCTCCAAGCCCAGCAATGAGGAAAACCCAAAGCAATAGTTAGACAAAGCCATGAAATGATTTAAATGGAGTTGGTTTCTATAGTTCAAGTTCTTTAGTGTCTGCAGAAGGGTAGTATGCAGTCCTTGATGCTTTGCACTTCTGTCACTTATGGCAGTCCAGCTTCCTTGTGCTTAGAACACTGCTTTTGAGAAGTGTAAGACAATCTTTCTAAGCTTAGCTATGCCATTGACAATCATACAACATTGACCTTTGAATCAATTCAACTGATTCATTATCTATTCTCTGGCTGTCTGGAAGGTTGGTTGGAGTTGCAGCACATGCCACTTTTTTCTTCCCTACAGAAATCCTGATTACCTGCATAAAATGTGCATACTTTCAAGAATAATCTGTAGGAAATCAACTTGTATCTTGTGCTGAAGTTTACAATTGACTTTTCCAGGTTGTGCAAACTGCCCTGTCAGAAACTCAGGATCCTGAGGAAGTTTCTGTTACTGTAAAGGCTTTCATGACTGCTGACCTTCCAAATGAATTAATTGAACTATTGGAAAAAATTGTCCTGGACAATTCTGTCTTCAGTGAGCACAGGTACAACAATTCAGTTTGTTTTATAGTTGTAGATGTGATGTCCACAGCATCTGTGGAAAAGTCCAAAGAATCAGACTAACTGTCCACAGATGCTGTCATACCAGAGTTCCAACAGTTTTGTTTCATTCTGGCATTTAATATTTTGCTTTTAAAGATGAGCACACTTCAGCCAGTGGTGATGGTTTAGAGTTGTAACTTGGTTTGCTAGTTTTGGCATTAGATGCCATTTGAATCTAGCTTTTACAACAATGGCTCCCCTTTGCACTAGATGAGAACTATTTTTGGTTTTGTCCTCCCCTCAACATGGTTCCCATCTCTGGCCTACTATGCCTGGTGTCAACCAATTTACTGGCTGCTGGGTCACCAAAGGCTGGATTTAGAACTTCTGGTGTTTGCCTGCTGCCACCTTTTTTGGTTTTTTGCAATTGTCCTGGATGGGCAGAAGCAGCATCAAACCTGTAGGAGCACAAACCTACAAATCCAAAGAAAACACTCCAGTTTAGGCAATGCAGTAATGGATTTGGTAGACAAAACATTTCATAGCTTTTGCACTCTAGAATCAGGTTTATCATTCTAAGTACATGAATTGGGTACAGTATGGAAGGATACCAGAGTCCATGTTGGACTTGTTTTGGCAGGGGGGAAAGCTTGACACTATTGCTGTTCTTGCCAGTGCCTTAAATCTATGCCCTCCTGGTTCTCAACCTTCCAATGGGAACAATTTCTTCCTACCTGTTATGTGCAAACCCCTTGGATTTTGAATACATCACCAAATCTCCTCTTGGCCTCAAGACCAGTCCAAACTTCTCCAGTTACTTTTACTACTCAGTCTTGAGACATTCCTGCACCCTCCAATGCTTTCATAGCCACCTTCCCAAAAGTGTGGTGCCCAGAATTAACACTGAACCAGTTTCATGCAGGTTTAATAACCCATGAATTGTAGAAGATTATATATCAAACTATTTTTCTAATTGGTAATCACTAGAACAGACCTACATACTTGGTAAGTAGCTGATTTTTGCCCAACACCCAGATTATCCTGCAGTGCTTGCTGTAAGTCTTTGCTGAAAATAGTTGAGGTTCTGATTTTCCTATTTCAGACTGGGAAAGGAAGTCCATCTATACTGCATTAGGATATAGTGAAGTATGCTAATTGCTGTAAACCCATATCCAGGTGAACTATTGTGGTATCCTCTAGTGTAATAAATCTAAGTGCGCAACAATGCTGAACTTCCTTCCCCACCTAGAAATCTGCAGAATCTGCTGATCCTCACCGCTATCAAGGCTGACCGTACCCGTGTGATGGAATACATCAATCGCCTGGACAACTATGATGCACCTGACATAGCCAACATTGCAATCAGCAATGAGCTCTTTGAAGAGGCATTTGCCATTTTCAGGAAATTTGATGTGAACACATCTGCAGTGCAGGTTAGATGAAATATGGATATTTCACACTACCTTTTTAAATAGTTGAATTTACATAGTTTAACTCTACCCTATACCCTCCAGGTGCTGATTGAACATATTGGAAATCTGGATCGTGCATATGAATTTGCTGAAAGATGCAATGAACCTGCAGTGTGGAGCCAACTTGCTAAAGCCCAGCTTCAGAAAGAGATGGTTAAAGAGGCCATTGACTCCTATATCAAGGCAGATGATCCATCATCATATATGGAGGTTGTAGAAGCAGCCAACAAAAGTGGTAATGTTTTCAAATACTGCTGCTCTTCACCTGAGCTTTTACTTTGGTTTCAAACCCTGACTAGGCTTAATCTTGAGCTTCAGTCTTATTGTCTACCCATTAATGTGAGCAGGCTGGCTGAGTCTGCATTTACTATCTTGCCTTCTGTTCACTTCAGGAAACTGGGAGGACCTTGTTAAGTATCTGCAGATGGCCAGGAAGAAGGCCCGTGAGTCCTATGTGGAAACTGAACTTATCTTTGCGTTGGCAAAAACCAATCGCTTGGCAGAGCTGGAAGAGTTCATTAATGGTCCCAACAATGCTCACATCCAACAAGTATGTGTTTTTCCATCTTTGCAGTTGATGTGTAGTGAAGCTAAAATACACAACTCCCAAGTTTGAAATTGCAGCTTGAGGGTCTGAATGAACATAATGCAGTGATCAAACACCTTCCCTTAACTCAATGGCTGTAGCCAATTGTAATGCTGTTGGGTTTGGTAGAGATCTACTGACTGGGTTAGGGATTGAATGTGACCTTTTCGATGTGGGTCACTACTTGTTGCCTTGACTGTCTCTGCTATTGATGCATCCTGATGGCCTCTGACCTCCAGGTTTTAATTGGTCAGTGACAGGATGTCAGTCTCTTCAGTTTGAGAATCTTCAGAGCCAGATGAAAAGATAGAAACTCTAAGTATTTTCCTGTGTATTGTAGAAGCTGTTTATCGAAGTGGGACCTGGACATCAGTGGCATTTTGGTATTCTGGTTTCCATTCAATATTGTTTAGTAATAAAGCCTTTGTGTTTACCACAGGTAGGTGATCGATGCTACGATGACCACATGTACGAAGCAGCTAAGTTGCTGTATAACAACGTCTCCAACTTTGGCCGTTTGGCATCAACCCTGGTTCATCTGGGAGAATATCAGGCTGCAGTGGATGGTGCACGCAAAGCAAACAGCACTCGCACTTGGAAAGAGGTACACTTTTTTTTTTATTTTTGTCTTACTTTGGAACATTGGTTCAAGTGGGGGTGCAAGTAATTAGTAAGCACTGAGTGGAAGTTGTCTCTGCCTCCCCCTCAGTGAACCAGTTAATCATCTGTTAGGATTGCTTGCATGTTCTTTGGACACATGGTGAATTTTCCCTAAAGTTGAGGCAAAATGGCTCCCTCTAAAAACAAAAGTCAGAATAACAAGAATTGTTTTGATATCTCCTATAACTGGACATTAGCTTCCAAGTAACAATTGTCTAAACTAGTAGCTGTAAACTTGTGTATATTCATAACCAGTGTTCTTGGTTTGTGTTTTGCTGGTTTCCAGGTGTGTTTTGCCTGTGTTGAAGGGAAGGAATTCCGCCTAGCTCAGATGTGTGGCCTTCATATTGTTGTACATGCTGATGAACTGGAGGAACTTATCAACTACTACCAGGTAATGCAAGAAATGTAGCCTCATCAGATTACGTATCTTAAGGCAGTTGCAAAAGTTTCCTGATTTGTGTATCAACTCTAAAAATTGTGCTGAAAACAGCTTATTGTACCCCTCAATAGCAATCTAAGCAATTTTCAACTCTTGTAAAGAAACCATAGGTATTTGACATTACTCCTGTAAGTTGGTTCTGCTTGCACTGCTCAATGTAATCTGTTTTACAGGACCGTGGTTACTTTGAGGAACTCATAACCATGTTGGAAGCAGCTCTTGGTCTGGAGCGTGCTCATATGGGAATGTTTACTGAATTGGCAATCCTATACTCCAAATACAAACCACAGAAGATGAGGGAACACCTGGAGCTCTTCTGGTCCAGAGTCAATATTCCCAAGGTAGATATGCTGTGTCTTTTGGCTCGATGGAAGCTATGTACTTTCAATGAGTACTAACTGGCTGTAATTGCACAGGTGCTGAGAGCTGCTGAGCAGGCTCACCTATGGGCTGAGCTAGTCTTCCTGTATGACAAGTATGAAGAGTATGACAATGCCATCATTACCATGATGAACCACCCAACAGATGCATGGAAGGAGGGTCAGTTCAAGGACATTATCACAAAGGTAAACAATACTCATCAGGTAGTCAAGTTCTGAATTTATCCTCACCTAGGGCAAATCTGTGGACCATTTACCTCCAATAAGGATTAGCATTGCTTCCTTGCAGCACCAGGGACTTGGGTTCAATTCTGGCTTCAGGTCACTAGAGTTTGCACATTCTCCATGTCTGTATGGGTTTCCTCCCTCAGTCCAAAGATGTACACGTTGAGTTGATTAGCCATGCTAAAACTAACACTAGTCAGGGGTAATATGAGAGGTTATGGAAATGGGACCTGGATGGAATTGTGGTCAGTGCAGGCTGAATGGCCTTCTGTAGGGATTCGGTGATATGATTCAGTTTTTGTCATGTGGTTTGTATAACAGATGTTTTCTTAATCTGTCAACATGCTATTTGTCACATACCCAAAACAGTGACTTTCAAACCAGCAAAAATTAGCCTTTTTCTTGTAAGGAGCTGCATTTATGGCCTGGTGGTAAGTTCACAAATGCACAGGCATTCAGTCAGACTGTTTTAGAAACAGGCTAAATCTGGCCAAGACTATAAGGCTGTAATGTGGAGTTTTAATACTAGCTCTACCCACTGAGTGACACTAGCAACCATATCTCTTGTATAAAATGCCACCTAGTGGCTAGAGGAAGCTAGAAACTGATTCAAAGCATATTGTATTTTATTCCAACCTTGTTGTAAATTTTGCTTGTGTTTTAGCCTTAATTTGCTAGAGCCAAAGTTTTGGTTCCTGTCAAGTAACCTTGCTTAAACTAATATTTAACTTGCATTTTTCTAAGGTGGCCAATGTGGAGCTCTATTACAAAGCAACACAGTTCTACTTGGAGTTTAAGCCTTTATTACTGAATGATCTGCTCATGGTGCTATCTCCTCGTCTGGATCATACACGTGCTGTCAACTACTTTACTAAGGTACTTCAGTTTGCAAATAAATTGCAAAATACTACCATACTAGAAACCTGAAAGGAAATGCTGAGAAACTAAAGGAAAGGGGAACCCTGCATCCCTGTCAAGTGGCTAGCACTAACTGCCTCAGTGCCAGCAAACCCAGTTAAATACTGGAGAGTTTGCATATTGTCCCTAACTGCATGTTTCCCCTTCACAGTTCATGGGGGTTAGGTTGATATGCAATTATTCCCCAAGAGGATTAGCAGGGTAAATGTGGGGTTACATGGATAGCACTTGGGTGGGATTGTTCAGTGCAGGCTTGATGGGCTGAATGGCTGCCACCTGCACTGTAGGGATCCAGGGTCCTGTTCTACAGCTGTTAGTGCAAGCAAGCTTTGGCCTTATGGGGGCTGTCTTACCTTAGCCTGGTCCTGTTTCCTCCACTGTCAATTCCCTCTGCCCATCTCTCATGGGCAAGTGTTTATCCTTAACTGTTCAAAGAATGATAGGTGGGACTTGCTAGTCTTAAATGGCTTGATGTGTAAACTCTTATCCTGCCAGTGAGGTGAGTATAGATATCCCAGTAGTGGAAATGTATGGGTGAAATTGGGACTGGCAACAGTAACATCTAGAATAACAAAACTGAGATGTGCTCAGTTAACTTTCAAGAAGTAGTGTTTTGAAGATGGACCTAAGTTGCTGATCTTGAACCTGTGGTGCACAAACCACAAGAAAATGCTGGAAAATCTCAGCAGGTCTGGCAGCATCTATATAAAGAGCCAATATTTTGAGTCCAGAGGACACTGTCAAAGACAGTGGAAGATATTTATACTGCAGGATGAGGAATAAAAGATGACAAATTCTATTTGGCATTGCAGTGGTGCTTATGATTTCTCATGAACAGACAACTCTAACCTGATATCAAATTTATTTTGGAGCATCTGTTCCTGTTTTGACTTTTAAGCAATAGGGTAGTTGCAAACCATTTCTTGTTTTTTCAGGTGAAGCAGCTGAATCTGGTCAAACCCTATCTGCGTTCTGTACAAAGCAACAACAACAAGTCTGTGAATGAGTCATTGAATAACCTGTTCATCCAGGAGGAGGACTACCAGGTAGGTGAAACTTGAATGGAAGGTGCTCAATGAGCAGCTGTTATCATTGTTATATCCTGAAGTTGCACTTTGATAGACTAGTAGTGCCCACTGTACCCTATTGTTAGCATTATAGTGAGCATCTTTATGTAATATAGTGAGTATTGTGACTGACAGTAAGGGTTTTCCAGGTCCAGTCTTACCACAAGGGAGTTTGTAGTGGAGGTAACCAGTTAAGAGTCCATGCCATACTATATTAAGAATGAATATCATAATGCATTTTTGACTATCTTTTTGGCCCAAGTTACCACACCAATAGTTCATCTGATCAATTCTGGTTCTTGTGGTTTGTACATAGGTGTTTGTCTACCTGTACTGTAAGTTAAACAAATGTCCTTTATACTTAGGCTCTTCGCACCTCCATAGATGCATATGACAACTTTGACAACATCTCCCTGGCTCAGCGGCTTGAGAAACATGAGCTGATTGAGTTCCGAAGAATTGGTGCATATCTGTTCAAGGGCAACAACCGTTGGAAGCAGAGTGTGGAGCTATGCAAGAAGGACAGGCTTTACAAAGTAAGATCTCCTCACTGCTTTAGTATTTGGTCCATGATCACCTGATGGAAGTATCACAAGATTGCTTTTCTCACGGGTTGAGCTCAGAGTTGGAGTGCCTAACAGTCAGACTTTCAAAGCAGTGTAACAGACTCCTATTCACTTGTCCCACATGACTGAAGATTAAATAGTTTATACCTTCAGTCACCTTGAAGTCCCATCAAACCTAAAATGTTAATGCTCTGGAATCTGCATGCAAGCTTGTCATTATTTGACACTCTAAACTGTAGTTACAGCAAATTATTGCATTTGTATTTTAGAAGTATTATCACATTTTTAATCTAGACACTGGAATGGCATAGGGTGACTTGAGGGGCCCAGAGAATATGAACATAAATCCAGAGTACTTGTACTTTGTGCAATGCTTGGTTCTGGCCACCTTGCCATGAGACTGACCTTGAAATGGAGGGCTCAAGGATTACCAGAGGAACATCAACATTGCTTTCAAGAGTGAACTATGCATGTAGATTGACTCTGCACTTAGTGCCCATCTTTGTAATATGGAATACTCTAGCATGCATTCTTCACTGAACTTTGGGTACTCCTAGAGAGTAGCTCTTGGTCAGACAGTTGTAAATTTTAAAGCCAGTCTGGTTACTGCAGTGGTACTTGCACAAGTAAGTTAATGTACTCTTATGTTCAATTTTCCAGGATGCTATGCAATATGCATCGGAGTCCAAGGATACTGAGCTAGCAGAGGAATTGCTGCAGTGGTTCCTTGAGGATGGGAAGAATGAGTGCTTTGCTTCCTGTCTATTTACTTGTTATGACCTGCTGAGGCCAGATGTTGTGCTTGAGCTTTCTTGGAGGCACAACATAATGGATTTCTCTATGCCATACTTCATCCAGGTGATGAGGGAGTATCTCACAAAGGTATGTGACAGTACACAAGTGAGCTTGAAGGAGGTTGGTGTAGCTCCAAGGCACTTAACAGTTTGTGTTTGAAGTGTTCTCATGTTTTGAGATATAATGACTATACTGCAAAATTGTCAAATGATTTCTGGTGAGGTTTACAATGGAGATTAGAATTGTTTTGAAGCCTACAGTACATAGCAAATTTTTAGCAGATCTAAAATTGTGCTGTTTTGCTAGTCGAGTCAACCTAAGACTTGAATCATGGCTGATACTAGGCTATCAGGCCTAGTAAAATTTGTGTTGTCTGGCTCCTGTCATCTAGAGTAAAATACTGATTTAACCTAGATTAACCAATTCTGGTACTCATGTTTTCTCATTCTAAAAATTTTTTCCTAATTATCATTCTAAATATCTGTTCTTCTGACCATCCATTCTAGGATAAATATTAGAGCTCTTAATCAAACCATTTAATAGTTCAGATTTTGACTTTGCTGCATTTGCAAATGTGGCTGAGTTTGCCCAACCACCCCTTGTAGACTGGCACAACCTGTTCCATTTCACTTAAACACTTGAACTCTGCCATAAATTGTACTAATTGAGATTGTTGCATTGCAGCTCCTTTTTGGTTTGAAAAATCAGTCTTAAATCTGGTCTCCAGTTTAAACATCCTTTGGAATGTGTTGCAGTGCAGACTCTTTTTAAAACTGATCCTAAACTAAGATTGCAGATGGACATTTTTAAAAATTAAAAATCAATGCTGGCTTAATGGCAGACCTGTCCTAATGAAGTAATACTACAGTACTATAAAGCTGTTATAAATGAGTTTGTCTTGGCATAACTCCAATGACATACCTTTGGCATTAAACTGAGCAATAACTGGAGACTCAGCAGATTTTTTTGCTTGCAGAACTAAACCAAAAACTTGTTCAAGGAATTCTGCTAGGTCCCCTTGTTGGAGTTGTTATCCTTTATGTTTTTCCTGTCCTACTTTGAACAGTGCGCTGATGTTACACTCCCTGCTGTAGAAGGGCATTCGTTTTACTTGGTAATGTTAAACTAAGTTTGATTAGCTTAACTAAGACTTGGCTCTCAGTCTTGTATTGGGTGTCTTGCCATAACTTGTGCTTTTTTTGGATGTGACAAGAATTATGCTATAGTTTTGATGGTTCTTTAAGTGACAATTTAACTACTTGAATGCTGTATGGAATGGGATTCCATAAGTGGGTTGCCTCTAATTTGAGGTTTTGGAATTGTCAACTGTTACACAGCACGAATGTTGGTGCATATCCCCAGACAAGGGCATGTGATTGTGGGCATTCTCTCTAGTCCTTGCTGTACAAAACTTGATTTGAATAGCAATTCTTGAATTGAATCACATCAGATGCTGAAGCTGCTGAAATTGTGACGGCAAGAAACTTGAGGTGGCTAACACTTATCCAGTTCCCCCTACCCCCCCACCTGCAGCACTTTGTTTACATTAATGCCCTATCTAATGACCTTGCATTCCTGGCCAAACTTTCCTGTGCAAGAGTTGTGATCCTCTTAATATGCTTGCAGTGTCTTATTTTGATATTTAATTGTTTTTCTGTACCTGTTGCAAGTTACCTTTGCTTGCAGATGAATGGCATAATAAAACTTGGTATGGAATCCAACTTGATGCAGCCAGTGTAAATTTAAATTCCATGCAGCCATAGGTTGGCTAGTTTACTTCAGCTAAGTAATGGCAATAATTTGTCTTGGGTTGACTCCTTCTATGGAGTATAGTGGGGATGAGCAGGGCTTGCTTTCTGCTTCATCTTGAAGCAAAGATTTTATCCTTGAAGTTTAATGGTTAATTGCGTCTCGTGTGACTTGCTGTCTAGTTTGGGGAAATGGCAACATCAAATGTGGAGGTTTGGGAATAGTTAGAGTTGGGTATAGGGTACTGAAGCCTTAGAAGCTGCATGGATTTAGTGGAGCCTGACTTTGGAATAGGTTGTTGCTTAGTCAAAATTAATCCCAGCAAGGTGGTTGTCAAGTGAGTTTGATCAATTTTATTCTGCCATTATTCATCTGTATATTTGTCCTTCCTGATGTTTTGTAGTACACAATGCTGCTATTTACTGTTCTTTCTTCCTTCCCCTTCCCATCTCCCTGTTCTGGGTTTTCCTTGACTTTGCTCCTTTCTGTTGCTGTTTTCTACCTGCTTTATTGTGCTGGATGAGTTTGGATTCTAAGCTGCTACCCTCTGAATTCCCTTGCAGGTTGATGAAATAAAGAAAAAGGTGAAAGTTGACTCATTTTCCATCTTTAGTTCTGGAGACTGAAACTCAGGATATCTGCATGAATTGTTTCCTTCCCATCTTACACTGCTGCTTTTTTAATTCCACTAGATCCACTGCAAATCCTTGCGAGCAGAGTTAGAGCAGTTGAAACTGTTTAGTGAGGACCTTCAGTGACTCTTTTGAGTCATTGGCAGAAATGGGCAGGTGGTCATATGGTGACTGGTTCACAATCCCTGCCTTTTTTAGAACTTAAAACTGGACCTAAACTTTAAATAGTGAAAGTTTCCAATGTGAGTATTTCAAATCTTGTGGTGATAAGATGCAACCACCTTGCCTCTTCCAGAGGATTGTGAACCAGCTTATGAACTCGTTCTGTTAATAATTTCTGACAGACATGAGGCAGCTTGAGGGGTTTCATGATGGGACCTGTTCCCCACACTGTTTCTCATGAAGTTAGTCCCTGTGGTGCCTCATTGCTCAATGTTGGCTTTTGCCAACTGTTACAAGGATGAAGAGCCCTCTTTTATCTCAGGTGCCTTTCCATGTTAACATCTAATGCCCCCAAGTTGAGATGAATCAGCTGGAATTTATAATGCAACATTAAGGGGTTTAACTTGTCACAGCCAAGTGGCGCTCAGTGAAAATATTTCCACAGGGACTCTTGGGACAAGTGTGCAGCAGTGTTGTGGGTACGGCCATTCAGTAGCCCCCTCCCAGCTAGTGTGTGTGAAAAATGGGTAATGGAACTGTTTGTTTACACTTGAGCATGTGCAACTCCATTTGCAAGGGGAAATCACGTTTGAGGCCATGAAGCATTTCTGCTTGGCTGAGTGTGTGCTTTCAAAGAGCCTGTTTGGCAGAACCATCTCAGGGGTCCATTTTTTTGCTTCAGTACTTTTGCCTCTTTTTCATGCACACAAATGCTAAAAATAAACATCAGCATGTTTTTCTTGACCAAAACTGCAGTTTGCTGGCTGTAGTTTGTGGAAAAGCCTTTGTGCTGCAGTTACTGTTCTGCATTCTCTTACTAACTGCTATTAACAAAGGGGTATGTGAAGAATTTGAAACTTTTTTTATGCAGATCAGTTTAAAACTAACTTTATTCCAGTCCCACAAGGAGTTGATGCTTGTAATTTTGTGCTTCCTCTGGTCTTATGGCTGTTTGGATGTGTACAAAATATTCTCTTGGGCAAAGCACTGTCCAATAAAGTTTGTTTCAGGGTAGATTTTTGCATACTTTTAAAAGATGCTAATATTCTTTGAGGAATGTGCCCCAAATGATTAGGCATACTGAGATTTGGGTGAAATTTGCTAACAGTCGCAGTTTATTCTCCCATGTTTGTGGCATTATTGGCTTCATTGGAGTTGCTAGCTAATGAGGCCTCACTTGGGCATTAGTTTTGAGTTGCCTATAGAAGGCACTGGGAGGTGGAATATAAAATTTGACTTTAGTCAAAGGCTTTAACACTGCAATAGTTACTATGAAATTCCCTTAGCTGTCACTCCATCTGTTCAGGTCAATGCACATAACTGGCATGTCGTAGACTGTGGGAGGAAACAGGAGCACCGAGAGGAAACCCGTGCAGACTCCTCACAATCAGTGACCCAAGCTGGGAATCAAACCTGGGTCCCAGGAATTGAGGCAGCAGTGCTAACCACTGAGCCACCTGGAACTCACTGACAAAATGTGCACTTGATGCCCATTTTAAGATTAAATTTACCATAAGTACATCTACACCTAATGCAGTTAAATAGGACAGAACACTGACACAATATATGCAAGAACTCTAGTCAGAATCCTGACACAGGCTGAAGTTCATAAACTATTGGTGTCAATTTTAACAAGAATCTACTGTTTCCTCAGGTTGCCATGAAATATATTCCCATTAAAGCTATAATCCAGGGCATGTTTAATAAACAAATGCTTCCTAATCCAATTTAAGATTTCATTTGAAATTATTTTGTTTCAAATTGGGTTTGGATTCTTTTTGTCTTGGGGTTTGACCCTTGTTTGCATTAGTGCTTGGTTCTTGGTTTGTGGTTTTTAAACTTGATCATATTTTAAATCTTGTCAGTTATTGGTCTGAACAGCAAGATTTCTAAAAAAAAATTTATGGGGTCCATCAAATGCTTCTGTCACAAGCAATGTTGAGACTTTGCACAATTTGAGTACATTTGTTTTCAAGATCATAGACCAAATACACGGAGCAGTAGGTCATTCAACCCACCAAGTCTGTTCTGCCAGTCAAATGGGACCATGACTGATCTGATTTCCCCCACTCCACTTTCCAGCCTTATCCCAAACCCTTGATTCTCTTACTAATTGACCTGTTTCAGCTGCCTCCATACCTATGGTAAAGGATTCCAGTTTCACTATCCTCACGAAGACATTTCTTTTAATGGGTGACTCCTTATTCCCTCTTAGACCCTCCAAGAGGGAACAACCTCCAACATCTACCCTGTCAAGCCCTGAGAATCATGTTCCAAAAAAGTTGCCCCTCATTCTTGAGTTCATGGTTTATTTTTACAGGGGAGAGGGTCAATTTTTTTGTGCTTCAGATCATTGAAACAATTCAGGATCAAACAGATTTCTGCCCAGGGCTCTAGTGGTGAAACTTTTTTGGAAAGGAATAAGTTTTATTTAAAAATACAAAGCTATGGGAAAGATGAGCAAAAAAAGTCACAGCTTATTAACCAGTTTGGTTGCTGTAATACCAGTTTTGTCCCATGCCAGTAGCCTTTGATTTTAGCTTGTTCTGGATCTGCCTTTTGGCTAACTTTCTCTGCATACCTCTGACTAATACAGTAATCTGTTAACATTAACAAGCATGGGGGCAGGAGACCATTCAATGGATGAAGTCCAGGTGCAGGTATTGCATGCAACAGTTAATCATTTTTATACCGTGGTGATCTAAGCTCTGTTACTAACAGCTTGAGCAGTGCATAGTACATTTGAAATCTGTTAACACTGCTTGAACCTTTGAGGATTAAACAGCTTGTTTATTCAAGTGATGGCAGGCAGAGTTGCTGAGTAGTAAGGTCCTCGAGTTGGCTGTTTGGAATGCTCAAATTGGTCTTTTCTCTCCCCTCCAGAGGTCATTAACTAGGGCACTTGCATGGATTGAGCCACACTGGGAATGTATATAGGATTCCATAGGTTTTGCTGTAATGACTAAACTTGCTGTTATCAAACCTGAGTGGTCACATGAATGACCACCAGTGTAAAGAACTAGGGCAATATGAACATGGCCCTTCTGTTCTCTAGACTACACAAAATAACTAGATTTAATTAGAACTTTCAAATGACTCTCATTATTAAACTTTTTTTGTGGGCAACTTTTACTGAACCAGAAACTAAACTTCCCCATTTAACTTCTCTAACCTGACTGGACCTGTCATTTGCCTAATAGGTGCACTATTCTCTGCTCCCAATGGCTTTCTTCTGCTAACTTTCCCAGCTGGGTACTGATTACAGAACTGGCTTCCACTGAAGGTTATACAGTGGATACTTTTCCTCTAGCCTAAGCTGGGTGAATCTTCCAGTGTCATTTTTTAAATCCCCTCAACTTGGTTTCTAAGTGCAAGTTCCACCTGTGTTTTTGTACTGTGCAATTTGTCAGCATTTGCTGCTCCATGTCAAGACTGGCCTGTCCCCTGCTGTGTCTGACTGTAGACCACTCCCAAACTGCCATTAGTAATTTGTATGGATGCTTGTACCTGTCCCCCATGGCATTTTTGAAGTGCACCAACCTTGTATCCAGGTAATAATGCTAAAGTGATCTTTGATCCCAACTCCTTACATCTCCTTACCCCCTATAGTGCAGAAGGAGACCATTTGTTCCATAGTCTGCACTGACCACAATCTCCACATTCTATCCCTGTATTTACCCTGTTAGTTCCCCTGACACTAAGGGTCAACCTAACATGCACATCCTTGGATAACTTACAACCCAATATCTATAACATTTGGGATTTTGAGAGACTCGGTCTGTGGTGGTAGCAGTCAGAATATACCTTGTCTCAAACTCTTGAGCCCTTTAACTGCCGGGGTGACTCCTACAGGCCATCTGCTTCTTTACTCAATTTAAAGCTGCAGTCTCAAAATCTACCTTTTTATCCTGACATTTAACAAAACACTGAGTTTACAGTCTGACAAAGCAACATTTGAGTAGATTTTCTTTTAGGAAGCAAGATTAGAGGTCAATGTAGTTTTAAATCTGAAATTCTGCATCTTTACTTGGATGTCCTTCCTGGATTGTGCCTGTGGTTCTGTCTGTAGAGATTTGCTGATGTGGCAAAATGGATTCTTTTGCTGCCATGCTTGGTTCTCTGGGACTTGTTCACACAAAGCTACTTGATTGCAAAGAAGGTAATCGAATGGTGCTATAAGCATTCGTTGGAGGTCTTGTGGATACTTTGCACAGGTTTCACAGGAACATTACTTCAAAGAGCCAGCTTGCTTTGGAAAGATTGTGGTTGGCCTCTTGTGGAACTGGGTAGATTATCCTGGCTCATCCCTTGATCAAAGCAATAGGTGCTTTTGTAGCTTTGATCTTGATCCCAATCCAGAAGCTGTTGAAACTGAAATTGTATCAGCATCCATGTTTTCCCTCTCACCACCTGCTTCACAAGAATCAGTGAAAACAGGAAAACCTGCTCCCTGTCCATAGAATCACTGTGGCACAGGAGGAGGCCCTCTGGTCCCAAGTCTGCACCAACCCTCATGTTCCACCACATCCCTGTAATCCAGCACATTTGCCCCACACCTCAATGTGTTCCTCAATTGTACTTGTGTTGCATTGGGTGGAGGTGTCATATACTCCCCCCCCCCCCACCCCCCCCAAAGCCCTGCATGTTCTGCAGTTTACTATTGTGTATGAACGATCTTCATAATTCAGACACTTGCCCAGAGGTGTACAGAATGCAACATTGTGGCCTTTGCTTAATATTTTGCAAGTTGCTGAATGCAGAAATATCATCTTTGCCATACTTTAGATATTTGAATGAGTTGTGGTTTGTTTTGCAATCCATTGAATGGTCACTTGTTTCCTGTTTTGGAAATTTCTAACAATTTTAAGCATTTTAAGGCTTTTCCTTCTGACCAGCAGAAACATTTCCAATGTGAGACAAGTGACTGGTAATTGTTTCCCCCTTTTTCAGGTGGATAAATTGGACATATCTGAATCACTGAGGAAAGAGGAGGAACAGGCAACTGAGACGACACCCATTGTTTATGGTCTGTATTGTTGAATAGTATTTGCATTTTTTTTTTGTGGACTCAATTGTCAGATTTTAAAGAAATATGAACACATAGGCAGAAGCACTTAGACTGTCTGCCCAGGTCTAGTCTGACCTGGAGGTCACAAACTTCCCTTTCGCTGCATCTGATTGTCATTTTGACCAGTTCAGCATTTTGGACTTCACATTGTATTTAAACCCATGGTTTCACTTCAGTGACCTCCTGAACCAAGCTGTAACTACTGGGGTTTCAGTTCAAATTGCTTGCCCCATAATTTTAAATTCAAATGCTAGTGAAATTTGTCATCTGGTCCATTTTGCACATCAGTGAAAGATCACTCATACTGAAGCACTAATGCCACTTGGGAGCAAGCAATTACCACCATGATACCTGTCAGCCCACATGAACTGCTAAATGCTTTTGGTTCAAACAGGCATAATTGTCTCAACTGCACACTGCCACCCATTGTTTGTTTAATCTAACAGGCCTTTATGGTTTTCAAGTTGGGGTAATGCCTGAATGCAGTGGCAAGTAGATATAGATAAAATGCTTTTACTGGTCACCTGTTTTTAAAAATTTTTTTCTTGCAATTAGACTGTAGATCCACATTCTGGATTTTCTCTTTTGAAGTTCTGTTTCAAATGGCCCATATCTTGAGGCACTTGCTGTCATTGCAACCCAGAAATGTACTAATGATTGTCTCCTCCTGTGCAGGTCAGTCGCAGCTCATGTTGACAGCAGGACCCAGTGTGAGCGTCCCTCCACAGGCAGCCTATGGCTATGGTTATGGTGCCCAACCATACACTCAGCCTGGCACATATGGGTATAGTATGTAAGACACCAGTTCCCAAGTTACCCACCTGCTCAGCATCTGCCAGTTTCCCTCCATCTCAGTGGGGAAGAGAAAGCAAAGCTCTTTATATTGTATGTCATGAAGGACTTCAGTCTTTTGTTTTTTCTAGTTCTGAATGTTTGGATCACAGCTGTCTAACTCATCCTTCACATTCCATGTTAATTAGATTGTGATTTTCTTTGAAGGGGAATGGTTGTCGCATTTAAAGCTCTTGGTGCGAGCTCATGTCCTGCAATACAGTCTGTTGTAAAGATTTGCACTCTAGTGAGACAATACTTTTGATGTAGTAACTCCCAACTGTGTGAACAGCTTGTGGGCTGTATAAAAATAAAGCAGTAAATCTCATTGTATTCATAAAAGTTATGATAAAAGTTGAGTACAGGACTTGGCTGCTTATCTGGTATGTTAAGCAACAAAAACACTAATCACAGTGCACCCAACACCATGATCTGAAAGTTGGAAATTTGAGTAGTTCTGTAAAAAGGTTTGAAGGCATAAATGTTCACCTGACTCATTGATTTGAAACTTGGACTCTTCCCAATCTATGCAGGCTCTTTAAAACCATGTCAAGGTTTTTAAAGTTTCTACTACAATTGTTCACCCTTTCTCATGGTTTAAGATGGCCCCTTGTCCTAATATACAGTGCTGATGTGGGACCATTGTTTTGACAAACTCCCTGAACCCAGTCTGTGTTTCCAACCCTGTGCTAAGTAAGGTCTTGCATTTGCTGGATATTGTGGTGTGTTAGGTCACTGTCTTTGAGTGTACAGAATAAAGAATTAAACTGTCCTGTCAGTTTTGTGCAATTTGAAAACAGATTGAAAATAAAATAACAGGACTATGAATTTCTGCTGACTTTTTTTACTACGTGAATCATGACTTTGATAAATGGGAGGGGACAAAAGGAATTCCAGTTAGAAACATCCTATTAAGATGTTCACATGGGACATTGGTATCTAAGATTTCATTGGATTCAGCAAATATGCCTGTATCCCCTCAGTTGATGATTTCTCAGTCCATAGGATATTGCACATGCTGTCTCCTAACTAAAACTGGGGGTGAAGGATAAGTGTTAAGTTGAACCTGCATTTGAGAATTTATGAACTGTATCATGGAGTTAGCACTAATTTGGGTGTAGTTTCCTAACTTTGCAGTTTATCTAAGTTGCACTAAAACCTTCAAGATGTTTTCCTTGGGCAGTGGATGTCTACTATCATGCTCCAATCATCCTCAGATCATAACCCTGTCCATTTGTGAATAAGATATGTGCCAATGAAAGTTTTTTGGCTGAACGTCAGACCCATTTTCATTCCCAACCATTTGAATTTTGGGCATGTTCTTTCACCTTTTAGTGTTGTGCCACTGGGTACTTATCCTGAGTAGCATTCTTGAGCATTCACTAAATCTGGGTCAGCTTTTATTGTCATTTTATAAACAATATGAAATCTTTTTTGTTCTGTTCCTCCTGGATACCAGGTTTTAAATGCAAGATCATCAATATTGGACAGAGGTAGTCCTCTACAATCAGGCAGTGAATCACACTGGTGATCCTACTCCCTGGACAGGGGAGCTGTTGAAGCTGAATGGTTGTCAGCTGTATAAGATCAATGAAATGGAGATGCTGATTGGAATGCATTCTCCACACTTTTCCAAGTTGGGGTTTTTTGAGGAATGGAGGAGTAATTCAAGCTGGAGAAATCCTTTACAATATCCACTAACATGGGATAGGAAAGCAAGTTAGATGGCCAACCTTTAGTGGGTATCAATGTGATCTTGAAGGCAAATTGAGACCGTATACACAGGGTTTCTTTTTAGGACAGGAAACTGCAAGGGCAGGTTTGACTTGGTGCAAAGGTTGCTCAACAAATGGCTTTTTGCCTTGCCAGCAGTGTTCATTTTGAAAGGGCCAGGGGAAGAGTTTTTTATAAAAAGCAGAACAAATCCAACCCTGCAAACTACAACCCCCCTCTCTCAAGTGATGTAAGGGGTTGACTGCTATCAGAGTCCTTGCTTGGCAACAAGTAGATTGTTGGTTGTAGAGCTGATCAGTTGTCATTGCCCTGGGATATTACTGCAAGAGTTCCTTGGGCCTAGAACACCACTTTCAGCTGCTTTATCCATGATCTTAAGGTCAGAAATGGGGACATTGCTGAGCAATGTTTTGGTACCAATTGCAACTTGTCAACTGCTGCAGATGGACACCAGACTGTTTCAGTAACACTTGGCCAACATTCCTGAGGCAAGTATTTATCCCCTGCAATGACCAGCTTTAACAAGAGAATCCAAACCTCCCTTTGCCTTTCAATGATACTACCTTCATTGTAACATTGACTAGCAATTTCCTGGCAGTTACCATTGAAATTGAACTAGATCTGCTATAAAATCTGTGGATACAAGAGCAGGTCAGAGGCTGGGAATTCTGACATTTTAAATGTGCAAAAGTTGGACTGTGGAATAATGTACATGCAACAACATTGAATCACCACACTGTCCAGGATAAAGCAGTCCACAATTGGTGGAGGGAGGGGGATAGAAGGTGCCAATGCAGTGGCAGCAGTGCATGATCTACTCCTAGGTGACAGGTCACAGGTTCAGAAGCACCTTCTGGACCTGTGACCTGTCACCTAGAAGGAAAGGAGTAGCTGACAAGACCATATAGTGTACCTGTTAAGAGGTTTTTCTAAATGTTTTCTGCAATTGTAAGTAGGCCCTTTTTGGCTTCAGGTTTTTCATTGACACCAATTTGGAGTCTTTATTGTTGCTTGGGGATTTTTTTCACTGGACTACTTATGACTGACTAATAGGAGAAAAACTGATCAGTTGATAGCTCTTCAGTTATGAGCTGCAGGTTTCTTAAGGGGCAGCAAGCTGAAAATTCAAGACCTTGCCTTTCTGGAGGAGGGGGGGGGGGGGGAGTCTGCTGTTTTGTCAAGAATCCCTGATTTGGGAAGTTCAGACTTAATGTAGTCTATCCAAAGAACTGCAAACTTCATCCCAATGACTCAATCCTCATAAGCACTAGTCTCTGCGAATCATCTGTTTTGTTTGTGACAGCTCCCACATTTAAGGGTTATGCATGGTATTGTGGTGTCTAATAGTTGCTAATCTTATTACACTAACTATATTCTTAAACTTTA
This sequence comes from Carcharhinus amblyrhynchos, assembly GCF_965287045.1. NCBI lineage: Eukaryota > Metazoa > Chordata > Chondrichthyes > Carcharhiniformes > Carcharhinidae > Carcharhinus > Carcharhinus amblyrhynchos. Next base: position 6,691,755 of record NC_137346.1, on the reverse strand, counting down.
ATCTCCCAAATGGGTCATAGGTTTCACTTCAGGTATGATTCCAATCATGCTTATCCTAGCCAAATTCAGGATGCAAAATTTATGATCCAGGAGGGCTCCATAAAACACGAGTTTCTGACTTGAATCATAACATGCTGCAAGCTTCTTGCAGACTGCCATCTTGGAATTATTATCACTTATCACTGGGTCAAAATGCTGAATTTCCTCCTAACAGCACCTTTCCTTCAACCCATGGACTGACCTTGTGCTTCAAGAAGGTGGATACTACCATCTCTGGGGCAAATTGCTATGGGCAGTAAATGTTGGTGTAGCAGTGTTGTACTCATGTCCAATGAATAAACTTTTTTAATCTGCTTATTGGGTTGATTCTTCTGCAGTAATAGATGCATCTGTCAAACTGGGGCTCGGGTGCTTCTGACATGTCTGCAATGGCTCATTACTTTTTCCAAATATTTTGCCTTTCTGCACACTTCTACTTGGCCTATGCTTTTAAAATCTGAACAGTTCAATCTAAATATCTGGACTAGCTTGCAGAAAAAATTGTTACTTGTCACCTGATTTTTAAACCTATAGTTGTACAGTAACATTGTGGCCATGGTGTTTTGAGGCCAGAACCTGCCCCTGAGCTTCCTGTCCCACTACTTTTCTCTATCGTCATGTATTGGCATACAGTGGAAAAAGTATTGTTTCTTCTATGCTTATATCCAAAGCATACCATTCATGGAGAAAACAAGTGCAGAATGTAGTTGGTAATAGCTGGGGTGTAGAGGAAGAGCAATTTGATGCAAGGTAGGGTCAGTCAAAAGGCTGACAGCAGGGAAGCTGCATCAGTTGGTACATGACCAGACTTTCTCCCTTTCCTAATGGGAGAAGGTGGAAGAGAATGTCTAGGATGCATGGGGTCCTTAACTATGGCTCCTTTTGCCAAGGCGGTGTGAAGTGCAACAGTCAATGGATGCAAGGCTGATTTTTGTGTAATGGTTTGGGCTACATTCACAACCTTTTTGTTTCTTGCAGTCTTCAGAGTAGGAGCCAGACCAAGCAGTGATAAAACCAGAAAGAATGCTTTCTATGGTGCAATTCAAAGTTAGTCATTATTGACTTGCCAAATTTCCTCAGTCTTTTGAGAAAGGCATAGGTAGGCTTTCATAACTAGTGTCAGCATGGGGGGGAACCAGTTCAAGTTGGTGATCTGGACACCTAAATTTGAAGCTCTCAACCATTTTCTACTTAGTCCCCATTGGTGTAGATGGGCATATTATCCACTGCTTCCTGAAGTCAATGACCATCTCTATTTTTGGCATTGAGCTTATTGTTGCACCAGATTCTCTCTTGTACTGTCTTTGCTGATTATCACTATAGTGGTTCTCAAACTTGAATCAAGTTTTGGGGGAATTTGGCCACAGTCATAAGTGTATAAGGAGTATAGTGAGGGGGCTGCACAGCCTTTTGGGGCATTGGTGTTGAGGGTGGTCATGGAGGTGTTGCTTATCCTTACTGATTGTGGTCTGTGGGTTAGTAAGCTCAGGATCCATTTGCCAAGGCCCAAGCCAGTTTAGGGATGAGTTTTGTAAGAATAATACTCTGCCTCCTATGCTTTCTCTGAATATTGTACCAACCTTGATCTCACCAGTTCCTTTTTCTGTAATTTTCCATTCAGCCTGTAACCTTCCCCTCCACCATGTTCTTGTTTATAGGAACATACAGGACAGGAGTAGGCCTCAACTGCACCACCATTCAATAAATCATGGCTCAGTGATCAGAAATCCAAAGGCATTGAGCTATCCAATCTTTTTTGTTAAATACTCAGCTTCCATAACCCTTTACTCTCTAATTTCTCCCCTCAGTCCTAAGTGTCTTCCTCTTTTTTTTTCCCTGCTTTTTAAGGGGGGGGGGGGGGAAGCAATTTTTTTTTTCTGCTCTTATATAGATCACCTCTCGGCCTTAAACTCCAAGTTCTCCCAATCCCTCCAACAGTCTTGCCACCTTAGAACAAGTCCCCAATTTTCTTTATGCTTGCTCTACGGTGATGCCCTTTTGAGGGAAGTGAACCAAAAGGTGCAGTAGCTCCTATGTTCTATAGCAGTAGTCTAAACTTTTCAGTACAAGAGCCACATTGTCTGTCTATTTTATACATTCACAGGCCAAAGAAAAGAACTGAAAGCTTTCTGTGGAAATGAGGATTTGCCTCATTTCAGAGTGGTCTCAAATATTTCAAGTTGCTGTGGGCTGTAGTTTGGAGACCCCTGTTCTATAAGAATAGAATATTGGTAAGGTAGTGGGTAATGTCCAGCTTTAAATTCTTTTTAAAGCAGAGTAGGGTGGCTGACAGCTGAAGCTTGTTTGGGAATACTATTTGAATTAAATAGGTGCATAGCTCTGATCTGTTTTCACTTGCATCATTTATCCCAGTCAGTCTCATTGTTAAACATTAATCTGGTAATAGGATCAAGGAACAGAATACCCTGTTTAATATTTCAGTGGCAAGTAATTATTAATTCATCAAAACCAATGAGAACTGAGCTGCTACATGCCAAACATGGAAGTTGGAAGGAGCAAAAGCTTCAGCTTGCTTTACTGCAATAAGTTTTTAAGACTAACTTACTGATTACATGGTAGACACCTCCACTGCCTGAGCGTGAACATGCTATCCTTGTAACTAAACCCATCCTTTGATAAAATCCAAAGGAGGCACAAGTTGAAAATTAATTCGTGTGGAATGGTTGGGATGAATGGTCAGTTTGTGCCTCTAATTTACTTTATGCAGAATGCTCATAATCACAACAAGCAGGCCTACATTGTACAGTCCATTGTTTCTGATGGCTGAAGGGTTAATAGGCACAAAATTATTGGCAGAAGAACCAGATAAAATGGGGAGAGTTTCTATGCGTAGTTAGGATTTGTAAAGCACTGTCTGCTAAGCTGCTGAAAAAGGTATTCAAAAAGAAATTGGATAAATGCTGGAAGGAAAAAAAAAATGCTGTTCAAAAGAGCCAGCACACTAGGTGGGCTGAATTGGTCTCCTGTGCTTATGATTCTAGTCTATAGGCAGGCAGTACATTATCAAACTTGGTAAATGTCAATCAATTTGTACCTGATCATCTACACCAGTCTTCATATTTATGTTTTGATTTAAGTGATTATTGTCCACAAACCTGGAGGAGTCCCCAGTGCCTGTAATTTGGCTTTAATGCTCTGGTAAACTGCCCCTCCTGTAATGCTGTAATCAGTCACACACTGAATTGCCAAGTTAAAGTTCTGAAATTCCTCTGGATAGTGTCCCAGGTCCAAGAATCTGTTGCTGCTTCATTCATGACAAGATCAGAGGTAGTGTGCAATGTTCAACACCATTCATGACTCCTCTGACACTGTCCAAATGCAGCAAGACCTGAACAATATCCAGGCTTGAGCTGACAAGTGGCAAAAATAGCACTTTTGTAGCATGAATGACATCCACCAACAAGTGAGAATCTATCTCCCTACATGAAAGCAATGCCCAAAGATGCTTGATGGGAGCATTATAAAAGCAAAATTTTGCAGTGAACCACAACAGGTAAATGTAGAAACATCTTTTCAAACTTTTCACTACTGCGATGACCTGATAGAGGTCTTTACACAGCCACCTCTTGTAGAGAATTCTACTGAAAAATGCTTGGGGGTATGTTGATTGAGAACAGGAATGGGTTATGGAATGGTTTGCTGATGCCTATCCACATTTATAGAATGATCTCTCGGATATCAGGGGGTATTGGCACCCCCAGCTTTGGTAATTTTGGCAGGCATAAGCAATGATGCTGTGAATCCATAAATCTATAAAGATCACTGAGGATGTACTTTGATTGTTGAGATGTAATGATGTGACTCACTCTTGTGAAGGTCAACTCACTTTTCCCCCAGTTGTAAAAGCTGAATCATAAATTGGGATTGCCTGTGCAGCTCCTAAGCATAGGCTTTCTAATACAGAAACAGAAGACTGACTGGTGCAGTGGTTTAACATAAAGTTAATTTATTAGTCATAAGTAAGGCTTACATTAACACTGCAATGAAGTTACTGCAAAATTCCCCTAGTCACCACACTCCAGCACCTGTTCAGGTCAATGCACCTACTTAGCATGTCTTTCAGACTGAGAGGAAGCCCACACAGACATTGCCCCAAGCTGGGAATCAAACCTGGGTCCCTGGTGCTGAGAGGCAGCAGTGCTAACCACTGTGCCACCTTGCTGCCCATTAGAATTTCATATGCTGTGTTCACAGTGGAGATACATAGGCCTCTTATTACACTGTCTCCTCTCCCTGTCACTTCTCCCCGTCTAAGCAGTAGTGCTCAGTGGTTGGGACAGCAATTCCAGCCCTCCCTCTGTGTTGGGCTACCAAGTCTTCGGGCTTAGGCCCAAGGCAGCTCCAGACCCAGCTCCTATCTCCCTTCAGCAGTAGCAGCAGCACTCAGTACTAGTTGGTGTATATAATCAGCAACAGAACTGCAGCTAACAGCTGCAGCAATCAGCAACAACAGAAGTCTCTTGTTTAAATAGCGAGAGATGATGTTTGAGTTATAGAACATTATTGGTTCAGAGTGCCAGCTTGTTTGACTATATAACAGTCGCTGCAAAGTGTTTCATTACAAGTGCACTGAGTTATGATATGGTGATTATATAAATTACAGGGATTTTGGCATTAATTTCTGTTCTGTTTATTACATTGCTGTCTCGGGTGAGGTGGCATCTTGTGCAGAGGTGATAAATGGGAATGGACAGATCCCAAGTGAGATGCAGTTTGTTCCCTGACCTCAGATAATTGAAAGCTCTGGGACTTAGAAAGTTTCAGTTCCGTTTTTAGTTTGCTGCAGTTGATAAAGTCAATTGAAGACTAATTAAAAATTCTAAAGTGCTTTGGGGCGTCCAGAAGCAGTGCACAGTCAATGAAGTAATTTGAATTGCAGTCACTGTAATACAGGAAATACAGCAAGCAATTAGTGTGTAGCAAGGTCCTACATCTGGGATAACAACCAGACTGCTTTTACTGCTGTTTTGAGGGATAAATATTGGCCAGGACACTGGGGAGAACTCCCTTGTACTTCGCAATAGGGATCCTCTACATACAGCTCCAGAGGGTAAATAAGTTCATAAGATATAGGAACAGAATTAGGCCATTCGGCCCATTGAGTCTGCTCTGCTATTTGACGAATACTGATATTCTCCTCATCCCCATTTTCCTGCCTTCTCTCCATAACCCTTCAACTCACTACCAATTAAAAATCTGTCTAACTCCTCCTTACGTTTACTCACTTCCTTCCTAAATAACATTTGGCCTTTTGTGCCACCCACTCTTCTCTCTTTTAATTCTGGTGGTTACAGAGCTAGAACATAATTCCAAAGTGTTGAACCATAGGGTGCCTCAAACGCTCACTCAAGCTTGTTTGCTGGTCAGGCATAAACAGTAGCTCATTTTTTCTCTCTCCTGTGAAGTCATCGCAGTGTGACACTTCCGTCGTTCCCTCCACTGGCAGGAGAGACACACACGTCCAAGAATGGTGGTGGAGACCACCACGTGTGGAGTAAAAGACCCCCTACAACCTGCATGCTAGTTTTCTATGACTCATGAACAAGGAGTATCTCTCCATTAGATAATAAGCTGTCTTCCCATTTTCCTGACCAAAATGCATGACCTCACCCTTACCCACATTAAACTCCATCTGCCACATTTTGGCTCATTCTCCTATCTATATCCATTTGTAAGATTCTTATTTCCTCATTACAACTTACTGAACCACCTACTTTTGTGTCATCTGCAAATTTGGCTGTAGAGGCTTCTATCCCTGTATGCAAGTCACTAAAATAGATTGTAAATAGCTGGGGCCCAAGGACCGAACTGTGGGTATCCCACCAGTTACTTCTTGCCATCCAGAAAAAAACATTTATCCCGACTTTCTGTCTTCTGTCCATCAGCCAATCCCCTGTCTAATAAATTACCCCAAATCCCACGTGATCTAACCTTGTGAATTAACCTTTTGTGCGGCATCTTATCAAATGTCTTCTGGAAGTCCAGATATACTACAACTACAGAATCCCCATTATCCACTTTGCTTGTTACATCCTCAAAGAACTCTAGCAAATTAGTCAAACATGATTTGTCTTTCATAAGACCGTGCTGACTCTGATGGATAGCACTTTGATTTTGAGTTTGAAATGGCATTTGTATGTCGAGCAGTCCCTCAATTCTGGAGCATCAGCCTAGATTTTTGTACTTCCGGAGTCAGACAACCTCCTGTCCAGCAAGGAATGTGTTACTCACTGAACTGCAGCTGGCACCTAAAGAAGGGAAAAATTGCAGATCTTCCGGGAACCAGAGTATTGGTAATTCAAGAGCAAACTTAGGGCAATGATGTTGAAGAAGAGTTATAGGGAAGGTAGGGAAACACAAGAAATAGCTCATAAAATAAAGCAGGAGTGAGGGGGGTCTTGCAGCTATGCTGTCCTTCATGGAATCCCTACAGTGCAGAAGGAGGCTAATCAGCCCATCGAGTCCATACTGACTCTTACCCAAGCTTACCCCATAACTCCACTAATTCCCCTATACTATATACCGTGGGACACAAAGGGGCAATTTAACTTGGTTAGTCCACCTAACCCACATTTCTTTAGACTGCGGGAAGAAACTGGAGCACCCGGAAGAAACCATGCAGATACAGAGATTGATCGATGTACCAACCAACTCAAGAACAGCTTCTTCACGAACCAACTGACTCAAGAACAGCTTCTTCCCTACTGCTGTCAGACTTTTGAATGAACCTACCTCGCACTAAGTTGATCTTTCTCTACATCCTAGCTATGATTGTAACACTACATTCTGTACTCTCTCGTTTCCTTCTCTGTGAACGGTATGCTTTGTCTGTATAGCGCGCAAGAAACAATACTTTTCACCAAATGTTAATACTTGTGACAATAATAAATCAAATCAAGAATGTGCAAACTCCACACAGACAGTGACCTGAGACTGGAATGGAGCCTGGGTCCCTGGTGCTATGAGGCAGCAGCGCTAACCACTGTGCCACCCTTGGCATGCTATGTAAATGGGCAGTGTAGGAGAGGAGATAGATGGATGCAAAGATTGCTAATATATGGGCTAATTGTGCATTCTTTATACTCTCTCCCTCCCAGCTCCTAGGAAGTGCAAATCCATTCAGTGCAACAGTTGCTCCTTCAGCCCTGAGCACTGGATAGGACTTAATGCATGGATATAAAACATCAGAGAGGAGCTGAGATTTATTCAGTATGGGGTGTGTTGGTGACAATGATGCTGTAGTTAATTAATTGACGTCACAGTGAAACCTCCTGTGAGTTACCTTATATAAGTCTTAAGTTTATTAATCACAAGTAGGCTTACATTAACACTGCAATGAAGTCACTATGAAAATTTCCTAGTCGCCACACTCTGGCGCCTGTTCGTGTACACAGAAGGAGAATTTAGCACAGCCACTGCACTTAACCGGCATGACTTTCAGACAGTGGGAGGAAATGGGAGGACCCGGAGGAAACCCACGCAGGGAGAACGTGCAAACTCCACACAGACAGTGACAATGTTAGAATCCGTGATCAAGGCGAAAATAACGAGGCATCTTGAGGAGAATTGTTTGGTAGAGCAGACGCAGCACGGTTTCATTAAGGGGAAGTCGTGTCTGACGAATTTATTGGAGTTCTATGAGGATGTGTCTAGGGCGGTGGATAGAGGAGAGCCAGTGGATGTGGTCTTTCTTGATTTTCAGAAGGCGTTTGACAAGGTGCCTCACAAGAGGTTATTGCAGAAGGTCAGGGGGCATGGAGATGGGGGTAGGGTGTTAGCGTGGATAGAGGATTGGCTGTCAAATAGGAGGCAGAGAGTGGGGGTCAATGGGTGCTATTCGGATTGGCGGTTGGTGACTAGTGGAGTGCCCCAGGGGTCGGTGCTGGGGCCTCAGCTATTTACCATTTATATAGATGATCTGGAGGAGGGAACCGAGTGTATGGTGTCGAAATTTGCTGATGACACCAAGATTGGTGGAATGGCAAATTGTGCGGAGGGTGTGGAGAGTCTGCAGAAGGATCTAGATAGGCTGGGCGAATGGGCCAGGAACTGGCAAATGGAATTTAATGTTGGCAAATGTGAGGTTGTCCACTTTGGTAGGAATAATGGTAGGAAGGACTATTACTTACGTGGCGAAAAACTGCAGCATGCGATGGTGCAGAGGGACCTCGGGGTCCTTGTGCATGAGTCGCAAAAACCCAGCCTGCAGGTGCAGCAGGTGGTCAGGAAGGCGAATGGGATGCTGGCCTTCATCGCGAGGGGGATTGAATATAAAAGTAGGGAGGTCTTGCTGCAGCTGTATAGGGCATTGGTGAGGCCGCAGCTGGAGTACTGTGTGCAGTTTTGGTTGCCGCACTTACGCAAGGATATTTTGGCCTTGGAGGGAGTGCAGAGGAGGTTTACTAGGCTGATTCTGGAGTTGAGGGGGTTGAGCTATGAGGAGAGGCTGAATAAACTAGGCTTGTACTCGTTACAGTTTAGAAGAATGAGGGAAGATCTCATTGAGACGTATAAGATGTTGAATGGGATGGATAGGATAGAGGTGGAGAGGCTCTTCCCGCTCAGAAAGGACAGTAGGACTAGAGGGCACAGCCTCAAGATAAAGGGGGGGGCGGTTTAGAACGGAGTTGAGGAGGAGCTTCTTCACTCAAAGGATGGTGAATCTCTGGAATTCTCTGCCTGTTGAAGTGGTGGAGGCTGCCTCGCTCAATATATTTAAGACGCGGGTTGATAGGTTTTTGATAGGCGAGGGGATTAAGGGTTATGGGGAGAGGGCGGGAAAGTGGAGCTGAGCCACGACAGATCAGCCATGATCTTATTGAATGGCGGGGCAGGCTCAAGGGGCTAGATGGCCTACTCCTGCTCCTATTTCTTATGTTCTTATGACCCAAAGCTGGGAATTGAACCTGTGTCCCTGCTGCTGTGAGGTAGCAGTGCTAACCACTGTGCCACCCCATCATATTTCATCATGTTATCACTGTTTCTGCTCATAGCATCCAGCATTTAAAATAAATATTTTCAATAAATTGTCACAGGACAGATTTCTTTCCCCACTTTTGTCTCAAAGGGAGAGAGTTAGATCAGAAATAAATACATCACACACCGGCAATTTCTAGCAGATGTCACAAGGTGGCAGTCTGGAGCAGGAACCTGTGCTGCACTTGGGTTTACTCTCTCCTGATGGCACTGAGACCATTTTCTATCTTTGCCTAAACTCTCCCTTCACCTCTGCCAACTCAGCACAGCTGGATACTGAGTTTGGCATCATTCTTTCACAGGATGTGGGCACTGCTGGCTCCACCAGCATTTATTGTCCATCCCTAATTGCCTTGGAGGTGGTGGTGAGCTGCCGCCTTGAACCGCTGCAGCCCATGTGGTGTAGATACACCCACCGTGCTGCTAGGGAGGGAGTACATTGCCTTTATGGCCCAGGAGCCAGTGCCAGATAGGAGTCAGATTTTTATTTTAATTTGATGTAACAGCTTACAGAAAATAACTCGCATTTCTGGAGTGAGAACAGAGGGATGGTTTCAGGTCTGAATGACTTTGTCAGAGCTGTGTCGAAGGGTCATCCACATTCAAAACATCAGCTTAGCTCTAACTAAAGGAGAAAATGCTGGAAAATCTCAGCAGGTCTGGCAGCATCTGTAAAGAGAGATAAGAGCTGACTTTTTGAGTCCAGATGACTGTTTGTCAAAGCTTTGACGAAGATTCATCTGGACCCTAAACGTCAGCTCTTTTCTCTCTCCATAGATGCTGTCAGATTTTCCAGCATTTTCCCATTTTGTTTCCAGCAGCTGCAGTAATTTCCTTTTAAATTTGCTTTTAACTTGCATTTTCTGTTGTGTTTTTTATGACTTTCGAACATCAAAAGATAGCTATACAGACAATGACCCACTTTTGAAGTGTAGCCACTGGTGTAATTAGGAATATGGCAATGAATTTGCACGTAGAAAAATCTCACAAATAGGCACAGTAATAATGGCCAGATAATCTGTTTAATTGATGTTGATGAGAGATAAATATCGAATAGGACACCAGGGAGCTCTCCCCTGCTCTATTAGGTAGTCATAATGTGGAGATGCCAGTGTTGGACTGGGGTCAGCACATTAAGAAATCTCACAACACCAGGTTAAAGTAGCACGAGCCACAAGCTTTCAGAGCGCTGCCTCTTCAAGTGAGTCAAAATAGTGCCATGGGATATTTTTACAAAAATAACGCACAGTTTCCTCCCACACTGCAAAGATGTGCTCTGCTTTCCTCCCACAGATCCAAAGATTTGTTGGTTAGGTACATTGGCAATGCTAAATTCTCCCTCTGTGTATCTGAACAGGCATGATGTGGGTATGCCGGCGTTGGACTGGCGTAAACACAGTAAAAAGTCTGACAACACCAGGTTTTAGTCCAACCTATTTATTTGATAATATTCTCACAAGCTTTCGAGGGGTTACCCTCTTCGTCAGGTGAATGGAGAGTTCTGGCCTCAGACAGAGCATATAAAGCACAGACAGTTTAGAGTAATCTCTAAACTGTCTGTGCTTTATATGCTCTGTCTGAGGCCAGAACTCTCCATTCACCTGACGAAGAGGGTAACCCCTCGAAAGCTTGTGAGAATATTATCAAATAAATAGGTTGGACTAAAACCTGGTGTTATCTGAACAGGCGCCAGAGTATGAAAAGGGGTTTTCATAGTAACTTCATTGCAGTGTTAATGTAAGCCAACTTGTGACTAATAAATAAACTTTAAGATCTGGAGACCATAAGATAGAGGAGCAGAATTAGATCATTCGGCCCATCGAGTTTGCTCTGCTGTTCAATCACGGTGGATACTTTCTTCAAACCCGTTTTCCTCATACCCTTTGATTTCCCCTTACTAATCAAAAACCTATCTATCTCTATCTTAATTACATTCAGTAATCTGCCCTCCACCGCTTTCTGTGGCATCAGGATTCAGCTATAATGTGACAAGTGATTCAGGTCCACAATTACATTTCCGCAGGCATCAGTGTGGCTGTTTCTCAGAAGGCCGTTGAGTAAAAGTTTTGACTTAAAAACTCTTGATTTCTCCTTTTAACTCTTCTTCAAGTGTTTGCAATCCCTGAATTCAAATGAAATTGAGTTAAAATTGCCTCTGGTCATGTTTGCATTCCAAAGCACCTTTCTCTCCCTGATTTGTTCTGCACCGTACCACATGTCAAATATAAATTACTGGAGTAACTTATACTGGGAGAAAATATTGGGCAGAAAGTGACCTTCACTAGCTCAATATTCTGATTCTAAGTCCCAGGACTCGAAAATTACGTGATGGAGCAATGTCAGGAAATAATTAGGGACAACGTAATTAGTGGTAATTTTAGAAATAATTGAATCTTTTTCCTCTTAAAGTAAGATCTATTTTTGCAGTGACCGATTGAGTTTTAATTTTCTTAAATTATACATATATGTGTGTGTGTATATATTTATATATATATATATAAAAAATTAGGTCATGAAGTAAAGACCCTGTGTGCCAGTACTGCTTTATCACAACTGGATCCACTTTGTTCATCATTCTGACTTTCTCGACTTGCCATATTCAAACTCGCTTCCCAGAAAGCATAGTCAGTGCTGACGACATTTAGGAAATAAACCTTAGACAGATTTAAATTAGAGAAAAGCTCCTTCACAGTATATGTGTTTACTGTGAACAGATGGGTTCCATGTTGCATATTTCCAGGTATATTTACACTTGTTAAAAGGAAAGCATGAGAGAGTGTCTGAGATAATTGGTGAATCACCCATTGAAGATACATTAGCAATGTGAGGTGGCTACAGGATTAATGAATAAAGATTTAGGTTGTATTGAATAGAATCATGGAGTACAAAATACTTTTTTTTATTAATTTGTGTGACATGGGCATCGCTGGCTGGCCAGCATTTATTGTCCATCCGTAGTTGCCCTTGAGAAGGTGGTGGTGAGCTGCCTTCTTGAATCGCTGCAATCCATGTTCTGTAGGTTGACCCACAGAACGAATCCCAGATTTTGACCTAGCGATTGCGAAGGAACAGCGATATACTTCCAAATCAGTATGCTGAGTGGTTTAGAGGGGAACTTGCAGGTGATCCCATGTATCTGCTGCCCTTGTCCTTCTGAATGGAAATGGTCATGGGTTTGGAAGGTGCTGTAAGAATCTTTGGTGAATTGCTGCAGTGCATCTTGTAGGTAGCACGCATTGCAAATACTTGGGCTAAATATAGCCCTGGAATATCTGCACTTGAGACTTGCACTTGTCTCCAGTTTCAAAATAAAGTTGCATTTACATAGTGCCTTTCATGACCAATAGAGCACCCCCAAAGTTCTTTACAGCCAGTGAGGTGTAGTCACTAGCAAATTTGTGGAGTGAGCCCCTACAAGCAGCAATGTGATAGCAGCCAGATAAGGAATAAATATGACCAGTCGCTGCAAAAATAGATCCTATTATAAGGAATAAATAATGACCAAGAGTCCAGGGAGAACTCCTCTGCCCTTTGAAATAGTGCCAAGAAATCTTTCATCTCCAACTGAGAAGATAGGATTTCAGCTTAGTATCTCATCTGAAAGATGGCAGCTCTGTCAGTGCATCGCCTCCTCAGTACCACTGGGAATGCAGAGCAAGTGTCCCCTGGGGTCCTGCTTGCTAATCGTCTTTCCATTTTGGATACTGGTGAGGGTGTTGGTTCCTTGGAGATATACAGTCCAAGCCTGGCTTGTGACACCAGCAGCAGCTCAGCTGTACAGGAGAGCAGGAAGAGTAAGAGTAATAATGATAGGATACGCTAGTTCGGGAATCAGACAGGTATTTCTGTGGCCGTAGACGTGACTCCAGGAGGGTATGTTGGCTCTCTGGTGTCATGGTCAAGATGTCACAGAGCGACTGTAGGACATTCTCCTGGGAGAGGGGGAACAGCCATTAGTCCACATTGTTTACCATTTATATAGATGATCTGGAGGAGGGAACCGAGTGCAGGGTGTCGAAATTTGCTGATGACACCAAGATTGGGGGAACGGCAAATTGTGCGGAGGGTGTGGAGAGTCTGCAGAAGGATCTAGATAGGCTGGGCGAATGGGCCAGGAAATGGCAAATGGAATTTAATGTTGGCAAGTGTGAGGTGGTCCACTTTGGTAGGAAGAATGGTAGGAAGGACTATTACTTACGTGGCGAAAAACTGCAGCAGGCGACGGTGCAGAGGGACCTCGGGGTCCTTGTGCATGAATCGCAAAAACCCAGCTTGCAGGTGCAGCAGGTGGTCAGGAAGGCGAATGGGATGCTGGCCTTCATAGCGAGGGGGATTGAATATAAAAGTAGGGAGGTCTTGCTGCAGCTGTATAGGGCATTGGTGAGGCCGCAGCTGGAGTACTGTGTGCAGTTTTGGGCGCCGCACCTGCGCAAGGATATTTTGGCCCTGGAGGGAGTGCAGAGGAGGTTTACTAGGCTGATACCGGAGTTGAGGGGATTGAGCTATGAGGAGAGGCTGAATAAACTAGGCTTGTACTCGTTAGAGTTTAGAAGAATGAGGGGAGATCTCATTGAGACATATAAGATGATGAATGGGATGGATAGGATAGAGGTGGAGAGACTCTTCCCGCTCAAAAAAGACAGTAGGACTAGGGGGCACAGCCTCAAGATAAAGGGGAGGCGGTTTAGAACGGAGTTGAGGAGGAACTTCTTCACTCAAAGGGTGGTGAATCTCTGGAATTCTCTGCCCGTTGAAGTGGTGGAGGCTGCCTCGCTAAATATTTTTAAGAAGCGGGTTGATGGGTTTTTGATAAGAGAAGGGATTAAGGGTTATGGGGAGAGGGCGGGAAAGTGGAACTGAGCCACGACAGATCAGCCATGATCTTATTGAATGGCGGGGCAGGCTCGAAGGGCTAGATGGCCTACTCCTGCTCCTATTTCTTATGTTCTTATGTTCTTATGTTACCAATGACTTAGATTGGAAGGGGATATAATGCTAGTCAGACTTTGATTGTGATTTATTATTGTCACATGTATTAACATACAGTGAAAAGTATCACTTCTTGCATGCTATACAGATAAAGCATACCATTCATAGCGAAGGAAACGAGAGAGTGCAGAATGTAGTGTTATAGTCATAGCTAGTGTGTAGAGAAAGATCAACTTAATGCAAGGTAAGTCCATTCAAAAGTCTGACAGGAGGGAGGAAGCTGTTCTTGAGTCGGTTGGTAGGTGACCTCAGACTTTTGTATCTTTTTCCTGAAGGAAGAGGGCGAAAGAGAGAATGTCCAGGTGCATGGGGTCTTTAATTATGCTGGCTGTTTTGCTGAGGCAGCGCGAAGTGTAGAGAGAGTCAGGAGGTGTTAAATGAAACTTTGCATCTGTCGTTACCAAGGAAGCAGGCCAGGGTGACAGATAAACAAACTATGTTCCTATAAGGATTTAAAATTGACAGAGTTGGGACCAGATAAAATGCATCCCAGGACATTGAAGGAAATGAGAATAGAAATTGCAGAGGAGAAAGGCTACAATCTTTCTGTCTTCCCTAGACTCAGTGGAGGTGCCTGTGGACTGAAGAATTGAAAACTTTGGCCCTTGTTCAAAATACGTTGTAAAGATAACAGCAGTTGCAGCCCGGTTTAATTTTGGTGGTGGGGAAGCTTTTAGAAACAATTATTCTGGATCGAATTAATCTTTCCATGGAAAATAAGATTTAATTATGGAGAGCCAGAATGGATTTCTTAAGGGAAGATCATATTTAATTACTTACTAGAGTTTTTTGAAGCTGGAACAGAGAAGGTTGATGAGGGTAATGCTGTTGATATGGTGCACCTGGATATCCAAAAGCCATCTGATACAGTGTCGTACGAGATGATGAATCACCACCTCCACAAATACATTTTAAAATTATTTCAGCATTTGTTGGCCATCCCTAATTTCCCTCAAACTGAGTGGCAGTTAAGAGCAATCAGGGTGTGGGTCTGGAGTCACAAGTGGGCCAGACTTGGTAAAGACAGCAGATTTCCTTCCATGAAGGACATTAGTAAACTGATGGGTTTTTATGACAATTGACAGCAGTTTCACGGTCATCAGTAGATTCTTAATTCCAGACTTTTACTAAGTTTCAAATTTCACTATCTGCTGTGGTGGGATTCAAATCCAGGTCTCCAGAGCATTACCCTGGGTCACTGAATTAATAATCCAGTGACAATACCACTATACCACTGGAAGTGTGCAGCATGAAGCGTGGCCTTGTTGTGCAAATGGAAACCTGGTGTCAGCTCATTAAACAGTCAGGAGGCAGAAAATCCCCATCATTCAGTTCTGCAGTAAGCAATGACTGAGGGAACACAGACGAATGGACCCACCTACAGCAATTATCACTTAACCCTATTTTTACATGTATAGTCAAGCCCTGAGCATCGCTGTTGTACAGCTCATGGGAAAAAAGGGACAGTAGCAATGTGAATATAAAATTGGCTGAGTAATAGGAAACAAGGAGTAATAGTTAATGGATAACTTTCAAGGTGGAGGAAGGTTTATAATGGTGGTTCCCCAGGTGTCAGTATTGGGACCTTTGCTTTTTCTGATACCATATTAATGATAGAGATCTTGTTATGTAGTAGAATGAGGGGAGATCTCATTGAGACGTATAAGATGATGAATGGGATGGATAGGATAGAGGTGGAGAGACTCTTCCCGCTCAAAAAAGACAGTAGGACTAGGGGGCACAGCCTCAAGATAAAGGGGAGGCGGTTTAGAACGGAGTTGAGGAGGAACTTCTTCACTCAAAGGGTGGTGAATCTCTGGAATTCTCTGCCCGTTGAAGTGGTGGAGGCTGCCTCGCTAAATATTTTTAAGAAGCGGGTTGATGGGTTCTTGATAAGAGAGGGGATTAAGGGTTATGGGGAGAGGGCGGGAAAGTGGAACTGAGCCACAACAGATCAGCCATGATCTTATTGAATGGCGGGGCAGGCTCGAAGGGCTAGATGGCCTACTCCTGCTCCTATTTCTTATGTTCTGATGTTCTTATGGCCAATTTCAAAGTTTGCAGGGGAGGTGATGGTCTCGTGGTATTTTTGCTAAACTGTTAATTCAGAAACTTAGCTCATGTTCGGGGGACCCAGGTTCAAATCTTGCCATGGCAGTTGGTGAAATCTACTGGTGACTGTGAAACCATTCTTTCTTGTCTCCATAAGTGCCTACGGATTTAGTTTAGGCAGGCATCATGATCGGCGCAGGCTTGGAGGGCTGAAGGGCCTGTTCCTGTTCTTTGTTGGAAAAACCCATCTGGTTCACTAATGTCCTTTAGGGAAGGAAATCTGCCATCCTTACCTGGTCTGGCCTACATGTGACCCTATGGCCACAACAATGTGGTTGACTCTCAACTGCCCTCCAAGAGCAACTAGGGATGGACAATAAATGCTGGCCCATGTCCCGCGAATGAATAAAAAGATACAAAGCTTGGAAGCATTGTAAACTTTGAGGACAGTGTAAGGAGTACAACTCTAAAGGTGTTCAGAAGCAGAGGGAGCTGTGTGTATACATGCATAGATTATTAAAGGTGGAAATACTGTTGGAGAGAGTAGTTAATAAAGTATAATTATCCTGGGCTTTATTAATATATACACGGAGTACAAGGAGGTTTTGCTGAACTTGTATAGGTTAGACCTTAGCTGGAGTATTATGCACAGTTCTAGGCACCACACTTTAGGAAGGATGTGAAGGCATTGGAGAGAGTGCAGAGGAGGTTTATTGAAATAGTCCTAGGGATGGGAAACTTCAGCACTGAGGACAGATTGGGACAGTTCTCCTTGGAGAGAAGGTTGAGAGGAGATTTGATGGAGGTGTTCAAAATCAAAGTTGGTAGAGAGGGAAAAACTGATCCCATATGTAAGGGTATCCAGAATGAAAGGGCACAGATTGAAAGTGAATTGCAAAAGCAGCAAAAGTGATAGGAGAAAAACCTTTCCTCACAATGAGTGGTCCAGGTCAGGAATGCTGTGCCTGAGGTTTGGTGGAGGCAGGTTCAACTGAGGCATTCAAGACGGCATTAGGTGATTATTTGAATAGAAATAATATGTAAGGGTACGGGGAAAAGGCAGCAAGTCATGATGCTTATTCAGAGAGATGGTGAAGAATGATGGGCCGAATGTAATGTAAAATAAAGTTTATTTATTAGTCACAAGTCAGGCTTACATTAACACTGCAATGAAGTTACTGTGAAATTCCCCTAGTCACCAGTCTGGCACCCGTTCAAGTCAATGCCCAAACCAGCACATCTTTCAGAATGTGGGAGGAAACTGGAACACCCAGAGGAAACCCACACAGACATGGGCAGAATGTGCAAACTCCACACAGTGACCCAAGCCAGGAATCGAACCTGGGTCTCTGGCGCTGTGAAGCAGCAGTACTAACCACTGTGCCACCGTGGCCTCCTTCAACCATGTAACAATTCTGTGATGCTGACTGGAGTGTCGGTCTAATTTTCTTGTTCTCAAGTCTCAGGAGTGGGGCTTGAACACACGATCTTGTGACTCAAAAGTGCTACCAATTGAACCACAGCTGCATCCCAGAAAGGGTAAGCAAGAGGAAGATGCCAATGAAGATGAACTCCAAGAGTTTGGAATGATTTACTTTGGGGACAAGATGGGCTGAGAGGGAATATGATTAATGTTTGCAAAATGATCAGTGAGAGGATTTGAATAGGTGCAGTGATATGGGTTACTTGAGATGAATAGGGAATGCTTGGACTAAGAAGCATGCAGATAAATTATATTTACAAAGAGTTTGATTTGCGACCAGGGTATATTTCTTTCAATCCTGAATTACTATCCTTAGGAGCGAACAGCTGAGTCAGGGTGACAACAGTTATTTGAAATGAATTTGACATATTGCTGAGTGAAGACAGTTCAGTTATGGGGATAAGCAGCTCGTCAGTTGAGGTTTAGTCACGCTTTTAGCCATCTCCTGGAATCTTACTTGATTATGGACAAGGGGTTGGCACCCTTTTTGTTTTAAATCTTCAGAGCTTTTTAAAGAAAGTTGTTAAAGTAACTGTTGTAATGCAACTTGCTTGCTGCAAGCTCCTACATTGAGACACATATCAACGCATCTGTTTTTAATGCGGTTGACAGCTAAGCATTGGCTTGGGTACCTGGCAGGGGGAATTTTGAAATAATGCCATTTAATTTTTTAGGACCACTTGCGAAGGAATGTAGGTTTAACATCTCATACAAAAGTTAGTACCTGTGACAGTGCAGCACCAACTCAGTACAGCATGAGTGATACATTCACAATCTTTTCATAGAATCATAGAATCCTACATTGCAGAAGGAGGCGATTCAGCCCATCGAGCCTGCACCGACCACAATCTCACCCAAGCCCTATCCCCATAATCTCATGCATTTACCCTAACTAATCCCCCCGACACTAAAGGGTGAATTATCTTGGCCAATCCACCTAACCCGTGGACTGTGGGAGGAAACTGGAGCAGCGGGAGGAATCCTCGCCGACAACGTGCAGACTCCTCACAGATAGTGACCCAAGCTGGGAATCGAACCCGGGTCCCTGGCACTGACAGGCAGCAGTGCTAACCACTGTACCATCCCAATTTTAAAATCAGATTGCATTCATTTCACAATTGTCATATAGAAATAAAAACTGCACATCAAGTATTAGCTGAAATGCCGTTTGTTCGACACCAGCCAGGGCACAGCCTTTTGATGAATGCCTGTTTTCCTGGAGGCAGTGTTCTTTCCCTCCATCACTGGCACACTGTTGCAGGATCGTATGCAGGATACACGACAACATCCCTCACCCCTGTGATCTCCAACAGAAGAAAAAAGCCAACAATCACATTTTTCCAAATTCTCCTCACATGGACCTTTATCAATTGTTGAGTCACTTTCTTGGAATTCTCCACCTACAGATTCTGCCACTTACAACAGGAGAGTTCTTTTGTACAATTTGTCCACTATATGCATGGCTGGTACCAGCGTTAACGATATTAGAAATCACTTTCCTTGTACATTCTCTTTGAATATTTCCCCCCACTCTTTCTTGAGATGTGGGTGTCACTGGCAAGGTCATTACTTGTCACCCATCTCGAAACATTCTTGAACTGAGTAGCTTGCTAGAATATTTCAGAGGGCAGTTAAGAGTCAACCACATTGTTGTGGGTCTGAAGTTACATATAGGCTGGACCAGATAAGGTTGGCAAATATCCTTCCCCAAAGGGTATTAGTGAACCGAATGGGTTTTTACAATCAATGATAATTTAACGGTTATCATTACTGAAACTAGCTTTATAATTCCAGATTTATTAATTGAATTTAAATTCCATCAGCTGCTGTGATGGGATTTGAACCCAGGTCCCCACAGTCTTATCTTGTTTAGTTTAGTTTTATTAGAGTCACAAGTTGGCTTACATTAATACTGCAAAGTTATTGTAAAAATTCCCTAGTTGCCACACTCCAGTGCCTGTTTGCGTACATGAAGGGAGAATTTAGCATGGCAAATTTACCTAACCAGCACGTCTCTCAGACTGTGGGAGGAAACCAGGCAGCATGGTCAGTGCAGACTTGGAGGGCCGAAGGGCTTGTTCCTGTGCCGTAATTTTCTTTGTTCTTTGAAACTGGAGCACCCGGAGGAAACCCACACAGACACAGGGATAATATGCAGACTCTGCACACAAAGTGACCCAGGCTGGAATCAAAACCGGGTCCCTGGCGCTGCGAGGCAGTAGTGCTAACCACTGTGCCACTAGACTACTGGTCCAGCAACTTTACCACTATGCTGCCATCTCTATGATAATTTGTGAGGGAGAAATGAAATAATCTCCTTTCAGAAGAAACTGAAATAAAAGTCATTAATGAGGAAAAGTCTGGAAACCAACTTTCACAACAGCAAAGGCTGCGAGTCAAAACGCTTCATGCAGAGAGAAACTGTAACATCTAATCCAATGTCGCACATCTGCTGTTTTTGGGTATAAAAATAGACACACAGCAAAATGATGGACCTGTACATCCTCTGCCTCAATAAGGCTTTTTTAATCACTGCATGTTCAGCCAGCCTGAGTCTGGAATCATTTCTGCCCGAGATAAACAGGTCACTTGACCTGTGGGAGCTGTGACAGCATTGCTGGAGCATCATCAACACACGGACATCAACAATCCAGCAGAAGGCTCACCAGTACTATATCGCTACCTGCAATCGGCCATATCTACTGTCTTGCCAATGATAGCCATACCCAGAGAACAAAGCAGACAATTCATGGCATCCCATGAAAATTCTGGTGGATGATCAGGATGGTGAACAACGGAAGGCTGCAACTGCACAGGATATTTGTGACTATGATCAGGGTTATTTCAGGAACAGAAGCCCGATTGCCACATTTGCAGGAAAGGCAGGTAGGAACTTTGCAATGGGAATGCTGGAAATGGGGCAGTAATTTTCATGGAATAAGGGATCGGGGGGTGGCTACTTGAGTAGTGAGTAATGACAGCAGTTTTAAAATAGAAAAAGACATCACCTGAGATGAGGGAACCTTTTAGTGTTGGCAAGTGCCAAAAAAATTTGGGTGGTCAGTAATGAGGGGAGTTGAGAGAAAAACTAGACAAAGATGCAGGTTCAGGGTAGGGAGTTGCGGGGGGTGATACCTTGGGAACACTTTGGCTTGAAATGGAGACATCAGTGACGGTTGTAACATTGGTCTCAGTTTCAGTGACACAAATATCCATGATTTTCTAATACTTGTGGGAACTGGAAGGAAAGGATAAAGGGTTTAAGGAATCAGTTGATAAAGAGAGGAAGCTGCCAAAGGTTATTTTTTCCAGTGATGCTGGAACAACAAATTGTTGTATTGTTTTGCAGATTTGTGGGCCTGCTACTACCTGATGTGGTCCAGCCAGATCTGACAATGGACAGTTAAACCTGGCGTGCACCGATTAACTTTATGTCTGTGCAAGTGAGTGAGGAGGGGCACTGATACTTGACGATGGAAAATCGAAAGGCCGAGAGGACTAACCTACTAAGTGCTGCAGGAAGCACGATGAGAGCAAAACCACTCCATCACAGAAAGTTAAAAAGTTACTCTGCAAATCAGCCATTATGTTTAAGTGCAAATTCATTAGGAAACTATACCAACACAATTCATCACGTAGGTGATTCTTTAACATGGAATACCAACACATTAATAGATTAATTCATCAAGTATGTGATTCTTTAATATGGAACAATGAAGACAGTCATTTGGAGTGGATATTTTTACAAACAAAAAGGCAAAATGACTTTTTCAGAGCCACCAAGTAACAATTTGCATTAATTAAATGTATTGGTCTCTCATGCACCTGATAAATACTGTTCTGTCTCAGAATCCATATTGTTTGGTAAAGATGGGTTTGGATTAGGAAGGCTGTGCAGATTTTTCTTCAGTTGAAAGGATTGGTAACCTCTACAGAAAGTCATTGATATTTAGCACATCCCACAGATCAGCCCAAAAAGGCTGGTTATAATTTGTTTTGGGATTTCCATAGTTCTAGGGATATTATATAGAGCATTGACTTTTCCCCACGGCAAACAGATGGAAGCAAAAGAGGCGTGCTAGAAAGAGCCCTCGATATCGGATATTTAATGGTGCCAGTGTGTTACTAACATTCCTTAGCAAGCTGCCCTGGACTCAGAGCTCTGTTGGTGGGAGTGCCTCCATTTCCTCTGTGCCTCAGCAAACACGGAGTTGCCCTCGTTATGTGGGGTTTTTAAACCAGTGCCAACACTGCCTCTCTGAACAATGTTACATCCTGAGGCACAGCAGTACCAGCTGGGCCATTGCCATCTGATGACAGAGTGGGCAGATCAGCAGCACTCTTCATGTGTTACATTTTCATCTACACAAAACAGGTACCAGCGTCTTCTACTGCATCCATTCACTTTAGTCTTGTCAGCCTGAGAGGAATTAAAACAGAGCACCACACAATATCCTATCAATATAAATTGACTCAAAACACAAGATCTTGGAGTTCATTGGCAGGGATGCATTGATTGTCAATAACACTCCTGCTGTAGGTTTGAGACCCATGAGTTCCTGTAACCGCCCACTCAACCTCAGCACAGATACATTTCAATAAAGTTTCAGGTGCCCTGTAACTTTGTCCACTACCTCAGATAAGCCTGGTCCAATGCCCAGGACAGTACGTGATCCAGGTGCTATCTGAGTGCGGCCAGCATCCTGGATCAAACTCACGGTCAGTCCCAGATCCTTGGCATTTGTCAGCAGGTCAACGAAGCAGTCCTCATCTGGTGCCTTGACGACCACTTTGGGCTGCCCACAGTACTCCCACTGCCTGAGCAGATCTGGATTCCATTTCTGCACCTGCCTGTAAGCAGAGACAGCAGCGTGCGAGCACTGAGCCGCTACTTTACCTTTCCCCATCTTCAGGTCATTTCGGACTACCAAAACCATCTTGTATTCCCCGCTTTCCCCCATGGTGCTGGTCTCCATCCCTGCGTTCCGCACAGAGGGCAGGGCTTTTAAGGATCCAACAAATCGTCCTCGTGCCATCCAACCCAGGCACAACCCACATCCAAGTCCAGTCAAAATCCCTAAAGTCAATGGGGTGGTCAGGAACTCCATCCTGTGCTTCTCTGCAAATACCTATGAGTGTGAAAACAAAGAATGATTATCCTGTCTGGCCTTTACTGTAACCATGACTCCTGGCACAAATTGCTGGCAGCATTTTACCTAATCTGTAATACAAGAAATTGGGCTTTTATGCAGCAAAAGCCCTAAACTTTCCATGTGATTCCTTAATTCTGCAACAAAGTCACCTTGTCTCTGAAAGGAATGACTATCTTGGTCAAACCAAAAAATTAGCCATTCTGATATCTCCAGCGGCATAAAATCTATGTTATGTAAAATGCATCAGTGTGATAATGTTACCATTTGCAGCAGCCAATCGGGAAGTACACTGTTGCTTTTTCTAGATTATCTACACTACCTGGCATGAATCAAACCATCTGTCAATTACTATCACAGGGACACAATCCACTATGCTTTCTGCATCCTGGATCCTAACCCTAAACCACCCCCCCATCACCACTAACCATTAACACAAAAGAGAGATCAGAATCAGGGTGACATGGTGGCACTGTGGTTAGCATTGCTAATTCAGAGTGCCAGGGACTTGGGTCACTGTCTGTGCAGAGTCTGTACATATCCCCTGTGTCTGTGTGGGTTTCCTCCAGGTGCTCCGTTTTCCTCCCACAGTCTGAAAGACGTGCTGGTTAGGTGCACTGGCCATGCTAAATTCTCTCTCAGCGTATCCGAACAGGTGCCAGAGTGCGGCGACAAGGCGATTTTCACAGTAACTTCATTGCGGTGTTAATGTGAGCCTACTTGTGACACAATAAGTTTAAAACCTATGGCCAGAGAAACAGAGAAAAACCAGAACATTCTACTGTCTGAAACGCCACCAATGCCTCCAAAAGTCTGAAAACATCACCACCTTCAACAAAGGAGATTGGTTCAGTGGTTAAATGGCATTCTCGGACACAATACTAGACCTGCAAAGTTGTACATTTGCTTGGTCTTTACAGGTGTGTGTATGTGTGTGTGTGGGAGGGTGGTCCAGTAGGACTGCCTCCTCAATGGCTCTGGCCTGAGAATCATAGAATCCTACAGCACAGAAGGAGGCCATTTGGCCCATCAAGTCTGTACCACCCATAATCCCACCCAGGCCCTATTCCTGCAACCCATTTATTTACCCTGCTAATAATCCTCCTGACACTAGGGTCAATTTAGCATGGCCAATTAACCTAACCTGCACATCTTTAGATTGTGGGAGGAAACCAGAGCACCCAGAGGAAACCCACACAGACACAGGGAGAACATGCAAACTCCTCACTAACCTGCCATGTCGTGACTTCTTACAGGTTACTGTCAAAGTCCAACAGGTTTATTTGATTGCAAAAGCCACTAGATTCAGAGCGCTGCTCCTTCGTCAGGTGAGTGGGAGTTCTGTTCACAAACAGGGCATATAAAGACGCAAACTCAATTTACAGAATAATGATTGGAATGCGAGTCTTTACAGCTAATCAAGTCTTAAAGGTACAGACAGTGTGAGTGGAGAGAGAATTAAGTACAGGTTAAAGAGATGTGTATTGTCTCCAGCCGGGACATGTGGTGAGATTTTGTAAGCCCAGGCAAATCATGGGGGTTACAGATAGTGTGACATGAACCCAAGATGCTGATTGAGGCCGTCCTCATGTGCGTAGAATTTGGCTATCAGTCTCTGCTCAGCGAATCTTGCGCTGTTGTGTGTCATAAAGGCCGCCTTGGAGAATGCTTACCCGAAGATCAGAGGCTGAATGCCCGTGACTGCTGAACTCCTCATCGCAAGCTGAATTCCTCAGCACTCCTCGTCACAATGAATGTCTCGGCACTCTATACCAGCATCCCCCACAATGATGGCATTGCTGCAACTGCCTCAGCACTCAACGCCGATAACTGCCAGTTTCCAGATGCAATTTTACAACTCACCCACTTCATCGTGGACCAACAACCAGTTCTTCATCCAGACACATGGAACAGCCATGGGGACAAAATTCGCACCTCAATATGCCAACATCACACACAGGTTCGAACAAGACTTCTTCACTACACAGGACCTTCAAACGATGCTATACACTAGATACATTGATGACATTGTCTTCCATTGGACTCATGATGAATAATTACTGAAACAACTATATGATGACATCAACCAGTTCCTTCCCACCATCAGAATCACCATGGACTACTCTCCAGAAATGGTTGCATTCTTGGACACACGTATCTCCATTAAGGACAGTCACCTCAGCACTTCACTGTACCGCAAGCCCACAGATAACTTAAAGATGCTCCACTTCTCCAGCTTCTAGCCTAAACACGTTAAAGAAGCCATCCCCTACGGACAAGTTCTCCGTATACACAGGGTCTGCTCAGATGAGGAGGATTGCAACAGACACCTCCAGATGCTAAAAAATACCCTCATAAAAACAGGATATGGCGCTCGACTCATCGTTCGACAGTTCTGATACTTGGGTCCTTGGGTTCATGTCACACCATCTGTAACCCCCATGACTTGCCTGCACTTGCAAAATGTCACTAACTATCTGGAGACAATACACATCTCTTTAACCTGTGCTTAATCCTCTCTCCACTCAGTGTCTGTACGTTTAAGACTTGATTAGCTGTTCCAATCATTATTCTGTAAATTGAGTTTGTCTTTATATACCCTGTTTGTGAACAGAACTCCCACGCACCTGATGAAGGAGCAGCACTCCGAAAGCTAGTGGCTTTTACTACCAAATAAACCAGTTGGATTTTAACCTGGTGTTGTGATGCTTCTTACTGTGTTTGCCCCAGTCCAACGCCGGCATCTCCACACAGTAACCTGAGGCCAGAATTGAACCCAAATCTCTGGC
Source organism: Carcharhinus amblyrhynchos (assembly GCF_965287045.1). Lineage (NCBI taxonomy): Eukaryota > Metazoa > Chordata > Chondrichthyes > Carcharhiniformes > Carcharhinidae > Carcharhinus > Carcharhinus amblyrhynchos. The sequence continues at coordinate 6,666,256 of NC_137346.1, read as the reverse complement.
GATGTGAGGTAGCAGTGCTAACCACTGTGCCACCAAGCCATCCATCACAAGGTTACTTGCCTCCATCAGCATGCCCAATGGTCACCCAACATCCTTTACAATGGATACCTTCCAGTGTCAAGTGAACTTTTACATGATTGAATTGTGAATCGTGGGGCAGCATGGTGGCACAGTGGGTTAGCATTGCTGCCTCATAGCACCAGGGACTTGGGTTCAATTCAGGCCTCAGGTGACTGTGTGGGGTTTGCACATTCTCCTTGTGTCTGCATGGGTTTTCTCCAGATGCTCCGGTTTCCTCCCATAGTCCAAAGATGTGTGGATTAGGTTGATTAACCATGCTAAATTGCCCCTTAGTGTCAGGGGGCGGGGTTAGTGGGGTGAATACATGGGGTTACGGGGATAGGGTCTGAGTGGGATTGTCAGTGTAGGCTCGATGGGCCGAATGGCTTCTTTCTGCACTGAAAAACCACAACATTCTGTACTACATAGTAACTTTTCAACTCCAATATCTTATTTAAGCTAGAAAGTGAAAACATGCGACTTTTAAAAGAAAACCCTATCAGTATTCTCCGTGTGTCCTTGCAGCAGTATCCTGGAATTTTAATTCTTTAATGCCTGGACAGCGCCAGATCAATCCGGGAGAGTTGGCAACCCTGGGGCCTAGTCAGGATTAGCCTGGAGCTAGCCCGTGATCGTAACCAGATTTGGGCTGAAGATAAGCTTTATGTGTGGCTGGATGGAGTCTTGAAGCACAGATATCCCCTACCCCCACCTCTCTCTTTCTCGCTCTACCTTTAGCTGCCGCTCACAGGTCTCCAGCTGCTGAGCCGCCACTTCCCGAGGCTCCAAACCCAGGCCACCGCGGCGCATGGTTATGACGTCACCGAGCCCGTTCTCATAATTCACGCGTTAGTTTTTTTATAGATATTTAAAAATCTAGCAAAAAAACATTAAAAATTTAAAAAAACAATAAGGAGACCACAAAGCGCTTCCGGGAATGGGAAAGTTTAAAGAGAAAGAAGCGCGCACGCACCGAACGAGGAGGCGCCTCAGCTACGTCAGGGACTTCCGGTCGCAGCTAATAGAAACACGTCTACTTCCTGTGCGGCTCCAGATCAACGGCAAGAGCGCGCGACAGGAGCCGGCACCCGCGGTAACCGGGGTAACGGTGAGGGCGGGGGGGTGCGCGGGGCCGGCATTCGCAGTAACCGGGGCAATGGCGGTGGGGAGCCAGCACTCGCGGTAACCGGGGTAACGGTGGTGGGGAGCCGGCACCCGTGGTATCCGGGGCAACGGAGGAGGGGGGAGCCGGCATTCGCGGTAACCGGGGCAACGGTGATGGGGAGCCGGCACCCGCGGTATCCGAGGCAACGGTGAGGGGGAGCCGGTAACCGGGGCAACGAGCGGAGAGGGGCGAGATAGAGGCTGAGGGAGCCAGCACCCGCGGTAACCGGGGCAATGGGGGTGGCGGGGGGAAGAGTGAGTAGGGACTCAGTTAGCCGCCGAGGCAGAGGCGGCGGGGGCCTCGATCCATGTCTGAGGTAACCGGAGGGCATGAAGTGGGCAGAGAAGAGTCTGGCGCCCTCGGGAGGAGAGAGGCTAAGATTGTGGGGGTGAGGAGGAGGAGGAGGGGAGATTGTGAGGAGGGAGAGGATGAAGGGTTGTGGGGGCGGGAGCGGGTTAATGAGTAGATAACCCAGGTTTGAGCCTGATGTGGGGCCTGTAACTGGGATTGAAGAGGATACTGAGTGAGGTGATGTGATTTTGATTCATTATTGTCTACTATTATTAGTAGATAGTGAAAAGTATTGTTTCTTGTGCACTATACAGATAAAACGTATCGTTCATGGAGTACATAAGAGTGAAGCAAAGGAGAGAGTGCAGAATGTAGTGTTATTACATTCTAGGGTGTAGAAAGATTAACTTGGTCCATTCAGAAGTCTGGCAGCAGAGAAGAAGCTGTTCTTGAGTCGGTTGGTATATGACCTCAGACTTTTGGATCTGAGGTGACTCAGGATGATGATCAGTACGATAAAAAACTTTATTAGTCACAAGTAGGCTTACATTAGCATTGCAATGAAGTTACTATGAAAATCTCCTAGTCGCCACACTCCGATGCCTGCCTGGGGACTAATTTAGCGTGGCCAATCCATCTAACCTGCACTTTCAGACTGGGAAGAAATCCTCACAGACGTGGAGAAAGTGCAAATTCAACAGACAGTCACCCAGGCCAGGAAATGAACCCATGTCCCTGGAGCTGTGAGGCAGCAGTGCTGACCACTGTGCCACCATGAGGCACAGGGACTGGAAGGATATGAAGTGAGACTGTAGCTGGACAGAGAGATGTGTGGAAATGTTATGGTGGAGGTGGACAAGAAATTGGAGTTGACACCATAACTAATGTGCCATGATCTTATTGAATGGCGGAAGAGGCTCAAAGGACAGAATGGTCTACCCTTGTTCCGTAGGCCTCTGTTTCTATGTAAAGGTAAAACTACCACATTCCCAGATGACCATAGGCTGCTCTCCTCTTTTGAGGGGGAGAGCTGACTGGAGGTGATTTAACCTGAGGGGCAATGTTAAGAAGGTGGGGCCTGAGATTACTCATGAAGGTGGTACAGGACATGTTCATGTGTATGTCACCAGTGATCAGGTGGGCATATTCTGAGGCCAAAGGGTTGGAGAAGCAGCAGTTACGCAGTGGGAGGCTGATTGGCAGAAGCAATCCCATCTTGAAGGGTCGTTATAGTGCTATGATGGGGATTGCTGATGCTCTTGACTGCACCTTAACTGTGTTGTGATAAAGACAGGGGACAGAGTCCTGGCTCGGATCAGGACTTTGACCTCTAACAGTTGTTAATAATTCACCGCAACTGGGCTGTAATTTTTCTGGGTTATCATGGAACTTGCTGGGAGGACCGTGGGCCAGATAGTTCAGTGTCCTGGGTGGGGGGTGTGTGTGCTGCACTTTTGGGGGAAGAGAAGAATGATTGAATCTTAAATGTTGTTTTAAGAACATAAGAACATAAGAAATAGGAGCAGGAGTAGGCCATCTAGCCCTTCGAGCCTGCCCCGCCATTCAATAAGATCATGGCTGATCTGTTGTGGCTCAGTTCCACTTTCCCGCCCTCTCCCCATAACCCTTAATCCCCTCTCTTATCAAGAACCCATCAACCCGCTTCTTAAAAATATTTAGCGAGGCAGCCTCCACCACTTCAACGGGCAGAGAATTCCAGAGATTCACCACCCTTTGAGTGAAGAAGTTCCTCCTCAACTCCGTTCTAAACCGCCTCCCCTTTATCTTGAGGCTGTGCCCCCTAGTCCTACTGTCTTTTTTGAGCGGGAAGAGTCTCTCCACCTCTATCCTATCCATCCCATTCATCATCTTATACGTCTCAAGACTTCCAGCTTTCTCTTTGTAAATTAGTCATATTTGGCACAGACAAGGACAAAAAGGCCTGTTTCTGAGCTGTAATTGTTTTTTTTTTGCTTGTGTTGATTTGGGGGAAATTTGTAAGATGCTTATTGAATATTACAGGTGGCATGGTAGCACCTGGTGCTAAATAAATCGGTTGGACTTAAACCTGGTGTTGTCAGACTTTTTACTGTGAGCACAGTGGTTAGCAGTGCTGCTTCACAAAGCCAGGGACTTGGTTCCCAGCTTGGGTCACTCTGTGGAGTTTGCATGTGTCTGCGTGGGTTTCCTCCCACATTTTGAAAGATGCTGATTAGGTGCTTTGACCCGAACAGGTGCTGGGCTGTGGCGACTAGGGAATTTTGCAGTAACTTCATTGCAGTGTTAACTTGTAAACACAAGCGTTTACTTGTGACTGAAAAAAACTTTTAAAGAAAAGGTTAAAGTTTACTGTGTTCTGCTATGGAGAATCACTGGTTCAATGCAGTTGAGCAAACATATGTTTGCTTTCATTACATAGATGAATCCAGTTTGATCCGGGATTATTGTTTTCATTGGAACATCATGGCATGGTGGCACATGGGTTAGCACTGCTGCCTCCCAGCGCCAGGGACCCGGGTTTGGTTCCTGGCTTGGGTTACTGTCTGTGTGGAGTTTGCATGTTCTTCCCGTGTTTGTGTGGGTTTCTTCCCACAGTCCAAAGACATGCTGGTCAGGTACATTGGCCATGCTAAATTCTCCCTCAGTGTACCCGAACAGGCGACGGTGTATGGCGACTGGAAGATTTTCACAGTAACTTCATTGCAGTGATAATGTAAGCCTACTTGTGACACTAATAAATAAACTTAAAGTTTATGGCAGAGGATAAGTAGGAACATGAGATTAATTTAATGTAGAATCTTGCGTTAATCGTTGAGACCCCAAGTTCTATGTTGATTTGAGTGTTATATCGTCCATTTTTATACATTATATTCTAGTTACCCTTTCTCTGACTAGTTCTGCTTTTGAATACTTGAAGGTTTTAGAAGCAAGAATTTGGTATGGTGGTGCTATTTAATCCCCGTGACATTGCTTTTGAGAATGGTGTAGTTTGTTACTGTTGCAGACTGGCTGGTCAGGATTTGTTCTGAGTGTGAACACTTGGAAGTTTGCATTATACAGAAACAATTCCAGTTCATCTCCTATTCATATTGATTGAGCAGGAAGATAAAGCAAAACCCAATTTGTTTCCATCCCACTTGCACCTGTCATTCCTTTCTTGTCTCATTATTTTTGTTTTCTGTCTCAGTGGTTTTACAGTGCTTTCTGTCCTGTCTTTATCATCTATTTCTTGTTGTCATTCTTGAGTCTATCTAATACTACTTTGCATGAATTGTGCTGATAGCAGACCTGGGATCTGCTAATATTTGGAGGCTGGTACCTTTTATGTAATAATATTTCACGCTCCCTGGTTAAGGGAACTTGGCAAACATGAGAAACCTGCCCTGTGTTTGAAACTGATTGGACATATTTGCATCTCTGTATTGTTCTGCTTACAGCATTAGTAAATAATCAATGTAAAAGTTACTTTAGCATTCTACTCTTATGCATCATGTATACTTTCTTCATACTTGAGTTTTATATTTGCTTTCTTATTTATTTAAAGAACATAAGAATTAGGAGTGGGAGTAGGCAACTCAGTCTCTGGAGCCTGCTCTGCCATTCAAAACAATTATGGTTGATCTCATGCTCACTTTCCTGTCTGGTCCCCATAACCCTTCATCCCACTACTACTTAAAAACATGCCTATCTCCTCAAATTAGTTTAGTGTTCCAACATCCACTGCACTCTGGAGTAGAGAATTCCACAGTGAAGTAATTCCTCCTCATTTCTGTTTTAAGTTTGCCACCCGTTAGCCTAATACTACAGCCTCTTGATCTAGAATGTCCAACAAAGGAAAACATCCGTTCTACATTGTTTGGCACTTGAATCCTATGCATTTTTTTGTAAATTCCCTCTGGTGCAGTTGGATTGAGAAATATTGACGAAAGGCCAAGACGAAGATAAATTTACATCATTATATAAATTGCTTCATTATATTTGGGAGAAATGCAAGAGTGTAGTAAGCACAACAGAGAATGTGGTAATAATTGTTGAAGGGGCTCGTTTATTTATGGTAGTGTGAGTAAGGTCTGACAGGTACTTCTGTGGAGAACAGTTGAATTTAGCATTGGTTCTGCAGTAAGAGATCTAGCATTTTCAATACTTTCACAATTGTATGTTTGATGCACTTGCTTTGAAATAATATGGCACATTGAGTTCACCATTTTAATCCCATTTGGAGCTTAATCTGCTTATTTGACCTGTCTGGCAGCATTTTAAGGTAGGTGATGTTTATCTGTGTGTTTGTACAGAATTATTTCTGAAGCTCATGCCATTTGAGAGAGAAGATTCAAAGGCCTTTTGTTTTAACTGAGAAATCTAGGTGAAAGGTCTAGGCGGTGAGTACATGATATCACCAAGATTGTGAAAAGAGAATAGTGGGTAAGCAAATTGTGGAGGTTCTGTGATGCATAAAGTTGACCATTTATAGAAGTGTGTAAATTGTAGGTGAAAAGGGCCCTACAGTTTTGCAGTTGTAGCAAGGAAGGAGTTGGAGTGGAAAGCAATGCAATTAATCTTAGTTTTAACACAATGAGAATGCAGGGAAGAGTAAGCAAATAAAAGAAAGCTGCACTTAATGGGTTGCTGTGTGTAAGTTGGTGCCATGTTGCCTGCGTGACAGCAGCAACAGTATTTCATTCCCTATAAATTGCTTCCAGATATCTTGAGGTTTTGAAAGACACTGTACTCATGGACGCTTTGTTTATATTTGAGGCTCAGCAGAAATTGTTAATAATAGAGTCAAATAGTGCAGAAAAATAGAAGCATGAAAAGCCTTTTAGCCCATCAAGTCTGTACCGATAATATCTACCACTAAAGCTGCGCTCATCTCATTTTCCTGCACTTGTTTCATATCCTTGAATATTGTATTTCAAGTGCTCATCCAAATATTTTTTAAAGATTGTAAGGTTTCTGGCCTTGAGTGGAAAAAAAATTCTTAAACCTCTCTGAATCTCCTGTCCCTCACCCTAAAACTGTGCTCCCTCATGATTGACCCCCACAGCCAAGGGGGGTTTTTTGCATCTGTATTTACTAAGGAAACTGGCATGGAGTCTACAGAAATAAGGCAAACAAGTAGGGAAGTCATGGAACCTATACAGATCAAAGGGGAGGAGGTATTAGCTGTCTTGAGGCAAATCAGAGTAGATAAATCCCCAGGACTGGACAGGGCATGTTCCCTTGGACCTTGAAGGAGACTAGTGTTGAAATTGTAGGGCCCCTGGCAGATATATTTAAAATGTCTGTATCCATGGGTGAGGTGCCAGATGATTGGAGGATAGCTCATATTGTTGCATTGTTTAAAAAAGGCTCAAAAAGTAATCCAGGAAATTATAGGCTGGTAAGCTTGACGTCAGTGGTAGGTAAATTATTGGAAGAAGTACTAAGAGATAGGATCTACAAATATTTGGATAGACAGGGACTTATTAGGGAGAGTCAACATGGCTTTGTGTGTGGTAGGTCATGTTTAACCAATCTATTAGAGCTTTTGGAACAGGTCATCAGGAAAGTGGATGAAGGGAAGGCAGTGGATGTTGTCTACATGGACTTCAGTAAGGCCTTTGACAAGGTCTTGCGAGGGAGGTTAGTTAGGAAGGCTCAGTTGCTAGCTGTATGTGGAGAGGTAGTAAATTGGATTAGACATTGGCTCAATGGAAGAAGCCAGCGAGTGGTAGTGGAGGATTGCTTTACTGAGTGGAGGCCTACGACTAGTGGTGTGCCACAGGGATCAGTGCTGGGTCCATTGTTGTTTGTCATCTATATCACTGATCTGGATGATGATGTGGTAAATTGGTAAATTTGCTGATGATATAAAGATTGGAGGTGTACTGGACAGTGTGGAAGGTTTTCAAAGCTTGCAGAGGGATTTGGACCAGCTAGAAAAATGGGCTGAAAAATGGCAGATGGAGTTTAATGCTGACAAGTGCTGACAAATATTGCACTTTGGAAGGACAAACCAAGGTAGAACGTACATGGTAAATGGTAGGACATTGAAGAGTGTAGTAGAACAGAGGGATCTGGGAGTACAGATACATAATTCCCTAAAAGTGGTGTCGCAGTAGATAGGGTTGTAAAGAGTGCTTTTGGAACATTGACCGTTATAAATCAAAGCATTGAGTATAAGAGTTGGAATGTTATGGTAAGGCTGTATAAGATGTTGGTGAGGCTGAATTTAGAGTATGTGTGCAGTCTTGGTCACCTAATTACAGGAAGGATATTAATAAGGTTGAAAGAGTGCAGAGAAGGTTTACAATGATGTTGCCAGGACTTGAGAAACTGAGTTACAGAGAAAGACTGAATAGGTTAGGACTTTATTCCCTGGAGCGTAAAAGAATGAGGGGAGATTTGATAGAGGTGTATAAAATTATGATGAATGTAGATAGAGTGAATGCAAGCAGGGTTTTTCCACTGAGGCTAGGGGAGAAAAAAACTAGAGGACATGGTTAAGGATGAAGGAGGAAAAATTAAAAGGGAATATTGGGGGGGCTCTTAACACATTGTGTGGAATGAACTGCCAGGTGAAGTGGTAAATGCGGGCTCACTTTTAACACTTAAGAAAAACTTGGACAGGTACATGGATGAGGGGTGTGGAGGGATATGGTCCAGGTGCAGGTCAGTGGGACAAGGCAGAAAAATGGTTTGGCACAGCCAAGAAGGGCCAAAACGCCTGTTTCGGTGCTGTCGTGTTCTATGGGAACAGCTGCTTCCCACTCACTCTGCCCATACTCCTTATAATCTCACACGCCCTCGATCATGTCCCCCACTTAGCCTTCTCTGCTCTAAAGAAAACAGCACTCACTCTGAAAAGAAAAGCCCATGCACCTGACAAAGGGGCACAGTCCTGAAAGATAGTGGCATTTGCTACCAAATAAACCTGTTGGACTTTAACCTGGAGTTGTGAGACTTGTTGCAAAGTTTACCCCAGTCCAACGCCAGCATCTCCACATCTAAAGAAAATAATCCATGCCTACCTAATTATGATGTGGGTATGCCGGCGTTGGACTGGCGTAAACACAGTAAAAAGTCTGACAACACCAGGTTTTAGTCCAACCTATTTATTTGATAATATACTCGCAAGCTTTCGAGGGGTTACCCTCTTCGTCAGGTGAATGGAGAGTTCTGGCCTCAGACAGAGCATATAAAGCACAGACAGTTTAGAGATTACTGATTAAAATGCGAATCCTTACACCTAACCTGCTGTTCAAGACCTGAAGTGGCTGATAATGTGAGTGGTAGGAGCACTGATCACAGTTTAAAGAGATGTGTATTGTCTCCAGACAGTACAGTAAGTGAGGTTTTGCAAACCCAGGCAAGTCACGGGGGTTACAGATAGTGCGACATGAACCCAAGATCCCTGTTGAGACCGTCCTCATGTGTGCGGAACTTGGCTATCAGTCTCTGCTCAGCGACTCTGCGCTGTCGTGTGTTGTGAAGGCCGCCTTGGAGAATGCTTACCCGAAGGTCAGAGGCTGAATGCCCGTGACCACTGAAGTGTTCGCCAACAGGAAGGGAACAGTCTTGCCTGGTGACTGTCGAGCGATGTTCATTCATCCGTTGTCGCAGACGCTACGACAACGGATGAATGAACATCGCTCGACAGTCACCAGGCAAGACTGTTCCCTTCCTGTTGGCGAACACTTCAGTGGTCACGGGCATTCAGCCTCTGACCTTCGGGCAAGCATTCTCCAAGGCGGCCTTCACAACACACGACAGCGCAGAGTCGCTGAGCAGAGACTGATAGCCAAGTTCCGCACACATGAGGACGGTCTCAACAGGGATCTTGGGTTCATGTCGCACTATCTGTAACCCCCGTGACTTGCCTGGGTTTGCAAAACCTCACTTACTGTACTGTCTGGAGACAATACACATCTCTTTAAACTGTGATCAGTGCTCCTACCACTCACATTATCAGCCACTTCAGGTCTTGAACAGCAGGTTAGGTGTAAGGATTCGCATTTTAATCAGTAATCTCTAAACTGTCTGTGCTTTATATGCTCTGTCTGAGGCCAGAACTCTCCATTCACCTGACGAAGAGGGTAACCCCTCGAAAGCTTGCGAGTATATTATCAAATAAATAGGTTGGACTAAAACCTGGTGTTGTCAGACTTTTTACTGTACCTAATTATGAGACATAGGGTGGACAGTCAAAAGGTTTTCCCAGGGTGTTACTGCATATTCCAAGGAGGCATAGATTCAAGGTCAGAGGAGGAAAGTTTAAGGGAGATATGGGGGGAAATTTTTTCATGCAGAGAGTTGTGGGTGCCTGGAACATGCTGCCAGAGGAGATGGTGGAAGCAGGCACTTTAGCAACATTTAAGAGGCATCTGGATGAGTATGTGAATAGGGAGGGAATAGAGGGATACGATTTGAGTAAGGGTAGAGGTATTTTTTTTAGTGAGGGCATTGTGATCGGCACAGGCTTGGACGTCCGAAGGGCCTGTTCCTGTGCTGTACTTTTCTTTGTTCTTTCTCTGTTTTCATCTCTTTTTATAGCTCAAATGCTCCATCCCAGGCAACATCCTGGTGAATTTCCTCTACCCCCACTGGTGTGATCAGATCCTTCCTATTAACGTAAGGAGACCAGAATTGCACACGACATCGCAGCTACAGATAGTGCATGCACTTACTCTTGCGTCTTTCATCCAGCCCTGTCCTTCACCTCCCAGATCATTCCACACAGGGGACATCTGCGGCACAATGCAATTTTAAGGAGATCCTGCAACTCTGAACACCCCTCTGGTCTATGAACAGGAGCTGCACGTATTAGTTTAGGCTGTGCACCTAGCAGAAGAAATATGTCATCAGGACACAGCAACGAGGACGGGGCTCAATGTAGATGTATCGCTGCAGAATCTGAAGATGGAAGGTCGAGACCGAGTGCCAGTTTTTGAGATGATGGATATCTTTCTTGGGCGGCAGGGCAATTGTGATCCTGCATCCTAAAACCTCCCCAATCGCAGTACTATTCCCTAGGATCTCCCAGAATTCCGTGAAGGACCTCATTGTCAGCCCGTCCAACTCTGGGGCTCTTCCCCTAGAGAGGTTGTTGAGGATGCTGGCTAATTTCTCTAGGCTGATTGGAGCGTCAAGTCTACTGGCAACTCCAAACCAACCTGCGGCAAGTCTGTCCACAAAACTTTACGGCATCCTTGCTGGATGGATCTGGAGAAAAAAGGGCAATGTAATAATTGCAAGTGAGAGCCTTGATGCTCTCCAGATCCGAGACAAGAAGTGTTGCTGGTCAGCAACTTATGGAGGTGCTGATGTGTCCCATGTCTTTTTTCCAGTGAATAGAAGGGAAGCTGTGGTCCAGGTCCATACAGATCTGGATCTGCAACCTCACGTACGTGCCACAGAACCTGACAAGTTGCAAGTCCCACTGTGCCCTTCTTACTGTATGCCAGCTGTACGGCCAGATCTTTGTTGGGCTCAGATGTAACTCCAGGTCGAAAACCACCTCCTCAATCCTGAATTTCTACTTCTTTGTCGACCCCCTCGTGTATTCCTGACAAAAGGTGATGGGTATGAGTCTTGTTCACATCCCAGATAGCCTCATGGAGGGGAAGGCTCCCCGCTTCCTTCTCCAGCCGGCCCAGAAATGACAAAAATGAATCCAGGAACTGCCTGTCCTCCAGTAGCTGGTTGTTAAAAGTGCCAGTACACTGACCCCACCCTGATGAGATCTGCCAGTACCAATTGTGGTCCGAGCATGGCACCTGCTGCACAGAGGCTCATGGAATGCCAGATGCATATGCCCTTAGAATATAAAGGTCGTGAAGTTTGGATGCTCCAGTACATGTGAAGACACTGGAGCCAGGATGGCGATGTTTCCTGACGTAAATCAAGTCGAGGGACTTGACCAGCTCCTGCAACTTCACCATCACTGCCATTTGGTGCAAAGGGCTATGAGGGTGAAGTTGAAATCCACCCCCCTTCAACCATGGGCAATGCACTCGCCCGCATTGGTGCCAAGATGAGTGGATACTTTCTCATAGAAAGTTGTTTGCTGTCGCCGAGCAGTTGGAGTGTAGACTTTCATAAGGTGAAACACCCCCATTGTAAACCGTCAAGTGCAGCAACTGGCCTGGCAAAGGCTCCTTCACCCCAAGATCTCTGGCTGAAAATGCGGTACCAACAGGATAGTCATCCTGCCAGAATTAGGTGCTGGGTGGTTCAAGTAGGGCCACTTTGTCACTGTAGCTTCATCTTCCAGACTGGTGTGGGTTTCTTGCAGGAAGAATACTGCATACTTCCCATCCTGGAGGACCAAGAAGTCCTGGCACCTGCATTGTGCCTCTCTGTTGCTGTTGATGTTGAAGCTGGCTATGGATACTTTCATGTCAAAAGCATGGTGCAACCAACACCATTTTCTAGCGCTCAGAAGGAGTGGGTTGCAAGATGGCGCCTCCATTTTCACAGCAGCTCTGCTGTGGAAATGGTGACCAGTGCTGCTCATTTTGGTGCCCCTTGGAGAAGGCATGCACAGTCCGGACCAGCAACGCCAGATCCGATCAGCAATCAAGGGCTAGTTGGACTCTAGTCCACAGCCTTGCTGCTGATGAACTTTAACTCAGACCCTGTGCCTGTCACTGAGCAGCTGCCTTCATTTGACAGTTGTCTTCTGGTCCAACTCTGCCACCACAGTGAGTCTGGCGAGATTGAAGGGCAGATATGCAAGCAAACCTCTGAAGAATAGTAAGAATAATAGGGTAAGAATGGCAGGGGAACATGAGACAGGCAAAGTGTGAGAGGCTTGCGGGGGTGGGGGAGACAAAAAATTCCATAGCACACAAAGCTACCGGCCAAGTGCTGGAAAATGGGATTAGAATAGATAGGCACTTGATGGCTGGCATGGATATGATAGGGTGAAGGGCCTCTTTCTGTGCTTTAAAACTCTGACTTTATGACTCCTCCTGCAAGCTCTAATATTCTCTTCCTCTCTCATGTTTGCATGTTTTGATCATACCTAGGCACCAATCAGAAACACGAGCTGATTACTTTGCTCCTCCTCCAACCCTTCCATCCCAACAGTCTTCACACTTTGAGCTGCTGAGGCCAGTTGGAACAGCATTGCTATCCAGATTGAAATGATTCATTGAGATTAGAAATTGAAATCTGCGATCTTTGTGTGGCTTGGTACTGAACTGGTTGCTGCACTTACCTCTAGAACCAGAGGCACGGTAATCACTGATTTAAAAGCTGAAATTGAAATCTGTTTTCTCGGGTTGTTAACCAGTTGGGTTTGACTGATTTTCAATGCCTACAATAATGTTAGTCCAATTTCTAGTTAAGTAAATATTTTAACTTGAAACTGCTTCATTCTTGGTATCGATTCAAAGATACGAGGAGCTTGTGTTCCTGAACTAAGTTTTTATAATTTTAGCTTGTCATTTAATTAACATACAGTGCAGTGGAACAGTGTGGTGACAGTTCACACTCCGATTCCTGACCTTCAAAGGTGTTGGGAAGTGGTATAGATTTTAGACAAGCTGTTTCTGATGGGAGGGAATCTCTCTCTCCACTCCATTTTTATTAAAAATGTCATGGGATGGTCCTACAGCTCACTTGGTGCCAGAACAAAATAATGTTCCTGGTGCTTTGCCTCTGTAGGCTGGGAATGAAATCACCCCTTCTGGGGCATTCTCAATGGTATTGTATTGTAGTGCTATAGCCTAACTGATTTTGATTTATTACTGTCACATATATTCAATACACTGAAAAGTATTGTTTCTTGCACGCTATACAGACAAAGCATACCGTTCATAGAGAAGGAAATGAGAGAGTGCAGAATGTAGTGTTACAGTCAAAGCTAGGGTGTAGAAAAAGATCAATTTGATGCAAAGTAAGTCCATTCAAAAGTCTGACAGTAGTAGGGGGGAGAAGCTGTTCTTGAGTCAGTTGGTACGTGACCTCAGACTTTTGTATCTTTTTTCTGACTGAAGAAAGTGGAAGAGAAAATGTCCAGGGTGTGTGGGGTCCTTAATTATGCTGGCTGCTTTGCTGAGGCAGTAGGAAGTGTAGACCGAGTCAGTGGGTGGGAGGCTGGATTGGGCTACATTCATGACCATCTGTAGTCCTTTACGGTCTTGGGCAGAACAGGAGCTATACCAAGCTGTGATACAACCAGAAAGAATGCTTTCTATGGTGCATCTGTACAAGTTGGTGCAAGTCATAACAGACATGCCAAATTTCTTAGTCTTCTGAGAAAGTAGCAGCATTGGTGGGTTTTCTTAAGTATGGTGTCGGCATGGAGGTGGAGTGTGTGTGTGTGTGTGTGTGTGTGTGTGTGTGTGTGTGTGTGTGTGTGTGTGTGTGTGTGTGTGTGTGTGTGTGTGTGTGTGTGTGTGTGCGTGCGCGCGCGCGCGTACAGGGGCACTATGATCTGTTATGTCCTGATAAATAGTTACACAGCTCGGAAAGCTTAAAAAGCTTGAAATGCTGTATTTATTTAGGGATGGAAATAAAAGGCAGTTTTTAAGATTAATTAAATTTTCAGATTTTTTTTTGCAATTGAACTGAATCTTGTTTCTCTTTTTTGTCTGCAGATATTTTTAATTGAAGACAATCCAAGTGAATTTGTTGACCCTTCTGGTCGTAATAACGTGGATTTTGCACTGAGTTGCATGGTAAGTGAAATGGGATGGGGAGGACCATGTCACCTGATTAATCTGAAAGGGAAAAATTCTGACCTTTATATATGTTTTGTCTTTGTCTCAAAGATATCAGTTGAAGCTGCTTTGTAACATTCAGTTAATCACTGTGATGCACCAGTGGGATATACTTAGTATCACTCGAATGTGGGTGACATGCCCTGGTCTGGGATTTTTGTTTACTTGAGCTGCGAAGTACTCAGTAACACATTTCTAGATTTTAATTTTTGCTGTATCTGGCGAGAGCATTTTGAGTTGTGTAATGCTAAAATACATTATTTACAAGTGTATCACAGGCAGATGGTGCAATAAATTGTGTGTCTTTGTTTTGACTTTGAGATTGTTTCCTTTTTTTCATAATCATTTTATATATGTTATAATAACAAGAAGCATAAGATAAATATGACATTAAAAATAGAATAAAATGTATTTTTCCCTGATCTCCACTGAAAAAACCAGGGCTGGAATGTTACGACCGTTCACACTGGTGGGATTTTTCCATCCTGCTGCAGTGATTGGAGATGTGGCTTGGTGCCAAATTCTCCACATTCACCATAGTAGGAGCGTGGGGTGACCGGCCGGTAAGATTGTGCCCAGATGTCTATTTGAGCTGACTGCAGAAGAATAAGATGGAAGTCCAAGATGGGAAAAATGAGATAAATTGTGAGGGGACTATAGTTAGCTCCATTGGCTAGATGGCTAGTGAGTGGTTCAGGATGACGTGAATTGTGCGTGTTCAATTCCTGTTCCGGCTGAGGTAATGTTGGGACCTGCCTCCTCACCCTGCCCTGGAGAGTGGAAACGACCACAACTGTCTAGAAAATGTGGCTCAGGATAAAGCATCAGCCAACAAATGAGCCAAGGATCTGTCATCAGGCAGAACACAACATGTGCACATTGATTCTGAATACAACACACAGCTAATTATATTTTTTTTACAAAGAGATCTGAGACAGCTATTGTGTATGAGAATCAGACAACGTTGTGTAAAACTTTGTCTTACACCCAGAAACTAACAGAAATCTTAAGTGAATGGTTTTTGGTTGGATTTGATTTATTATTTTCACATGTATTGGGGTACAATGAAAACTATTGTTTCTTGCACTGTAGACAGACAAAACATACCACCCATGCAATACATAGAGGGAAAAGAAAGGGGAAGGTGCAGAATATAGTGTTGCAGTTACAGCTAGGGTGAAGAAAAAGATCAGCTTAATAAGATTTGTAGGGTGACACGGTGGCATAGTGGTTAGCGCTGCTGCCTCTCAACGCCCGGGACCCAGGTTCAGTTCCAGCCTCCGGTCAATGTCTGTGGAGTTTGCATGTTCTCCCCATGTTTGCATGGGGAGCTTCCAGGTGCTTTTGGTTTCCTCCCACAGTCCAAAAATGTGCGGGTTAGGTTGCGTGCCCATGCTAAATTGACTCGAATGTCCAGGGATTAGCAGAGTAAATGTGCGGGGCTGTGTGGTCAGTGCAAATTCGATGCGCCGAATGGCCTCCTTCTGCACTGTAGGGATTCTATTCCATTTATAACATCCATTCAAAAGTCTGATGGCAACAGGGAAGAAGCTGTTCTTGAGTCGGTTTATATGTGATCTCAGACTTTTGTATCTTTTTCCCGATGGAATAAGGTGGAAGCGAGTATGTCCAGGGTGTGTTAGGGTCCTTATTTATGTTGGCTGCTTTTGAGGCAGCGGGAAGTGCAGATAGAGTCAATAGGTGGGAGGCTGGTTTGCATGATGGACTGGGCTACGTTCACAACCCTTTGTAGTTTCTTGTGGTCTTGGTCAGAGCAGGAGCCATGCCAAGCTGTGATACAACTGGAAAGGCAGCTTTTTATGGTGCATCTGTGAAAGTTGGTGAGAATTGTATACTGGAAAATCTCAGCAGCTCTGACAGCATTGGTGGAGAGAGAATAGAGCTAACCTTTCAAATCTAGATGATCCTTCATCAGAGCTATTTACCAGATCTTTGTGATAAAATTAATGTTCCGTCCTTGGATATGCAGGGCATGATTTCAAAGTTAGCAGATCTTAGGAAACTCAAAAACATAGGCAACAGGGGGAAGGACAGAATTGACTTCAGAAGGACATTGGAGGATGAATTGGGCTAACCAGTGTCAGGTGAAATATAACAAGTCTGACAACACCAGGTTTAAGTCCAATTGATTTATTTAATAGTAAACTCGCAAGCAAGCTTGCGAGTTTACTATCAAATGAATAGGTTAGACTTCTTACTGTGTTTACCCCAGTCCAATGCCGGCATCTCCACATCAGGTGAAATGTAATCCAGAGAATTACGAAGTGATGCATTTTGGTCAGCTGAATGACGAGAGGCAATATGAGCCAACCAGTTGAAAATGGTGTGCAGAACAACAAAACCCAGGGATGTATGTGCACAAATACTTGAATGTGGCAGGACAACTCTAGAACGCTGTTAGGTTGTGTTGAATTTGTATAAATTAAAAAGGTTCCAGGGAGAAGGTGTGAGAATGGAACTAAGTGAGTTAGTGATTTGGAGAGCTGACGCAGCCAAATGGCCTCCTGTGCCATAATATTTTTGTGGTTCAGTTATGCTGATAGACTATAGAAACTGCTGTTGTTCTCTGTATGGCAAAGAGCTTTCAGGGCAGATCTCATGAAGGGCTTTGGTAGAGAAAATAAGTGTTTCAAGTGGCAGAGGGTCAGTAATACAGCATTAAAGTAAAATGACCAGAGGAGATCTGAGGAAGCATTTTCTCCCAGCAAGTGAGGATGATCTGGAATGTAGTGTCTGGAAGGGTGATGGAAGCAGATTCAATATTAGCAGTCAAAGAGACTGAATAAATTCTCAAAGGCTAAAAACTTGCAAGGTTTGTAGAAAGAGCCGGTGAGTGGGATTAATTAAATAGTTTACTATGTCAGCTATCGAGGGAGCTGTTAGTATAGTTTTTAATGGAAGATTATTATTAACATTTTTATGTGTTGCCAGACTCTGAAAAAGCATTATGGTCTAAAAATGGATGGCACATGATACTGTTTTGCTTCTGTGCATCTTGAACACCAGTAGGGAAATATGTATGATTTGCCGTGTGTAAGTGTTGCTGTTTGACCTCTGATCGGATTACTACGTTGCAGTACTGCTGTGGACTCTGGAACTGGCATTTGCCCAACAGGTCAAGTGATTTCAATGGTGCTATGGGGCATAAGTTGTTAGTTTTAATGGATGGGTAGATGCACAACCGATAATTACACAATGAAAAGATCCCCTTTGTACTTTTATTGGGCAAAGTACACAATGATGAATTTTAATAAAATTGTATCAGGATTCCAAAAAAGTGCTCTGCTCCAGTGCTAACCTTTTTTTAAAGTTAGGAAGTATGTGGGAGGAAGAACTTAGTGCAGCATGTATAAAATTAAATATAGGTTAACAAGCAGGGTATTATAAATGTCATTCCAGCATCATTCTTTATTGTTACATCAGGAACCTTTATTCCCTGATTTTAAAAAAAACAGGTATCGGTATATATCACAATCCAATCTTTTATTTTTGGCAGCTTTTGATGCGTGTCTTTTTTTCCTTACCCAACTTCGTCTCCAACCTTCTGAAGACATGGGACCCTTTGCTGGGGTCCAGTTCCCCAGGTTTCCTTGCCCAACCAGTTGGAAACATATAAATTTAGGAAAGAGAAGCAGGAATAGGCCATTTGGCCCTTTGAGTCTACTTTGCTGTTGTTCATGGCTAGTCATCAAATTCAATATCCTGGTCCCACCTTACCCCCCCATATCCCTTGACCCTTTTAGTCCTAAGAGTTGCATCTAATTTTTTCTTGAAATCACACAATGTTCTGGCCTCAAACACAATATTTTGGCCTCACTTATTATTCACGGGTAATTGATAGGTTGCTCAACTGTGGAGAGTAATTCCAAGTGAGATCATTTCATGCTCCACCTGTATCTGAATTTATGAAAACTTGCTGGTTTGTGCCCAATAGTGAAATCTGTGACTGATTTTTTTTCCAGTTCACCTTCAAGTCGCATGGTATCATGATACTAATGTTGCCTAAGCATAGCAATATATTGATTTGTTGACAACAAACCCAGACCCTGTACTGCCCAAGAATGTTACACTTGCCATTTGTCATATTTGAAATTATTCAGCTGCATTCCAAATCGTTATGAAATGAAAAGAATCTAATTTGCATTTGAATGACTATCATCTTCTAAAATCTCTCCAGGGAACTTGTTCTGTTGACTGACTACTCACTAATATTATTTCAAGTATAATCTAGCAGCCTGTCTATACTGTTCTGAAAATTACAGGCTTGTTGTGGTCTACAATTACTTAACCTTTTTGAATCCTAGATCCAGCAATAGTATCACCCTCAATCTTCTCTTTGCCAGGGAGAAACCATCCCACCCCCTACACCACACACACGCACACATAAAACAATCATACTGCACTGTAAGTATCATCAATGGTTCATAATGTGGCAGAATTACCACATTTTGGCTAAATATTGACTTTTAATAAATCACAAAGTCTGATTTACTTCACCAGCTGCCACCAGACATCGCAGAGAAATTTACTGTCAATTGGAATCTTCTGATTTCTTTTTCATTTCTCATTTAACTTTTTTTTTCCATTTTAAGTAATCCTCACTTCTTGGATTTTTTTTTGTTCCTATGTGAAAGCACTTTGCATTTCCCTACATTAAATATACACCATTTCCAAGCAGGTTACATAAGAAATAGGAGCAGGAGTAGGCCATCTAGCCCTTCGAGCCTGTCCCGCCATTCAATAAGATCATGGCTGATCTGAAGTATATCAGTTCCACTTTTCCGCTTTCTCCCCATAACCCTTAATTCCCTTGTCTATCAGAAACCTATCTACCCGTGACTTAAATATATTCAGCGAGGTAGCCTCCACCACTTCAATGGGCAGAGAATTCCAGAGATTCACCACCCTTTGCATGAAGAAGTTCCTCCTCAACTCCGATCTAAACTGCGCCCCCCCCCCCCGCCTTATCTTGAGGCTGTGCCCTCTAGTCCTGCTACCCTTTGTAAGCGGGAAGAATCTCTCTACCTCTACCCTATCTATCCCCTTCATTATCTTATACGTCTCTATAAGATCCCCCCTCAGCCTTCTAAACTCCGAGTACAAACCCAGTCTATTCAGTCTCTCTTCATAGGCTAACCCCCTCATCTCCAGTATCAGCCTAGTGAACCTCCTCTGCACTCCCTCCAAGGCCAATATATCCTTCTGCAAGTGCGGCGACCAAAACTGCACACAGTACTCCGGCTGCGGCCTCACCTAGTATCCTGTACAGTTGCAGCAGTTTTACTGTGTAAAAATAATCCTGTGAAGTCAATTGACACTTCTCGGATTTCACTAATGATTTCAACAGAGCTATGAAAATTTTTATTACACAAGTTGCAGATCAGTTGTGCCAAAAACCATCACAAACATTCCTTCGCTGATCCAACAATTTGTTGCATATGTAAATACTTAATCCCTCTCCTCCCTTAAATTGATGATTCCTTGGTCACTGACTTGTGTACTAGAGAAAATAGTCTTTCCCTATTCATCTTACCAAAACCCATCACAATTTTAGAGATCTCTATTTCCCCTTGGCTTTCTTTTCTTCAGTGAAAATAGTCCCAATATTTCAGATGTTTTCTGAAGAAGCAAATTTTCTTTCCCTAGTAGCATTCTGGTAAATCTACGCTATTTTTTTCAATGGCCTTAATATCTTTTCTGTATTGAACCGCCTAAAATTACACACGGCACTCATTACAGCCTATCCAACCTTTCATACTCATAGTTTGCCTTTTTCTTGCCTAAGTTTGAACTTATGTCCCATTGTACTTGAGCGTTTGTTCATGGTGGAACACACAGTGACCTATTTTGTTTATTCTGAAATCTCAATGATTTCCATTAACAAGAAAGGGATGGAATTTCTTCATTCCAAAAAATGCAACTTTCAAATTCAAAACATTCCTGGTGCCTTTAGTCTTTATGTAGAGTTGATTGTATTTTTATTCCAATTCAATCCAATCAAGTCCAATTCAGAGTCTCAACAAGTTGAGACATTCCCAATCCAAGCTGACAAGACAGGGCTCTCACCTCCTGTCTTGGGCTTGATCTACATGATCCAAGCTGATTGGAGTAGGCATAGCTCCTCCTCCAAGGCTTGATTTCATTTGCATCTTAGCCAAAAGGCTGAGATGCTGCTTTTAAAAATTGCTTCAAATAAAGCTAAAATGTAACCTAATGACTTCAACCAAGCACAGCATGTCTATGCTACTCTTGATCTTAGCCAAAAAGCCGAGAAGAGTTGACTGTATGCTTCCGTACTTGCCACGCAGTTTGTGTAGTAGCAAAATTGAGAGATTGTCCCGTGCAAGTGTCAGTGTGGTAATTTTATTTCTCATAGACATGACGTTGTACAGACGTGGTTGCAACAGTTTCAGATTCTTCACATGGAATTCTAACTGCTTGAAGAGGAAAAAAGATAAATAGAAATTTCATTCCATTAGTCAGTTAAAATGCAGCCCGGGTAGCAGAAAGGAAAGGACAGTGTGAGAAGGGGCTAAAACACCAGAGGCTTATTTTATGTAAAACACAAAACTTGCAAAACTCTTATTGAACCAGTGAAATTAGAAATAAAATGATCATTAATTTCTGAATCAAAGTTGCTAACCTTTTGGGCGGGGCTTAGGGGGTAATGTCCTGGTCGTGGCAGAACTCTCGGTCATATAACAAAGAAGCAAGAAGCTGAATTTCTGTAGTGCCTTTCAAATTTGCAGTGTTTCGTGTACTTCAGAGTGATTAAGCACTTTTGAAATGCACAGTTATAATGTACCCAAAGAATAAACTTTCAGATGCTATTTGCCAGTTGAATGGAAAACATTCAGATCAATGTGGGAAATAAGTCATCAGTGTAGATGAAAAATGACTAGATTTTATTTTTTTCAAGTATTGTATCTCACAGTTTGAACCTGGTTTTAAGATGACGCAGAAGTGTTGTAGGCAAAAATGTTTTACTAGCAAGGCCAGATGTTTTTTTTTGTTTCCTTTCATTCTGTAATCAAGATTAATAATGGGAACAGAGTCTATCACTACCTTTTATTAATGGATTAAAAGATTGTGCTACCTAATGAAAATAGAAAATACTAGAGGCATAGCAGGCTATTCAGCATCTCTGGAGAGAACAGATGCATCCTCTTCTAACAGGCTGCAGTAAATGAGGAATGGGAGGAAATGGGTGTTGCTTTCCCAGAAATCTTACAGGGTTGCAGTTCCTTTTAAGTTAGAAAATGTGAACACCCAGCATTTTTAACATATTCAGTTCTTCGGGGTGTATTGGACAGCCTATACTGCTGAGAGACAATGACAAATGTAATGCAGCAAATCCAACTGTACCATTACTTTAAGGCTATTCGCACAACCTGAAACCATTTCAAAATATCCAAAGTGTTAGTTTATTTTGTACATACTTTGTGCTTGAATATGCACCTTTTCAGTATTATGTAGAAAATTCAAAGTTTGCTGATAAATTCTGCCAATGCACATCATTTTTGCTCTCTGATCCCAAATAAGATTGCTTTACCAAGCCCATTAATTAGGGTAAGTGATTTCCCTCTCAGAAAATCATATTTTCACTGCTTCCAAAGAACTGCCACTACATTTGTGGAATTTTTTCCTAAACAAAAATCTTATTCAACTTTAAAGTATATGCCAGGATTAATTATTCGAGCACCTTTGGTCTGTGCGCAATCGGGACCCTGACTTTTGGGTTGCTTGCCATTTTAACACATGATCCTGCTCCCATGCCCACATGTCTGTCCTTGGCCTGCTGCAATGTTCCAGTGAAGCTCAACACAAACTGGAGGAACAGCATCTCATTTTCTGGATGGGCACTTTAAAACCTTCCGGTCTCAACGTCGAATTCAACAACTTCAAATGATTTGCTCCACTCCACCTCGACCCCTTTGTTTTCATTCTATTTAATTTAATTTTTTTATTGTTCTCTACCTTTTTTATTTCTTTATTGTCTTTCTTCATTTGCCTCACCACCACCCCACAACATCTTCATTTTAGCTTCTCTGCCGTTTGGCCATTCACACCCTTTGTTCTCTGTGGACAGCCATTAGCTGGTTTCTCTGGCTATGACTCATCCCATCTAGACCCTATCCCCATAACCCCACGTGTTTACCCTGATTGGTCCCCATGACACCAAGGGAAAATTTAGCATGGCCAATCCAACTAACCTAAACGTCTTTGGACTGTGGGAGGAAACCAGAGCACCCAGAGGAAAACCCACGCCGACACAGAATATGCAAACTCCACACAGACAATGACTTGAGATAGGAATTGAACCTGGGTCCCTGGCACTGTGAGGCTGCAGTGCTTGCCACTGAGCCATCCCAATTAGATACTTTTGAATACGTACACACAATTCTGCAGACTTGAATTTCCTTAAAGTACTGGTTAATTGTACGATTTCTTTGTAATTGTTACTGTTCGTAAGCTAGTCCTGAGATGGTGTCTGTTGTCAGAAGTGCATTTTTAAAAAAAATGAATTGGACCTAGTGAACCTGTTGCGATATTATACCCTTTGGATTTTTTTTTACTATGATGTCTGTGGCTGATAGAAGAAATAGAATTGCTCACAGTCACTTCATCCACTCTTTTTAAAAAATAATTGGTTTTGATTCTGTAGTAATCTCATAGCACAGATAGGAATTTTATTCTTGAGCTTTGTGACTCCCTCTAATGTTCAGATAAAATGTGTGATTGTGAAATTTCTATCCATGTGATCTAAATTTGGTTCTTAGCGTTGACTGACACTTGAAATTGCTAATAAAAGGAAGGGTATCTATATCTTCTTGATATCCAGATCCTTTAAGGAATTGTTGTATCTTGTATCTATGTTGACCAAAAGTAGCCACCAGTCTCGTAGTCCTGAAACTTGGCAGTTTAAATGGAGGTTTTTGCACAGGTTAGAAATGTGACAAATCTTGGTGAATTTTGCGTTTGCCAGTGAGGCATGAGAGCGAACTGGTGCAAGTTGTTCTTGATTGTCCTCTTTGCAGGAAAAACTATTTATTTCCTAATTCCCCCTTCCTCCCAGAGCACACCCCAATGATAAAGCTTTGAAATCAGAATCTTGTATTGTACGCAATTTACTTACATCTTTTCGCTCCTTAAGGTCACCTGAATATACTGTGTTTCATTAACTCTTTGAACAAAACTGGCTGGAGAGTCTGACTCCATTGTGCAAGACACCACTAAGATTGAAAGCAGTAGGAGAGAAGACCAGCTAAACTCTGAACTATTGATTAGAGGATACCAGACTAGTGGTTTAAAAACCTATGGATTATAGGGAAAGCACTTAATGTGCAGTGTTTAAAAATCCCTTAGAAGATAGTGTGATCGTCTGTGGTTCCAAGCAGGACATGGATAATAAAATTATTCTGTTAGAAATCCGTTCAACTCAAACCCCCAAACTCAAAAAAATTAGCTCCCAGTTATACAGTCAAGCATTTTTTATTATTTTATCAGAAAGGTTTTCTGTCTAAAAATGATCAGGGTACTCCCTTCATGAATTGGCATGTGGAATACAAAGGGTAAATTTGCATTTCCCATGTACGGTATTGCACGCCAAAACAACGTTGGGAAGATAGGTCCTCGGTGCATGTTACCAAACCATAATGGAAACTTAGGTTTGTGCTGTCCTCAAGCAGTGTTTTCTGCATCTACTGTCAGCCAGTTAATTTGCAAAGAAAAGTACTAGTTTGTGTGCTGTGCAAGAGTTTTGCACATATCAATCTATTAGTGTGAAGCATTAAAGTACAGATTAACTGATCATTCATTCATTACTACTTGTTAGATATTGCTGCTGCAGAATGGACTTTCTGTTTCCCTGCTGAAGCCACTCCACTCATGATATGAGTGCTTTGAAGTATTTGACAACTTGGCATTATATAAATGCAAGTATTTTTTCAATTGCATCATAATTGGCTATCTGGCCTAATAGATACAATTTTATCGAGTGGAGGCAGGGGAGCAAGATATTTTGCACTATAATTTTGGGATGGTGTTGAGGTGCATCTGTGACAAACCAGCATTGTTGTGAATAAATGCTTTTGCTTGTACTTAGTTCTCAACCCTCTGAGTGCTCTGGTCTTCCTTTGTTTCCACTGAGTCATTCTTGGCTTGGTGTCAGGCCCTGGTGTTGATTTGCAATTTGATTTTTAATTGCACTAGGCACAGATGCTGCATTTCATTGATATGCTGATTATATTTTGCTGAAGTGGGCATGTATGGAGGTAGGATGAGGAGCATTATCAGAACAACAAAACTGCAGCTCTCAAACTTTGTACCGAATAACGTGAATTATGATTTGAGCCTCATTCAATCATTAAACATTTTGCACTGATGCTACAGGTGCTACATTAAGTTTTGCTTGCTTTTCCCAGCACAGTGCAATGACAAATTGGGTTTATGATGCTGCTGCCAGAATGAATGAGCTGGATTTAGTAGTTTTGGGATTAATATGAAAGTGTCTATGTGGTATAGCTGAATAATTAAATTGAGTCAACAGCCGCGTACAATTAGTCTATACTGGCATTTATACACCTTATAAACTTCCCCTCACTCAAATCAGCACCCTTGTCTTGACACAAAGTAATCCAAGTATGTCTAATCAAGTTTCATTTTAATATAATAATCCCTCCTCGCATTTGTATTCTATTCTAGAAATAAAACTTGGTACTTGAGTTTATTTTGTACAGCAACAGAGAAAAGAAAGATTTATGCCTTAGAAGGAGACCATTCAGCCCATCATGTCTGTGCTGACTAGCGGGGAGGAAGCTATCTAGTCTAATCTCACTTTCCAGCTCTTGGTCCAATACCCTATCGGTTACGGTGTTTCAAGTACATATCAGTGAGTTTTTGTAAATGCAATGAAGGTTTCTACTTCTACCACTCTTTCAGGCAGTGAGGTCCAGGCAGCACCTCCAACACAATCCTCTGTGTCGAGGGAAAAAAATATTGCTGCTCAACTTCCCTCTACCAATTAGTTTCAAATCAATTACCCTATGGTTATTGACCTCTTTGCTGAGAAAATAGGTCTTTCTTTTCCACTCCTATTATCTAGGCCCCTAAAAATAGCCTACCAACACGTGTTGCTACTTTTAGTGATTTATGTATCTGTATTCCCAAATCTATTTGTTCCTCTGCTACATTTAGTTTCTTGCCATCCAGGGAATATGTGACCTCCTTATTCTCTCTACCTAAGCTAATCACTTTACACTTCACTATATTGAATTTCAATTCTCATTAATCTTGCTGTATTTTGGTGCTGTCCCCTACAATATTGGTTATATCCCTCAACCTGCCACCATCTGCAAATTTCTGTACCAATCCTGCAATTCCTGAATCCAAATCGCTTCTCTTTTTGATGAAGAATAGGTGGCCCCTGCACACAGTACTTTTGATTACAGTTGTTAACTGAGCTAAAGGATGAGCATGGCCTTGTTAGACATTCGTGTATCTGATCATTCACTATCTTTAGATCATATTTGAGTGCAGTTTTTAATCTGAAATATGATTCAACTTTGAATTTTTCTTGCAAATGTTCTGATAGAGAAACACCCCCAAAGTGCTTCAGAACCAATTAAATCGCTTTTGAAGGCAATCATTGTTGTGGAATAGGGAAACACAGCAGCCAATTTGCACACAGCAAGATACTACAAACAGCTTTGAGATAAACCATCAGGCCATCTGTTTCAGCCTTTTGATTAAGATCATGCATTGTCAGATCAAGCCCACAATGCAGTGCAATGCCTTATCTTGTCAGCTTGGATCTTGTTTGTCTCTCTTGTGGGGACCATGAATTGGTTTCAAATGGATTTTGAATTTGGTTTTTGAAGCAAGCAAGGAATGGGTTTGGGTTTGCCTGGTCCATTCTGAACATTGGCTTTGTAACTTTAAGGATGGAGTAAAAAATTTTAAAGTTGGTTGAGGGTATTGATCAGGGCAATCAAAAGAACTCTAGTCTTTGCTACGCAACAGTTGCTGCCCTCCCACACTCTGTAATTCTTTGAATACAGCATGCTGTTTTTGCCCGCATGATGGGGCAGATGGTATCTTAGTTTAATGTATAGTATCTTGTTTTGTCTGAAATGTGCGTCAGAAAGTACAATTCTTCCTCATTGCCACACTGGAGAATCAGCTCAGACTGTGTTCTCAAGTCTGAGAGTGGGTTTGAATACAGACTGACTGGAGAGTGTTACCATTGAATCAAGACTAACTTCTGAAACCAGGGATGGGAAATGGAGAGAGTGCAAATGGGTAAGTTTGAAGGAGAAAGGCAAACTTGCTCAGTAAGACCCTTCATCAAGACTAACGAAAGGTCCCTCTTGAAACATTAATATATCTGTAGATTGAGCTCTGTGCATTTTCTATTTTGCATTGATAGTTCTTCTTTATCTGATGAATCACTTCGGGCGGAATCTTAGAATTTGGCAGTGTGTCAGTTCTGGTGAGAAAACTGACATGGAACTGTCAAACTGTGCTGGCCAGTTTTCTCTCCAGATTTTGTCACTTTAACTGACAAAAAAAAAGTGGGTGTGGTTTGCGTCAGGCTCTCTTAGAGCCAGGAACTGACTCCACTGAGAGGGTGCCCTTTTTAAAGGATACTCCAAGAATTAAAACAAAAAATAGTTTTTTCTCCACCACAGAGGTATTTGTGGCCTTCTCGCCCTTCCCCACTTATCACTGATTAGTGCCAGGGCCCTACCTGGCCATGCCTTTCTCACCAGCAACCTTTGTGCCCCCGGGGGAATCTCCACAACAGGTTCACACCTGGATGTTGTAAACCTCACCGACGTAATGAAGCCCTGGCTATTTATTTATAATTTATTTAAGCAAATCAGGTTCTCGCCCAGTGTGGGCTTGAATCTGATTACGTTGCTGGAGAAGGGTGACAAAAATTGGAGATTGCGGTCTTGCCAGTGAGATTTGTGATTTCTGCATTTCTCCGGATCATGAGACCCTGTCGGCAATCTCGCAGACAGAGAGTGCATGCTTAAGATCCCACCCTCTCTCCTTAGATTAATGTGCACTGTTACCGCAAATGAGGCTGTTTTATTCTGCTTAGATTTTTTGCTGTTCCAAGTGGTCTGAACTGAATTTTGCCTGTATTAAGGGAAATGGAATATCCAGTGTAGATGTGGGAAGAGTATAACATATCATCATGAGACTTAAACTTTGCCATCACAGTCCGAAGCAAGACAATAGCTTGAAATAGATTCCTACTATTTACAGAAGTTACTACTTGCTGTATGTTCCAGTGAAATTGACATTTAGGGTGGAAATTGGTCCATTTGGAAAAGATTACAGGCGGTGCAGTTCTGCAATTGACTTGTTTACAATCTGCATCCCTTATTTGACTCGGAGGTGAACTGCAAACTTACAAGCCATTATTAATGAAGCTAGTTTCAATCCCTGCAAAAGTACCAGCCCCTTCCCTTTTTTCACCCACACAACTGCTGAAAATTATTCATGCCTTTATTTATTCTATGTCTGAATTTCCAAAAAATCTTGTCACTGGCATCCGGAGGTCTGCCATATATAAATTCCAGCTCACTGAACTCCATTGTTTACAATCTATCCTGTACTATCTCTAATGCCCCCTTTCTTTGCTATTAAAATCATCCATTGCCTTTCTTGATCATCCTTTTACTTCACAATTCACACTTTTAAAACTCAAATAGCATGACATCTTATAATTTCTAGATAATTTTCCTCATGTTTCCAACAACAAAAACATGTGTTTTTATATAGTGCCTTTAAAATTAAAAGATACTCCAGGGCACTTGACAGAACATCATCTGTATGGCACTGAGCCATATAGACATGTTAGATGACTAAAATTTTGACCAAAGAGGAATCTTTTAAGGGGCATCATAAAGGAGCCGAGAGAGAGCTAGAGAAGCAGAGTGGGTCAGGGAGAAAATCCCAGCCAAGATAACTGAAGTCTTGGCAGCCAATGGTGGAGCAATTTCAAAATCTGGGACGTGCAAGATGCTAGAATTGGAAGAACACTAACCTCTCAAAGGGTTGCAAGGCTGGAAGAAGTTACAGTGATAGGGAGGGAAGATGAATGGATTTGAAGAAAAGATAATTTTAAAAGTGAAGCATTGCTGGATCAGCAGGCAACGTAGACCAGCGAACAAAGGGTGAGTAGTACTTGGTGTGAGTAGCAGTGTTTTGGATGCAGCGTACAAGATGGGAGGCTCACGGGAGAGCATTGGAATAGTCAAGATTGGCATTAACAAACATTTGGAAGAGGGTTTTGGCAGTCGATGAACTGAAACACAAGTGGAGTCAGGTGATGTTTAAATGCCTGCTTGGAATCTGCTCAGCAGCTTATACAGTGAATAGCTAAGTCATGTAGAGGAGGGAGACTTTGGCTTTCGACTTATTGGGCAGGATTTTCCACCTGCACTTGCGCCGAAACTGGAAAATCCTGTCTGAGGTTAAGGAATCTTTGTGGTCTGCCCCTCGCCTGCTCCGATTCCTGTGGCGGACGGAACAGTAAAATTCTGATCCTTGTCTTTGCCCAGTTAGTGCTTCTAGAGGCTTTAGCCCTTCATCCAAGTTCCTTAACAGAAGAAAAATAACGTAACGTCAAATATCAAGCAAGTCATAGGGAGTCATAGAGTCATAGGCCTTTGGCCCAACTTGTCCATGCCGCCCATTTATTTTTTAAACCCTTAAGCTAATCCCAGTTGCCTTTCGATTACAAACTTAGCCAAGGGGATCCCTATGGAGCAGGTCTGGTTCCTATCATGTGTCAACATTTTAGAACAGATCACAAGCTGTCTCAGCTTGCGCATGGCCAAAAACAATGTTCAGAATTTGACACAGCAGATGAATTCCACTGACAAGTTCTTAAAATACTACCTTCTTGTTGAATTTTGAAGCAATTGATCTTCAATAGATTATTGACTTTGGCATTCAGCATGTTGGGTTTCATCGGTCAGAACGTTGCATATTTGGCCCATATCCCTCTATACCCATCGTATCCATGTAACTATCTAAATGCTTTTTAAAAGACAAAATTGTACCTGCCTCTTTTACTACCGCTGGCAGTTTGTTCCAGACACCTACCACCCTCTGTGAAAAAATTGCCCCTCTGAACACTTTTGTATCTGTTCCGTCTCACCTTAAACTTATGCCCTGTAGTTTTAGACTCCCCTACCTTTGGGAAAAGATATTGACTATCTAGCTGATCTGTGCCCCTTGTTATTTTATAGACTTCTATAAGATCACTCCTCAGTCTCCTACTCTTCAGAGGAAAAAGTCTCAGTCTATCCAGCCTCTCCTTATAACTCAAACCATCAAGTCCTGGTAGCACCCTAGTAAATCTTTTCTGCACTCTTTCTAGTTTAATAATATCCTTTCTATAACAGAATTGCACACAGTATTCCAAGTGTGGCCGTACCAATGTCTTGTACAACTTCAACAAGACATTCCAACTGCTATATTCAATGTTCTGACCGATGAAACCAAACATGCTGAATGCCGAAGTCAATAATCTATTGAAGATCAATTGCTTCAAAATTCAATAAGAAGGCAGTATTTTAAGAACTTGTCAGTGGAATCCATCTGCTGTGTCAAATTCTGAACATTGTTTTTGGCCATATGCAAGCTGAGACAGCTTGTGATCTATTCTAAAATGTTGACACATGGTAGGAACCAGACCTGCTCCACAGGGATCCCCTTGGCTAAGTTTGTAAAGCACATTGGTTTCACACAGTAATGCAAATCACAACTCTTTTTATAGTAACTTGACATTCTGTGAAACACTGAAATTCAGTTGAGTTGCTTGATTTCACTTTTATTATGATACTTGACCAGATTTCAAGATGATAATGGATGAGGAAAGTATATCCAGTCTTGATCCATCTATACAAAGAGGTCCTACCATCATCCCTTTGTAGTATCCAGTTGTTTCTTCAGTGATTCCAGCATTTCTTCCTCTGAAGGTTATTCGACAAGTTGATCACTGTGTGAAGAATTTAATATTAGCTCCCTTAACTGTACCCTCTTCCAGCTTGAAGTTGTATCTCCTTATTCTATATCTGCAGTTCTGTACCTTTACCAATTTTGAGTAACACTTCTTTTCACATCTTATTGAAAACATCGGGTTCTTGACTATAAAAAGTTAACGGACAATTTAATTGAAATGTTTTAAGGTGATTAACTTAATAATGTAGATGGGAGTTATTTCTGCTGCCAGGAGAATCCAGGACAAGGGACAATATACAAAATTAGAGCTAGGCTGTTCAGGCATACTATGAGGAAGCGTTTCTTCACACAAAGTGTAGTGGAAATCTTGAATTCTTTCCACACCATCCCAAAGCAGTTAGGCCAAACTGAGTGGCTTTTCAAAGTTCTGAGTATTTAAGGAATATAAAACTTATGTGGCTAAATAGAGTTAAGGGACATACCAACCATGATTAAGCTGAAGGCTTGATTGGCCTATATTTCTACAACTGCAGGGAAGCTGAAACCCTTCCGTTGATTCAATGTGCTTGATTTAATTTGAAATTGGGTCACAGTTTTGTTTTCATTCGTGGGACATGGGTTTCACTGGCTGGCCAGCATTTATTGCCCATCCCTAGTTGCTCTTGGAGGGCACTTAAGAGTCAACCACATTGCTGTGGGTCTGGAGTCACATGTAGGCCAGACTGGCTAAGGACAGCAGATTTCTTCCTTTAAAGGATAGTAGTGAACCAGATGTTTTTTTTCTGATGATTTCATGGTCATCAGTGGATTCTTACTTGCAGATATTTTTTATTGAATTCAGTTTCCACCAACTGCCGTGGCGGGTTTCAAACCTGGGTCCCCAAAACATTTAATAATCTGGATTAATGGTCTTGATAATGCTGCCAGGCTATCAAAGTTAACTGAATGTTCCTTGGTTGAAGCTGATCTACACTTTTGGGGGAATAAAATGAGCTTTAATATACATTTAGCCTGTCCTATACACTATGCTTTTGCTAATGTTAAAAATGGAAGTTGTTGAATTCACCAGCACAAAATTACTTGCCTGGACAATGAGCACAAAATAGTCCCTTGGAAAAAGGAATCAAAAATCTGTGGCAAACTTTCCCAGCAACCAGTGTGCGGCTTTCACATGGGCTCTGCTGACCTAAAATACTCCCTTCTATCTTTTGCGGTAACATGTTTCTCTTGAACGTAAGAAATAAGAGCAGAAGTAGGCCAAACGGCCCTTCGAATTTGCCCTGCCATTTAATAAAATCAAGGCTGATCTCCTGCTGCAACTCTCCTTCCCTACCTGCTCCCTGTATCCCTTGTTTCACAACCCTCAGAATGAGGAAATGTTTTCTCATCTTTATAATCAATACCAGACAATCACTTGCAATGTATTCTCTTCCAGCCCCTGCACCATTACCTTTGGAGTTCCCCAAGGATCTTTTCTTGGCCTCTCCTATTTTTCATGTACACTTGTTATGATATCATCTGAAAGCGGAGCGTTAGTTTTGACATGTATGCTGATGACATCCAGCTCCACCTTGCCACTACCTCATGATTGCCCAATTAGATTCCTGGTTCAACATCATTCCTGGATCAGTAAAAACTTCCTCTAATTAAATATTTGGAACACTGAAACCATTGTTCTTAGTTGCAGCTCCAAACTCTGTTTCGTAGCTACTGACTCCATCCCTCTCTCTGGCAACTGTCTGAGATTAAGCTGTAATGTTTTTCCTCAAGATTAGCTTCTAACCTCATTTCTGCCATTATTAATTATGCCTATTTCCACCTCTGTAACTTTACCCTCCCTGTCTCAGCTTTTCTGCTGCTGAAACCTTCACTCATGCTTTTGTTATTTCCAGACTTGATTATTCCAATACACTTCTGGCTCCCACATTCTACCCTCCTTAAATTTTAAGATGATCTAAAAATCTTCTGCATGTGTCTTAACTTGCACCAAGTCCTGTTCTATTGCCCCTCTGTTTGCTGATGTACATTGACAGCAACATCTTGGTATAAAAATTCTCATCCTTATTTTCCAGTCCCTCTGAGGCCTTGCCCCCACCATATTTCTCCAATCTTTAATCCCACATGTTCCAAGTTATATGTGCTCCTCTCATTCAGACCTCTTGAGCAGTCCTGATTTTAATCACACCATTTTTGCTGGCTGCGCCATCAGTTGCTTAAACCCAAAGCTTGGGAATATCATTCCTAGATTTCTCCTCCTTTTCTACCTCACTTTCTTCCTTTAAAACACACTTATTTGACCAAGCTTTTAGTAATCTGACCTCGTATTTCCTGTGTGGCTTGGTGTCTTATTTATTTTATAATGCTCTTGTGATGCTTTACTATGCTAAAGGTGGTACATATAAATCTAAATTATCAAAATAATAAGTTATTGTTCTAAATTATCAATCCTAATCTTGAGACTGTGCCCTGCTCCACCATTTCCCAGCCAGTGCCTATCACATCAAGCCTCTATAGAATTGTGTACTTTTCAATGAGATCGCCTATCGTTCTTCTACACTCTGCAGAATACAGGCCTAATTTACATAGCTTCATCATAAGACAACAGTCCCATCCTAGGAACGTTCACTGTTCTGCCTCCTATGTAACTTTATTTTTCCTTGGATATGGAGATTAAAACTACGCGTAAATTACTCTGGATGTGATCTTACTAAAACACAATGTAATTCCAATTGAAATCATAGTGTGATGGTAAAATCTAGTTACTGGCAAAAATCCTGTCTATTGCACTATTCTGAATTTTATTCCCATTTGTTTTGACAGAATCACAGGGGGTGGTGAATATAAAAAAAATGGCTGGAAGTGAAAAATCGCATGAACTGCAGCATCACCGCCCAAGGATGCAGAAAGAACAGCAGAATGGTAATGCCACAGGTAAGGCATTGTCTCTGGAGGTTGCTGTTGCATCAATTAATTTTCCTTTTAAACATCCAGTAATTTTCACTGCTGAAATCAAACTGGTGCAAACAATTTACTTCAACTTCCTTAATTAAAATATTTTGCCCTTGTTTGATTTGAGCTGGTGATCACAACAGTGCAATGGAATTAATTCTCATCAGAGATGCAAGTATTAACTTGGGATACCGAAGTGTTTAAGTCTGTTTTAGTGCTCCTTACATTCTGGGCTGGCCAGCTCCCATGTCAGTGTTTGTTTACTTCGAACAAATATTCAGATTGATATCAGTAGCAAACATTAATGTAGAAATGGGCCAGTTATGTAGTTATCATCTTTTTTGTTTCCTCTCACGAGAGTGCTGACTCATACAGGGACATTTGCACCAGGTGATCTTGGTTACTTTTCAAACTGCTTTGGGTCACACAAGAAATGACCATCAGCACGTTTTGACTGGATAATGGGGCTCTAGATCTATCAGTCTTTATATAACCTGACATCCACATGTGTGTTTTATGGTGATCTGGGTAAGGACCCTTGCATTTTGTTTCCCCTTCAGTCTAAAAATCTGAACTGACCATCCTACTGAAATGGCAGGATAAGAGAGGCCAGTTGATCTCTATTAACTTGGCACAGAATTTGGTTTTAATTACTATTATCTTTTAATCTTATCCCATGCCAAGCACTTTAAATATAAAGTGTTGATGACACCACCTGATAGTCCAAGGTTTTGGGTCTGCTTCCTCATGCTATACCCAAACAATGGCCATGCTTGAGGCTCCGCTATGTGAGAAATCTTGGATGCAATTTTCTCTTCTGTTTTCTATGCTTCCCTTAGCCAACTTTGCAATTCCAGATTTTTGAAATAAAAACATATTTAGTTCCAGTTGTAAAATTGTTGATCAAATTTTTTTTTGTGTGGGGTGAAGGTGTGGTTGGTGCAATGCTGCCACTTGCACATTCATTTTCAACTCTCATCACAGGTGAAAATATCACACTTTTTAAAATATTTTCAGATCTCTTGACACTGAATGAGAGGAAACTGAGGGATCAAGTGGAGAGGGAGACCATTGTTTTATGGAGGCGACCTATCATCACTCTGCAATACTTTCTTTTGGAAACCACTGTAAACTTAAAAGAATGGGCATTAAGGTAAGAAATTGCATATTTTACCATGAGGCTGTTGAGAAGTTGGCTAACATCTCAACTTACAAGATGATCAAAGGATTGGATAGGGTGGACAGTGAGAGCCTTTTACCTCGGATGGTGATGGCTAACATACGAGGGGACATAGCTTTAAATTAAGGGGTGGTAATTATAGGACGGATGTCAGAGGTAGGTTCTTTACTCAGAGGGTAATAAGGTCGTGGAATGCCTTGCCTGCAGCAGTTGTGGACTCACCAACTTTAAGGGCGTTCAAATGGTCAGTGGATAGGCATATGGATAACATTGGAATAGTTTAGGTTAGAGGGTCATTAGATTGGTTCCACTGGTCGGCGCAACATCGAGGGCCGAAGGGCCTGTACTGCGCTGTAATGTTCTATGTTTTCTGAACTTCTAAAAATACTCGTTCAATTTTTTAATAAGAAATTCAACTCAAATTCCATTCCTGTGATATCTGGTTCACAGGTCACACATCTTCATGTATATTTCATGCCCTTTGAACACAGCTTTTACACTTGTAATAAATTTAAGGAATACTTTGTGTCCTGGAGCTACCTTTGAATCTAGTCCAGCTGTTTAAGTACAGCAACAACACTGGTACCTACCCAGCAAAATGGGAACTTGCCCCGGTATGTCCTGTCCACAAAAAGTAGTCATGATGTGGGTATTGTTTGCTGGAGCTGAGAGAGAGAGAGAGAGAGACAGAGCTAAGATTTTACCTGTTAAAAACCTGTTTAAAATAAGTTTAAAGCACTTTACTCTTTGTAGAACTGTTTAAAGCATTTATTTATTGTATTTACTGCTTTAAGAATTCTGAGGGTGTGGTGAAAAGGCATTTGTGGACCAGCCTGCTTAATTATCAAGGGGCCACACGGTGAAGCCTTCCATTGTTTGCTGGAGCTGAGAGAGAGAGAGAGACAGAGCTAAGATTTTACCTGTTAAAAACCTGTTTAAAATAAGTTTAAAGCACTTTACTCTTTGTAGAACTGTTTAAAGCATTTATTTATTGTATTTACTGCTTTAAGAATTCTGAGGGTGTGGTGAAAAGGCATTTGTGGACCAGCTTGCTTTAAATCAGCGCCAGGTTTAAAAGGAGGCCTGGTGTAGACAGCGGGCAGCGTCTGAGCGGGCAGCGGAGTGAGGGGGAAGCAGAGTGAGTTAATAGGGCTTAATATCAAAAAGGGCTGGAGGGAAAAAAGGCCAGGTGAGTTTGTTTGAAAAAAAACAAGGAAAAAATTTTTTCAAAACTACTACAGCAAGAAACAAGGAAAAAAAATTTTTTTCCCATAAAAAATTACAGTGAATAATGGAGGGGCATGTGATGTGTGGTTTGTGTATGATGTGGGAACTGGCAGACCCCAGGGTCCTTCCCAGTGACCATGTCTGCAGTAAGTGCAGGTTGCTGGAGGAGCTCCAGCTCAAGGTGGATGAGCTGGCCTCTGAGCTACAGACACTGAGGCTCATCAGGGGGAGAGAGGGTGCCCCTAGACTGGCTAAATCTAAGGGTCAGGGACAAAAGGGGGCTGCTGGGAGGAGGAGGAAGGGGGGTGAGGAGCAGAGGCCTCAGCCTCTTAATCTGCATAACAGGTTTGAGGTTCTTGCTTCCAGTCTGGAAGAGGACGAGGCAGGTGAGGTTGGTGAGCAAACTGCACACGGTACAGTGATGCAGCAGGACATAGGCAAAGAGAAGGGGAAAAGGAACGTAGTAGTGATTGGAGATAGTGGGGTGAAGAGTATTGACACTGTCCTTTGTCACAATGACAAAGTGCACAGAAGGGTGTGTTGTCTGCCTGGTGCTCGGGTACAGGATGTCACAGCTGGGCTGCAGAGGAACCTGGAGTGGGAGGGTGAGAACCCGGTCGTTGTAGTACATGTGGGTGCCGGCGACGTAGGCAAAGTGCGGACTGAGGATCTGCGGAGGGAGTATGAGAAGCTGGGAATGGAATTAAAAAGTAGAACCGACAAGGTGGTCGTCTCTGGGCTACTGCCTGAACTGAGTGCAGACGGGCGTAGGGTTGACAGGATAAAGGAAGTGAATGGGTGGCTCAGGGATTGGTGTGGGAGGAATGGGTTCGAATTTATGGGGCATTGGCACCAGTATTGGGGTAGGTGGGACTTGTTCGGGCGGGATGGGGTTGGTCTGAATCGTGCTGGGACCAGAGTGTTGGCGAATCGAGTAAAGAGGACTGTAGACAGGGCTTTAAACTAATTAGGGGGGGGGAGGGTGCGAGGGTAGGTGACGCTACGAGGTCTAAAGTTAAGGATAGGGTACAGGTAAGGGAAGAGGCCGAGGATGTCCCAATTGGTGGCGTTACGGCAAATAGGGTCCAGGTGAAGGCTGGGATGAAAGCGCTTTATCTGAATGCACGAAGCATTCGGAATAAAGTGGATGAGCTGGTGGCGCAGATCGACACAAATGGAAACGATCTGGTGGCCATTACAGAGACGTGGCTGCAAGGTGACAGGGACTGGGAGATGAATGTACAGGGCTATCAAGTGTTTAGGAAGGATAGGCAGGAGGAAAGAGGGGGTGGCGTAGCTCTGCTGATTAAGGATAGTATCAAGGTGGTAGCAAGGGATGATATCGGAGCCAAAGAGCAGAACGTGGAATCGTTGTGGGTGGAGATTAGGAACAGCAAAGGGAGGAAGACGCTGGTGGGTGTCGTCTGTAGGCCCCCGAATAATGATCTGGAGGTGGGGCGGGCTGTTAACACGCAAATAAGTGCGGCGTGCAGGAATGGGACGGCAGTAGTTATGGGAGATTTCAATCTGCATATTGATTGGTCGACCCATGTTGGACGAGGTGGGCTCGAGGAGGAGTTCTTGGAATGCTGCCGGGATAATTTCCTTGAACAGTGTGTGTTGGAGCCGACGAGGGAGCAAGCTATCTTGGATCTGGTGCTATGTAATGAGGCGGGTAGAATTAGGGACCTTGCGGTGAAGGATCCTCTTGGAGAGAGTGATCATTGTATGGTGGAGTTTCTGGTGCAGATGGAGGAGGAGAAAGTGGGTTCCCGGACGCGCGTCCTTTGTTTGAATAGAGGGGAGTATGGTAGGATGAGAGAAGAATTGGCGAATGTGGACTGGGGGAATGTGTTGGAAGGTAGGTCTGCTGAGGAGCAGTGGAGGATCTTTAAGGAGATCTTTCTTGGTGCTCAGCAGAAATTTATTCCGATGGTTAAAAAGGACAGTAGGAAGAGAGGTAATAAGCCGTGGATAACGAAGGAGGTGAAGGAAAGTGTTAAATTAAAAGCGGAGGAATTTAGAGTAGCTAAGAGCAGTGGGCGAGAAGAGGATTGGGAAAGGTTTAAATGTCAACAAAGATTGACAAAGAAGTTGATAAAGGAGGGTAGGAGAAGCTATGAGGCTGGGCTAGCACTTAATATAAAAAAGGATAGCAAGAGTTTTTATAAATATATAAAAAGGAAGAGGCTGGCTAGGGTGAACGTTGGTCCTTTAGAGGATGAGAAAGGGGAGCTAGTGGTAGGGGATGGGGATATGACGAAGGTCTTGAATAACTTTTTTGTTTCTGTCTTCACGGAGGAGGACGTGAATAATTTGCCGGGTGTTAGCGATGGAAAGGTGGTAGGAATGGAGGGTCTTAATGACATTACTGTTACTAGAGAGGTGGTGCTCGACAGACTGGAGGGGCTGATTGTGGACAAGTCCCCAGGACCGGATGGAATGCATCCGAGGGTTCTGAAAGAAATGGCGGAGGTGATAGTGGATGCCTTGGTGGTTATTTTCCAGACGTCGCTGGATTCTGGGGAAGTGCCGGAAGATTGGAAAACGGCTAATGTTACGCCGTTGTTTAAGAAGGGTGCCAGGCAAAAGGCGGGGAATTATAGGCCGGTTAGTTTAACGTCTGTGGTAGGTAAAATGTTAGAATCCATCATTAAGCAGGAAATTGCGAGGCATCTTGAAGGGAATTGCTTGATAGGGCGGACGCAACACGGTTTCATTAAAGGGAAGTCGTGTCTGACAAATTTACTGGAGTTCTATGAGGATGTGTCTAGGGCAGTGGATAGAGGAGAGCCGGTGGATGTGGTCTTTCTGGATTTTCAGAAGGCGTTTGACAAGGTACCTCACAAGAGGTTATTGCAGAAGGTCAGGGGACATGGAGTTGGGGGTAGGGTGTTAGCGTGGATAGAGGATTGGTTGTCAAATAGGAGGCAGAGAGTGGGGGTCAATGGGTGCTATTCGGATTGGCGGATGGTGACTAGTGGGGTGCCCCAGGGGTCGGTGCTGGGGCCTCAGCTATTTACCATTTATATAGATGATCTGGAGGAGGGAACCGAGTGCAGGGTGTCGAAATTTGCTGATGACACCAAGATTGGGGGAACGGCAAATTGTGCGGAGGGTGTGGAGAGTCTGCAGAAGGATCTAGATAGGCTGGGCGAATGGGCCAGGAAATGGCAAATGGAATTTAATGTTGGCAAGTGTGAGGTGGTCCACTTTGGTAGGAAGAATGGTAGGAAGGACTATTACTTACGTGGCGAAAAACTGCAGCAGGCGACGGTGCAGAGGGACCTCGGGGTCCTTGTGCATGAGTCGCAAAAACCCAGCTTGCAGGTGCAGCAGGTGGTCAGGAAGGCGAATGGGATGCTGGCCTTCATAGCGAGGGGGATTGAATATAAAAGTAGGGAGGTCTTGCTGCAGCTGTATAGGGCATTGGTGAGGCCGCAGCTGGAGTACTGTGTGCAGTTTTGGGCGCCGCACCTGCGCAAGGATATTTTGGCCCTGGAGGGAGTGCAGAGGAGGTTTACTAGGCTGATACCGGAGTTGAGGGGATTGAGCTATGAGGAGAGGCTGAATAAACTAGGCTTGTACTCGTTAGAGTTTAGAAGAATGAGGGGAGATCTCATTGAGACGTATAAGATGATGAATGGGATGGATAGGATAGAGGTGGAGAGACTCTTCCCGCTCAAAAAAGACAGTAGGACTAGGGGGCACAGCCTCAAGATAAAGGGGAGGCGGTTTAGAACGGAGTTGAGGAGGAACTTCTTCACTCAAAGGGTGGTGAATCTCTGGAATTCTCTGCCCGTTGAAGTGGTGGAGGCTGCCTCGCTAAATATTTTTAAGAAGCGGGTTGATGGGTTTTTGATAAGAGAAGGGATTAAGGGTTATGGGGAGAGGGCGGGAAAGTGGAACTGAGCCACGACAGATCAGCCATGATCTTATTGAATGGCGGGGCAGGCTCGAAGGGCTAGATGGCCTACTCCTGCTCCTATTTCTTATGTTCTTATGTTCTTATGTATGCCGGCGTTGGACTGGCGTAAACACAGTAAAAAGTCTGACAACACCAGGTTTTAGTCCAACCGATTTATTTGATAATAGACTCACAAGCTTTCGGGGACTGTAGAACAAATCCAATCTAGCCAGTTATAGCTACAACGCATAGCAATGTGTTGACTTTCATAAAACTAAAAGAAAAACCTGTCCAGATTAATTTTTACACCTGCTCTGGCCACAGCTGATGTTATTGCTGAGCAAGCCAGACATTCCCCCCAGTGAAGTATGTCCTGCAGATCTTAAACCCTTTTTAATTGTGAAAACAAGGAAAAACCTTGTTTTCGCAATTAAAGAATCTTTTAAGATCAGCGAGATACTCACTGATCTTAAAAGCATAGAACGATCCCCCAAAAAAAAATGCTTGGTCACAAGTATTTTTGGTAACAACCCCTTAGATTTCTACCCATAAAAATCCCATCAATTATTACCCAGGACAAGGGATTGTTTCCACTTTAATAAAAGTACACTTCACAACTTTTCACTTGCACCCATTCAGATATAGAATTCCGAAAGGAGGTTCAGAAATAAATTGCTTCCTAAAAACAAAAGGCAGGATTTTCTGGTCCCATTTGCCCCAGGACTGGTAGGTAATTCCCACTCAATCAATGGACCTTTTTGTTTGTCCATCAAATTCTCCATCCTGCCAGTGACAATTTTAGTGGCGGGTGATGCAGGAAATTTTGAACCAAGGGCTCTTCTGGCTTAACAATGGGTGGCTGCTTCCGAATCAAAACCTTCACAGCTTCTCAGCATCCAACATGAAGGAAATTGTCTTCAGGGCTTTCCCCCACAGCAACTCCACTCCAGCTAAATATCCCTTTCCTTAAGTATCTTTTCCCCTTTGATATTAGATTCCATTGTCATTAAACACCCCTTTAAATTCAGAGTTTTCTGTTTTGCCTTTACTGTCACGTCAATAAAATTTAATATACATTCCCCTATTTACATATGTGGAACAAAGAACAAAAACAGCCCGGGAAACAGGTCCTTCGGCTCAACGAGCCCGCGCCGCCATTTTAATACTACCAGTGCCCCCCCTCCACCCATGACCCTTGTCTATTGTTTTTATGGCAATCCACATTGAGGGAAACTAATTTAGGGACAATTTATTACTTCCAATCAGCCTAATAGCACATCTTTGGGGTGTGGGAGGAAACCGGAGCACCCAGAGAAAACCCATGCAAGCATGGGGAGAATGCACAAACTCCCACAGACACTGGCCCAAATCCGTGTGTCTGCACAGCAAACAGTGATAGTCACTGAGCTGTCATGTTGCCCGGCATCTGGTCCAGTTTAAGCACACACTAACGACATGACGCACTAGGCCAATCTCGAACATTCAAGAGCAGCCCAAGTACGACCCATCGCATGTATGCCCCTCATTGGACAACAAGGCGGACCGACTTAAACCTGTGAATTAAAAGAGAAAAAACATTATTATTATGCCATATCCTTTTACATTACCAGGGACGTCCCAATGCTAATGAACCTTATTTAAAACAATCTCCTATATCCTCCCATCTCCAGCCCACTCATGTGCCTGTCTAAGTTACTCCTAAACAACTCCAGTGTGCCTGCCTCCACCACCTTACTTGGCAGAGCATTCCATACCCCCACTACCCTCTGTGTGAAAAACCTCCCTCTAATATCCATATTATACCTCTCCCCCCTCATCTTAAGCCCGTGGCCCCTCGTACTGTGTGTCTCTAACATAGGAAATAGCTTACCTCTGTTTACTCTATCTATACCCTTCATAATCTTGTACACCTCTATTGGATCCCTCTTCAGTCGCCGTCTTTCAAGGGAAAACAGCCCCAATTTGTTCAATCTTTCCTCATAACCCAGTCCTTCCATACCAGACAACATCCTGGTAAACCTCCTCTGCACTCTCTCCTGAGTCTCCACGTCCTTCCGGTAGTAAGGCGACCAGAACTGGACGCAGTTCTCTAAATGCGGCCTAACCAACATTCTGTACAACTGCAACATTAGACTCCAGCTCTTATATTCTATACCCCTTCCTATGAAGGTTAACATATCATAGGCTTTCTTCACAACCTTCTCCACTTGTACTGCCACCTTCAAAGACTTGTGCACTTGCACGCCGCCCCCCCCCTCCCCGTTTCACTGCGTTTCTATACTCCTTATGGGCTTACCCTTTATCACATAACCGCCCCCCCCACCAAACATTATTCCGGCCAAAATGCATCACCTCACATTTATCCGGATTAAACTCCATTTGCCATATATCTGCCCAATATACCAGCCTATCAATATCCCGTTGCGTTGCCAGACACTGCTCCTCACTGCCCGCCAATCCAGCCATCTTGGTGTCATCAGCAAATTTGCTGATCATACCACTTACTCCCTCTTCCAAGTCATTTATATATACTACAAAGAGAAGAGGTCCCAGTACTGAGCCCTGCGGCACACCACTAGTGACAGACCTCCAGCTAGAAAAGGACCCCTCCATTGCTTCTCTCTGTCTCCTCTTAGCAAGCCAGTTCTCAACCCATCTAGATACCTGGCTTTGTATCCCATGAGCCTTAATCTTTTCTACCAACCTACCATGAGGGACTTTGTCAAACGCCTTACTGAAATCCATGTAGACGACATCAACGGCTCGTCCTTCATCGACCGTTTTTGTCACCTCCTCCAAAAAATTCTACCAGATTCGTAAGGCAAGACTTCCCCTTTACAAAGCCATGCTGCATATCCTTAATCAGATCGCAACACTAAGTGCTCATACATCCTATCCCTAAGAATCCTCTCCATCAACTTGTCTGCCGCTGACGTCAAACTCACTGGCCTATAGTTACCCGGGTTATCCCTCCTACCCTTTTTAAACAACGGTACCACGTTCGCTATCCTCCAGTCCTCTGGGACCTCACCTGTGTCCAAAGAAGAGACAAAGATTTGTGTCAGAGGCCCAGCAATTTCATCTCTCGCCTCCCTAAGCAGCCTAGGATAAATGCCATCTGGCCCTGGAGATTTATCAGTTTTAATGCTACCTAAAAGCCCTAACACTTCTTCCCTCATAATCGATAGTTCCTTCAATTGGTCTACAGCTCCCTCGATGACCATACCAGACATCAAGCCCCTCTCCTTCGTGAATACTGATGCAAAGTATTCATTCAGGATCTCCCCCATTCCCTCAGACTCTAAGCACAATTCCCCTTGTCTGTCCCTGAGGGGACCAATTTTTTTTTTTCCCCCTAGCCACCCTTTTGTTCCTAAGATAGGAAAATCCAAAGGCATTTTACTCCTTAATCCTACCTGCCAAAGCCACTTCATGCCCCCTTTTTGCCCTCCTAACTCCCCTTTTGTGATCCCTCCTACTCTCTCTGTACTCCTCCACTGCTCTCTCCGTTCCCAGTTGCTTAGACCTGACATATGCCTCTCGTTTCTTCCTGACCAGGTCCTCTATATCTCTAGTGATCCACGGCTCTCTAATCCTACCTTTCCCATCCTTCCTCCTAACCGGCACATGCCTTTCCTGCACCCATTTCAGTTTTCCCTTGAAAGACTCCCACATACCTAACGTGGACTTGCCCTCCAACAGCCTATCCCAGTCTGTATCCCTAAGCTCCTGCCTAATCTGGCTGTATCTCACCCTCCCCCAATTTAGCACCCTCCTCTGAGGACAGCACTCATCTTTTTCCATTCGTATCCTAAAGTAGACAGAATTGTGGTCGTTATTAGCCACATGTTCACCTATTGCAACTTGAACCACCTGACCCGTCTCATTGCCCAGAACTAAATCCAGTATAGCCCCCTCTCTAGTCAGGCTATCTAGGGAGTGCAGAGGAGGTTTACTAGGCTGATACCGGAGTTGAGGGGATTGAGCTATGAGGAGAGGCTGAATAAACTAGGCTTGTACTCGTTAGAGTTTAGAAGAATGAGGGGAGATCTCATTGAGACGTATAAGATGATGAATGGGATGGATAGGATAGAGGTGGAGAGACTCTTCCCGCTCAAAAAAGACAGTAGGACTAGGGGGCACAGCCTCAAGATAAAGGGGAGGCGGTTTAGAACGGAGTTGAGGAGGAACTTCTTCACTCAAAGGGTGGTGAATCTCTGGAATTCTCTGCCCGTTGAAGTGGTGGAGGCTGCCTCGCTAAATATTTTTAAGAAGCGGGTTGATGGGTTCTTGATAAGAGAGGGGATTAAGGGTTATGGGGAGAGGGCGGGAAAGTGGAACTGAGCCACAACAGATCAGCCATGATCTTATTGAATGGCGGGGCAGGCTCGAAGGGCTAGATGGCCTACTCCTGCTCCTATTTCTTATGTTCTTATGTTCTTATGACCCTTCCAATACACATCTTACGAATTCCTCCCCATCCGAACCCCCAGCTCTAGGCACCTTCCAGTCCACCCCAGGGAGATTAAAATCTCCCACTACAACAACCCTGTTCTTCCTACACTTATCCAAAATGTCTCTACATATACCCTCTTCCACCAACCCTCCCCTGTCATGCCTAAAACACTTATACCCAGGAATATTTAGCTGCCAGTCCTGCCCTTCCTTTAACCACGTCTCCGTCACTGCCGCCACATCTAAATTTCTCGTGAACATGAAGGTCTTAAGTTCATCTGTCTTGTCACGCTCCTCGCCCTGTAAGGTGTGAAAGTTCTTCAAGTTTTTTTCAATTTGAATTCCCTATTGAAATTCAACAGTGAAACTGCACAGAAAATATAATCATGCAAATAAAAATATTCACCTCTCATAACACACCCTAGATTAATCTCAATATCGTAGGATTGAGAAAATTGGATTTTCAGCATTTGAGTGTTTTCCCCACTGTATTCATTATTTCTGCTCGATAAACTGGAATGTTTGGTTGCATATTATGTGCAGCTGAAATACTCAGCTGATTGTAAAAATAGTGATTAACTACATTCTTGATTGCGATGATATACAGTATAGCACAGAAGGCTGTGTGGCCCTCATTTCTGTTTGCCGTGTAAAAAGTATTCTTGTCTAAACTTGTTGTTTCGTTGCATTCATTTTTCTTTCATCTTTTTGTCTTTTTTTTA
This sequence comes from Carcharhinus amblyrhynchos, assembly GCF_965287045.1. Taxonomy (NCBI): domain Eukaryota; kingdom Metazoa; phylum Chordata; class Chondrichthyes; order Carcharhiniformes; family Carcharhinidae; genus Carcharhinus; species Carcharhinus amblyrhynchos. Next base: position 6,621,588 of record NC_137346.1, on the reverse strand, counting down.
CCTACAAGGACAATTTACAACTAACTGATATCTCTAAGAAAGCAGGTTATGAACTGTCTTTTTCTCTCCTATCTCCTCTTCCAAGGCAAATCGCCTTATCTCTTTGTTTTCTTCATCTTGAGTTGTCTTTGAGATCCAGAACTTGATAAATTGGCAAATCACATTTACTATCTGTAACATAAGAACCGAAAGCTCTTTATACAATCTGACCAAGTATTCCAAGCAATCAGTTTTCTTATTTGCTGCATCTGTGGTACAGTATGTTAGTCAACGTGATGTGACATTGGTTTCTTGGTAACAATACTAATTTGAGATTTTGTTATGAAACATCAGTGAAGTTTCAGGGTTACAATGCATTAACCATCAAAATTGAAAATAGTTGAATAAAATTAACAGTTTGGCGATCCCAATGTTAGGTTTTATAATCTGGACCATGAGAGAAAGAGAAGAGAGGGAAGTGAGGGCTTCCAGCTTTGAGGTTCTGGGGGTGGTGGGGAGGCTTGAGGAATGTTAATGTGGGACAGTGAATAAAATAAGTTTTGCCTATTATCTAATGATCTAGTGCTTTCTTTCTCCCCTGCCTACTTTTTCCTTCCCAGCCAAACAAGTGAACAGAATCATTCACTTTCAGAACATTTACAGTTTAATGGAGTTGCATGCTTTTTTTTCAGATTGTGGCAACGACGACAGTTGGTTGTCTTCACCCTTTTGTTGTTGGCCGTATCAACAATTGCCTACTATGTTGAAGGTGGGCATCAGCAGGTGAGCTCAGTGGTGATAACTGGCCTGTTGTTAACTATCAGGTTTAATTGAACGAGTAATATTTGAGGTAAGAGGATTGTTGGAAATGTATAGCAGGCTGATCTGCATCTGAAAAACAAATCTGGTCAAAGTTCAATTGTCCTTCATCAGAATTGATTTGGGTTTCAATGCAAATCTTAGGCTAGGATTTCTAGTCCCACTAAAGTCTATGGTGTTTTGTATGGCTTACCTGTTCTGCCACGGGGGGGCAGGTCACCTTCAGACTGGAAAATCCTGCCCTTAGTGTTTTTTTTTATGGACTAGTTTCATTACGTATATCATGTACTGTGCCATAAAATTATAAGGAATAGGCCATTTAATGTATTGAGCCTGCTCCTCCATTCAATAAGATCACGGTTATGAAATTCATTTTACATCGCTGTTAAAGGGATTAACATGGGCATTTGAAATGACAGTATGACACAGCATCTTTTATTTTAGTTGTGCTGTATCATGACAACCAGCAGCCAATTTATATTGTACATTAAACATATTTGTTTACAAATACAAATTTCAGATGCAGAAAGGAAAAAATAATTTTTAAAAAAGTAAACTTTTAAATCATTCTTCCCATTGCCCTTTCTCATCTACCTGTAGAGTTTTTAAAACCCAGGTATGTTATCTTCTGTCCTGATTTCTCACATTGATGGTTTCTGTGGGCCTTGGGCGATTATCCCTTTAAGGCCAACATAGTAGAAGAGGGTCACTTGGCTTGAGGGAACAATTGGGACTGAGTGGGTAATCATTCTGTAATGTAATCTTGGGCAGAAGACAATCTGAAGACTTCAGAAGACATCCAGAAGACTGGGGAATTAGGGGGGCTGCTGGCTTCTGTACAGTTTTTTCCTAATTAAGTACCTTTTTTTGTGTTTGAGAAGTCTGTGAATGTGCATCTTTACATTGACAATGAGGATAAAATGTTATTGATGACACTGCCTGTGGCTCAACCCTAATGAGTGTCTTGTTTTAATCAAATTCTGAAGAAAAGAAATATTCAGTGGAAAGCCTGTCATTGGGCGAATAGACCCATTTGAGATGTTGAGGTATTGCCACACTCTGAAGGACAGATGCTAACCTGAAATAAGAGAAAATACCTCTCAGAAGCAAGAACTATGACTTTGAGTTTAAGGAAAATAAACTTGAGTTGAGAGAAACAGAGTTGCTGCAAAATCTTTAAAAAAATAAAGTGAACACAAAAAAGCAGTATTTTAAGTGGGAAAAAAAGAAGAAATTCACTGGGGAGCTAGCAGCTAGAAAACTCATATCTTTGCATGGAAAAAGAAGGAATTTGGATCTAAGTCAAAGACTTGCTGCAGTTAAACAAGTGCTTGTTTATGAAAGCATGCTACAGCTTTCAGAGTTTAAAAAAAGCCAGAATGAGACACTCTGTACCTGCATTGATACATTTGTAATATTCACCTGCAAAGTGAAGCCAACCATATCCAAGCAATTACAGCTTGTCTAGGAGGGAAGATTACTACATAGTCTTAAAGTGGTGGCAATTCACTTGAGCTGACAACTGCAAGAAGGAACAAATGACAATCAACAGGAAAATTGGTGAAGACTTCAAGGAAGAGTCAACAGACAACCTCAGGAGGCAATGAAAGACCCCAGAAGGAGGGCTCTAAAACACACTAAATGACCAAATGAAGGACAGCGAGAGAATTACAGAATGGAAATAAGTCAACACTTCGTCAGGGACGAACCTGACTAACAGTGAAGTCTAAAAGGGTTTAGTTGAATTTAAGACGAGTAGAATAGAAGGTTCCATTTTTTGAAATGTGTATGTTCAGTAAGAGTATGATGGATCTGGAAGAAATGCAGAAATTAAAGATCTAAAAAGAAACTAGGAACTACTGAACATAAAGAGGAATTGGCAAAATGAATTAAAGCTTGAGGAAAGACATTAAAACAATTGGATGAAATAACTGACAGCAAACTTGGAAAAAAGAATGGCAGAAAATTGTAGGAGCACTTTGAGAAAATGGAGAATTAACTGAACTCTTTGAAAAAGCAACCAGAAGATAAGAGCAAGTTCAGTGAAGAATTGAATCAGATGAATAAGAGGTTGAAGAAAGGAAGCATGCCAATGAGAAATTAACAAGAAAGGGAAAAAAAGTGAAATTGACAGCAGAATCAGCAATTCAGACAGAAAAAACTGAGATTACATGCCAGAACAAGATTGCTGAATTTGTCACACAAGTGGGAAAGCCACAAATCAGGACAGAACAGTTCCATGCAAGACTATATTTAGAACTGTACATAGTTAAAGCCTACAAAAAGTGTTTATGTTTGAACACAAAACTCATCACTGAGCCATCAGCACTGCAACAAAAAAAATCCCATATCAAGCACAGATTTGTCTGTGGCATGACGTGTAGGCATGTATGCTGCATTGTCTAGTGTAGTCAGCCTGGTGATGTTTGAAATGAAGCATAGTTACAAAGTCAGGTACTAGTGACTGTTTATTGAACCTCAATCCTGCAAGTATTGATGCCTTCAGAAAGGAGGAAGTTAGAAAAGAAGCAGTTTGTTTCCAAATTAAACATGATTACTATTGCAACAACTCTGAGCATGCCGTGTGTTAACAGGAGAGGGGTGGCACCCATCCGCGCACTCCAGCCCTGAATGGAGCAGCACTCCACACTGACCGGAGTTGGCTTTTCCAGGCCAACCAGTGATCCGTGGTGCTGGGGTATCGTTACTTTTAGGCAGGATTCTAACTTGGAGGCGTTCAGTCATAATCCAAATTAATCCTAATTCCAAATTAAACTTGGTCATCTTCAAATTCTGTTTCACGACATTGACAATGAGCAGGTTTTCTAGGATATCGATGAATGCTTCACACACCTGGAATGTATTAACGAACAAAGAACAAAATCAGCCCGGGAAACAGGCCCTTCGGCCCAACGAGCCCGCGCCGCCATCTCAACACCACCAGTCCCCCTCTCCACCCATGACCCCTGTCTAATGTTTTATGGCCATCCAGATTGAGGGAAACTGATTGGCAGGAATAAATTGTCCCTAAATCAATCAGCCTAACAGCACATCTTTGGGGTGTGGGAGGAAACCGGAGCACCCGGAGAAAACCCACGCAAGCATGGGGAGAATGCGCAAACTCCCACAGACACTGGCCCAAATCCATGTGTCTGCACAGCAATCAGTGATAGTCACTGAGCTGTCGTCTTGCCCAGTATCTTGTTCAGTTGAGGCACACACTAATGACATGAAGCACTAACAACCAAGAACAGTCCCAGTACGACCCATCGCGTGTATGCCCCTCGTTGGACACGAAGTGGACCGACTTAAAACCTGTGAATGAAAAGAGAAAAACATTATTATCATACCATTACCATCATTTACATTACCAGGGACGTCCCAATGCTAATGACCCTTATTTAAAACAATCTCCTATATCCACCCATCTCCAACCCAGTCATGTGCCTGTCTAAGTTACTCTTAAATGACTCTAGCGTGTTTGCCTCCACCACCTTACTTGGCAGAGCATTCCATACACCCACTACCCTCTGTGTGAAAAACCTCCCTCTAATATCTGTGTTGTACCTCTCCCCCCTCACCTTAAGTCCATGGCCCCTTGTCCTATCATTGACAAGCTGAGGTCTCTTGCTAAACTTTCAAAACAAACATTTGCCATGCTGATTATTATGGGATGGAGCATTTAAGATGTTTAAATTAGTACATTGGAGTGGCACTGTGACATAATGGTTAGCAATGCTGCCTTAATGCCTGGGACATGGTTTAATTATGGCCTTGGGTGACTGTGTGGAGTTTGCATGTTCACCCCTTGTCAACATGGGTTTCCTCCAGGTGCCCCAGTTTCCTCCCACAATCCAAAGATGTGCAGGTTAGTTGGACTGGTCATGCTAAATTGCCCCTTAGTGCCCAAGGATATGTAAGTTAGGTGGATAGCCATGATAAATGTGCAAAGTTACAAGGATCAGCTGGGGAATTGGCTTGGGTAAAGATGCACTTTTCTGTTTGTGGCTTATCCAGTTCAGTGCACTTTCAACTTTGTTGGAGTGAGAAATTTCTTTACAAGTGACTGTGGAGTTTTTAAATAGCACTTGAAAATGTAGCTTTTGTTCTGCTTAGTTTTAATACTGATTTTGCAACAGATTAGATGCACTTTTTCAAAATATATTTTTATTGAGGATTTTTTCCCATTTTTACAAACAATGGAATGAACCCTTAAGAATTGGTACAGTACTGCATAACCATTTTTCCAAAGATACATACAGAAACATTTCATTACGATTGGTTTGGAATATAATCACTTGCAATTTGTAGTAATCAGTGCCTCCCTTCATATGACTAATGAAAGGATTACAGAGTGGGGAATATCAGGATAAAGCCATGAGCACATAATACACCCTTGTCCACAGGATAACAAGGACTGACTACATAGCACAGCGGAGCCCCTGGGGTCAAATACAGCCAATCAGAACATGAAACAGTGCCCCAAAACCTCCAAACAATGAAAGCAAATCACAGAAAGAGGGGAACATCAGGAAACAGCCTCAAACCCATGTATGCCCTGACAGGATAATGGGAGCAGAGCTTTCAGCCTCATGGGAAAAGTGCAGGTAAAACAGAGCCCAGGTATCTAATCAAATAGTTAAAGCAGGATACCTTCATTCAGGCGACCTAAACCTATAATAAAATCTCCATGCCTCTCAGTACAAATTTTCAAAATGGCTGCTACCCTTGCCTACACAGCCAAAGAAAATAAAGAATATGGACACAGAATAAGCCACACTTAGGCTTGCCACAAAATAAGTCTTACTCATCTCCAGCCACACCGGAAGTGCTGCTTGTATCCCACCATCAGCTGAAAAGTTTAACCCATTTTCCCCATTGAGACCCCACCAACTGGAAGAAAAAAAGTTGTCAGGACACCCACAGATGGGATATCTCAGTGAAAGATACAATCCTCCCCTTCCTGACAAGATTAGGGAAAGCCCGTGGGATCAAATATAATAAATTGGAGCCTATATCAGTATCTTGTCCCAGATAATGAAAGAAAATGTCGGAGGGAGAAGGACACCAGGATAAGACCAGAGACGCAAGATGTGGTTCGATAGTGTTCACTCTCATATGCAGGATATCGAGAACGTAGCTACACAATCTCTTGGAAGAAACTCAGATAATGCAGAGCCCCAGTATTTGGATTCACACTCAGATCTTGTAAACAGGGCACAACCTGCCCCTGAGAAACCTAAACCTGATGAGCTTAAAATTTTTTAAATGTCATTTATTAGCAAGTAAGCTTACATTAACACTGCAATGAAATTACAGTGAAAATCCCTGAGTTGCCACACTCTGGTGCCTGTTTGGGTACACTGAGGGAGAATTTAGCATGACCAATGCACCTAACCAGAACATCTTTTGGACTTTGGGAGGAAACCAGAGCGCCCGGAGTTTACCCACGCAGACACTGGACAATGTGCAGATTCCACACAAAAGGAGAGTTGTCCAGAAGTCGCAAAAAGGGGGCATCTCAGGAGGGCAGTGTACTCTCTCCTCTAGTATATTTTCCACAGGGTCTAGGAACAGATAATCAAAATAGCTACTGCGCTAATCTATGTTAATAGATAAACGTAGGACAATGTCACAATTGAAAGGCTGACACTGGGAGGACACATGCCACACTTGGGTTTCAAACGAAACAAGCTTCCCTGTCTCCAGTTACACCTGAGTGGCTATTCAGGCCCCACCGTCAAGGGAATTCCAGCCATTTCCCCATCAAGGAAGCCCTAACAACAGGAGTCATTGTTCAGACATCCACATTCAAGACATCTCAGGGGAGAACAAGAATTTCCTCCTGTCACTGTGATGATGTGCTCACCTAAGACTCCAAGCACCAAAATGACAAATAATTGTCACAATCCATTCAGCCAAGGAAAATATAGGGAACCAATCCAAAAAGCGTGAGACAACCAGGGATTCCCCAGCCATGCTTGGGTGTGCACCTGCATATATTTCCCCTAACTCCAGCTGTACTGGAGACACCAGAGACAATAAAACCCAGTCTTTTCCAGGATGCCTGTATCTTCACGGGAGACCAATAAGGATTCTTTAACCCAAACTAACAAAAAAAAGTGACAGCGTCAGTTTTAAAGGTGGTTTTCCTCACCCACTGTGAGGCCCTATCTCTATGCTTGCCCACCATCTTGCTGTGTCGTTGCTCATGTTATTGGTAATTAAAGTAAAGGATCCCATATAATGTAAACCGCCATTTATGAATGCCAGGATTATAATACAAAAAAAGACTCACAACCCTAATGCCACATAACCAATCCAGCATGATCTCCAATAGAACGTAGAGGACCCATTATAGCCCTCAAGCAAAGAATGTAGCTCGGCATTACAAACACTAGACCTCGAGTTTGGATTTGTCACAGGGCCAGAAGCAGGTTGGGCAGACACCCTTACCTACCCAGCTTCCCCATTGCCACATGGAAAGACCAAGATTGAATGTAAACATCGACACATCTTAAACTAAGATCTCTTGTTCCACCACCAGAGCGTACAGTGGATGAATCCTATTATAAATAAATGGATAAACCTGGCTTTCAAAGTATAACAGGATGACTGGCAACACACATCTCAGTGAAATTAGATCAAACACCCTTATCAGGGTAAAATACAAATTACAAAATCATGATTATAATTGCCAGGGGAGTAATTCCGGATTAATGATGAACTGCAGGATAACATAGCCATCCACGGAGCTTGTAAAGGCCAAAGCTTTGGCAGAATTGTCAAGCAGCATCAAGTCCGTCCATAGTTTTACCTAAGCCTCTGTATTCCATTGTGCTGTCGCCCAAAAGCCCTGTTAGACAGAAACCTAGGCCCCAGAAGGTGGTGAGTTCCAACTGCGTCCAACGTCTTTCAGCTGCCCTTGACAAATGCAGAGGCCAAGACAACAACGCAAGACCAGAGATCGGGACCTATAACTGACCCCAGATGTTGATGACCGGATACGATATGCCTCTTCGAACTTGAAACGCCCAGTCGTCAGACTGGGATTACAGATATCTTGGCGGTTCATTAATGTGACCACCAGTGATTTCTTCCAGGAAGCCAAAACCATCATTCACAACTTGTATTCACAATGGTAGCCCACACCTTTCCAGAGCATGAGCCTGCTCACCAGCTAAACTGTCACTGCAAAGAAGGCCTAACCCAGCTGTCTCTGAGCACCTTGATTTAAACAAGAATTTTCTTGACTTTATTAGACCCCCTGTCATCCTAGCTTTAATCAGGATCTTCCAGGACCATAATACGGAATATACATTCAGGATTAGATAATTATGGGTTGTGCATCAGATAAATAAAAGGATTAAAAGATGAGTAGAGCCAGTGCTCATGTGAATGCAGTCATTCCCACGCCTGGAGGTAGGCAGAAATAGAAGGAGACAGTTTGGAGTCAGGAAACTGAAAAATAAATATATCAGAATCTGACGGATTCATCCCAATTTATTGTAACTGAATATCAGTGGATTTTGAACATGGCAGGAAAAAGCAACGTTGACGGAAGTACTCATGTAAATGTAGCCATTCCCATGCTTGCATTGTGTGATTCCTGCATCTTTTTTTAAAAAAAGTTTTTGTACGCTGTTCTGAGTTGTAAAGCGGAACTTTAATTTTTAATTCATTATTGACAGCATGCAAAGGGTTTGCAACCAGATTTGGGGAAAAGGCCAGAGTAACTTATTGTCACGCTGTCACCCAACTGAACTGCAGGCACTGTGTTAATAGCTTGTTCCAGTTCCAGAACTGGCAAGAAGGCAGGAGGACCCAATTGCAGGTGTCAGTTTTAATTTTCATGCAGGCATATTAACAGCCCTCTGGGCACATGCCCATCCTCCACTTTAGGTCCATGCCAAGACTACAGAAGCCATGGTTCCCACCAGCAACACTAGCACACAAACCTTGTGTGTGAGAGAGAAATGTTTCTGTAATGAGGCTCTCTGTCACACTTATTCTTGCTGTTCAATTTCACCTGAAATTATTGAACTGATTTTGCTTTTACATTGCTGTTCAATTTATAGAATCCTAGTATAGTACAGCAGAAGGAGACTATTGGACGCACCACATCTGTGCAAGCTCTTTAGTGGAGCTAACCAAATAGTACCATATCGTTCTTTCCTTCTAGCTCTATAAACATTTTCCCTTAATTAATTGTCATTACTCTTTATTAATGACACTATAAGTCTTAAATAGCATTAAAACTCTGAAAGTTCCAGTATTTCCAATAGACTGGCTCATTACAATCAGTTCACTTCTGTGGAAATCTGTCAAGAATAGTTAATTTAAACAATGGATTCTCTTCAATTGATCATTTAGATGAGGAACTGGGAAATTTTATCCAATAATATTGCTATTAAAAAATCTAAACCGTGAAAAGAATAGTGAAAATAATTTTCAGAACGCTAAATTCCATCTTTTATCCACTTCATCAGCTCTGTAACATCTCCTACTTCCTCTGTTACATTAGTCTATCTACTTCTGAAATGCTCATCCATATTTTTATCACCTTCATGCATCTAATCCAGGGCTCTCAGCTGGCATCCCATCTACTATGTCCTGTAAATTTTAGGGGTTTTTTGTTCCATTATGACCTAAGTTCTACGTGCTCACCCTTTGTGATCGTTTAACACACGCACAGCCTCCTTGGCTTGATGTTAGTTTTTGCCTGATGACACTCCTGTTGCACTGTGTTTAATTTCGAAACCGGTTTTTGAAGTGAGTGTGTGTGTATGTGTTGATATTTCCTTTTAATTTAACTTGAATTCCTCGATTGATAATTACATTTGACGTGTCCTATTAGTTCAGTGGCTAACAGCAGAATCTGGTGGTGCGTTTGGTAATATATTTAACTTCTTTCTACTTGCATTGCCTGTACCTTAAAGACTTGATCACCTGTTAGAACTCACATTCCAACCATTATCTTGTAATTGAGTTTGTGTCTATATATGCCCTGTTTGTGAACCCAACTCCCACTCGCCTGATGAAGGAGCAGTGCTCCAAAAGTTCATGCGACCAAATAAACTTGTTGGACCTTACCCTGGTTTTATGAGACTTCTTACTTGGTAACATAGAGCAAGAAGTTTTCAAATCCTGAGTTACCTGTCCATGTCTGTTCTTGGTTGCTGTTCATTCAATGATCCAGGCAGGGCATGTAGCAGACAACAACTAAATCAGGCTTTGGTGGCTGCATTCATTTGGTTGTCTGAGCCTATACCTGAAGTGTAGGCACCTGAAGAGACCAACTACTAACAGAAGAACTGCGTCCCAGGCATAAATCAGATTTTCAGAATGAAAAAGCTTTACGTCCACTTCTGATGATTTTTCATCCCTGCTACATCTTTTGAAAGTAATGTGTTTTCCAAGAGTGGACTTGGCATCTTGTGACCTAAAATCTGCCTTTTTCATAGTCCTTCCATGAAACTGTAATTTAAATAATTGTGCTAAAATCCCCATCTATTCCTAGTCAGGTTTGACCATGGGAATGCTTTTTAGGTTAAAGACACAATAATGAATTGTTTGTTAATTTTGCCTTTGTTTTCCTTCTTTGACAGTATGTGCGTTTTGTGGAAAGGAAGTTTTTGTGGTGTGCCTATTGGGTAGGCTTAGGCATTCTGTCTTCTGTTGGATTAGGCACGGGCCTCCACACTTTCCTCCTCTATTTAGTAAGTACATTTATTCAGTATAATCGCTTCTGTTTCAGAAATTTTGCTGGAATGTTTCTTTGTGGGGAAAGTAGTGCCTTTGGTATTGAACTAGCAGCTGGCAAGTTATTGAACTAAGTAAATCCGACAGCAGACAAAAACGAGCATTGAATTTGACAGAAGATTTTTTTAAATTGAACTATTTATGGCTTTTAAGGAAGGGAAACTCTCACACCCTGCAATCATGCCTGATCGTCATGTGATTTTAGTCTTCACCATGTAGCTGATTCTTCAAGCCACTCAGAGGAGAAAATATATATAAAACATGTGATTGCTCCAAAAAACAGACCAGTGGCATTACCTGAATATGTCTAGCAATTGGCTATAGCTTGATTATATGCATTGAAATTCTATGGCAACTTGCTGCTTAATTGTTGGCTGCTGGTGAAGTATTGACTGTCAAGTGTTGTGATGCCAGAGGAGAAATTAACTGAAGTTACTATGTGCTTTCTATTGTAAGCCAACAGTGCCCCTCTGCAATGACTCAGCAGGACAGAAGCAACAGTCAATGTGTACTAACTGTAATTTGGTGTATTGTGATTGTACAGATGGCTGACTTTTCAATGCTAGACTGAGCTATCTCACCACCACCACCACCACCCCCCCCCCGTCCCACGCTAGTGTTTCAATCGTTGATCTTGTACATTGGCTCAGTGAAGCTAAACATAAATCTCAAGAACAATATCATTTTCTTCCTATGTCCTCTCTAAGTTACCATGGTTTTGGCATTCAATAACTTTAGACTTCAGCTATAGCCTTATTTTCAAATCTGTTTCAGTATTGTACCTTCCTTATTTCTTCCTTCCTGACCTTCCCTTATTTTCTATGTTTGAAACCTTTGTAATTTCACCAAACTCTGCTTCCTTGGTTGCTTACACATCTTTTGGATTCCTTTAATGGCTGAGGTTTAGTATCACAAAATTAAATGCTGTATATTTCTCATAATTCTCTTTTGAATTTAAACCAGCATATAAATAACAGTTTGCATGTTCATCATGGCTGAAAGTAGACATAATTCTGATGACGTTCTGGGCTGATATACCAGAAGCTTGTGAATCTTGGGCCTCATCAAAATAAATGTAAGAGAATAAAAAATAAAAGCTGAGTGGTGCAAAACAGACTCACTTTGGCCAATTTTTGATTTGATGTATTATTGGGATAGAGTGAAAAGTATTGTTTTTCTCACTATATAGACAAAACATACTGTTCATAGAGTACATAGGGAGAAGGAAAGGAGAGGGTGCAGAATATAGTGTTACAGTCACAGCTAAGGTGTAGCGAAAAATCAACTTAGTGCAAGGTAGGTCCATTCAAAGGTCTGATGGCAGTATGGAAGAAGCTGTTCTTGAGTCGGTTATTATGTGATCTCAGATTTTTGTACCTTTTTCCCAATGGAAGAAGGTGGAGGAGAGTATATCCAGGCTGCGTGGGGTCCTTGATTGCGCTGGCTGCTTTTCCGAGGCAGCACAAAGTGTAAACAGAGTCAGTGGTTGGAGGGGCTGGGATTGCATGATGGAATAGGCCGCATTCACAACCCTTTACAGTTTCTTGTGCCTTCGTCAGAGCAGGAGCCATACCAAGATATAAGCAAAATACTGCAGATGCTGGAATCTGAAACAAAAACCGAAAATGCCAGAAAATCTCAACCACCTGACAGCATCCATGAGGAGAAAATGGAGCCAATGTTTCAAGTCTAGATGCCAAAGACTCATCTAGACTCATAATGTTGGCTCTACTCTATCCCTAAGGATGCTGTCAGCTGAGATTTTCCAGTATTTTCTGTTTTTGTTTCAGGAGCCATACCAAGCTAACAATACATCCGGAAAAGATACTTTCTACGGTGCATCTGTAAAAATTGATAAGAGCCATAGTGGGTATGCCAAATTTCCTTAGCCTTCTGAGAAAGTAGAGGCATTGGTGGGCTTCCTTAACTATAGCGTGAGCATGGAGGGACCAGGACAAGTTGGTGATCTGAACACCTAGAAACTTGAAGTTCTCGACCATTTCCACTTCTTCACTGTTGATGTAGACAGGGACGTGTCCTCCTCTACACTCACTGAAGTCAATGACTATCTCCTTGGCTTTACACTCATTGGTTTATTGACATTGTCACCATGCCATTTCACCAGACTCTATATCTCTTTCCTATGTTACATCTTGTCATAGTTTGAGATCCGACCCACTACAGTAGTGTCATCAGCAAACTTGAAAATGGAGTTGGAGGGGAATTTGATGCTATAGTCATAAGTGTATAAGGAGTATAGTAAGGGGCTGAGGACACAACCACACAGCCTTGTGGGGCATCGTTGTTAAGGATAATCGTGTGCAAAGTCTGGGAATTTCTGTCACGAGGAGATTGCTTAAAGGAAAGTTTCACACATTTCTACTCCATCCTTGGTTCACCCCAGAAAGGCTATAAATTCATAGTGTACAACTCAATTTCTATGACAAACTGTCCAGCCCCTGAATTAAGGCCAAACTATGTACCATGTATCATTCTTTTTTTTGTGAAATTCAGTCTACATTTTTCCCGAGCTGCTTGATTGACCAGTCCTAGGGTATAATGTCATTAATGTAAAAAGAGCATTTATGGTGTATTGTGGGTTGGCACCAGAGAAATCAGAACGGTAATGTTGTATCAGCTATATTTGTGGATTGTTTTGTAAATGTAGTGATCTCTTTCCTAACATCAGTCGAGTGCTGTGTGATTAATTATCCCTAGAGAATTGGCATTTGGTTCCAATTTCACCATTGCAACTATCACCTTGCTTACTGGATGCAGATATAATGCAAGAAAGACCAGTCCTACCAACAACAACAACTTCTCAAATGCTGAAAGTTTGGTACTGCTACGGATTGGAGAGTGGTTAATTTCAACAGCTGTGATTTCTCCTCTCATCAACTTTTGTAAACAAAGATGTTTTGAATAGCTTCTCTGTTGATCAAGAGGTGGCATGCTTCCCAACCCCTCAACTGTGGTGTGATCTGATTTTTTTTTTAAGTAAACCTGAAATAGAATAAACTCAAGGTTAGTTTATTTGCAGACAATTTTAGAATGCAATATGCTGGGGGAGAAGAGGGCCAGTCACCACGTAGCCCCCTGTGCACTTGTATAGTGAAAGAGGGACAAAAAAAATTTACAGAGCAAAAGATCACAGAAAAGAATTATTGTTTCATGTGGATCCAGTGGTGAGAGATTTAGAGGTTAGCAGGCTGAACTGATGCTGGATAATTCACTTTTCCATTAATGATCACTTTCACAATAAGTATGCTGAGCTCAATCTTGCAGGTGATGGTGCAGAAGATCTGGCAGAAACAATGCAGAAAGGAGGCAGGTATCCAGTCTGGAGGAGCCCCTTATCTATGCTGCTGCTAGGTGGATAGAAATATGGCAGATTAAGCTTTGCAGCTGTACGTGGCAATACCTCCAGCTAGGCGTTCACGTTATGTAACACAAGATGTGAATCCCTTGTCTGGGTCTCTGAGATTGTTAATGTTCTAACCATTAAATCTTAAAGGGAGGTTGTGAATTCTTTTGTCCCATAAGACAAATTGGCTCCAGTTAGCCAGGCCTGGTTTATGAAATGTAGGTGGCCTTTGTATAGCTCCTTTTTGAATTTGGTTGTTGTAGTCCGCTGGGAATCATTAAGATCTCTTCAGAGAAAACAAGGTGTCAATTTCAACGTAGCTGCCATGTTCATTAGTACAGTTCAAGGTTCATGGGTCACAGACAAACATAACTTAAACCATTTTAAAAAATGGTCTTTGTCCAGTTTTAACATTTCAAAAATTATCTGACTATAGAAAATTTACATTTTTAAAAAATATAGTGCGAGGTCTTAATCCCCTCACGGTAGGTAGCTTTAAATGATATTAATTCCCACTGTTGTGTAAAACTAAGGGAAGATTGGATTATGTGTTTGTATAGCAGTTCATTTCTCTTACCAATTCACCCCCAGGCCAGCTGCTTTCTCCCCCCGCCCCAATAAAAACACTTAATTTGAAAGGTACACTTAGTCCTGGTTCCCCATGTGCAACACCACAGGAGATCAACCAGCAATTACAACAAAACTGAAGTCAGTGCTTGAACCAGAAGATATGCCTCTGCCTCATGCGACAAGCTCAGGCTTGTTTAGAATGCAATGTAATTTTAAAATTGTTTTAGTGGTTTTTGTCCTCCTGTCCTTATGGTGTTGATCTGTGTACTGTGGGCATTGGCATCCTTCAGATACCATGTTCAAATGGACGTTTTACATGTGAGAGCTTTGGTTCATGAATATTAAATTAATCAATGTGTAGAGGACCACATCAAAGCTACAATGTCTATCTTGTGTGTGTTTCCATTGGGTTTGTGGGATTCACAATGATTACTTATTTTTCTCTTTTCTATCACATTTTCTTTTTTCAACTTTCCCATCCCACTCCTCTGCACCCAGCCCCATAAAAGTAGGGAAACCAAGGACTATCTACAAGATAGATAGTCAATATCTTTTCCCAAAGGTAGGAGAATCTAAAACTAGAGGGCATAGGATAAGGGGAGAGATACAAAAGAGTCCAGAGGTGCAATTTTTTCAGAGGGTGGTGAGTGTCTGGAACAAGCTGCCAGAGGTAGTAGTAGAGGCGGGTACAGTTTTGTCTTTTAAAAAGCATTTAGATATTTACATGAATATGGTGAGTATAGAGGGATATGGGCAAAATGCAGGCAATTGGGATTAGTTTAGGAGTTTTTCTTAAAAAGTGCAGCATGGACAAGTTGGACCGAAGGGCCTGTTTCCAACCTGTAACCTCTATGACTCAATGACAAGTTTGTGCGTTCTCCCTATGTCTGCGTGGGTTTGCTCCCACACTCCAAAGATGTGCGGGTTAGGTGGATTGGCCATGCTAAATTGATCATTAGTGCCGGGGATGAGCGGGGTACGTACATGGGGTTATGGGGATCGGGCCTGGATGGGATTGTTGTAGGTGCAGACTCAATGGGCCAAATGGCCTCTTTCTGCACTGTAAGGATTCTATGACTATGATAAGTGTAGCACCCCTTCCACTGTCTGGGACTTCAACTTTTGATGACAATGATGTAGCTTAAAATTTGTGGTTATTATTCTGTGAGGCTATTCACTCCAAATTGTTGGAATGCAGAATATCCAGATTCTAAACTTACTTGTAAACACTGTGACCAAATCATAGTCCTATTCATGTTTGATCACCTTTCTTTCCTGAGGAACCTTTGTGTGAAGGGGACTTGAAATTTTAACGTTGTTTTGCTCTCTCCAAAGATGCTGCCAAACCTGCTGAATTTATCCAGCATTTTCTGTTTTTTATAGTTTACAAGAGTCATGGTGTGAAAGGGTCATAGTGTGAAACACCATCTAGATGAAACGAACAATGGCTAAATGATGGCTAGGTTTGTGGAAGAGAAGGACCTCTGTGAACTAAGAAACTGAAATAACAGAGAATACTGGAAAAACTCTGCAGGTCTGGCAGTATATGTAGGGAGAAAAAGCAGAGGTAGTGTTTCGCGTTAATTTGGCTCTTCATCAGGACCAGCGAGAGAGAAATTGAACTGTTGCTGTGAGAGATTGCAACAAGATGTAGCAACTTTAAGAAGGAAAAAGCAGATGGCCTGATGTGTGGTGGTGGAGGGAAAGGGTAGATTACTGCGTTGAGACAATAAATGAACGGGATATTTAAAAATAAGGTTAAAAATCGGTTAGGATGGAGGAGAAAGATCACAGTCTAAAGTTTGTTGAACTCAATATTGAGTCCTGAGGGCTGTAATGTGCCTAATTGGAAGAAACCTTTTTAAAAATGTATCTCACACATTTACTGTCTCATTCCAATGATGATCCCTCCCTTCCATGCCAGGCCATCTATCTTTTGTTCTTATCAAAATACCTTGTTGCAATCTCTCACAGCTACATGTTAATATCTAACACATTTCTCCTTTTTAACTCTGAAGAGGTAAACAAACCTGAGACATTACCTTTGTTTTTTCTCCCTACAGATGCTACCGCACCTGCTGAGTTTTTCCAACACTCTGCTCTTCTTTCAGATTTCAGCACCCTAGCATTTTGGTTATATAAGAAAATGGAAGGTTGAGAGAGAAGGAAAATTGAGATTCCAAATGCAGCTTTGAAGAATGGCACAGTGGTTAGCACTGCTATCTCGCAGCGCCAGGGATCCGGGTTCAATTCTGGCCTTGGGTCACAGTCTGTGTGGAATTTGCACGTTCTCCCTGTGTCTGCCTGGGTTTTCTCTGGGTGCTCCTGTTTCCTCCCGCAGTCCAAAGATGTATGGATTAGGTGGATTGGCCATGCTAAATTAACCCTAGTGTCAGGGGGATTAGCAGGATAAATATGTGAGGTTATGGGAATAGGGCCTGGGTGGGATTGTGCTTGGTGCAGACTCAATGGGTGGAATGGCCTCCTTCTGCACTGTAGGAATTCTGCAAAGAGACAAATGGAAGAAATGGAAATTTGTAAAGAATTGGGATGTGAGAACTGAATCCTGGCTTTAGTAATGATGTTTGAGGTACTCCAAGCTATCCGAGATCATCTACCTCCTTATGGGGGCCCAGGATCTCTCCCTCTAGTGTGCAAGAATGCAGGTTATTAGTCAGAACTTATGGTTCTCATCACTTCCACTGTGCTTTAAATTGCCTGACTTCAGCAGTGCTGCTTAATTGCAAAACTGATTTTGATATTGCATTTTACAAATTAAGCACTTAACTTGTGTACAAGCTATTCAAACCATCTCCCCTACCCAGTGTAATGTAAAATTGCATTAGTTCCTGTGAAGCCCTAATCGTGATTAGCCTGGAATGCATAAATAACATTATGCAATGTGCAGAAACATGATATTCATTGTGCTATACAGACCTATATCTGCTCTGCCATCTCGTGGCTGTGTTTGATTTTACAGGTGTTAGCCCAAAAATCTTAATGGTCCCAATTTTTAAACTGGGCAGCTGGTTTTCGGTAGGTGAATTGTAATATTATAATCAAAACTCAATTGCTGCAAAAAATAAGCTTGGGATATTATACACATTTTCTTAAACTTTGAACATGTTCTGAATTTTCTACATATTAATTGAAGAAAGAAAAAATTGTTCTGACTCAATGGCATGGGTTTTCAGGATTTTCAGTGTTGATACGCCTGTCTGTATGTGTATGTCAATCTGGTTCGAACGCAACGTCCGTAATTTGTGTCCTTAGTACAAATGCTTCACCAGTGACAACTTGCATTTATACAGTGCGCTTCACCAGTAAAGCCTCGCAGTACAATTCCCTTAATGTTCCCCTCCTGACAATTGATCAACTTGTTCCACTTCATTCCCCAGAACCAGATCTAGCATGTCTCATTCTGCATATATTGGAAATGTATTGATGCAGAAAATTCTCCAGCACACCCTGGAAACTCTTGCCCCTCTCTGCCCTTTATGGTATTACTATTCCTGTCTATATTAGCATAATTAATATCACTTGATAGTACAGAACTTGAGAATTGCTGGAAAAAAAGAGGCATACTGTCAAAGCTTTTTGTTTTGTATTCGTCAGGATAGACTCGCAAGAATAAAAATTCTAAAAGGAACAAGCTGTTCTGCATAAGAAGAGGGTACAGATTGGTTGACAAGAGGACTCTGGTAGAGGTGTTAATTGAAGTCATTCTTTATAATAAAGTCCTTTGTTATAACTACTTTATAATTCTTGCAGCTGTCTGTAATGCCCTTGCAGATTGTTCCTCAATATTTTTACCATTGTTTAGTACTACACATTTTTATTATTGGCCCTTATATGACCAGGTACTTCTTCATATTCCCTTTGTCAAGCTGTAGGTAAAATGTTAGAATCCGTCATCAAGGAGGAAATAGCGAGGCACCTTGAGGGGAATTGCTTGATAGAGCAGACGCAGCACGGTTTCGTTAAAGGGAAGTCGTGTCTGACAAATTTACTGGAGTTCTATGAGGATGTGTCTAGGGCGGTGGATAGAGGAGAGCCGGTGGATGTGATCTTTCTTGATTTTCAGAAGGCGTTTGACAAGGTACCTCACGAGGTTATTGCAGAAGGTCAGGGGACATGGAGTTGGGGGTAGGGTGTTAGTGTGGATAGAGGATTGGTTGTCAAATAGGAGGCAGAGAGTGGGGGTCAATGGGTGCTATTCGGATTGGCGGATGGTGACTAGTGGAGTGCCCCAGGGGTTGGTGCTGGGGCCTCAGCTATTTACCATTTATATAGATGATCTGGAGGAGGGAACCAAGTGTAGGGTGTCGAAATTTGCTGATGACACCAAGATTGGTGGAACGGCAAATTGCGCGGAGGGTGTGGAGAGTCTACAGAAGGATCTAGATAGGCTGGGCGAATGGGCCAGGAAATGGCAAATGGAATTTAATGTTGGCAAGTGCGAGGTGGTCCACTTTGGTAGGAATAATGGTAGGAAGGATTATTACTTACGTGGCGAAAAACCGCAGCAAGTGACGGTGCAGAGGGACCTTGGGGTCCTTGTGCATGAGTCGCAAAAACCCAGCTTGCAGGTGGTCAGGAAGGCGAATGGGATGCTGGCCTTCATTGCGAGGGGGATTGAATATAAAAGTAGGGAGGTCTTGCTGCAGCTGTATAGGGCATTGGTGAGGCCGCAGCTGGAGTACTGTGTGCAGTTTTGGGCGCCGTACTTACGCAAGGATATTTTGGCCTTGGAGGGAGTGCAGAGGAGGTTTACTAGGCTGATACCGGAGTTGAGGGGGTTGAGCTATGAGGAGAGGCTGAATAAATAGGCTTGTACTCGTTAGAGTTTAGAAGAATGAGGGGAGATCTCATTGAGACATATAAGGTGATGAATGGGATGGATAGGATAGAGGTGGAGAGACTCTTCCCGCTCAAAGGACAGTAGGACTAGGGGGCACAGCCTCGAGATAAAGGGGGGGCGGTTTAGAACGGAGTTGAGGAGGAACTTCTTCACTCAAAGGGTGGTGAATCTCTGGAATTCTCTGCCCATTGAAGTGGTGGAGGCTACCTTGCTAAATATTTTTAAGACGCGGGTTGATGGGTTTTTGATAAGAGAGGGGACTACGGGTTATGGGGAGAGGGCGGGAATGTGGAACTGAGCCACGACAGATCAGCCATGATCTTATTGAATGGCGGGGCAGGCTCGAAGGGCTAGATGGCCTACTCCTGCTCCTATTTCTTATGTTCTTGTACGTGTCTTTTTGCTGACTACAATACTGACAGATTACCATTTATTTGGCATTTGTTTGAGGCTTCCTATAATTTTACACTTTGCCTTGCCTCATGTTGACTGTCTGCTTGACCATTCAAGTGGAACTTCCATTTTTCTTCTGGAGCTATTTCAGCTGTTCTACCTGTTAAGAGTTCAGCCCAACTCAATGTGTTCATCTTGCATCTCATTCCTTTAAAGTCAGCCTTACTTAAGTTTAAAATCTTAGGTTGAGCATGATCTTTCTTCTTTTCAAGCGTAATATCAAATGTTGTCACTATTTGCAAGATGATCGCTTACAATCCAATTATTCATTAATTCTGGCTCGGTACTCGTTACTCTGACTTTGCACTCCTTCCTAATTTTTGCTATCTCTCCACTCCTTTAAAACCTTCCTTAAAGTCCTTCTATCAAACTTTTACTCAGAATCCCTACAATGCAGAAGAAGGCCATTCAGCCCTTTTGATTTGATTTGTTATTATCACATGTATTAACATACAGTGAAAAGTATTGTTCCTTGTGCGCTGCACAGGCAAAAATTACCACTCATAGAGAATGAAATGAGAGAGTGCAGAATGTAGTGTTACAGTAATAGCTAGGATGTAGAGAAAGATCAACTTAATGCAAGGTAAGTTCATTCAAAAGTCTGATGGCAGCAGGGGAGAAGCTGTTTTTGAGTCGGTTGACCTATGTATTTTTTTCCCGAAGGAAGAAGGTGGAAGAGAGAATGTCTGAGGTGCATGGGGTACTTAGTTATGCTGGCCGCTTTGCCGAGGCAGCGGGAAGTGTAAACTGAGTCAATGCACGGGAGGCTGGTTTGTGTGATGGATTGGGCTACATTCACGACCTTTTGTAGTTCCTTGCCGTCTTGCACAGAGCAGCAGCCATACCAAGCTGTGATACAACCAGAAAGAATGCTTTCTATGGTGCATCTGTTAAAGTTGGTGAGAGTTGCAGCTGACATGCCAAATTTCCTTGAGCCTGCACTGAACACAATCTGACCCAGGCCCTATCCCAAATATTTAGCCTGCTAATCCCCATAACCTACACATCTTTGGACACTTAGTGACAAATTACCCCAGCCAATCAACCTAACCCACACAACTTGAGAGGAAACCTGAGCACCCGGAGGAAACCCACACAGACATGGGGAGAATGTTCAAACTCCACAGTCACCGGAGGCTGGAATTAAACCGAGGTCCCTGGCACTGAGGCAGCAGTGCTAACTGCTGTGTCACCGTGCCGCTTCTTCCTCCTGATACATCTTTCTCTTGTGCTTTGTGTCAGTTTCAGTCTAATGATGTTTCTTTCAAGTGACATTTTTTGCACTAATGTGCTTTACACAAGTTGATGTACTACCTTTGAGTGGGCAAAAGACGAAGATTGAAATCTTGACCTTTTACTTTGTGGGTAGTATGTTACATGTGCATGTGGATTGACTGACAAAAGGTCAGCAATCTGATGTTTCAGCTTGCCTCTTCCCTGGCTATATTTCAGTGAGATCGTATTGCAGTGTACCATATAGCACACAGGATGCTCCATTTTCACAGCATGCAATCAAAAATGACCTCCGGTTGACTGCCACAGTGTAACGTGAATTAAAATGCTTTTTTTTCTAGGAAAATAAACATTGTGTCATCCAAATCACTTAAAAAAAACATCTCTATTGCATATTGATGAACCGGTGAGGAAGCATGTGACTCCAGTGCATACTAGATGTAAAAGATAAGGTCTCATGTTAGTTGTTCACATGCTACAGCAACTGATATGAACATGCCTGTGCTTTGGTTTCACATCACAGAGTATATCTTCCATCAGAACCCTTGAGAGAGTTTTTCTGTTTAAATTTATTAATTTCATTGAACCTTGCATGACAAGGAGGGCATTTTTTTCATTCATTTTGAGGGACGTGGGCGTTGCTAGCTGGCCAGTATTTATTGCCCATTCGCAGTTGCCCTTGGAGGGCTGTTGAGAGCCAACCATATTGTTGTGCTTCTGGAGTCACATATAGGCCAGACCGGGTAAGGATAGCAGATTCCTTTCCCTAAAGGAAACCAGATGCGTTTTTCTGACAATGGTTTCACAGTCATCAGTAGATTCTTAATTCAGATTTTTAAAAAATTGAATTCAAATTCCACCATCTACTGTGGCAGGATTCAAACCCGGGTTCCCAGAGCATTAGCTGAGTTTCTGGATTAATAGTCTAGCGATAATATCACTAGGCTATCGCCTCCCCTTGACACATTGTGCCTATTTTGTCAGCTAGCCAATTAGTCTGGTAGTTATCCAATTAATTTTATATTGGAATAGAATATCCTGGAGTTAGTTGTTTTGAACAAAAGTTTTATTGTCTAAAATATTCCATCTAACTCTCTTGTGCAGGCGATACAGTCTTGCAGATACTTGCTCCCTCTGGTCTTGTTTGTCCTTTTGAGGTGAAGATGACCATGTGTATTGCCTGGGGTGTTCGGCAGGGTTGCGATGAATCGCAGGTGATTGCTAAGGCTGATCTGCACCTGGAATGTTCAACTGCAAATAGGGCAGGATATTGTAGATGATAGAGTTTTGGATATGTTGCTGCCTCGGAATTTTCTCTCTTTGCCTCTCCTTGCTTTCAAGGAAGGCTGCACGGTTTTTATCTGGTTGCACTGGATGCAGTGATCCTGGGCAAACTTGACCCAGAACTTGAATTTCATATCATAAATCCTAAGTGAGGCCTTTGGAGTATCGTTGTAGTGCTTCCTTTGACTGCCATATGACCATGCCCCAGATTTAAGCTCGCTGTCAGAAATTTACTTTGCTAAGTGATTACATAACCAGCCAACTCTGCTGTGACTGTCTCAATATGGAACAAATGCTTGGTTTCAGGTACAACTGCCCTTTGTTTAAAATGAAAATTAAACTTTTTTTTCCTGTTACAAGTGTAGCTCCTCCCATTAACTTAATTTACCTTCCATTACTTAAAATTAAAAAACATCCCATTAAGCCTTCTGTTAAATAAACACTTGCATGGCTAAAATGAGTAAATAGCCTGCTTCCTCCGCATCTGCTGCATTCCTTCCCAGACAAATTAACTCTGTAGAAAAACAGAGCAGCCTTAAAGCAACGCCCCCCCCCCCCCCCCCCAACCAAAACCCGGTGTAAACATATATTAATAGCACAGGGAGCTACTGGGTACAACATCCACATTGCTGCCCTTAGCGAGACTCATCTACCTGCAAAGGATTATCTCAAAGAAATTAGTGTCAGTTGCCACTTTCAACAGCAGTGGTCTCCTCTTACTTTAAGATGTTTGCTGAACATGAGTTCTTAATCAGCAATGCCGTTTTCCATCTCTTTTATGGCAACACACCTTCTTACATGCATCCCTGTTCCATGCATTGATATCTAATTGACTATAACATCACCAGGCAGAGGGACAGACGGGATGGGTGTACAACAAAAGTCATGTGCAGTGCCATCTGCTTGACTGAACAGCCTTATCATTTCAAAGGTAAACAGCAAGACCTTTCTCCTTAGATGTGTCTAGGGCGTAAAGGTCCAAAAATGTCTTGAGACGTGAAACAGGTAGTCATGAAGGAATCTCTCTCTTCCTCAAACTCAAACAGTTGCCTGCGTACTGTGAAACAGACACTCACTATGTTGAAGATGACTGGGCAACTTTCTGGAATATGGTGTACTCCACTGCTCCAGAAGTCCCCGGCCATAACTCTCTTGAGCGTAAGCTGGTTTTGGTGAAAACAATGAGGTTATCCAGAAACTGCTGGAGGAGGAACATCACCTCTACAAGGTTTATCTCATTGACAAGTTATCATTATCGAAGCATGAAGTCTTCTGAAACATCTGTAGAACTGTCCAGTGCAAATTCAAAGATGCGAGATACTTGGTTGAATCAGAAAGCAGATTAACTTCAGTCTCCCTTCTGATATCTATCCCAAGGTGGCTTTCTTCTTATGTGAACCTAGACAGTCAGTGAAACTCTTCAGCCATTGGAGGTATCGTCAGCCGCGCCTAATCCGGTTTCCATCAGTATGTTCCAGCAAGAAGCACCGGATACTGATCAGGAGTAAAGTTTTTTTTTGTGCATGTTTTCTTGTATCTGGGCCAGCTGCAGAATAGTCACGTAGTTCAGTTAATTTAGCACAGACATGGCAGAGTAACAGCTGTAGGTTGGAGAAGAAGCACCCAGCTGTGATGGAGCACATTGAAGCCACAGCGTGTTGTCAGTTTACGCCTTTAAATCCTTCAGGTGAGCTACTGATCCTTTGACTGGGTTGGGAGAAAAGTAAGCATCTCTCCACAGATGTGGCCAAACCTGCTGAGTTTTTACAGTGTTTTCTGTTTTTTGCTCCAGAGCCCAGTACTGGGGGGAGAGGCAAGGGGAAAGAGGCGAAATAAATTATATAGAAGTCAAACTCTTGCCCGAGTAAAGGAGAAAAGCAAATCCACAGCTTTGCAGCCTCTTGCCCACCTTCTTGTTGGTTAAAACGGTGTTAACACTGCCTTTGGAGTAGCCTACTTGCCTGCTTTGTGTGTTAAGTATTTGTTTCATTGGAGAAAGGGTGGGGGGTAGTTGGGAGAGACGGTGCAGTCATCAAAATTGAGGATTTTACTGTAAAATTGCACAGTTGAATCTTGCAGAAGAGATTTCTGTTCGAAAACATTCTGCTTATCTTTGTTGTTTCCAACTGTTTAGAAAGTGACGCAGGTACCATTAGCCAGCTGGTCTTTCTGCAATATGACGTGGAGATACTTCTGTGAACTGTGTGTGCCTTTATATGCCCTTCTCTACAGAACTTTCCACATGCCTGATGAAGGAACAGCGTTTCCGAAAGCTTGTGGGTTTACTATCAAATAAACTGGTTGGACTTTAACCTGGTGTTGTGAGACTTCTCACTTTCTGCAATATTGCAGTAGTGTAGGTATAGGATTAACCAGCAGGTGGGGCTCTCAGCTCATCTGGATGAAATGGTTAGAGCACGGTTTCAGAGTTAGATTGACATGATTGCATTAAATCTTAACTTTAGAATTAAGTGTCCTGCTTGACTGGGAAATTCCAGAGCAAAACACTTAATTTTTTTGTGTATTACTGTAATTTTATACTTGGCTATAAAATATAATGTAGGAATGAGAAATGGTTATTCAACCATTTGTGGCTGTTACCCACTTTCTTTTCAGGACACAACTGTTTTTTCTGCCTTTTACACCCACTGGTGGCAGGGTGGCACAATGGTGAGCACTGCTGTCTCACAGCGCCAGGCACCTGGGATTGCTTCTGGACTTGGGTCACTGTCTGTGCAAAGTTTACACTGACAGTGTGGGTATTCTCCGAGTATTCTGGTTTCCTCCCGCGGTCTGAAAGATTGTGCTAGTTTGGTGCATCGGCCGTGCTAATTTCTCTCTGTGTACCCAAACAGGAGTGTGGCCACTAGGGAACTTTCACAACTTCATTGCAGTGTTAATGTAAGCCTCTTTGTGACGCTAATAAGTAAACTTGAAACTTTCAATCATTTATTTAAAATAAATTTTTGCTCTTCTGCTAATCATGGAATTATATTGTAAAACATGGGTGCTGATTTAAGGCCCCTGTTGCAGGACACAACCCAAGCCCCAAATACTACAATAGTAACTTGAACTTATATAGTAAATTTTAATATGGTAAAAACTTCTTAAAGTCTGTACAGTAGCATTACAAAGCAAAATTTGACATGAAATCACTTAAGATGAATTTAGGGCAGATAGCTTAATCAAATGCCTTAAAGAAGGAAAGAGTGAGCCAAGCAGAGAGAATTGGGGAGGGAATTCCAGGGCTTAAAACCCTTGATAACAGAAAGCAATGCTGCCAGTGGCAGAGTAATTAAAATTGGGATTGCTTAAGACCAGGATTCGATGAGTTGATGAGTTAATGAGACTTAGTGCGAGCAAAGAGACAGTCAGCAGAGTTTTGGATAACCTCCAATTTATGGATGGTGGAGGCTGGGTGGAAGTGCATTGGGATGTCAGGTCTAGAGGGAGCAAAGCATTGGGGATTTGGGCAGCAGATGAGCAAAGGCAGAGTTGGGCAACATTTATGGAGGTGAAAACAAGTGATCTTGGTGATGGCAGAGCTCAGTAGTCAAAAGTTGAAGTTGGGATCAAATATGATACCAATTTTTGTGAGAAAAGATGATAAAGATATAAGAGTGTGATTAGAAACTCTCAACTTGAGCTTGTAAGCATTCAGACTGACCAAAGGAGACAATTGACCAAATTCTCTCTTGTGAAAAACTTAGTCCATTTACTACACTAGGTGGCACCTATTCTCCAAATAATTATCGGACTGATAACTCAGACCTAAATAACCCCAACTTTGCATATTTGAGGAAGAAAAAAATTCCCCGCTTTAAATACAAGTTAATCACCTGTTTTAAGTTTTCAAGCAGTGAATGGTTGAATGCGCAAGCTGCTGGTTCCCAGCTCTGAACCAGCATTGCTTTAAATCCAGGTGCACAGGAGTGATCTGAAATGTGATTTTTCTCTCCAGACCATAAATATTACTTTTACTCTCAGCCCTTCAGAGGTGCAATGTTAGGGGGTTATGAAAAAAAATACAAGTACTGGAAACACAAAGCAAGTCTCTTAACATCTGAAGAGCCAATCTGAGGTGGTGATGTGTCTCGTCATCGGAACCATTCAGATCTCTATCCAAAATGTTAATCTTTGTTTTCTTCTTTCTGATGCTATAATAGTTACTCACGTTATAAAACAGGATATATTCTCACTTGGCATGAGCAATGGAATAGATGTTTGTTTGAATATTTAATGTTTCGGATGAAACTTTAATGGAACATTTTTATTAATATTTAACTACGCTTGATAAGTAAACAAAATATGATTGTCAATTATTCTTGTCCAATAGAAATCATTAATTAGCTATATGTGTGTCTACGGTGGTACCATTTCAGTTGTTCTAGTTTCACTGTAAACCACCACACGTACAATCACACAATACGGGTTAATGTGCTACACGTGTATGTTTACTTAACAAACATTACCACCATTCAGTAACCAAGGAAGCAAAACACTTACTCAGAACAAGAAGTACTTGCACACTTTGCTTTTCATCGTACCGCTTTACCAGCAAATGCACAAAAACGCTTCAAATTCACATGCTATGCCGTGCAGACAGGCGTATTGTGGTCACACTGAAATTTGTTAATTAAAAATACAATAATCCACATCTGTTACCAATTCGCCATGTGCTATGCTGCTTAAACAGAAATAGCTACTACATCCCTAAGAACCCTTTATGTAAAATAAAAAGTACGCTAGAGTTCTGCTATGAAGCTAGGGATAGTGGGAGGTGGTTTCACTGCTGTGACTGTCCACACAGTCTCAACTCTGCTTTTCTGAAGATTCTGAGCTGGACTGTGAGGGAAAGGTAGTTGAGTGGCATTAGGCGAATTTCTCCTTCAGTGGGCCAGCGCAACAGATTAGGCCAAATGGGCGTCTCCTATGTCGTGACCATTCGATGATTCTAAGAGGTCAAAACTCTACACCAAAACCAGTGTGCTGAGGAGAGAGAAACTCCTTTCATAAGGCTGCCAAGAACAGCTCTGAACAGGTGTTTTTCATGCAAGGATGTTTGACTAGATTTCTTCTTCAGATTTGTTAAAAGACTGAACATTGCGTAGGCTAATTCTCCAAATGGAACTGAAATATGCAAGGGTGGTAGTTTTGGGTGATACTAGGGTGCTGTTTTATCATTACATGTCATGCGGCGTGTCGTGACTAGGAACTGGCCTTGTGCCAATGGCTTGTTTGCACTGAAGTCAGGAGGATGGGAATTTACCGTTTCTGCAGGGTAACCCAAATGCAAGTAGCTGACAAGATCATTTTCAACATTACAAAATTGAGACCACCAACTGTGGAATTGAGATTTTTTTGCTCCTCCGGTTTGGTTTGGTATTGATATTTAATAGACACTAATTAGGTATGGCTGTGATGAAAGCTGAAGTGTGTGCATGCAGCAGGTTCAGATTTCACCAGTGGCTGCTTTATCTTGCGGTGAAATGGAGTGCTGAAGTAATAGCTTTGTGGAGGTAGACATTCTGGTTGTATTCTCCCACTCTCTGAAGCGCTCAATTTCTCATGCTTCCTCCAAATTTGAAATTGTATTAGCTCAGGCAAATGACCATTAACATTCTGAAATTACTTTGCAGATGAGTTTGTGCGAGGTTTTACAATAATGGGACAACTGTCCTATGGTCAATATTGAGTATTTAAGTAGTGAATTAAAATGAATCATTCATTTAGTTCAAAACCAAAAGTTTAAATTTTTAATTAAAATTTCATCTTGTTGCAAAATCACAGTGCTTGCTTACTCGGTGTTTGGACCTTGAGAACAGCAATTGTCTTCAAAACATGCTGGAATTGAAGTTCTCTTCCAGCAAGTTTAATTTGATACGATTGGTGCACTTGAATGGGAAGTCGCATTTTTTTCTCCTTGCTTGCTTCAGGTCACTGCCTGCTTTCTCTACACTCTAGCTATGACTGTAACGTTATATTCTGCGCCCACTCCTTTCCTTCTCCCCTGTGTACACTATGAACAGTGTGTTTTGACTCAATAGCGCAAGAAGCAATACTTTTTACACTATCCCAATCCATGTGACAATAATAAAACAAAGCAAATGTTTTCCTACTGTCCTTCAGTGAAATCCTGAAGCATTTGCGTTAGATTTCAGTTGCTCTTGGAACATACGAGTGTTTGGAAGCCCCACTTCAAAGTGCTTTCACTAAAATATCAAGAGATGGATTTAAACATGCCAATGATTGGGGGAGGAGAGGATATCTGAAGATTGCGAGCAGCCTAATGCTTGTTTTATTCTGTGTGTGATATTTTTCGGTGCCCCTTTTAAAAAGACTCTTATTGCAAATATCATTTAGTTACATATTTAAACATGCCAATGATTGGGGGAGGAGAGGATATCTGAAGATTGCGAGCAGCCTAATGCTTGTTTTATTCTGTGTGTGATATTTTTCGGTGCCCCTTTTAAAAAGACTCTTATTGCAAATATCATTTAGTTACATATTGGAACTTGTTACATTTGGGGAGGTAGTAATAATGTCACTGGTCTAATAATCCAGAGGCCCAGGCTACCAAACTGGGGACATGGCTTCAAATTCCAACATGGCATAAATGGTTCATTCATTGAGCTTTACTCTGGTTATACCAACTCTTGAGGCTGATCCTAAAGAAAAATGATGGCATTAATGTATGCTACTCGGTTGCTTATTATGCCATGACTTACGAACTTTGGTGTGAACTATGCTTGAAATCCTAGATGTTATAAGCTTTGTGAATATTGGTGCTGCTGTATTAACAGCCATTGGTGGCTTAGAAACTGGGATCAGGTTTAAAACACATCCTTGTTCAGTGGTAGGGAGCACATAATGTTCATGGACTTGTCTGTTTTTCATTTGTATGTGTGGAATTTAAAGGAAAAATCACCTTCAGAGTAGGATTTGTAACAATCATGCCCTTGGTCAGTAATTAATATGTATTGAGCATACAGAAAATTAAAAGTAGAATTGTGTACCTCCAGTTTGAATGAATGCACGCATGCATGCACGTACTCACAGATGTGCTAATATAACATTTGGACAAGTAGAAGATGCAGACTCCAATATCTACCTTAGTTCTTAGGAGCCCATGTCATTGCCTTTATTTAGTATCACACTGTAGCCAACTGACATAACTGGCTCTATCCCTTTTTGTTAGCCTCCATTTTATTTCTTTGCTTTCTGTGAACCACCTCGGGAAGTTTTCCTGTGTTAAACAGGGTATGTATGTGATTATTTCTGAGTTTTGACTATGCCAAGTACATTAAAATTCATAAGAGATTGAGCAATGCATTCCCTCCTCTGCCTTGTTAAAATAATTCAATCCTGGACATCTATGGAATAACATTAATTTCACTACACAATTCCCATTACAGATTAGTATCCTGCCATGACAAGTTATGGAAATCTTTGTGTCAGGAAACCATTTTCATTTGCTCTTGGGTTGGGGCAGTTCTGAGCACTCTTAACTGGGAATGTTTCCGTTTGGGATGGAAAGCCAGGCCTCCCCTCTCCAAGCTGGGCAGGTTTCAAACCCGGGTCCCACAGATATTCTATTCCATTGTATCACCCAGCTTCAAGCTTAGCTACCATTGAAGTTTCTAGAATATAAAGTTTCTTATTGTTCCCTGGAATGAGGGAATCTCCTGTGCATATGAAAACGTGTGGTTTTACAAATGAGTATATGAAAGGAAACCAGCATTTGGGTCTTAAAAGTGTTCTTGTATGTACTTTATGCTTAAGGTGAGAGACACTTTCCCCTTCAATACCCAGTGTTAGCAAAAAGACCAAGGAGGAGAATATGCTTTGCACTCTAACAGTCTTAATAGAGAGCATTTGATCCACCTACACACAGTCTTCCCTTGATGCATTTCTTATAACTAAATTTCTCTTGTCAGCAAGAACCTGTCTAGTTCCCCCTTAAAACTTATAAAGGTTTCTTTTTCACCCCACCCCGCTGCCAATAATCTCTTCTAAAGCCTGACTGCTCCTCTTATTAACAAGCTTCCTCCTCCATTTTCTTTTGTTCTTAATTTGTAAATATGACTGACCTGTTGTGGTTGAATTTGGTACATGGCAGGAGAGCTTACTTTAGCTCAATATTGTTTATCTCTCTAATGCTATTACACTCCCAATCGAACATGCAGATGAATTTTGAATACTCCTTTATTCTGCCTGATGGATTTTTCAGTGTTAAGCCTACTCTTAACTCATCCCTTTCACGTTTGCAATCCTTTTTGTCGAAATGTCTCAGTTGCACGAATACCCTTTCTCTAGTGTGATTTTTCAATCTTGTGAAGAAGTTCTTCCCTATACCAGTTTCAAATTTATATTTTCTGTAAACTTTTTATCATCCTGCTGGTTTGTTTTCTTTGAAGCAATATGCTGTATTTTTCTAAGCAGCTTAGTATGTTATATTCCACTAAGTCTTCCCACCTCCACTGCCACTCAATTCTTTTCTGCAAAGCTCAGGTTTCCTTAATCCCACTCATAACTCATCCCTTTTACACTTGGAATCTTTTTTGTTGAAGTCTTTCATGTGCATTTGCATCCTTTTTCTAGTGTGCTGGCCAGAATTGAATACAATACACCAAGAGTGGTTTGGCCAATGCATTGTAAAGTATTAGTGTAATTTCTGAATCACAGAATTGCCATGATGTAGAAGGAGGCCATTTAGCTCATTGTGACTGCATTGGCACTTTGAAAGGGCAATATGACTTGGTGCCATTCTTTTGCTTTTCCCCATAAGGCTGAATTTTTTTTTGTCAAATAATCATCTAATGGCCTCTTGACCTGCCTCCACCACACTTCCAGACAGCGCATTCTGAAGTTTTTTCCTCAAATTGCATTTGCTTCTTTTGAAAATCACTTGAATTCTGCGGCCTCTCATTCTCCATCTTTTTCGGACCAGGAATAATTTCTCTCTATCTACTCTTCCCAGCTTCCTCATGATTTTTGAACACTTCTATCAAACCTTCTTTTCTCCAAGGACAACAGTCCCAAGCCATTCCAATCTACCCTCATAACTGAAATTTCTCATTCCAAATCATTCTTGTAAATCGATTCTGCTCTCTCTCAAATGCTTTCATTCCCTTCCTTTATGTGGTGCTTAGAACTGTACACAAATCTTCAGCTGAAGTCTAGCTAGAATAAGTTAAGCATAACTTCATTGCTCTTGTACTCTCTGACCCAATTAATTAAGCACAGGGTTTTGTCTGCATTGTTAACTGCTGTCTCCATCTGTCCTGCCACCTTCAATGATCTGCACATTTACCCAGATCTTTGTTCCTGTATCCCCTTAAGAATTGTGCCCGTATTTCATATTGTCTGTCCAAGTTCTACTGGTTCTCTGAACTTCGTTTGTCACCTACTTGCCCATTCCTCCAAATTGTGTATGTCCTTCTGAAGTTCTACACTACCCCCCTCACAATTTACAATGTTCCAAGTCTAATGTCATCTGAAAATTCTGAAATTGTTCCCTGCGTATCAAGACCATGAATTTTATATCAGGAAATGCAAGGGTCCCAATAGTGATCTGAGGAACTTCATCAAAAAATTCTTTCCAGCCTGAGAAATATCCATTAACTATTAGAATCCTAGAGTCACAGAATCCCTGTAGTGTAGAAGGAGGCCATTTGGCCCATCGAGTCTGTGCTGACTCACTAACAGACCACATATTTAATTTGCTAATCTACTTAACCCACACTAAGGGGCAATTTAGCATGGGACTAGTCACCCTAACTTGCACATCTTTGGACTTTGGGAGGAAAGCGGAGCACCTAGAGGAACCCACACAGATATGGGAGCAACATGCAAACTCCACACGGTAACCCAAGGATGGAATTGAACCCAGGTTCCCGGCACTGCGAGGCAACAGTGCTACCCACTCTGCTGTCCACTATTGCACACAGTTTTCTATTACTCAGCCAATTTTGTATCCACATTTCTAATGTCCCTTTTTATTCCATGAGCTATAGCTTTCCTCACAATTTTATTGTGCAGCGCTGTATCAAATGCCTTTTGGAAGACTTGTATTCCATTATTCTGTCTATATACCCAGCCTTTTACTTG
Source organism: Carcharhinus amblyrhynchos (assembly GCF_965287045.1). Classification (NCBI taxonomy): domain Eukaryota; kingdom Metazoa; phylum Chordata; class Chondrichthyes; order Carcharhiniformes; family Carcharhinidae; genus Carcharhinus; species Carcharhinus amblyrhynchos. The sequence continues at coordinate 6,589,153 of NC_137346.1, read as the reverse complement.
TTTCATTACTTTCAGATTCTCTTAAGTTGTCTTGTGTTGGTTTTCTGAAACTTAGTTCATCCCAGAGTTTTCCAAACAGTATGTTACATTTGTTTGGTATAATATGTATCTGACATTTGCTGATTTGGTTGCAAACTTCTGCAAATCTTGAGCTTCTCTTTTCATCCTTCCACAATTTTTTAAATATTATACTGTTATTGAAGATTTTTCATTTTTTTAACAAATGACCCCACAAACTTTCAAAGATTAGTGCAGTACAGCAAGATCATTTCAAACAAATATATATAGGAAGAGGCAGGAAATACCAATGCATTTGGTTTGGATTATTCATTTTATCCAAAGTCTCCCGTCATACAAGTAATAAAAGGATATATTGAAAGATGGGGGGAAAATCAAGATTACAGGATACAGACACAATTGGTTCAGTGGTGAACACCCAATCTCAAGGATAATGGCGACAGAGCTGCCGAACTTATGGAAAACAAATTTTCAAAGAAGTTACTGCTGTTGCTATTCAACCATAAAGTATATAAGATGGTAGCACAGGCAAAATGGTGGTTTAACCACCAAGGATTTTCACAGTGCAGTTAGCATGCACTGAAGGATACTTTCCACCATGGAGCGCCAACAATACAATATGTCTTTTCCCAGGATATACAGTCTGTCTGTACCATAATGGAGTTAATTGGAGAGTGTATAACCTAAAACAACTGAAATACCAAAAAAAGTAAGTCCGTAAGTTCAAGGGGGGTTTTCCTCACCTGCTGTGAACACTCATAGTACCCTACGCACTACCTCCATGTTAAACCACTTGCCGACCTCCCTGCAAAGGCGCAACTCAATTTTACCGTAATTGTGGTATAGGAAAGGTGAAAAAGTCCACCACTACTTATGCCAGGATTAAAAGATATAAAGACAGATAAAAATCAGAGGCCTAGTAAGTGGATTTCTCTGGGTTCACAGGATATCTGCATAACAAACAAAAATTTGTCGTCATGCTCGCTCACAGGATTGCCCCAATCAATGTGATAAAACACGTAACAGGATCAAGTAACAGATGAAATTACAGGGGAGACATTCAAGGATTAACAAAGACTAATCTAAACAGGATAATCTGTGAAATTCACCTCCTAGCTCAGTTACGGGATTGCCCCTTTCAATATGAAAAAGGCACAGTGTAGGATCAATGCAAGGATATAATTATGAGGTTACAATCCAGGATTAACGAATCTTGAGATTTGCAGGAAAACAGGTGACAAAACACCTTTGTGCTTACATATCATAAATCTTGTCAGGATAAGAGATTATATTACAAAATCAGGAGTATAATCACAAGAGAACAAAATTCAGGATTGATGATAATATAACAATCCATGGAGATTGACAAGGCCAGAGCCATGACGGTATCGTTGCGCAACATACAGAATCCATCTAGAGTTTGACCAAAACCTTAGTACTTCTGTCATGTCGTTGTCATGATGCCCTGGTAAAGAGAAACCTGGGACTGGATAAAATGCGTCCTGTCCAGCCACCTCCAACCTTTCTCAATGAATACCAAGCACAAGTCAACGTAACGTAAGTGGTGGGAGTCTTCAACCAACCTCCGGCTTCAAGACCAGATACAGTCTGCTCCATCAAACTTAAGGCCCAGCTTTCAAATCAAGATTGTGAAAGCATGGCAGACAATTCTCAAATTTGGCTGGGAATTCATTCTCACTTAGCGCCCCTCCAGAGACTGGGTGCATGGCCCCATCTCTCTGAATCAACCCAGGCTTGCAAAGACTGAAGTTGAGCCACAACCAGGGGGTCTCAACAGACAGAATTATCTTCTCTGCTTCATCCATTCTCTTTAAGATATCTCACAGTTCTTCAATGTGAGCACCAATAATTTGTGCCGGGGAGCCAAGACCATCATCCACAACTTCGCTCACAATGGCAGCCATCACCTCAAGGCCAACAGCATTGCTGAAGAGTAGACTTGCTCACAAGCAAAACCGTCACTGTGAACAGGGCCCCACCCTGATCATATCCGACCACCTCAATCAAACGAGGGTTTTCATGACTTCGCTCTGCTCACTCTCATTAAGATTTAGCCAGAATCTTCCAGGAACATAGCACAGATCATATACATCAGGATCAAATAATTGAGAGAATAAAGCTAACATTCGAAGTCCGAAAGAATGTTAATGAGCGGGTGGGTTTTTTCGACAATTAACAATGGTTTCATGGAAATCAATTACACTTATAATTGCAGATTTTTATTGAATTTCATCATCTGCTGTGATGGGATTCGAACCCTTGTCCTTGAAGCATCACCCTGGGGGTCTGGAATACTAGTCCAGTGATAATACTGCTATGCCACCACCTCAGCATGGAATTTTGTGGAAGTCTCAAAAATATGTTTTGTTTTGTACTTTACTAAGGAAAACATGGACCATTGTAGAGAATTAATTTTCACGTATGAAAGATGCATTTGAAAAAGAAATAGGTGAATAATGAGAACACTGGAATGTCACTCAAAGCATGTTCAGCGCATGAAAGAATGGAAATATTTAAATCATGAACTTGTAGAAACAAGTTCAACAAAAAATGATCTTCAATTATAACATGACAAACTTCAAGTATCACAGGGAACAGGAGAAGGAATTGCTGATTAATCAGGACAATTGTTTGAAAGCAGACTTAACAAAGAAGGGACTACAAACGTTTCACTTTTTGAAAAGAAAGTCCTTGAATTCCCTCAAAGCTGCTCCAACTCTTTGTCTCTGCACAACTTCCAGAACTTTAATTTTGTCTCCTGAGATTCTATTCCCCTAGATTTCCAAGCCTGCGCTGCAGTTTCAGCTTGCATAATTTCAGCTCAATAACTGGCTAGACATACTGGATTGGCACTGTCACTGGATTGCACTACGCTCCAATCTCCCCAGCTACACCAAGCTATAAATGGTTCCCAAGACTGTTTCTGAGCCCTAGCCCTTTCCAGCATAAAGCCAGTGGCCTTCTGCCAGCTTTTCAGCTCCCTAGGACTTCCGATCCCTAATTGCACTGAGCTATCAAATGGCTCCTGGGAATTCTCCTGTGCCTCAACTATATAGAGAAAGCTAACAGTAACACTTCAGCAGTCATGAGCCTGCTAACAGTAGCACCTTTTTGGTATGGCCTTTCCACTGCTGCAGGAGACTGACTTCCCCAGCAAAAATACCAATAAATTGAAACCCTAGAACTTTAAGTTCAGCCACTTCCATGATACAGCCTTCCAAAGTCCAGTGAATGCTTTCAAATAAAGTGTAACTTCAGCTCCCCAAACAAAGCCGCTTTCTGGGCTACATTTCTATGCAAGCAATGTTGACACCTTGGGTGGGATATTCCAACAGCACTCACCCCAAGACCGGAAAAGCCTGCCCAAGGTCAATGGACCTTTGTGTGGTCCGCCCCGCCTGCTATGATTCCTGTGGCAGGCAGGACAGGAAAATTATGTCCCTTGTCTCCAATTCTCCAATTAAGTAAGCTCACCTGTTTTATCATGTCCTGTTAGCTGTTAACCCTTTAAGTCAATATGGCCATAACCATTTTAAGTGAAATAGTCTTAAAGCTGCTTTGGTTGCATTTATCCCATTTTCTACTGTTAACGTTAACCTTTCCAAAGTTAAAAATTACCTCCTAAAGCATTGCCGTAAACAAGGTATTTATAACATTAGCAAAATATAGAATAAGCTCCTTCTACTCTCTGATGGCGGCAATTCTTCCAGTCCGCTGTGCCACTTGAGGAGCGAGGCGTACCAGGAGACGTCACAGGGGGCCATTTCACGGGCTTTCTGCTATGCACAAATGCCTCCACGCATCTCTGGAACCAAGTTTTTTTTTTAGCGTAATCAGCTCTGCACTGGAAATAGGTGCCACAGAGCTTAGTACAATATGGAAATCACAATTTCCACCCCTTAGCGGGCCTGGGACTGAAGTTTTTGGGTACCCCAGCATGTTCCCCCGCACCTGGTTTAATCGTGCTCCCACTGTCGAGAAACAGGTGGCTGAACCCCGCTGGAGGGAAGAGAATTGAATGAATGCGTTACATCTTGCAGTTTTCCATTGTGCATGGACCTTTCCAGAGTACAGAATTTTGGAAAGCATAACAAATAATGCATCTGCTATCTCTGCAGCCGCACCTTTAAGATTGTAGTATGCTAGCCATTAGGTCTGAGGGACCTGTCATCCTGTGGCCCCAATTGTTTTCCCATGTGTAGTGTTGCCCTTGCTGTCAGACTGCATCTCTAGCAACTTGCTACACAACACACTTTTAAATCTTTTTAGGTGTAAGAACAAGTCAACTAAAGGCTAATGTTATTCGATGTCTGGCTATAGGTACAGCAAAATCTGACTCTTAAATTAGGCCAACAAATTCTATTATGATATGTGATTTATGCTGCTTAATGGGAGCACTGATTTAAACTTTACTTTTTTGTTATTGATTAGTGTCACAAATAGGCTTACATTAACATTGCAATGAAGTTACTGTGAAAATCATCTTTTCTGGTATGATATACCAGTATCATTTACTGGTATATAAATGATCAATGAGACTGACAGACAAAGATCAAAATCACAGGTATACCTTACTTGAGACCATTATAGCTGGTCTATTGAAAATGCCTCATCCCATTATTCCAAATTACATTCAAATCCAGGTTCATCCCATTGCATTTTTAGTGCTCTAAGGGTAGTATTTTTTAAGAGCTGGGTTAAGGCTTTTCATAAAAATGACTTTTTTGCAAATGTTAACTTTTTTTTAATATCAACAGCTGCAAATGAGCCCACTGTGTGGGACTGATATCATGAAACCCAGATGTGAACCTGTTAAGACGGTTGTCTCGATACTTATTTGAATACTTCACTCAGACACATTCATTTAAAAAAAACTTTGTTGCCCATCACATCATTACAATAAAATGGAGACATAATTGAGACTGGTTTCTGGTCCATGATTGAGAGTTATTTTGTTGAGTTTTAGTCTAGTTCAATTGTGGTTGGTACTTTATCTCTAGTTAGATTAATCTTTCTGTTCTCAGTTGGCTGGGTGGGTGCTGTTCTCTGCAGCTGTAGAAATTTGTTGACCACAGGAATATGTACAGAATGAGTCACGGTATGTGGGAAGAGGGGCCTAATACTCATTGCAGAAGAGCAGTTACAGTCCATTTGTTTTTTTAAGTTCCTTTCCCCAATTTCCCTTGAAGCTGCAATTGTTCTCTTTCCTTTATGGTCCACCTCTCGAAAGAATGAAATGGTTCTTCCTGAAGTCTGGAAAGTCTCTTTTTTAATTCAAACTTTTGAGGTTTCTTTGTAAAAAAAAAGGCCAACTCAGCTTGCAATAAAGTTCGACAAGCATGGAAGTGTGTTGAAGACCATGATGGGGAATTTTGTAAATCGCGATGACAGCTGAAGTATTTTCCCTTTGTAATCTGCTTTTGACTCTTCGCAGTACTATGGCACATGAGCTCTCAATTTGAGATACATCTCCAACATGTTATAAAATATTTGAAATTTTCAGTGAGAAATCTGATGTCTTTCAGATGAGTAGCAGTTTTGTTCATCAAAGGTTATGGCTGTCTATGATTAAAAATAAAGTTTGAGTTTTGGTGAAATTGCAAAGCTGACAAATTGTTTGGGTCTGAAGTTGTATTCAAGAAATTTCCCACTGGAGTCTTCAGTACACGTCCATGCTTGCCTAACTTTATTACAACCAGAGTTGGATTTTTTACAGAGGGTAAAGCTCAAAAGTTTGAGTTTTATTAAAAAAATCCAGACTCTTTGAAGAGCCATTTCGCCCTTCTGGGAGGTGGAACGTGGAGGACAAGAACAATTGTAGCTTTAGGGAAATTGGGGAAGGCAACATCCTCTATCAGAAAGACAGAAGAATGAAGAAAATTAGTGACTAATGGATAGGAGTGGGAGAAGAAACATAAAATAAAATACTGATTTCAGCACATCCATTTCATTCTAACTCATGGACCCAAAGCCCTTGGATTGCTCAATCATTGAAATTCACAAACAATGGAATAGATCATGTGGCGTTTGTCATGCACTTTTGTTTTGTGAAATTGGATCCTCTCGAGTACTTTTGGTCTTCCCTTCCAGCAGCCTCCTCAACTCTACTCCAGTTTAAGTGAAGAAACCCAGATGTTGAAAGAATTGTTTTTAAAAGAAATGAAAAATATAGTGATACAATTTCTGTCAAACTGCAAAATAGTTGAGCGTTTAAACCCTGAATACTGTGTTGTGAACGGAGTTAAGCTCCTGCCAATGACTTGATGGTAAACCACAAAACATGTGGCTTGTTTTGTTTATAATGTTTCCATAGTGCAAATATAAGAGAAATATGATTGTCCATCTGTTATAAGTTAGAGTCGACTGCCTCTTGCGTGTACTTCATTTATATCCAAGGATTAGTGGGCTCTTGAGCCAATTTTGTAACAATTGAATGTGGTATGCTAGCTGTTTTCACTTTGATCTGTTGAAGAAATTACCAAGGGGTCAACGGTGCTGGTAATCTTGGATTCAGGATCACCAACTCTTGATATATTTCACAATGAACTACTATAAGCTTTTAGAAATTGCCTCTGGTGCTGTGCAAATTTACTTCAGAGGAACCTGATAATGTGCTACCCTAAAAATGTTGGCTGGGACTTGCAAGGATTTGAGTCTCGTGTTTCAAACCTTAATATTTTGCAAGAAGCTGTGAATGATTTTCAGTCTGAAGTTTGGTGCCCTTTATTTCTGTTCTGTCAAATCTAACCTGTTGAGTGGTACTAATGTGACTGTGTGTTCATAAACGTTAAGCAAAGACTTTGAACAGGAGAAACAAATAAACTTTTTTTTGATAAGTTGCTCATCAAATAATAATAGAATACAGGGAGACATTGTTAAACTTGGAATTGGTCTGAATGAATTTCAACATAAATGTGAAGTGGTATGTTTTCATATGGCAAATAAGCAAAACACATATTACTTGGATAATATTCTAAGAGGCTAGAGGAAAAAAATCACTAAAAGTAGGCCTTTTTCTTAAAAAAAAACAAGCCATGCACTCAGGGCTGGATTTTTGCAACATTTGGAGAGCCTCTCTCGTTGTGAAAATGACAGAAGAGGCACAAATCTCGAAGTCCTGAGCACATTACCCACCAGTTTTGTGGAGGCAAGAATGAGCCAATGCATAATATGTGGAGGCAAATACCACCACCACCAACACCCCCCCCCACCCCCCCAAAAAGAAAATCAGCAGCTGTATAGATTCAAGTATGATTTTGGTGTCTGAGATGTCTGAAACCAAATGAGTACAGATTTGATCTGATAAAAGCAAGTCTGAATTTTGTAGATCTGTTTGAATAGCCACGGTATCCTTTTGGAGATGTGAGCTATCCTTTCAGGTACGGTGCTGAGCACCTTTGGACGCAGTCAGATGACCTTTGGAATTGCTATAGGTAGGTATGAATAAGTGTAAAAAAAAAAGTGTACAACTTCATTGGAGCTGTCAAAAACAATTGTCAAAAGCGTCAAGATGAATTGCAAAGGGGAGTTGTCAAAACCAGCTCTCAAAAATGTTGAGATGAAGCTGTTAAGGCATTTTAAACTCCTGCCCTTTTAACTTTTTGAATAAAACTGTTTGGATTCTTAAAGAAAATTATTGTTTTATATGGCATTTCACTTCATTTATTGATATGAGCCTTGGGGTTACCATTAATGGATTAGTGCTATATGACTGATTTCATAGCTGTCTATTATACAATTTAGTACCTGTCATTTCATTATTTGATTGTGTTTAGGAACTCTTTGAAGGGGGGGGCTATGAATTTGAATGCTTGTTTTTATAATTGTGCAATTAAGGGAAATGTTTGCTATAAGGGTTAATATAGTTGAAGGAATGTAAATGTAGTGAATAGATTTTTATGGAGGGGAGTGATTTTTAAAAAAAGTTTGCAATAGGCACTTAGAACTTTACTTAATCTCATCATGAATTCTGAGGTCTTCCCAAGGTGGATACTAGGTAAGTTGGTGTGGTAGGTGTCAGGGCAGATGGTGCTTGTGGGGGCATGGATTGGCATGAGTTGGCACTAAGTTGTCATAAGTGCTATAATGGGGTTGGTGCGAGGTTGGAATGGAGCATATGGCCATGGAAGGGTGGACAAAAGAGCATGGCTGGAATTTCCTGGCCATTCACATTGGCAGGATTTTCTGCTCCCGTTGCAGTGAATGGAGATTTGCCTGAGCGCTAAATTTTCTGTCCTTGCTTGCAGCGGCAGGATGTGAATGGCTGGAAAATTTTGTAAAGGAGTGTCAGTCTAGTTTCGGTGCTCAAGCCCTGAATTGGGTTTGAACTTTGCTTTCTGCATGAAAGACAAAAGTACTAAGCTGTCCCTAACTAATAAGATTGTAAACATTTCGCATTAAAACGGTCTTTTTTTTTGTTGGATGAACAAAAAAGGGGCTATTAGATTCGATATCTGGGACTCAGTTTGTTGGTATAGGTTTCTACAGTTGGTAAAAATAAGAAACTTGTAACACCGATACATTACTGTTCCTTATTACGTATATTGCTTCGGTAGATGATCTATAGTTCTTTTAACAAGCTGCAGTTCACAAGTTTAATAACGTTTTTCCACAGAAACAACTTGTCATGTATAATCTTCAGACTGGTTCCAGACACAAGTATAAGAGCCATGAGTACTTTGGAACTGTCCTTGATGAGAAAGAGAAAAATGTTTGTCTTTTGAAAATTGCCAATAAATGATCTAACAAATCTAAAATGTAAATATTGGTTACATTTATTTTCCAAAAAGGGGGAAAATGTGGACTTCTGCCATTGTGATGACTGGGTTGTCCAGAGGAAAATTTTAAGCCAGGAATTGATGTGGTTGACCACTTTTCGTGTGCTGATGCCTGCCTTCTATAGTAGACAGTTTTGATACTTGGTTGAAGAGACTGGGCAAGAACTAAAATGTTTTAAATACCTTAGAGAGATAAAAATTATTCTAAACCATATACAAAAATTTAATAGGGATTGATAGAGAAGAAAAGTTCTTTAAGTTAAATTGTCTTGCGCTTCATGTAGACCCTATTTTAGAAAGGATATTATTAAACTAGAAAGAGTGCAGAAAAAATTTACTAGGATGCTACTGGGACTTGGTGGTTTGAGTTATGAGGAGTGTAGAAGGCTGAGGGGTGATCTTATAGAGGTCTATAAAATAATGAGGGGCATAGATCAGCTAGATAGTCAATATCTTTTCCCCAAAGTAGGGGAGTCTAAAACTAGAGGGCGTAGGTTTAAGGTGAGAGAGGAGAGATGCAAAAGTGCCTGAGGGGCAATGTTTTCACACAATGGGTGGGGAGTATCTGGAACAAACTGCCAGATGTTGGTAGAGGCGGGTATAACTGTCTTTTGAAAAGCATTTAGACAGCTACGTGGGTATAGTGGTATATGGGCCAAATGCTGGCAATTGGGATTAGCTTAGGGGCTTAAAAAAAAGGATGGTGTGGACATTGGGCTGAAGGGCCTGTTTCCATGCTGTAAATCTCTGACTGTATTCAGATTGAGAACGATTGAACAGATTAGGCTGTGAAATTGGTTCATGCAGAAAAGTGACAGAAGGTGGCTTGCTTTTTTTTAAATCTCCCCATCTCTAGGTATGTGTAGGGAAGTGAGATACATGCAATTATGCCAACTCCATTAAATAATACGACTAAAATAAAGGACTCCCTTTGTGGTTACTGCTTGTGACTGAACATCCAAGATTTTTTTGTTGGACGGGGTGACAATTAAGTTGTCACTTTTGTTTTGGCAGCCCATCTCTGAGCTTCCCCAAAGCCGCTTTAAACACCATCTTTTTAGTCTGAAGTATAATTGCGCAGCTTAGTCACTGTTCAGCATAAAATGAGGAACCAAACTCTAAATTGGAATGACCATATTTATGACAAGCTACTGTATATACACCAAGGACTGGCATAATGTCAGCAATCTATCCAGTACAATTTGAAGGCGTTTTATCCTGAAATTTTGACATTATGCTCTATCACTTTGCATCACTGATGCTAATTGAAACTCAGTGAGAATAGCGAACTGAACTCTGAAGAATGGGTTTTAAAATAACATGTCTTTAATGCAGCCAATCTTGGGAAAACTGGTAGCTTTGTCTTTGGTACTACTGGTTGCATGATACTTGTGTGTTGGGAGTAAGTAGCATTATTACAAATGAAAGCCGGTTATATTCCTTCCAAAAAGTTTTTATAATGGTTTTATGTCTATGCTTAATGCTACATAGTTATAGGCTTATGAAATGCCTTTTTGCAATTTTTATTTTGGCTTGTTTCATTTCAGCTCTGATCTTGTTCAAAAAACTGGAATCCCAGTAGAGCTGAACAATTCACGTGTTGGGGAGTGTTAAAAGTTGATCTCGCGTCACCCGTTCCCTGTTCCCTTTGCTCATGTAGATCATGAATGGAATTGGCTTTCCCAAACTTGACTCAGTTTATTACAGTTTTCTGAAAGAGATTACCAGCACAAACCCCACTATACAGACTTTAGGTAGACAATCAGTATAGTTTTTGAAATGTGTGCATAAAAGGACCAGCATCACTTACAATACTGAATTCAGGCAAAGATGAGAAATCCTTGTTAAGGATAGTATATACACGTAAAGTTTTAGTATTTCTACTAATAACTACTAGGTTTTTGAGTCTTATCTGATAATGTACTAATCAATGCATTTGCAATTTTCAGTTCCCTCAAATGTGTAGCCATTATTTCTGCTTTGCCAACTTGGCAGCATTCCTTCCTTGAGTCAAATGTTCTAGGTACAAGTCTCATTCCAACAACTTGAGCGCATAATCTCAGCTGGGAGGTGTTTTATATATATATATATATACAGATGTCCCATCTGTTGGATGAAGCATACTGAAGTCCCCTTTGCTTATTCAAGTGGCTAAAAGGGATGCCATGGTGTTGTTTTGATGTGGAGACTGTTCTTTGAATATGTTGGCCAACATTCCTATTTTAGCTAATACTGCCAAAGCACATTTTCTAGTTATTCATTTACTATTTGTTCATGGAACACATGCTGAAATTGACTACTTCATAGGCCTAATGATGACTGAAATATCCCCAAAAAATTTGGATGTTCTTAGGATCTAAGATGTGAGATAAGTGGAAGTTTGTTTATTCTTGCTCTTTTACAGCTTCCTCCAAAAGTAGCCATTTAGTCAGTGGTTGCTTTTTAATAAGTACAGTTCAGAGTAATTGCCAAAAAAGGAGAGGGGATTCCCCATATATTGCAGCTCATTTATAACAATGCATTGAGTACAACAAGCCAAGCAGTAAGTCATTCACCAAGAACCTATATTTTTGCAAAATGATTTTTGTTTAAAAAAATGCTGCTGTTGCAAGGAGGAAACTCGGCAATGAATATAGTCCCATTTGCTGAGTGTTTGAGGAAAAAGTACATATAATCAAGGATTATTATAAGCCTAGTTTCATATAGTAGGAATGAATGCAAGAGGGATTTCATGCACTCACTTTCTCATCATTATGCTGCTTTGGTTAGGAATGAATGCTCTGTTGTCCTTTTCCCCTGCTCTCTATCATTCTGCTCACCATGATGATGGCCCAATTGAGATCAGAAACTCGCCGAAGGAAAAAGATCCCTTTTGGGGTTGAAAATCTAACCATTCTAGCAGGGGGATTAGCCTCCTTAAAGAAGGAGATTGTTGAGGTTCAGCACATTGTAGAATTTCTGAAAGTAATGGATTGAAGATCTGTGCTTGAGTAACAAAACTTTATTTCTTGTGCATTATCTTCAGGGTCCACATATTGCTTCAGTGACATTGGCTGCTTATGAATGTAACTCTGTAAATTTCCCGGAGCCTCCATACCCAGATAAAATCATTTGTCCTGATGAGAAGCTGGAAGAGACAATCTCTCTATGGGCCATTATCTCCAAAGTCAGGCTGGAGGCCTGCATGTGGGTAAGTCACCCAGTATCTAAATTACTTGTCAATCTTCTATCTAATTCCTTAAGTTGTTGTTGCAGGACCCCTCTACACTTTCCACTCATGTCATTCATGCCAGTATGGACAATGACATTGGCTTGATTTCCCTCCTGTTTTAGGATGTTTTGCACCAGCTCAGAGATATCCAGGACCCTGGCACCAGGGAGGAAAACTATCATCCTGGAGTCCATTTTCCACTGAAACACTTATCTGTGCCCCTGACTTTTGAATCCTCTACCTGTTTTGTTATGCTTTGCAGCCTCCTATCTGTGCAGCAGGGCTAGCTGTGGTGCCTTCGCTCTGGCCACTGTTGTTGCTGTTCTCTGATGGACCTCGCTCCTCATCAATATCCAAAATGGCATACTTGTTAGAGAGGAGGACAGCCATACGGGATCCCTGTACTGACTGCCTAGCCCATCTGGCGGTCAATCATCTCTCTTCTTGCACTTTGAATGTGACCACATCTCTGTAGCTATTATCTATAACAATTTCTGTTAATTCTGCGCTCCTCGGTGCTTCCAGCTGCGGCTTAACACTCCATATGTTCAGTAAGAATCTGCAACTGGATGCACTTTCCTCAGATACAGTCCTTGAGGACATCCAAATTACAGAATACTACAGTGCAAAAAGGCCCTTTGGCCCATCGTGTCTGCATTGAAGCATGGAATGCCCTGACTTGCCCACTTGCCAGCACTTGGTCTATAGCCTTGAATGTTATGGTGTGCTAAGTACTCATCCAGGTACTTTTTAAAGGATGTGAGGCATCCTGCCTCCTCCACCCTTCCAGGCAGTGCCTTCCAGACCATCACCATCCTCCTGAGTAAACAGGTTTTTTTCTCAAATCCCCCCCTAAGCCTCCCATCCCTCGCTTTTAACTTGTGTCCCCTTGTAACTGACCCTTCAGCTAAGGGGAGCAGATGCTCCCTGTCCACCTGTCCATGCCCTCAATCTTGAACACCTAAATCAGATCGCCCCTCAGTCTTCTGTGCTGTAATGAAAACAACCCAAGCTTATCCAACCCCTCTTCAGAACTTAAATATTCCATCCCAGGCAACATCCTGATAAATCTTCTCTGCACCCTCTTCAGTGCATTCACATCTTTCATATAATGTGGCAACCAGAACTGCACACAGTACTCTAGCTGTGACCTTACCAAACTTCTATACAACTAGAGGGACGGGTAATATTGAGGAAGCATATAGCTGCAGAAGGACTTGGACATTTTCGGAGAGTGGGCGAAGAAGTGGCAGATGAGATACAATGTGGAAAAGTGTGAGGTTATGCGCTTTGGAAGGAGTTCTGGAAGCACAGACTCTTTTTTTCTAAATGAGGAAATGCTTAGGAAATCAGAATCGCAAAGGGACTTGAGAGTCCTTGTTCAAGATTCTCTTAAGATTAACATGCAGATTCACTTGGCAGTTAGGAAGGCAAATTCAGTGTAGCATTCATGTCAAGAGGGCTAGAATACAAGAGCAGGGATGTATTTCTGAGGCTGTATAAGGCTTTGGTCAGACCCCATTTAGAGTATTGTGAGCAGTTTTGGGCTCCCTATCTAAGGAGGGACATATTGGCCTTGGAAAGGGTGCAGAGGAGATTTACAAGAATGATCCCTGGAACAAAGAGCTTGTTGTATGAGGAGCGGTTGAGGACTCTGGGCCTGTACTTGTTGGAGTTTAGAAGGGTGAGGGGGGATCTTATTGAAACTTGCAAGATACTGTGAGGCCTGGATAGAGTGGATGTGGAGAGGATGTTTCCACTAGTAGGAAAACTAGAACCAGAGGGCATAACCTCAGGCTAAAGGGACAATCCTTTAAAACAAAGATGAGGAAGAATTTCTTCAGCTAGAAAGTGGTGAACCTGTGGAACTGTTTGCTGCAGAAGACTGTGGAGACCAGGTCATTGAGTATCTTTAAGACAGAGATAGGTTCTTGATTAATAAGGGGTTATAGAGAAAAGACTGGGGATGAGAAAATATCAACCATGATTGAAAGGCAGGGAAGACTCGATGGACTGAATGGCCTAATCCTGCTCCTATGTCGTATGGTGTTATGGTCTTAACTCCATCATGACCTCTCTGCTTTTGTAACCTATACCCCAATAAAGGCGAGTGTGCCTTTTTCACCACCCTATCCACCTGCCTTGCTGCCCTCAGAGATTTATGGACAAACACGCCAAGGTCCTTTTTGTTCTTCGGAACCTTCCAGTGTCGGACCTTTCATGGTGTACTTCCTTGTCAAATTACTCCTTCTGTAGTCCATCCCCTCGCACTTTTCGGGGTTAAATTCCACCTGCCACTTATCCACCCATTTGACCATCTGGTCTATATCTTCCTGTAACCCAAGACAATCAACCTCACAGTTAACCACCCAGTTAGTCTTTGTGTCATTGGCAAACTTACTGATCCTACTACCCCCATCTCGTAGGAGTAGCACACTACCCCTCTAATTGATATCTCTCTCCTATTGGTCGTTAGATTAAAAGTTGAATACTATGTGATTTGATTTATCATTGTCACATGTATTAGAATACAGTGAAATGTAATGTTTCTTGCGTGCTATACAAAGCATACAGTTCATAAAGAAGGAAATGAGAGAGTGCAGAATGTAGTGTTACAGTCTTAGCTGGTGTGTAGAGAAAGATCAACTTAAAGTAAAAGTAAAATTTAATTACTAGTTACAAGTAAGGCTTACATTAATATGGCAATGAAGTTACTGTGAAAATCCCTAGCCGCCACACTCCAGCACCTGTTCGGGTCAATGCACCAAACCAGCATGTCTTTCAAACTGTGGGAGGAAGCCAGAGCACCTGGAGGAAACCCACGCAGACATGGGGAGAACATGCAAACTCCACACAGACAGTGACCCAAGTCAGGAATCAAACCTGGGCTCCTGGTGCTGTGAGGCAGCAGTGCTAACCACTGTGCCAGGTGGGCCCATTCAGAAGTCTAATGGCAGCAGAGAAGAAACTGTCCTTGAGTCAGTTGGTAGGTGACCTCAGACTTTTGTATCTTTTTCCTAGAAGAAGAAGGTAGAAGAGAGAATGTCCGGGGTATGTAGGATCCTTAATTATGCTGTTAAAAATTACTGCTGCTGCTCTCACGAATAACCCTAAAATTAGTGTACTGGTTGGTATAAATGTTAAGTTTAGCTTGCTGCCCTCTAGTAAGTGTGGAAATAAAATAAAACACTCACCTTAAAATGTAGCTCAGATTCTACCCTTGTGAACCTGAGAGAGAATGGGTTAAGGATGTGGGTCACTTGACTTATAAAGAGCCAATCAGGAGCCCCTCTCTCTTTTCAAAATCTGATGTCAATAGGAAGTAGTTCTGAAGGTTGTCCCAGTGCTGCTGAAAATAAGGTGCTGATTCAGATCTCGCAGGCTGCTGCTCTCAGCTAGGCCTCCATTCAGCTATGTCCATTGGTCTCGCATCGCTTTCTGGCCTGTAATGTCTATGCCCGTCTTTTGGCCAGAGGAGGAGGAAGAGTGGGAAGCGCCAGTGTAAAGTTTCAGGCTTAACTGCTCCTTGACACCAGATCTTCTGCTTCCCACTTCTCCCTGAATGACCCACTGAAGCCTCTCTACTGCCTCTACTGGATCTGTGTGCTGTTATTTTTTTTTACTCTTTCACAGTGAGTCGGTGATGTTGGCTAGGCCAGCATTTGTTGCCCGTTCTGAATTGCTCTTGAGAAAGTGATCGTGAATCATGTTCTTGAACCACTGCAGTTTGTGTGTTGTAGGTACACCCACACTGCTGTTAGGGAGGGAACTCCAGGACCTTTACTCAGTGACAGTGAAGGAAGCAACATTGTTCCAAGGCAGAATGGTGTGTGGCTTGGAGGGGAACCTGGAAGTGATAGTGTTACCATTCCCTTGTCCTTCCAAGGTTGTGGGTTTGGAAGGCGCTGTGGAAGGAGCCTTGATGAGTTGTTACAGTGCATCTTGTAGCTGGTACACAGATTACTGCCACTGTATGTTGATAGAAGGGGTGAATATTTAAGTGATGAATGGGGTGCCAATCAAGCAGGCTGCTTTGTCTCAGATGATGTTGAGCTTCTTGAGTGTTGTTGGAGCTGTAATCATCCAGGCAAGTGGAGAATATTCCACTCAAATCAGCAGTGCTGATTTGAGCCTTGCTGATGGTGGACAGGCTTTGGACAGTTAGGTGAAGTATTCTCCACATAATGCCCAACCTCTGACCTACTCTTGTATTCACAGTGTTTGTCTGACACGTCCAGTTCGGTTTCTGGCCAATGGTAATCCCCAGAAAGTTTCTAGTGGGGGATATAGCGATGGTAGTACCCTTGAATATCATGGGGCGATGGTTTAATCCTCTTGTTTGGTCCTTGCTTGGCACTTGTGTGATGTTAATGTTCCTTGCCACTTATCAGCCCTAGCTGAAGGTTTGCTGCATATGGACATGGACTGCTTCAGCATCTGAGGAGTCACAAATGGTGCTGGATGTTGTGCAGCCACCGACATACATCCCCACTTTTGACAATAATGGAAGAGAGATCATTGATGAAGCAGCTGAAGATGGTCGGACCTAGAACACTGGCCTGAGAAACTCTAGCACTGATGTCCTGGGATCGAGATAATAATCGCACCATTTTTCTTTGTATTGGATTTGACTCTATCAGTGAAGGATTTTCCCCATGCTTTTCATTGACTCCAATTTTACTAAGGCTCCTTGGTGCCACATTTCAGTCAAATCCAGCCTTGATCCCAAGGGCAATCACTCTCACCTCATCTCTTGAGTTCAGCTCTTTTGCCCATATTTGGTCTAAAGCTTATGATGAGGTCAGAAGCTGTGTAGCCCTTGCAGAACCATACTGTTGGTCCTCTAATAAAGACAGACTTGAGTCACAGTCCAAGGTATTTTTCACAAAGCAAGATCATAATATTTCCCTTGTGTATAATCTTCAATACATCACCATCATAGTGCCAGTTAAGTGGCTCAAACTGCAACTGTAAACAAATTTTCTTTTAATTCAAAAGAAATTGAGATTACATAGGTTTTAGTGATTCACGTAAGCACGACATTTATAAATTGTGTAAATAATTGTGGGTTTGCACTTAGATTGTCTTCATAGTTCTTTCTTTTCTGTCCTGAATTTATTGATAATCAGAATAAGGGCAGTTTTTCTTTATTGGTCTTTCTCCTAATATACAAATTTATCTTAAAAAAAACGGATCTGTTTTTTCGTTCCCCTGTCCTTTTATCCAGTTTTGCACTAAAAATGAAACTCAAATTTTTAAATTGGAACTGAAAAGTTGACCTCATGATCCTTAATAATTCCCTTCCAGCGTGTTGGCCAAGATGGCAGAACCAACAATGCTACAGTACATTCATGTCATCTATTTGTCACTTTTTCCTCTACTTCAAACCTCCAACCCAGTTTTAATTTTCTTGAGGACAAAGTCACACAGCTGAACTAAAGTGGGCAAGGGTTTAAATGGAATGAATGAATGTGCATCTTTTTAAAGTGTCAGGCCTCCCCTAGGGGGTTTAATAGAATTTCATAGAATCCTTGCAGTGCAGAAGGAGGCCATTCAGCCCATCAAGTCTGTGCTGATTTTTGATAGAATATCTGACTCAGGCCCTTTCCCCTGCCCATTTCCTGTAACCCCACACATTTACTGTGGCCAATCCATCAAACCTACACATCTTGGGACACTAAGGAACAATTTAACATTGCCAATCCACCTAACCTGCACATTTTTGGACTGTGGGAGGAAATCGGGACACCCACTGTGACATGGAGAGAATATGCAAACACCACACAGTCACCCAAGGCCAGAATTGAGTTTGGGTCCCTGGCACTGTGCTAACCACTCTACCAGCATGCTGCTTAATGTACAAACTTGAGGAAAAATATACATCATAAAAACTGAAGTTTAAGTTGAGATCCTTCCCTCAAAGATCTCTAAATCCTGTGCAAAATAAGGGACTACATTTTTTAATTAATTCAAGGGACATGGGTGTTGCTGACTGACCAGCATTTATTGCCCATCCCTAGTTGCCCTTGTTCAGAGGACATTTGAGAGTCAGCCACATTGCTGTGACTCTGGAGTCACATGTGGGCCAGATCAGATAAGGACAACAGATTTCCTTCCCAAAAGGTCATTAGTGAACCAGATGAGTTTTCAGCCACCCGACAATGGTTTCGTGGTCATTAGATTCTTAATTCCAGATAACATTTTTTAATTGAATTCAAATTCCACCATCTGCCGTGGTGGGGACTTGAACCCAGTCCCTGGAGCAACAGCTGAGTTTCTGGATTAATAGTCTAGCGATAATACAACAAGGCCATCACCTCCTCAGAGGTGATGGTATTTTCGCTACTATTAATTATATATCTGGCTTCAAATTCTCACCAGATTAACTGGCATTTAGTTGGACCCTGGTGATAGCTGCAGAGAGTGGTGATTTAATACGCACAACAGAAACTGGGGTTACAGTCATGAGGGAAAACGGCATTTAATATTGGGTGTTGTGGATTGAAGATAGAAATAAATGAATCGACAAGGACACCAGGCAACACAGTGAGAATTTTTGATGGTTACAAATCTTGTTACATGACCCCTTAAATTATGGAAGCCCAAAGATTTTTGAGCATCTTTGGGCCTATGCATGAGTAAATATGGGATGTGCTTTTCCTTAACCTCAGATAGTAAATCTGGCAGCAGAGACTTGGAACTTTGAAAAAGCTGAGTTAAATTATTCCATTCAAATTCTCTGGGAACTGTGATATGCAGCTACAAAATTGGACCAAGTTCTCTTGCATTGTCCAGGGAATATTAGTAATAGTACCCAGTGATGTCATGTTCACCTCTACCATCAATAATCATAGCTGCAGGCTGCAACATGCAGGTCACAAAACTGATCCCGAGAATGCGGGAGAGATTAAGGAAACTGGCCTGTATTCTCCAGAGTTTTGAAGAATGAGATATGGCCTCATTGAAACTCATAAAATTCTTACAGGGTGTGATAGGGTCACTGTGGATAGGATGTTGGTTAGTATTGAACAAGGGAACGCAGTCTCAGGTTAAGGAGTAGGCCAGCTATCTGTGATAGAGGGTGGTAAATCTTTGGAAATCTCTACACCAGAGGGTTGTGGAAGCTCAGTTGCTGAGTTCAAGGCATATGGGGACAGTGGACAAATGGTATGGAGGCAGATGATCAACCATGATTTGCACAGGCTTGATGGGCCAAGCAGTCCCTTCCTGCTCCTATGTTACTATGCATCTGAAGATGTATGTAAAAGCTGCAGCAATTTGGTCTCCTTGTAGTGGGGGTGAGGGGGTTGGTGGTGCTGGTTCAGTTGACTGGACAGCCTGTGTGCATTATATTGTGGCCAACCCTAAAGGGTTGGATCCCCCTTCAGACTGGTGTGAATTCGGAACTTGCTGCCTTGTCCTACCCATAGTCAAGGTTGTGGTAGAGACCTCAAAAGATGTCATGTTCAATGCATTATCTGAAGAATTTTAGCTCCATAAACTAAACAAAATCTGATGGAAAAATGTACACTGTTAACATGAATTATTTTTTAAGTTGTGAAATCTTTGCTGACTTTTGTGTCTGCACTGCAGACGAAAGAGGTCAGAGGGGTAAACAGTTGGAAAAACCCTATGGAGGATATTTCTCCCTGACTTCAGTCATGCACTTTTTGAAGTACAGATTATGCCTGACCATAGAAGGCAAGAGGAGAAAATGTTTCTGAAGTAGGGAGTTTTGTTTAACGACAAAACAGACCTTTGGCTTGGCTTGTTTCTCTTTTCCCCTCATGACACATACATTCACTTCTTGTCTAAGTTGACCCTTTCCCTCTTTGCTAGTTTTCTTACATTTTTAATTAGTTCTTGTATCACAAACATGCTTCTTTTGCCTTTTAAACTCTGATTGTGAAGTCAATTTGTTCAATTTGATGTGTAATGCATTGTGAATCTCAAATCTATGCTTCCTGTCAACGTATTCCATTTATGATTTTCTGTTTCTATGTTTGTACTGGAAAATGTCTCTGTAAATTTGCCACGTTGTAATTATACCACCCTGCCAGTATAGGTGTGGCAGTGTCTCTACTTAGGAGGATTTCATTTCAGTATGACAAGATTGCGCAATTTCCATTACTAATGCAGTCTAACACAAACATTTATAACTCTATAATGGGGATTAGATTATTTCTGCATACTCTGTCCAATTATCCACTAGCCTTAACGTTATTTTACATGAGAACAACACTGATTCTTGATTCCTTGTGTGGAATGCTTTAGGAAATTGACCTGTAATTATAAAAATTTGCTTGGTTGAATTGATGAGGCTTTTATTAAAAACCAATGTTTTAGCAGGAGGTGCTGAAGCACTTCTAAGGTGGGAAACATACAGAAAGTTAAACTTTGGATTTTTTTTTTAAAACCTGGTCATGAGTGCTACTGAAAATAAAGTAAGCTTGGCTGCTGATCACCAAAATATGCAATTGTTCATATTACTAATCCTAAAGGAAAAAGTTGAAATAATTTTTTTTAGAAAGCTTGCATTTATAGAACATCTTTAACAACTTTAGGATATCTCAAAACATTTACAACAAGAGAAGTATTTTTAAAGTATAGTCTGTGGTTATAAAGGAAGTGTAACAGCCAATTTGCACATAGCAATGTGATCATATCAGATAAGGCCCATGACTTCCTGGCTCCCCAGCGTCAGTTGAATTTGGAGGGGATCCCAAAGATGCAGTGGGAATCCCTGTTGGTTCCCCATTAAGGCTCACGCTGCAATTATCCAGAAGCGCTAATTTCCCCTGGACAATTGTACTGGGAACCATCCAACGAAGTGATTTAAATCACTACTTTTTGATAGTTCTGCTAGAGTTACATGAATAGTTATTCTGAAAAAGTTAGTAGGAATAAAAGCACTTCTAACTTCAGTGTTTTAGATCCCCGCACTGGACATCGCAACACCCTGAACCCTGCTCTCCACATCGCCCCGCTCATCCCATCCTATCTGCTTACCTTCTCCCTAGCCTGTTATTTTCAACTAGACCTTTAAACTTGCCTGCCTTATGGCAGCTAATGCCCTTTTTTAAAAAAAGGGAACGTGCCCTCCTTCGTTCAGCATCTTCTGGACTTCAACACTGGAGTCAGGGTCACACTGTGCTGCCTAAATCGCACCAGAAATGAATCAGGAAGGTTGGGCGAGACAGGCACTTAAGAGTTTTAGCACACTAAGTGGGTATGGAGTGGCAGTCTGGCTCATTGTCACACCAGGGAAGTTATGGCCCAATCTGTTTTTTTCAGTCATGTTGATTAAGAGATCAGTGTTGGACAGGACACTGGGGTGTGCTCTCTGCTCATATTCAAAATACTGCCTGAAATCTTTCAGAGAGCGGATTGATTTCATGGCTCAACTGAAAAGAGGCACTCTTGACAGAGCAGCATCCCTCAGTACTGGACTTGAGTATCGGCATTGATTGTATGCTCAAATCTTTGAAGTTAGACATGAAACCTGAACCTTCTGACTCAGAGGTGGGAGTGCTACTTACTAAAGCGTGAATAACCTTATGAATGATTTAAATTGTTAAATTGATTGTTGAACTGAAGAATGGGGAAGTTTTAAACAAAAAAACTGTTCACCATCCTCTCACTACAGAGAAGTAATTTGAATTTTCCATTTTACAAGAGAATTCATTATGTTTTAAAGGCCAAGTTAACCTCAATTTTACCCCTCAGTGAGTAAGCGCCTTGCTTTTGGAAAGTCGTCCACGTGGTTTTCTACTGAACGTCCTCAATATCCCTTACTGGTTTGAATTTGTTGAATGAATCAGTCAGTGAGCCTATTTGATATTGTCAGTTGAGTCTCTACAGTTTCTGTTGTGCAATTTGATTCACCTGATCCCTGAGGCTGTTTTAGATTGTCTGAAGGGGACAGAAGAATTTTCAAAAGTATTTTTCCCCTTATTGGCATTTTTTTCCTCTCTCAAGATTGCAAGACTGGAGGGCTGGGAAATGTCTAGTCTTGATACTGCAGCCATCTTGGGGCGTTGAGTAGACCTTCCCTGCTTACCAATTTTGAACATATGGTATCAGCGGGTTTTGAGCAGACACACCCAGTTTGCACTCAACTGACACAATATAGGCAGGTTTATTTTAATTACTCAAGCTGTGGGAGCTTAATAACAAGATTAAACAAGCGAAAAAAAAAACTGCACAGCTGTAGACCTAACTGGAAAAAGTTCTCACACTCAACTTCATCCTTGGTGGCTGTTCCTTTGGCCACTGTGACCCCCATTCTCGTGCTTTTATCCCTATCTCTGGATTTTACCACCTCCCCTCCTATCCTTCTCTTTGAGTATACTTTGCTTCTTGAATTTGCATCTGCCACAATTTAATGTTTCACTTTAGTGCCTTGTCCTTGATTTACATTTGTCTTTAATCTGTAAAGGCTGACATTGTTTTCTGCATCCTCCTGTTTCCCTTTAGAATATGCCATAAATGCATACTTGTAATGTGAACCAGTGAAGAAACCAAATTTTTCTGCCTTTATGGCTGTTTAGTATTCAATGTTGTTCCTATAACAAATACATTTTAGCAGCAATGATCTAACAGTGTTGCTTTTAATGTAGTTTTGAACATTGTGTTAATTCCAGTAAATCACACCCTGATTAGTTTTATTTCAAGGGATAAGTGCAATCTTCATGACGGGTTGAACAGGAACAACCTCCCTAACTTGTAGTGATTACATGTAAATGAAGTATCTGGGAAAACTGAGTTGCCAGGATGTATTCAAGGAAGTGCATTTCACAGAAATAATGATGCCTGTGGCTATTCTGAAATAATTACTGTATGCATCAAAAATCCTCTCTCCATTGTAACTCCCTATGAGGGTTGCAAAAGGAAGTCTGGTTCTTCCTGATAAATGTTTTGAAAAAATATAGAACTGACTAACAACAGAAAAAAGTAACCGTATTTAAATAAGACAGATCAAATCTCCTTGAAAACCTGTGGTAATGTAATATTTTTGCAATATCTTTCCTCCCTAATCCTTTTGTAGATAATTATTGTTATCTACCTTTGTCCACTCTGGGTTCTAGCAAGGATCATAAGTTAGCAATCTGCTCATTTACCTTTTCACTGGTTCTGGGAATGTTGAGGCTTGTTAACTCATTACAGTCCAGAGATTGAATCTAACACTTTACCTTGGATTGTAACCTTCAGCGATAATCAACACCTACTGTACCTACTTTATGGAAATCTGGTTTTGTGGGTATTTTCCCCCTTTCTGACGTTTCCCTGGGCCACACACACTTTTACTGAAAGATGAGTTGAAGACCTGCCCTCGGATAACTTATGTTAGAAGCCAAAGGCGAGTGGCCGAAGTTGTCAAACTTTTCAGGCCATTATGAGGTTGTAACAGAGTCTTTACCCAGAGTAGGCAAGCCTGGAAATGTGTGGAGAATTGGAAGCACATCCTACCTCTTTGGTGCAGTGTGCTGTTGCTGTGGCATCCTGTGATCTTTTGCAGCTTTATTTTTTAAGCATGCCTTCTACTGAAATTGCAATGCGCAAAATCATTTGAAAAGACCATTTATAAATCAAATTTTTTTTTTTACCATTTATACCATGAGTGTAGATCACTCATGGGAGTGAGTACCATTTGAGTTGGCATATCTATTTTTTAAAAAATTACGTTGGGTCATTATTTTTATTTAGTATAGGATAAATTGTCCGTGGTCAGAAGAACATTTTTTAACAACTGTTTGTAAGGTGGTGATGGAATTGGGGTGGCACTTCAGAAAATCATTCTGCAATGTCACCTGGTGGTCAGAACCTACAACTAGATTGTGAACGTAGAAAATTAATGAGAAGCATTGTGTCAATTTTGAATGATAAATGTTGGCACAAAACAACAAGCAAAATTATGACCACAGGAAGTACACGCTTCCAAGCAAAATATGCATGATTTTGTGCATGTTTTATCTTAATTTTTAAAAATTAACTGCATATAATTGTTCAATATCAAATTTAACAATCTATTCAGTGGCTTCAGCTAATGCAGTACAAATGGTTGTAATACCACCAGGAATGATCTCCAAGAGTAAAGTTTGGAAATTGGGTGATGGTCTGACTTGGATGGCCACAGTCACAATTTCAGTTGTTCCTTATGTTCCACTTATGTAGCAAGTGGCCACTTCTTCCTCGGCCTGTCCTCAAACATTGAGAATTGTCCACATTTTCTGTGGAAGGCTGAAACCTGGGAGTTTACCATGGGTCAATTATCAGGTTCTAGTTGGTGAATTTTTGTGGTCAGCCAGGAGGTGTGCCATCAAGAATTGGGGCAGTCATCTGTTTGTAGAGGTGTCTTCGAGTAGGGCTTATGGGATTTCAGTTTATCCTGGGCTTTATGAGCTACTTGCAAAAGAACTCTGACAGGAGTATGGACACAGTCAGTCTACAAGAAACCTATTTCTTGGACTGCTTCAGCTGTCAAGCCCACATTCCTGGATACCAACTCGTTGCAAGCAGGGCTAACAAGACATGTGGCCTAGCCACCTACATTTAAAAAAGCCACGCAGAAGACAAAATCCGATGACCTCTACTTCATCTCCATCATAAATGTGTAGAATAAAATGACTTGTGATTCAACATCATAATACAGCCTGAAGCATGTCCAACCATCTAAACTGGCCAGTTCAATAGCATGGGGCTACCTCAACTAAAACATTGTCGGAGAATAACCTATCAGACCAAGCAAAACAAAACTTATACATAACAGCCTAGAACATTCCATTCTGCCTGCTGGAAGAAGGACTACTGAAGTGATCTTGACTTTGTAACCCACAACTGCAATGACCAATCACTGATACGATCCTGACAGGTGCTGTCCATTTCCCCACTCTCAACATCAGCCTTGAATTACCATCCATAAATGCAAAATCAAAACTGCATTGAAATCTACAGAAGGACAACTAGTATACCTTTCAGCAGCTATTTAGAATCCGACATTAACTGGATCCCACCCCTCCTCAAAAATTGCAACCGCCTTGAACTGGTAGCCACCAAATTTATTCCCCCGGAAAATCAGAATTTTTTTTTTTATTCAGTTGTGGGGCATGGGTGTCGCTGGCCGACCAGTATTTATTACCCATCTCTAGTTGCCATTGAGGACAGTTGAGAGTCAACCACATTGCTGTGGCTCTGGAGTCACATGAAGGCCAGACCGAGTAAGAACGCAGGTTTCCATCCCTGCAGGACATTAGTGAACCAGATGGGTTTTTCTGACAATCGACAATGGTTTCATGTCATCAGTAGATTCTTAATTCCAGTTTTTTTACTGAATTCAATTCTCACCATCTACCATGGTGGGATTCGAACCCGGGTCCGCAGAACATGAGCTGAATTTCTGGATTAATAGCCTAGCGATAATACCACTAGGCCATTGCCTGCCCTTGTTAAGTATTGTTTTAACTGATGAGAAACTACAGAATGCTGCAGTGCAGGAGGATCTGGGTGCCTTTGTTCATGAATCTCAAGAAGTCTGTTTACTTGTCCAGCAAGTAATTTGTAAGAGAAAAAGAATATTAGCAGTTACTGCAAGGGGGTGGAGCATAAAAGTAGGGAAGTCTTGCTCCAACAGTACAGGATACAAGTGAGACCACAACTGGACCAATGTGTACAGCTTTATTCTTATTTAAACAAGGACGGACTTACTTGCATTGGAAGTAGTTCAGAGACTGTTCATTGGGCTGATTCCTGAGATGAAGGAATTATCTTTTGAGGAAAGGTTGAGCAGGTTGGTCCTTATTCATTGGAATTTAGAAGAATAAGAAGTGATCTTATTGAAATATAGGATTCTGAGAGGGTTTGACAGGTTAAATGGGAAAGGATGTTTCCCTGCGTATGGAAATATGAGAACTAGGGGGACAGTTTCAAAGTAAGGGGTCTCCCACTCAAGACAGAAATTAGGAAGAATTTATCCTCTCAAGGTTATTAGTATTAAGAATTATTTTCCCCTGTGAGCAGTGGAAACTGGGTCATTAAATATATTCAAAGCCAAATTTGACAGATTTTTGATTGATAAGGGTTTATGGCGTTAAGGCCACAATCAGATTAGCCTTGATTTTGTTGAATGATGGAGCAGGCTGAAGGGGCTGGAAAGCCTATCCTCTCCCATTTCTTATACTCTCCTATTTACGGTGGCTGTCTTCAACATATATACCAGTGACCTCCTCCAATACAAAGTCAAGCTATTTGCATATGCTGACATCTGGCCCAGGCTTTCTCTGCTAAAGAACTTCAGGACTTTGAGTAAACACTCACTGAAGATCAGTGTTCTCCATAAACCTACTTCAGAAAATCAAACACTGTGAAGACTTTCTAATCAGCCTTCCATCTAAATGACTCGAAGGACAGGGTAGAACTTCTTATCTGGTTCTGTGGTCGGGCACACACTCACTCAGCTCAATGTTGAAACATCTTAGCATCATTCTTGACCATACATTGACCTACTAGCAGCACGACCAGAACGAAGTCAATATGGAAGTGAACCTCATACAAAAATTGGCAGGTACTATCTGGGACATTAGAGCCAGCACACTGCACCACTTCAGTATCCAGTGGCAGAGTAGTGCTGTGCAACCTGGCTACAAATGTAAATGTTTCATAATGAATCACAGGTATTAGGTTATAAGTTCAGTTTTAATGCCTAGCATGTGAACCCTCAAATGAATTGTCTTGTATAAGATTTTTTTGAGTTAAGTTTTATTTTGATTTATTGTAATGTGTGTCAGAGAATGAAATATAGAAAATTAAATCAATTGAAGTTAGCTTCAGACAGAATGATGCCCTATGGGCCTGCTATATCAAAGCACTTTGGAGATGAAAGGAATAATCTTCCTCGCTCCAAAAGTACTGCAATGGATTATGAAAGATGCTTATGAAATAACATCAAATTCAAACAAAGCACTTACAATTGAATTATGAAGTTTTCTGAACATTGTTTAACATTTGAAGTTAGGTGACTTTTCAGCATCTATATTGTGGAACAGTTCTTCCGATTTGATTTTACTGTTGTTGGTAGGATCCATGATCCAGGCTGGTTGGTGAAGTGAAAACTGAAGACAGAGCCTTTGTTTGTTCAAAGTCAATACTCCTTGCATACGCCTGGTGTCCCATTTATGTGTCCAAAAACCAATAGCGTGTTCCTGGTAACAATATAATTGGTAAGACATTGATAGAGTCCCCTTTTTCATGTATTTTCAAAAGTTTTAATTTAAAGAACAACCTTTCAAACTAATCAAAAAATTTTTTTTTCATTTTGTATATTTTTTTCCTTTTTCTATGTCACTCATTATAATCCAACCAATGGATTCCATATTCCCCCTTTAAGCAAAACCACTTCTTCTTCACCATATATAACTAATTACAAAACAATCAAAGAAAATATTGATCTTCCATAATTGCATTATAATGCAAGGCAACCCTCTTCTAGTACGTCTAATAATTTACTGCAGCAAGCATTTTTTATAAAACAGCCTGACAACTAATGACTTCCATCCACCCATTTTAGTTTGGAAACCTCTCTTTCCAACATTTCCTCTATGCTAGCAAAGTCAATCTTCAACCTTTTTTAAGTGTCATCTTTGTTCAAAGAGAGTGGTTGTCCACAACATTTTATGGGCAGATGTTTCTCAGATTGCCCCTTGTGTAGGATTTCCTTTTGTATATGTACAGTCTCATATCTATTGCTGCTATGAGCGCCAATGCTTGTCTGTGGAGTGCATGATGCCTTTTCAGATTCTGTTAAATGTATAATCAGTTTAGTCAGTCTCAAGGAATATACCTTAATAGTTCGATTGTCATATTGTAGAATTACTGTTTTTCCATCTCTGTCTATATCCTTACTCAGGTCTTTCGATTCTTACTGCTCCTCTCTTTGTAATAGACCATGTCCTTTGGTTGAGATTTATTTCCAATGGCATTATGCAATGTTGTTAAACTCACCAAATTTTCTCTTAAACCTCAGCCTTGATAAACACCTTTTCTCCCTGCATGCAGGACATTGCATTCAAGTGCTCAGAAAAAAATTGTACTGATCATGATCCCTTTTGGGGGATGATTCCACATCATCAAAAGTATCTTTGGATTTCTCCCATAAACTAAATTGATGAGCACTGTAGCCCCCAACCATTTGAAGCAAATTCTTCGCAAGGACTGTCCATGCTGGATTAGATGTCAATTTAAAGCTCAATTGGTTAGCTAAGATTTTGTGAAGCATCTCATCAAATACTGCACGATTTATTTCAGAAATCCCATTACCCAAGGAACTTTTTTTTTTGCTGTGTTTGTATTTCCAAACGTACTTTTAAATTAATGGTTGGGAAGTTCCTCTCCTTTGTCAGTTAGGAATAGAGCCCGTAGTCCCAGTCCAGTTTCTGTCTATTTTTCCACTATCTTGTTCACAATTACCTTTTTGTCTTTATTATATATTACTGTTACTAGACTGAATCTAGTTTCCATGTCTAAGAAGTGTAAGAAAAATATTTTTGTCCGTATCCCATACATTTATATCCTTTACTACAATTTTATTAAAGTCTGTTGCTAATAAGAGACTTGCTATGGACTGTGGTGGTGGTGACTTTTTTATAACATTTCTAATTGATCTCTTCTATAAGCTTAGTATATTAATCATTCATTACCCTGCATTGTTTTGTAGAATTTTTAACCTGTGAAAAGATAGATGGTCAAACTGCCAATGTAGTTTTAAAACAGTTTGTCTTTTTTCCTTTAAACATCATCAACACTTTTTAACATCAGGATTAGAAATTATTAGGTTAAGGAGATACAGTTTACACAATTGGGATATTATTGTAAATTTACTGATTTCTCAAATTGCCTTATTGTGCTCTATATCTAATTTCATTTGAACCTTTTTCATAGATGACCTACACAGAAGGATATTTTGCTGGATGCTACATCTGTCCTGATACAATGGTTTAACCCAGCTATTTTGTGCACTCTCTCTTTAGTGACTTTAACATGTTATTGTCCCAGAATCCGAACCAAGTAGAACTTTCATACTTCGCACTTCAGACATCCACTTGATATAATGTGGACATCTGTGTAACTCAGCACAATTGAAGGAGTCTGCAACGAGAATGTGCATTGCCAGACTAAATCTTATAGTGAGCAGTGCAATTACTTCTGACCAATTAGTATTGTCATCTTCCTCTTCCAATCCTTCATGGTCATGTGTCATTTCAAAATCCCTATTATTCCATTTTACACAGTTCCACGCATAATGATATTTTGAGACAACTGAAACGCATGTTGAACATTCTTCAGCTGTTCCTGGGATTCATTCTCTTGCCATGAGAACCCAACTGTAAGAGCTACCAATAGGATCTCCATCCTCACTTCTTTTGTTTATGGATCTTCTTTCATAGTGATGTTTGTGACGTATATCTAAATGGTGACAAGATGCCACTATCATTGAATCCTCCATCTTTTGTGTTGGCACAGTAAGTAGTTTCACAACACCAGGGTAAAGCCCAACAGGTTTATTTGGTAACATGAGCTTATGGAGTGCTGCTCCGTCATCAGGTGAGTGCACTCTCAAAGCTCATGCTACCAAATAAACCTGTTGGGCTTTAACCTGGTATTGTGAGATTACGTACTGTGCCTACCCAGTCCAACGCTGGCCTTTCAAAATTTTTTGTGTTACCACTGAATGTCACAGTGGTGCCATGAAAATGGTTGGAAATGAATGTTTTCCTAGAAATTTTTGTTTAAAACTTCACATGTCTTTTCCAAAAGCACTTCTCTTTGAGAATCTAACTCCAGTCCAGAACATATTTTGCACGTGATCCTGCTTCTGATGAGCAAAAGTATCTTGCCTTTTCTTTGATAAGGCATAACTCCTGTCCACATGTCCATTTCAGTCTTCCATTGGTCATAAGGTTCAATCCACTCAGCAAAGAAGGAAACTCCTACCTTGAGACTTTACGTTTGGTTTCAGTCAGTCTTCTCCAAAATGACTCGTTGTTGCCAATTGTCCTCTGCTGCCAATGTTAATAGAACCTGTGCCAGTTGATGAAGTCAAGCTAAGACATTGCAGTGTCAACACTCTTCACGTCCACTCCGTGTCCCAACCATCTCTTATTTATGTGTGTTCTTATACTCATCAGCTGTTTTCTTTAACAATGTAATTGATAAGACATTGACAACTATGAGCAGAATCTTTATTAAAGTTGTCTATAAAAGGTTGTCAGACCAGCTAATCTGATTTCAGTGGTGTTGATTGAGGGGGGAATGACTTGCTAACAGATGAGGTGAACTGCAGACAGAGCCATGGAAACTTTTGGGTCTGAGTGAGTAGGAAATGGAGCCTTAGCTTAAAGAAAGGAAAAAAACTTGTAGATATACAATGTAAGGTTGTGAAAGACAATCTCCTAAAGCATTTTACAACAAATTAAATACTTTAGAAGCTTAATCACTGGAAATGTGCAACAAAAAACCCCACAAACAACAATGTTTTAGTGAACCAATATCTGTTTTTGAGATGTTGATTAACAGCTTATATGAAAAACAGCACCTCTAACTCAATCAGTACAGTACTGCTTAGGCTAGATTATATATTCATGTCCATAATACTGGAATCCAACAGAGGTTAGGAAATTACCAACTGAACTAATTTAAATTGAACAGTCTTTTTTGTATTAATTCAGAGCATGTTCTTTTCTCTCCATTAGAAGAAAAACTATTTTTGCACTCATTTACCTTATAACGGACAACGTTCCTTGACCGCTAATGTGACCATTTATCAAGTAGTTTTTAACAATTTTCAAGCCTTATTAATTCACATTGTTATGCAACAAGTGTAGTTTTTGACTGGATGTAATTGTATAATCTTTGATGTAAGTACAAGTTCCTAGTAAAGTTAAAATTTATTTATTAGTCACAAGTTACATTAACACGGCAATGAGGTTACTGTGAAAATCCCCTACACGCCACACTCCAGCACCTGCTCAGGTACACACTGAGGGAGAATTTAGCACAGCCAGTGCACCTAACCTGCACATCTTTGGACTGTGGGAGGAAACCAGAACACCTGGAGGAAACCTAAGCAGACATGGGGAGAATGTGCAAACTCCACATAGACTGTGACCCAAGCCAGGAATCAAACCTAGGGCCCTGGTGCTGACAGGCAGCAGTGCTAACCACTGTGCCACTAGAAAAGATTGTTTCTAGTTAATGCAGTCAATATTCCTCATCTTTGGTTCTGTGCCAATTATCTTTAAATCTGTGGTCTCTGATTATCAACCCATCTGCAACTGGGAAATCGCTCCTTATTTATTCTATAAAAACCTTAATGATTTTGAATTAAATCTCCCCTTTTTCACTCTGAAGAACAGTCTCAACTTCTCTTATCTCACCATGTCACTGACATTCTGGTAAATCTCCTCTTCATTCTCTCTTGAGGCCTGGACATCCTTCCCAAAGCAAGGTGCCCAGTATTGGAAACATAAAAAAGAAAGTCTTACATTTATATAGTGCCTTTCATAGTCACAGGATGTCCAATGTGCTTTACCACCAATTAATAATTCTGAAGTGTAATCACTGACCTGATATAGGAGACTGCGCAGCTAGTTTGCGCACAGCAATCCCTTGCATATAATAATGAAATAATGACCAGATAATGTATTTTTTGTGAGGTTCTTTCAGGGATAAATATTGGCCATTGATCCCATTGCTCTTCTTTGAAACAGTGCCATGGGATTTTTTTGTAGAATAGAGAGGCCTCTACCTCTTTAATATCTGATTGGAAAGCATCATCTCCAATGATATTACACTGGAGTGATGGCTTTGATTTTTGTGCTCACTCCTTACTGTAGTAGGGGCCTAACCAGAGATTTGTAAAACTGTGATATCAAACACAGCAAGCACTTTGTGCTATCAATGTTGAGCAAATGCCCATGAGCGATTCTTCTTGATCAAAATATCATGAGAAATTCACTCCATGCATTTGAGTAATGCAATGAGTGGTACAGGCAAGCAAGATTTCAAATGTCTCAGTTGAAGGATTGCATCTCATAACAATGCACCAACCTCTATAAATGCATTGGAATGCCGGCTTAGCTAATAGACCCAAGTTCCAGATTGGAGTCTATTCCAGAGGTTAACATATAGATTAATCATAAATCATCTGTGCTAACTTCTATTGCATTAGTCCAAAGATAAACAAAGAACGGCATAGCAAGGAAACAGGCTCTTCGGCCCTACAATGTGTGCGGGTTAGGTTGATTGGCCATGTTAAAATTGCACCTTAGTGTCCCAAATGCTTAGGTTAGAGGGATTAGCGGGTAAAATATGTAGGGATATTGGGGTAGGGCCTGAGTGGGATTGTGGTTGGTGCAGACTCGATGGTTCAAATGGCGTCTTTCTGCACTGCACGGTTCTATGATTCTATTAATGGACTGGTTATAGCATCTATATGATAGATTGGCGCCAATTCTTGGAGACCCAATCAACATAACTACTCATTTAGCACAGCCACCTACTGGCAATGAAAGCTACTCAATCCCAAATCATGTGATCTGCTTTATGCACAATCTCTTCCTGCCATTCCTGAATCATCGCCTTATAACCCTGTGCTGCCTCAGTCTCCTAATTAACATTGGTCTCAGTACATGCAGTCTGATGCAGCAATATCTTTCATCCGAAGCAAAGTTGTGTTAAGGATACACAGTATCTACCTTCAGCTACAAATTAAAATATATGCTAAATATACAATGGCTTGAGTAAAATTAATATGTGAACGTAACATTAACAATAAAAAATGTGATTGTCCATTTATTGTATGTATGTATGGCTTCAGAAATGCAAATGTATTTTTGAGAATGTAATAGTTTTTTTAGAAGGTCTTCTCTGTAACCAGAAGGCAATGCATGTTGGCACTCAGTGTTCTGCGGATCAGAACATATTTCCCAATGGGTTTATGATTTTGGGCAACTGCAAGAGACTCATTAATTATAAACTTGCTTCACAGGTCCATTGACAACCAAGCTTTCTGTATATCCATGGTGAATTGGTAAAGTTTACTGCAGATTGTATGAATTTTTTGTACACGAATAACTTTAAGTTTGTTATGTCTGCACAAATCTTTATTGTGTTCTACCTCCTTTGAGAAACCCACAAATATTTCTTTCACATTTTGCATTCCCTGAAAAATCATGATCATCTTTCAGATTGGTAACTTTCAACAGTAAAATGCGATTTAATCAGATTGAAGATGAGGAGGGAAATGTCTTATACTGTACACAGGTTTAATGTATGTTTGTTCTCAGCCAGTGAAATAAACCAGACTCTGGTGTATATGCAAAGCTGTGTTTTAAGCGAAACTGCAATCCAAAAACTACTACCACATGATACTGGAGCCAGTAACAGCTGCAGCATGCCTTATCTAGAATTTCATCCACCCTGTGACAAAATTAATATTTACAATAGTGCTTTTTAAACCCCTCAGCGTGGAAGATGTCCTTACGAATATTGACACACACCTTTATAAATACTAATGTACTCCAAAAAGATCCCAAAAAAAGCTTTGGCTAGCTAAAGGAAAACTGCATCACCATATCATTAAAAGTCTTTTAGTCTTTTAGGAACTGAAAGAACAGATTAAGTTATCAAATACAGAATTCCCAAGGTTGTCTGTACAAGGTTACCTTGAACTCCATTGGATTCACTTACGTATTCCAGTTTGGAAACTTCTTGTTCTGGAGTTCACAATCAGAAGAAGAATATGAAAGATTCCTATCTTAATATTCTGCTTTTTCCTGCAGACAAATAATGGAGGTAACAGAACTTTTTTTAAAAAATGCCATAATTGAAGAGATTTAGTTATATGATATTCAGTATATCAACAGGCATCCAATGTGCTTTTTTATTATTATTTTGTCCTGAAACTAATGTCGACCTTGATTCGGTCGCTGGTCCAGACACTACAATTGAACCAGTTTTGGTTATTTAAATATCGCTTCTTCCCAAGTCATGTTTTCCATTCCATCAATACTAATGTTGGCTATAAATTTTCAGTCCAAAAATGTGAACAGAATTTTGGAATCTTTTGCCAGTTAAAATTGGTATCTTTTGGGAAGCAGAGGCGACATTCTTACAAATCACAAGCATGTTGATCTGCAACTCGAAGAGAAAGTAAGATTTTGGCTGATATATGCATTTCCAGCATTTTCTGTTTATTTTAAGATTTAAAACTTTTTTTTTCCTTTTATCTGCACTTGGTGTGTCCCGGACACAATGTAAAGCCAGTAAATCCTTAATGTTGAGCCAGCTAAATATTTTCAGTTATTCTGGACTAAACTATTTTTATTTTGGCATTTATGGATTTACCCATATGTATATACTCATTGAATCATCATTCTTGCTTTTTTTAAACTTGCAGGGTGCTGGTACTGCAATAGGAGAGCTACCTCCCTACTTCATGGCCCGAGCAGCTCGCCTATCGGGCACAGAAACCGATGAGGAGTTTGAGGAAATACTGGAACATGATCAGAGTGCAGAGGTGAGTTTATTTATTGAAGGATGGGGACAGATTTTTACTGAATGAAGTAATTGTTTAATTATTATAGTTCCAGTAATCAATCCCTCTGGTGTCTCAGATAGACGGGAGTTTATCAGTAGTTCATATCTTCATGGGAAAGTTATTGTTTTACAGACTGCAGTTGCTTTTTATAATGCTGACTAACTGGCAGCCAGAAGTGAGTTGCTGCCAGGGAATTACAATTCCACCTTTAAAATTTCTTAAGTTATTATTATGGATGATTAAAAACTACACAGAAAGCAAGTAGAATCTTTCATTCTGCTTTCCTGCACTCGTCTGACTAGTTTTTAAGTAGACTTTCTGGTTGAGGTTAATTAAAGCATTCAACTCAGAGTAACATAAATTTCACTTCCAGAATATTATAAAGCAGTAGTAGTATGTACAAGTTAATCTCCTAAAGACATTGCTGTCTCTGAAGTGATTTGATTTTTAGAAAGCTACTATTTAAAGAAAAAATATACAAGAAAGAATCAATACCATCAATACTGGAGAGCAAAAAGCAGATAGGAATAATTCACGGTAAATTTCTGGGGAATGCTAAAATTCAAGTAAAAATATGTTATGGAATGCTAAACAAATGTTCTGACAAATTAAGTGGAACGTTTTGGAGTGTTCTGTTTTGTTTAAAAAAGAGTTATAATTTTGAGACTCTGGGCAGTTCGTAAAAGTACCTGATTATCTTTCTTACAAGTTTATTGCCCTACAATGCCAGCTGAACCACATGCCCACTCTTGAATCTTTTCCTTACTTCAGATCAGATTAGATTGCATTCTTCAACAAGAAAAAACAATGACAGATCAATTTTCAATTCATACCTACATTTCAAGTTGCTAAGTTATGAAATCATCCGAAGCATGGATAGAGTGTTTGCATTGATGATTTTGAGGATATGGAAGGCTCCAATTATGAAACAATGGCAGAAGCAGAATTGAAAACAAATTTATTTAAAAATGAACACCATATGGGAGAGGAATTGGCATTAAATAAATAATTGTTTTGAGATCTGGCACAAACAGTTGGCCAAATGGTCAGGAGCTGAGCTGCAAGATTTTGCAATTCTGGTGCAGATTGCCCATGTGCTTGTCTGTGGGCAGTGAGACATAGTAATTGAGCTGAGCTAAGATCTGTGGTATGGTCAGATTTAGTTGGTATGTCAATTGTTGCAATTTTGTCTCCCAGGTAGCTTTTTTCTAGGTACTTCTCCAGAATGCAGATATGTTATTTGATATACTAGCCAGTCCAGATTCTATAATCCCAAAGTGATGATGACTGTATCCATTCCAGAGGAAGTTTTGAGTTGCTTCACTGATCAGACATTACTAAGAACTGCCTAGACTGCTTAAATGAAGAATGGCAGCACAGACTAAACTGAATGACTAATGTCTCTCTTTTTTATATCCATCTTCCACAACCAAAGGCTCCCTCCCCTCTTGCCTCCACTTCACCACAAAGAAAAGACCAATCTGAGAGTAACCCATTTGTTTGATCCCTTGGTTGGCTTCTAGTTTTGGGGCAGTAGTGCATGGACAGTAGTCCTAATGTGTAACTACTCTAATTCAGTATTGAAGTGACAGAAATTGTGATTTCTGAATGAAGTGACGCTCTCAAGTGCATGAAATAGGCCCAAAACACCCCTCAACATGTATGTATTCTATTGTTGGACTGCTTTCAACTCAGCTCAGCGATTAGAAGGTGCATAATAGTGAATTCAATGGTGGTGAGATAGATGTAGGATGGAGAGGAGGGAAAAAAGTTGGGCTAATTTATGCATTTTTAAGAAAAACAAATTCCTTGAGATCTGTATGTTGCAGAACACATAAAGGCATAATACTGTGTATGGAAATGAGGGATGAGAATACTTTTTTGATGGTGCTGAGGTTTTTTAATGCAATGTAGACATCATATGGCAAGGTTAGCATGAATGACACATCTCAAATTGTTCTCCAGTTTGGGAAAGAAATTTGGGAGGCAGTTGATACTATGATTCTTTCCTGAGAATCGGAGCTTAGATGGTGTGACTTTTGACTGGTCTTGATTCTGGTTTTATTGATGTCCTAGTAGATCTCGAGGTTGCTTTTATTTCCCATATCTATGATGGCAATATTTTAGAAATAAAAATTGTAGGATGCCTGTTGTACTTTACATAATCTTTTGTTGAATTCTAAAGTTGCTAATTCTGAAAAATAGAAACTCTTTATCAATTTTTATGTCCAGTCCCAAAGTTGACCACGACCAGAAAAGGCTAAGTGCACTATGGTGGCACGATTGCACGGTGGTTAGCATGGCTGCCTCACAGTGCCAGGGACCCGGGTTCGATACATGGCTTAGGTCACTGTCTGTGTGGAGTCTGCATATTCTTCCTGTGTTTGCATGGATTTCCCCCGAGTGCTCTGGTTTCTTCTTTCAGTCTGAAGCTGTGCGGGTTTGGTGGACTGGCCATTCTAAATTGCCCCTTAGCCTGAGGGGGAACTAGCTAAGGTAAATGCATGGGATTATGGGGATTGTGGTTGGTGCAGACTGGATGGGCCGAATCGCCGCCACCTCATTGTTGGATTCTCTGATAAAACTTGTGAAATTCTGCACTGGCTGTGTACACTGTAGTTGCACTATTGTAACACTTTTGTCTCCATTTGCTTGCATTGCCTCTCTGGAATTACCCATTTGTTGCTAAATTGTGGGAAGCTTTTGTATACTGGTACCTAAAATGAAATTTAGTTGAGGCTGCTTGTACGCCCCAAGATCTTTACAGACTGGACCCTTGTGTTCCACTTGCTCCTGATAATTCTTGGGCTCTGGTTCCATGGACGTAAATGTCCTCTTATGCCACATTGTAAAATGGCTGTTTTTCAATGTGAACTTAAATAGTGAATGTCAGCAAGCTATTTGATTGTAGGCTATTACTGCCAGGCATGGAACTAATCTCGCATGTGATCAAGCCTTAAACATTTCAAGCAGTGTTTACTATGATTATTAGAAGTGGAAACCCTGAATGATTATCCACTCCCACAAAATTTAGTCAAAAACAAACGGTTTCACCCTGCACCTGCACAAGTGAGGCCAGATGATTGACACAAACCTAAGGAATAAACTTGGAATCTTATGTGGCCTGTAGGTCGCCATAATTTGTTTGAGGCAGGATTGACGCTCAGTCGCCTGCATTTCTAACCAGATAGAACTTATCTTGTTTAAAAAAAACTTGCCCTAACAACTTCAGGAAGAGGTGTTTCTCTTTTTGGTTTTGCAAGTAGTTGTAAGATGAGTATGTTCTAGGAGCTTTTGATTATAGGTTACCTTTCAGAGAAGTTTTGCATAAACCCAGGAGATGAAATTACTCATCTGGCTACTGCATGTTGAGTCAAGATTACGCACAATGGTTTTGCTCTTATTTTGAGATGAGCAGTGAGACACTCACCAAATGACTAAAAACCAAATACAAGCATGTAGCACTGATACTGTGGTATCTTGTATGAGTCAGGGTTTTAAAATTAATTTGTACAGATATGCTTTACATATCTTCTAACTGCCATCAATTCCTCCCCTGACATGGGAATGTACCTCCCAGGTCTATGATTAAATTAAGCTCACTATGCTTGTTACTCAAGATGGTGAGGTCCATTTTGTTGGGGGTTTGAGACTTGGCTGCTTTACTTGATCAGGGAGCAATGATAGCAGTAAAAAGCTATTTAAATCTGTCTGTATGCTTCTGCTACACCCAGTGGTCACTGACATTGTATTGAGAGAACCTGTGAAAAAATAATTCCAGTGAAAACTATTGGGTCAGAACTAGTCTGTTACTGATGTGTTGGAGGAAGTGGCAACTGGCAGGTGGTGCAGCTCAGTGGTTAGCACTGCTGCCTCACAGTGCTAGGAACCTGGGTTCAATTTCTACTTTGGGTCACTGTTCATGTTGAGTCTGCATATACTCCCCATATCTGCATGGGCTTCCTCTGGGTGCTCTGGTTTCCTCCCATAATCTGAAAGACGGGCTGGTTAGCATTGGCCAAGTAAATTCTCCCTCAGTGTACCTGAACAGATGCCAGAGTGTGGCAACTAAGGAATTTTCACAGTAACTTCATTGCAGCGTTAATGTAAGTCTACTTGTGACACTTATAAATAAACTTTAAGAACACAGAATCCTATTTGATTGAGTAGTAATCAGCTGAAGAACAGCTATTGTTATCATTCAAGCAAGTCTTTTCAGCCAGTAGAACTAGATGTTCTCTGGAAGTAACTCTGTGGCTGAGTAACTGGCCAAAATTCAGTTTCAGATTTTAACCTGAAAAATGGCTGTTTGGGCATAAAACTGTACTAGACAGCTGCTGTGCCCCTCCAGTAATATTTCAACAAGGATCTATTCATATAGAAAGCTACAAAAAAAGTTTAGTACTGAAGTGGGAGAATGCTTTTAGAGCATTTGTGAATTAATTTCCAAAGACATGAGTCTCAAGTCAGTTTGCCAAACCCGTAATGGAGCACATGTAGGGCAAGTGATTGGTATAGTGTGACATCTGGCAAATTCTTGCACTTGCCCTAAGCATCACTATTGTGATCAAATGCCAGAGGCAGTAAAAATATCACAATGAAGAATGTCTAGCTGGTCACTTGCTCAATATATGTAACCAGGAAGAATGTCAGCAGTAAAAGGTCCACTACTGAATATCATTAGTGTCGTGAACACGTTGCCTTCCGCTATTCATTCTGATCTTGTATCTTCCCCACCTCCAATGCATCTATTGCACTTTAAGATAAAATTTTATATGTAACCACATTGCCACTTTGATCATGACTGCCATTTGCACCGCTCTTTTTGGATTCTGTGTTCTGTTTTATTTCTTGGCCTATAGTTAGTTCTTACTGACATTACACTACAAAGGTTTAACTGGTTCAAATTAAAATTCAAAGCTCGTGATAACTTTAAAACTTATTTTGGATCAAATCATAGGCCTTAATTAAGATGTTCTGTGGTTTGCACTGTTTTAAATGGAACAGAAGCTGGTGTGGTGATGGCTTCCCATGTGAGGGTACATTTTTTCATAATGTTAAGAAATGAAGGAAAAAATGTATAACAAAAAAGGTAGAAACTTAAGTTTCTAAGTTTCATAGCTGTAACTTAGATTGACAATTGTGAAGGCTGGAACATTTGTGTTAATTTGGCAGACACATTTTTGAAAAGTCTCAGAATATGAATTAGGTTACTTTTTTTTATTAATGAGGAACAGCTGCAGTGTGTGTAACCCTGGGCGTTCTCAGTGAACTATTACTGCACCCTCTGAGTGTGGTTTTGTCTAGGAGGATCACGTGACTTCTGTGAAATCTCCTCCATTTCCAGTAACCGTTTGGACAGGGATGAGTCAGAACAAAAGCAGCTTCCTCTAAACCACAAAGTTGTTGAAGAATTTGTCAACGTGGACTTTAGAGGTTTATAGTAGTTAGCTGGAACTTCTGTGGTGAGATTGCATCAGCAAGGTCATGAGGAAGCTTCCTGCTATTAAACTATATTACTTGTCTGGAACAGCCCCTCCACTGGACTTTGTAGGCACAATTGCCTTGATCTATTGCCTTTCTGACAATTGTTTCCTTCAGTTTTTGTTCCTAGGGCCCTTTTCAGGCTTGAATGTACTCTTATTTGGAAATATTGCAAGGCATGTCATTTTAAGCTAGTCTGAATTCAAAGCTTACATATTTTTGGTGTCTAAAACTAACACTCAAAAATAATGAGTGGCATACCAGAGAATCAGTGCTGGAGCTCCAACTATGTACAACTTTTATCAATGTATTGGGATCAAATGTATGATAGCTAAATTTGCTGATAGCGCAAAGGTAGGAAAGTAAGTTCTGCAGAGAACATAAGAAGCTGCAAAGGGAGAAAAATGGGTTAAATGAGTGGGCAAAAGATTGGCAGATGGCGTATAATGTGGAAAATGTGAACTTGGCACTTTGACAGGAAGAATAGAAAAGAAGCATGTTATTGAAATGGAGATTGCAGAACTCTGCAGTACAGAGGGATCTGGATATCTTAGTGGATGAATCACAAAACAAAATGTAGGTCATTGCAAGAGGAATGATATATAAAGGTAGGGGTGTTTTGCTACAGTTGTACAGGGCCTTGCTGAGACCTAGAGTATTGTTACATTCTTGTTATTTAGAAAAAGGACATAATTGCATTAGAAGCAGTTCAACGAAGGTTCACTTGGTGGGGTAGTAATGGGGTGGAGAGAGTGGTAATGGGAGTAATCTTATGAGGGCAGATTGGACAGGTTAGGCCTATGCCCCTAGACATTTAGAAGAATGAGGGGTGATCTTATTGAAACTTACAGATGAAAAGGTAAAATTTTGAAGTCAGTCAGTACTTGGCTGAAGGAAAACATTAAATGTTAGTGACCATAGTTGCTGTTTTGCACAACTTGGTGAGTTACATTAGTCCAGGTTTATGCCAAATCTTCAGCCTTTACTCCAACCTAAAGAAGCTGCAGATTGATTGAAGGAGAAAATCAGGAGGAAGGATGGAATAAAATAAGACCCAAAGAAAGGCTCTTTGGTTCATCAAACCTGGACCTCTTGGAAGGTGTTGGCTGCCTTCTTGAAATGCTGTAGTTCCTGAGATAGGTACACCAATAGTGTTATTAAAAAGGAATTCCAGAATTTTTATTCAGCAACAATGAAGGAACGGCAATATATTTCCAAGCCAGATTGGTATGACTTGGACCTCCAGGTGATGATGATCTCCGGTATCTGCTGCCTAGTCTTTCTAGTGGATTTGAAAGGTGCTGCCGAAGGAATATTGGTGGGTTCCTTTGGCGTGTCATGTGGGAGGAAACATGGCTGCCACTGTTCGTCGATGGTAGAGGGATTGAATGTTTGTGGAAGAGGTAGCAATCAAGCAGGCTGCTTTGTTGTGGACGGTGTGGAACTTCTTGAGTGTTGTTGGCACTGAACTCGTCCAGGCAAGTGGAGAATATTCCATCATACTCCTAACTTGTGCCTTGTAGATGGGCACAGGCTTTGGTGAGTATGGAGATGAATGATTCCTAGTTTTTAACCTGCTCTAGCAGCCACAGTATTTATATAAAAGCAAAATATTTCAGATGCTGGAATCTGAAACAAGAACAGAAAATGTTGGAAAATGTCAGCGATCTGACAGCATCTGTGGGGAGAGAATAGAACCAGCGTTTTGAGTCCCGATGATCCTTCATCAGAACTCAGTATTTATATAGCTAGTCCAGTTCTGTTTCTGGTCAATAGTAACCCTCTCACTCTCCCATTCCCCTCTCACTTTCCCACACTTCCTTTCTCCCTGTCTCCCGCACTGTCTCTACTCACACCCTCTCAGTCTCTCTATGGCTTCACTCTCGCGCACTCTCACTCTCTCCTGCTGCCTCACTCTCGCTCCCCCTCACTCTCTCCCGCTGCCCCCCGCTCCTGCTCCCCCTCACTCACTCTCTCCCGCTCCTGCTCCCCCTCACTCACTCTCTCCCGCTCCTGCTCCCCCTCACTCACTCTCTCCCGCTCCTGCTCCCCCTCACTCACTCTCTCCCGCTCCTGCTCCCCCTCACTCACTCTCTCCCGCTCCTGCTCCCCCTCACTCACTCTCTCCCGCTCCTGCTCCCCCTCACTCACTCTCTCCCGCTCCTGCTCCCCCTCACTCACTCTCTCCCGCTCCTGCTCCCCCTCACTCACTCTCTCCCGCTCCTGCTCCCCCTCACTCACTCTCTCCCGCTCCTGCTCCCCCTCACTCACTCTCTCCCGCTCCTGCTCCCCCTCACTCACTCTCTCCCGC
Source organism: Carcharhinus amblyrhynchos (assembly GCF_965287045.1). Lineage (NCBI taxonomy): Eukaryota > Metazoa > Chordata > Chondrichthyes > Carcharhiniformes > Carcharhinidae > Carcharhinus > Carcharhinus amblyrhynchos. The sequence goes on along the minus strand of NC_137346.1, from coordinate 6,546,740 downwards.
TCCTGCTCCCCCTCACTCACTCTCTCCCGCTCCTGCTCCCCCTCACTCACTCTCTCCCGCTCCTGCTCCCCCTCACTCACTCTCTCCCGCTCCTGCTCCCCCTCACTCACTCTCTCCCGCTCCTGCTCCCCCTCACTCACTCTCTCCCGCTCCTGCTCCCCCTCACTCACTCTCTCCCGCTCCTGCTCCCCCTCACTCACTCTCTCCCGCTCCTGCTCCCCCTCACTCACTCTCTCCCGCTCCTGCTCCCCCTCACTCACTCTCTCCCGCTCCTGCTCCCCCTCACTCACTCTCTCCCGCTCCTGCTCCCCCTCACTCACTCTCTCCCGCTCCTGCTCCCCCTCACTCACTCTCTCCCGCTCCTGCTCCCCCTCACTCACTCTCTCCCGCTCCTGCTCCCCCTCACTCACTCTCTCCCGCTCCTGCTCCCCCTCACTCACTCTCTCCCGCTCCTGCTCCCCCTCACTCACTCTCTCCCGCTCCTGCTCCCCCTCACTCACTCTCTCCCGCTCCTGCTCCCCCTCACTGTTGCTTCAATGGATTGAATGGAACCATTGACAAAAGGTGTGGAGTTGGCAGCCGGCCTACTACTTTGGCAGGGATTAATCTGAACTAAAAACGTGGGAGGGAAAATATTTGTGAAAAGATGGGGAAAGAGAGAAGAGGAAGAAAAATTATAGATAGGAAACATCTGTGTTGAAAAAGCTAAATAGGTTTACAAAGAATTTAAAATCCCCAAGAACAGCTTTACAGTTGCCGTTGAACACCTGTGAACAAAGATGGACTAAATTTTTGCAGTTTGAAGACATTTTTAGACTCCAAACAATAGAAGTGAGACAAAGCAAACTCTATTCTTTTCATCGAGATTAGATGAACTGCGAGTTGTAATCTTACATAAGGTCAAAGATGAGATTGTGAGACCATTAATGTGAATTGATATCATCCAGTACTTAGAAAAGTTTCCATCAGCTGAGAAGTATGTTTTAAAATGTGATAGATATACAGCATGAATGTTATTGCACAAGTTTATTCACTTTGGTGTAAATGGGAACAATCACCGAATTTAGAATAGAAGATGGAACATTGTGGGAGAAATAATCTGAAGATTATGATAATCAAACAGAATGGTTCCATTTGTAGCATGAATCACTTGAAAAGGTCATCCAGTGAAGCGGATTATGATCTGAATTTCTTTTTGGAGGGTAGAAGATTTTGATGGGGTAATAATGGAAGCATGTTCAGGGCATTAATTTATTTATTTATCTATTCTTTCATGGGATGTGGGCAACACCGGCTTGGTCAGTACTTATTGCCTTAATTGCAATAATTACCCCTGAAAAGATGATGAGTTGTCTCCACCCATTGCAGTTCATGTGATGTAACAACAACCACAGTGCTGTTAGGAAGTGAGTTCCAGGATTTTAACTCAGTGATAGTGAAGGGACAGCAATATAGTTCTAAGATAGGGTGGTGTGTGGCTTAGAGGGGATCTTACAAATATAGTGTTCGCACGTATCTGCTTCTAGGTGATAGAGTAAGAAATCTCACAACACCAGGCTAAAGTCCAACAGGTTTATTTGGTATCATAAGCTTTCGGAATGCTGCTCCTTCATCAGGTGAGATTGATTCACCCGATGAAGGAGCAGTACTCCGAAAGCTCGTGGTACCAAATAAACCTGTTGGACTTTTAACCCCGTGTTGTGAGACTTCTTACCCAAGTCCAACGCCAGCATCTCCACATCTATATGATAGAGGTCATGGGTTTGGAAGGTGATGATGAAGGATCCTTGGTGAGTTACTGCAGGGCATCTCATAGTACACAGTGCTGCTACTAAGCGTCAGTGTTGGTGGGAGTGCGTGTTTAAGGTGGTGGATGAAGTGCTAATTGAGCAGACTACTTTGATTGGATGATGTTGTGGGAGCTGGACTCATCCAAGCAAGTGGAGAGTATTTCATTACTTTCCTGAGCTGTGCCTTGTAGATGGTGGACAGGATTTGCAGAGTGATGAGATGAGTTACTTGCCACAGAACTCCCAGCCTCTGACCTGCTCTTGGATCCACAATATTTAAATGACAGTTTCAGTATGTAGTCAAAGGAAACTACCAGGATGTTCAGAGTGGAGGATTCAGCAGTGAGAATGCCAATTAATGTCATGAGGAGACGGTTAGAATCTCTCTATTTGGAGACAATCATTGCCTGGCACTTGAGGTGTGGATGTTACTTGCCATTTCTCAGTCCAAACCCAGTCTGGCTGCATTTGGACACAGACTGCTTCAATACTTGAGGAGTTGTGAATAATTAGTGAAATAATCAGCTAACACCACTTCAGACCTTCAGATGGAGGGAAGGTCAATTATTGAGAAGCTAAAGATGGTTAGGTCTTTCTTGCACCTGTGCTATCATAGTCATTTACTATCTCTAAGTTATGAATACTAAATAATGATTCAGCAAAACCTTGCTTATCCATCAGCAACGTGTTGCACACACCTCTGACCAACTGAGGCACATTAAAGTGCAGAATTGGCAACTATAACCATGGGTGGTGGCGTGTGGTCTTTCATGTTTTCTTTTGGTACAGAATGATGTGTTGAAGATGATTTGCATAACTGAAATAGTTTCCATAAATTGGGACTGAAGTACCTTTGTGCATTTCAGTTTTATTTTTCACATGGTAGGTGTGAAAAGTTTACACACTACCCAGGATGCAGTCTTGTGAATAGTTTATGCCTCTGGGCAGTAAAAGCATCATTTAAAGCATTTAAATTTAGGTTATTTTTTGCAAAGATGCAATATGTTGGGTTGGTTATGCTGTGCACAATGATGAGATGCAGATTTGAACACACTGTCCTTTGACTACGCATTTGAAGTTTCATCTCCTCTGTGAGGAGTTTAAAGGAGGATATGAGATTCCAAGGAGGAAAGGAAACTCCCAGGGTAATTGATACCGTGGTGAACACATTCACCTCCAAGAAACATCAAGTGGAGTTTTGGCAGCAGGTCACTTGATCATCCTTTGCCAGCTGTGATGCAATTTAAGGATGATTATCTGTCAAGAATATAAGAGGATGGAATTTTCCATTGTCTGCACAAAATGGTGGCTGAGGCAAGATCAGCCAGTATGCAGCTTGCAGACTGCACAGCCAAGTTTTCTTTCCAGGCAATCCAGCACACTCAAAGTGTCTGGAGGCATGACCCACGTTGTCACACTGGCAGGCTCCTCCCCCCCCCCCCCCCCCAAACACACACCCCCCCATCCCACACACGTGGGGGGGCAACACTCCCATCCCACATGTGCGGAGAGGGGGGGAACGCATCCCACGTGCGCGGGAGAGGGGACACCCCCATCCCACAAGTGAGGTTGGGGGGACACCCCCATCCCACATGTGTTGGGGGAGGGACACACACCCATCCCACCCATGCAGGAGGGGACATCTCATCTCCCATATATGCGGCACCCGCACCCTCATCTCGTGCACTAATTATATTTATTGAAATGAGGTTCCCAACCTTCCTGGGTGCAAAAGTCATTACATCACTGGTGAGGGATGAATCGGAAAATGAGATCTCATTAGTGAGATTCTCGTTTTCTAAGTGTCATGCGACTTTGCGCCAATGTTGCCTTTTGTGCTTGTGACGAACGCGGGCGCAAAATCACAGCCCTATAATGCTCACATGAGATAGCGATAAACAATGCAAATGCATCAGTGTTACCAGGGCTTAAGCTATTAGGGTAAACTTGAGTCCTGTCTAATTGACATGTTCAAAGTGATGAATTAAATTCCCGTCTTGGAGTCTGCACGTTCTCCCCGTGTCTGGATTTCCTCTGGGTACTGTGGTTTTCTCCCACAGTCCGAACATGTGCCGGTTAGGTGCATTGGTCATGCTAAATTCTCCCTCAGTGCGCCCAAACAGGCACTGGAGTGTAGGACTAGAGGACTTTCACTGTAACTTCATTGCAGAGTTAATGTAAGCCTCCTTGTGACACTAATAAATTAACTTAAACAGTTTATCATGCTCAAATTAGATGGAAAAAGATGGAATTTTTTCATGCAAAAGTTGTGGCTGCTGGAAATTTTCAGTGTACTACTATTGATAGTTTTTTTTTGTCTTTGGGTAAGGATACCAAGGGAAATGGTTTTCCCAAGGTTGGTTAATGGAGATGAAGCTCAGATTAGCCATGATCTAAGAACATAAGAAATAGGAGCAGGAGTAGGCCATCTAGCCCTTTGAGCCTGCCCCGCCATTCAAAAAGATCATGGCTGATCTGAAGTGGATCGGTTCCACTTTCCCGCTTTCTCCCCATAACCCTTAATTCCCCTGTCCATCAAAAACCTATCTACCCGTGACTTAAATATATTTAGCAAGGTAGCCGCCACCACTTCGACGGGCAGATCTAAGTAAATGACAGAGCAGGCTCACAAGGCTTCATGTCTTATTCTAAAGAATGAAATCTCAAGATACCTATGTTTTATTACCTAAGTAGCTGATGTGCATACCTTGGTCATAGCGTAAGCAATAGGCTCCCACCTGTTTTGCTGTCACTTAGACCCAAAGACAACAGTAATCCATCACAACAGTGGGGTTAAAATGGGGAATAAACCTGTTCTCTGCACTATAGTGGCTTTAGGTTATTGCTATATAATCTTTTGTGCCCCACCTTCAGTTGTGAGTTTGCACAACTGATATGAACTTCAAAGGTATTTATACACTAATCTGTGAAACCTTTCAGGTTAGTCCAGGCTTGTCCAACCATTTCAAAGGTTATGGAGAGAGGGTGGGAAAATAAGGTTGAGAAATTTATCAGCCATGATTGAATGTCAGAGTGCTGAGGACCTGGGTTCAATTCCTTGGGTGACCGTGAAGTTTGCACGTTCTTCCCGTACCTGCATAGGTTTCTTCCCACAGTCCGAAGATGTGCAGATTACGTTGATTGGTCATGTGTCAGCGGAATTAGCAGGGTAAATACGTGGGGTTATGGAGATAGATTGGGATTGTTGTCAGTACAGGCTCAATGGGCCAAGTGGCCTCTTTCTGCACTTGTAGCGATTTTATGAACATTTATCCTGAATTTCAAAAAATAGCTGCTGTATGGAAAATAAAAAAGACACAACAATAAATTGGTAATTAAAAAATATATACAAGAAATAAAAATGACCATTGGAGTGTGTTCAGCTCAGTCAGTCCTAGGGTGCACATTCCCTCTTGCCTGCTCTTGCTCTCTCCCTATCCTTCTTGCAAGCATGCACACACTTCCCTCCCCCACTCCTCACTCGTACACAGGCTCTCTTTCACATGCACATTCACCCCTCTCTCTGTCTCTCTATCTCTTTTTCTCCCCCCTCCCACGCACACTTGCCTGTACCAGACACACGGGAGGTGGTGGCAATGTGGTATTGTCACAGGTCTAATAATCTAGAAACCCAGAGTAATAATGCTCTGGGGATGTGGGTTTGAATCCCGTAAGAAGTCCCACAACACCAGGTTAAAGTCCAACAGGTTTATTTGGGAGTGAAAGCCACTAGCTTTTGGAGCATGGCTCCTTCGTCAGGTAAGTGGGAGTTCTGTCCCACTTACCTGACAAAGGAGCTCCCACTTCCCTCCCCCACCTCCCACCACAGAATTCCCCCCCCCCACCCCCAACACACACACACACACACACACACACACACACACACACACACACACAAAGGAGCAGCGCTCCAAAAGCTAGCGGCTTTTGCTACCAAATCAACCTGTTGGACTTAATGTGGTGTTATGAGATTTCTCACTGTTTTCCCCAGTCCAGTGCCGGCATCTCCACATCATCGGTTTGAATCCCACCAGGGCAGATGGTGAAATATGAATTCAACAAAAAAACTAGAACAATGTAACGATAACCATGAAACCATTGGCAATTGTCATAAAACTCATCTAGTTCAATAATTTGCCATCCTCACCTGGTCTGGCCTACGTGTGACTCTAGATGAGCTGCATTGTAGTTGACTCTTAAAAGACCTCGCAAACTACTAAGTTCAAGAGTAATTAGGGATAGCCGGTAAATGATGGCCCAGGCAACGACATTCACATTTAAAAGGCGAAAAGCTGCAGCATGCTACAGTGCAGAGGGACCTGGGGGTCCTTGTGCACGAGTCGCAAATACCCAGTCTGCAGGTGTAGCAGGTGATCAAGAAGGCGAATGGAATGTTGGCCTTTATAGCAAGGGGGTTAGAATATAAAAGTAGGGAGGTCTTGCTGCAACTGTACAGGGTACTGGTGAGGCCGCAGCTGGAGTACTGTGTGCAGTTTTGGTCGTCGCACTTGCGGAAGGATATTTTGGCCTTGGAGGGAGTGCAGAGGAGGTTCAGTAGGCTGATACCGGAGATGAGGGGATTGGCCTATGAAGAGAGACTAAATAGAACATAGAACACTACAGCACAAACAGGCCCTTCGGCCCACGAGTTGCGCCGATCACATCAACACCTACCAACCTACAGACCTATCTATAACCCTCAATCTCATTAAACCCCATAAACTCATCCAGTAGTCTTTTAAAAGACTCCAGTGAGTTCGCCTCCACCACCACTGACGGCAGCCGATTCCATTCACTCACCACCCTCTGAGTGAAAAACTTACCCCTAAAATCACTTCTGAACTTCCCTCCTTGCACCTTAAATCTGTGTCCTCTCGTAGCAACCATTTCAACCCGGGGAAATAGCCTCTGAGAGTCCACCCTATTTATTCCTCTCAACATTTTGTAAACTTCTATCAGGTCGCCTCTCAACCTTCGTCTCTCCAGGGAAAAGAGTCCCAGCTCCCTCAACCTAACTTCATAAGGCATGCCTCCCAGTCCAGGCAACATCCTTGTAAATCTCCTCTGTACCCTCTCAATAGCTTCTACATCTTTCCTATAGTGAGGCGACCAGAACTGCGCACAATACTCTAAATGAGGCCTGACAAGGGTCTTATAAAGTTGCAGCATTACCTCCCGACTCCTAAACTCAATCCCTCGATTAATGAAGGCCAGTACACCATACGCCTTCTTGACCACCTCCTCCACCTGCGAGGCCGATTTAAGAGTCCTGTGGACCCGGACCCCTAGATCCTTCTGCTCTTCAACACTACTCAGACTTCTGCCCTTGATAGTGTACTTGTTCATCCCGTTGGTTCTGCCAAAATGGACGACTACACATTTATCCGCGTTGAAGTCCATCTGCCACTTCTCCGCCCAGTCCTGCATCCTATCTATGTCCTGCTGCAACTTTTTCCATCCTTCCAGACCATCCACAACACCACCGACCTTAGTGTCATCAGCGAACTTACTTACCCATCCCTCCACTTCCTCATCCAGGTCATTTATGAAAATGACAAACAACAAGGGTCCCAGAACAGATCCTTGAGGCACTCCGCTGGTGACTGACCTCCATTCAGAAAAAGCCCCATCCACAACCACTCTCTGCCTTCTGCAGGCAAGCCAATTCTGGATCCACAAGGCCAAAGGCCCTTGGATCCCATGCCCTCTCACCTTCTCAAGAAGTCTTGCATGGGGGACCTTATCAAACGCCTTGCTGAAGTCCATGTACACTACGTCCACGGCACTTCCTTCGTCAATGTGTTCAGTCACATTATCGAAGAACTCAACTAGGCATGTAAGGCACGACCTGCCCTTGACAAATCCATGCTGACTATTCCTGATCATGTCAAACCTCTCCAAATGTTCGTAAATCTTGTCCCTCAGAAGCCTCTCCATCAGCTTGCCAACTACTGAGGTCAGACTCACCGGTCGGTAATTTCCCGGGCTATCTCTGTTCCCTTTCTTGAAAATAGGAACTACATCCGCAATCCTCCAATCCTCCGGAACCTCTCCCGTCTCCATTGACGACGCAAAGATCATCGCCAGGGGCTCTGCAATCTCTTCCCTCGCCTTCCACAGTATCCTGGGGTACATCCCATCTGGTCCAGGCGACTTATCTACCTTGATAGAATTCAAAAGTTCCAACACATCCTCCTCCTTAATATTCACGTACTCAATCTTTTCCATCTGCTGCAAATCCATAACAAAATCTCCCAGATCAGCTTCCACTGTGAATACTGAGGCGAAGTACTCGTTAAGCACCTCTGCCATTTCTTCTGGTTCCATACAAACCTTTCCCCCCTCACCTTTTATAGGTCCTATCCCTTCTCTTCTTATCCTTTTACCTTTCACATATTTATAGAAGGCCTTGGGATTCTCCTTAATCTTACCCGCCAAGGTCTTCTCATGACCCCTTCTGGCTCTCCTAATTTCCCTTTTAAGTTCCTTCCTACAATCCTTATACTCCTCAAGATCTTTAACCTCTCCTAATTCCCTGAACCTCTTATACACCTTCCCTTTCCTCCTGACTAGGTTCAACACAGCCTTTGTGCACCACGGTTCCCGCGACCTACCAACTTTTAAACAAGTCACGAGTGCGCACAAAAGCGGCTGAGCAAGGGGTGCACAAGGGAAGCTGAGTGAGGGAGCGTGTAACCCCGTGCAAGGGCAGCCAAGTGAGGGAGTGAACAGATGAGTGTCCCAGTGAGTGTGAGAGAAGCTAAGTGAAGGAGAGAACATAAGCATGGCTGTAGGAGTGACTGAGTTGGGTCTGTACTCGTTGACTGGGTCTGTACTCGTTGGAATTTAGAAGGCTGAGAGGGGATCTTATAGAGATGTGTAAGATAATGAAGGGGATGGATAGGGTAGAAGTAGAGAGATTCTTCCCGCTTAGAAAGGATAGCAGGACTAGAGGGCACAGCCTCAAGATAAGTGGGGGGGCAGTTTAGATTGGAGTTGAGGAGGAACTTCTTCACTCAAAGGGTGGTGAATCTCTGGAATTCTCTGCCCGTTGAAGTGGTGGAGGCTACCTCGCTAAATATATTTAAGTCACGGGTAGATAGGTTTCTGATAGACAGGAGAATTGAGGGTTATGGGGAGAAAGCGGGAAAGTGGAACTGATCCACTTCAGGTCAGCCATGATCTTATTGAATGGCGGGGCAGGCTCGAAGGGCTAGATGGCCTACTCCTGCTCCTATTTTCTTATGTTCTTGAATCCCATGAATGAATTTAAGAAAACACTGTCCTCTCACCTTCCAATACAGTCACCTCGCCAAAAACATGCACACAAATATTCATGATTACAACTAACATTCGAAGAATGATTGGTCCTGTATTTGGATACATAAGCCATTAGGTCAGTCAGGTATCTGAATTAGGCATTTATAGTAAAAATGTGAGTGATCCATATCGATGGGTGTTCAACATTTGAGCTCTGTCAAGATGTATTGGATCATGCTGTTAACAGACCATCTTAGTTGAAAATCCAACTACTGCATTTTCCAAGGACATTGTGTGTAAACCACCAATCTTCACTCACTCACACAGCCACCCATGCACTTACTCCCTTACTCCCTTACTCAGTCACTCCTACAGCCATGCTTATGTTCTCTCCTTCACTTAGCTTCTCTCACACTCACTGGGACACTCATCTGTTCACTCCCTCACTTGGCTGCCCTTGCACGAGGTTACACGCTCCCTCACTCAGCTTCCCTTGTGCACCCCTTGCTCAGCCGCTTTTGTGCGCACTCGTGACTTGTTTAAAAGTTGTTGTACTTGTTCTCAGTAGTTCCACAAAGTTTGGCTAAAAATTGTTGGTCCCAAACTTTAATGCCCATAATCACTAATTTTCATACGGGGTGGCAAAGGAAGAAATGTTGAATGAACCAATTGATCTTTAGAATGAGGTTTTTATGTACAAAGCTGAGATTTCACATCAATAAAACCATGGATCTCTGTTCAAGCAGGGGATGAAAAGCCAATTTTAATTCTAAAAGGGTTCCTAAAATAGGTAATATTTTTAAAATGCACTCTTTGATTAACAGAGTTCTGTATTGGAACTGGTCCCCAGTGGGCAGCCAACAGAGCAAATATAGTAACATACTAATGTATTTTGTGGTTAAGTTTATAACTTATTACAAGGATGAAATAGCATTCTGCATGTTTTTGCTCTCTCTACAAAATTCACTATGTTGAGAGGAAGATGTGTTGCATAGCCTCCTATTCTGATACAAATCTATTATGAAACCTAACTCTTTCCAAAGCTGTGATCTTTTTAAAAAACTTTTAAAACAAATGTTTGATATTATTCGATCACTACCACTTTACTAATGCCATTGTCTTGATTATTCTCTCAAATCTTGCTGATATCGACGCTGAGTCTCAACCTTCAAAAAGAAGTTTCTCGTGAATTTTTGTCTGTTTAGTGCGCAAGAAACAATACTTTTCATTGTATACTAATGTGTGATAAATCAAATCAGAACTTTTGTGAGCATTAGAATTATAAATTTTTATTTCCTTAAAGCAGTTACTTTCTAAGGATAGGTAGAAATTTCTAAAAGACAGTTAGAAATTTGCCTTTCCGATTTCTTCAGCTAGTTTGATGCTATGTTAGTGTGTTCAATACTAGTAATGCATAACCTGAACTTTGAAATTTTTTGTAAAACAAAAACCCAACAAACTATCTTTTAGTTGCCCAGATTTCGTACTAAAATATAGCCAACAATGTTGCACATCCTTGCAGACTTTGAACTATATTATGAAGAAAATTTTCAGATTCCAGATAGTTATCCAAAGATTTGTGGGTTACGTTAATTGGCCATGCTAAATTGTCCGTTTGTGTCAAGGGGATTATCAGGGTAAATATGTGGAGTTATGGGGATAGGGCCTGGGTAGGATTGTTGTCGGTGCAGATTTAATAGGCCAAATGGCAGCCTCCCATACTATAGAGTTTCGATGATTATTAAATCAATTGAATATTGGAGGTTACAATTAATTTATCCCAACGTTCAGTATAGATTAAGCCAAAGAAATGAAAAATGTACAAATTGGGAAGAATGAAAATCCTTCAAGTAATGATAGTGAGTAGTTTATGAAACTCAGAACGTGAGTGCTCGAGAGAAGGAAAAAAGTTAAATTATTGTTATCCTCTCATTCTATATTTAAAAGACAAGTCCACTATTTAAGGTAAATGGCTAATTAGTAAATGCTGAACTTTTATAAATCACAAGTTAGACTTCAGCTGGGCACTTAGGATGTCTAACTCCGCACAGGCTGCAGCTTCATACTCGGGTCCTTCCTCTTCTGGGTGCTTCATTGTCAGCTCTGGCCATTGAGGAGCATGACACATTGAGAAAATGCTTTAGCATTTTCATCTGACTGTATTGCGCTCTCATTGCTGAAAGAAATTGATTTGCATTGAGCTCTTGTATAAAGTGCGTACATAAGTTTGTAAATTTCCACAAGTCATTACCTATAGTAATTGAATTCCTGTGCAGATTCTTAGTTTGAGGTGTTCACTTGGATGAAGCCAATTATATTGTTACATTTGGCACCTCCAACTTGTTTTTTTTGGCAGATTGTATAGCCCTCACTGTACTATAGACACTGGTTCTGAAATGTTAACTTTCTTTCTCTTCACAGATGCTGTCTGACCTGCTGAGTATTTCAAGCATTTTTTGTTTTTATTACTATGGACATTGGTCTTCTTCATGTGCATTGTAAAAGTGCTAAATCCAAGTTAGAGTACTTGCTGCATCATGCTGTGCATCATCCTTTTTTCAGAGAGGAGAATGCTCTTAAATTCACGTTGAATATTGTTGCAAAGCACCACTCCCAGACAATATTTAATGTAAGGTTGAGGGCAAAGGAGTTGCTACTTTTCACAAAATTAAAATCTCCTAAACAAGTATCAAATGATGTACCCACAAGGTCTAGATTTGTATTACTCCAGATGTAAAACCTTGACACCTGTTGATGGTTGTCAACATCACTTGGTAAAGCATACTCAGAGCTGTTTGTAATCTGATCTCCAAAATACTGAAACAGTATAACAGCATTATAACATTAGAGATCACTGTTTTAAGATTTTCCTGAAAATTTATTCTGTTTTTCCTTCATAAGGACCTTCCTACCCGAGCAAAGCTGGCTGTTCAGAACCTGGTGCAAAGAGTTGGGTTCCTCGGAATCTTGGCCTGTGCTTCAGTAAGTAAAAGACCAAAGTTAATAAGCTCAGTGCACAGTAGTCAGAAGGGGAAATAAAGGTGACTCCGGTGAAAGAACAAAATTATTTTTATATGGATTCTTATCCTGTGTCAGGATTTTCAGAATGCTTCACGTCCAACTAATTATTTGAAGTTCAGCGAGCATTTGTCAGTGAGTACAACAACCGCTTTACACACAGTAGAGCCCGAAAAACAAGAATGAAATGAATGATTCGATGTTTTATTTTTGAAGCTGTTGGTTGAAGAGGAAAAGATGGCTTGAGAGAACGTCCTGCTCTTAAAATGTTTGACATTTGGCAGCCAAGACTTTCCACTTCTCAATCTGGGACGTGACACCATCAATGCAAAATTCTCCTGGTGCTGCACTGAAATGTTTTCTCAGATTATGGTGAAGTGTTGGAGTGAGACTACACTTTAAAATGATAGATTAGGCTTCAGTCCTCTGACTTCCCACAAACATTTTAGCATAGAGATATTATTAAACTAGAAAGAGTGCAGAAAAGATTTGCTAGGATGCTACCAGGACTTGATGGTTTCAGTTATAACAAGAGGCTGGAGAAAATGGGACTTTTTTCTCTAGAATGTAGGAGCTGAGAGGTGATCTTATAGAGGTCTATAAAATAATGAGGGGCACAGATCACCTAGATAGTCAATATCTTTTCCCAACAGAGGGGAGTCTAAAACTAGAAGGCATAGGTTTAAGATGAGATGGGAGAGATACAAAATGTCCAGAGGGGCATTTATTTCACAGAGGGTGGTGAAGCCACCAGAGGTAGTAGTAGAGGCAAGTACAATTTTGTCTTTTAAAAAGCATTTAGACAGTTACGTGGGTAAGATGGATATAGAGAGATATGGACCAAATGCAGGCAATTGGGATTTGTTTAGGAGTTTTAAAAAGAAAGGGGCGGCCTGGACAAGTTGGGCCGAAGGGCCTGTTTCCATGTTTGTAAACCTCTATGACTCTACAGAGACCTGGAATTTCTCACTCTGTGGCACAGATCACTGTGCTGGAGGAGCAGGTAGCAAAGACACATACATTTCATTTTGTTAATTCATTTTGAAATGTCAGTTGGTCTCTTTCATCGTGCAATTCCTGAAGACCTGTCGCATCTTATGATGGGGCTTGTAATTGTGTTGGTTTAATTTTTAAAAATAAATTGCAGAAAGAGTGATAGTTCGTAAATGTTGTTTCTGGAAATTTTACTCTAGTTATAAACATACTCTATAAAAAGCTGTTCCTGCAGATGGTCTCGTTGTTGTGTACACTGGAGTTCAGGACTTGAGGAAAAATCTTCAAAACTAAACATTAAATTTTTCAACCTGACTTTAATTAGAGCAGATTTCTACCTCACTAATTGTACAGTAAGAAAACTAATTAAGAAAATTAAGTGCATGCTGTCTTTACCACTCAACCCCCACAGTGAGAGAGATCAGGACAGAAACTTTCTGAGGTCTCTATGTTAATATGTTTACTTTCTAGATTTGTATCCACTGCGGGCAAAAATAGGAAACATCATTGTGGGAAACCATTGGATTGAAGCTTGTTCCGCACCTTATGGTGCGGTCTCTCTCCAGCACTTCTTCATCTAAACCTGAGAGAATTCAGTATTGTTGAAGGTGCTTGCATCCAGATTGAGATCTTGAAGGCCTTGTGTGCCTATTCCTATATCAAATATTTTAAGAGCTGGAAGGCCTCCATTCCTCCCTCTGCAAACGACATTAAAAACAGATCAATTGATTCAAATTTCACCATTCACTTGGAGGGCGATGGTTTAAATGTACTTGTGAAACTATGTTTACACTGCTTTTCACAGCAAAACAAAATGAGCAGCTGCTCAAAAAATATGAATGACACTTAGGCTAGAGGCAGCATTTCCAGTGTACAAAATGGATGCTTGCTTATTATACCTAAAAGCTTTATTTTACTGGTTGTAGTGCATGACATAAAATGTAGTTTTTCATATTTTACAACAGTGTGATTGAATTTAAGTTCTGCAGAGATCAATCCATTTCCCTCCGCATTCACCTTTTATATTAAATGTTATCTTGGGTGTGTTGTAGATTCCCAATCCCCTCTTTGACCTGGCTGGGATTACATGTGGACACTTCCTTGTTCCATTCTGGACCTTCTTTGGAGCAACACTTATTGGAAAAGCTATTGTGAAAATGCATATCCAGGCAAGTGAAATCAATCTGTCAACCTAGCCAAACAGCATATTTCTGAGTTTTTATCCTGTCTTGGAGACAACTGAACTGTACACTTTCCTTAAAATATTTAGACCCGAGCTGGTGTGTTTTGGAATATCCTTTAACATGGATGGAATTCCAATTTTGTCCAATTTCAGCTACTAAGCATTGCAATAAATACAAACCAAGGGATGATGTCCTTTAATCATAAACATGCCATAAAAAATTAGTACAAAATGCTGGAGGATTGTTGTTTACAATTTCTACCTCAGTTTGAATAACCTATTGATTTGTCCACAGCGAAGGTTTTTTTTTGCTCCCAAGTCTCTTTTTCACACCGGTTAATAATTAGAAAAGAAAGTGAGGGCCAGTTGCTAAAAGATGGGCCAAAAAAGATCCTTACTTTATAGGTAAATGCTAGTCATCTACTTATCCATATTATTCCAAGTAAGTTTTAAACATTGGCCTGAAATTCCATTTCAGGGAACCATCCCCAGTGCTGCTACTTTCATTCCATCCCATTAGCATGCCCTCTCCATGGAACATCAGAAAACTTAAGAGTTATAGGCAGTGAAGAGTGTGGGACAAGTTGCCAAGATAGTCCATATTTTGTGTGTTTTTTCTATTTATTTCAATTGTTCCTGGAGACTGGGCTACATAAAACTGAAGTCTTATGCTATACCAAAATGGGTTAGGTTTTGACAGCATCTTGATGATATAATAAGTGAAGATATTCTGTAGCAAAAATGTGCCGGGGTTTTCAGCACCTGAGGGGTTAAAAAAACTTAGTGCATTGTGTAATCATTCAGCCATTTTGAAATATGCAAACATGTTCAGGCTCACATTGCATCCTAGCAACTTTCTCACTAATCTCATTCAATGTTACTGAGTACTCCCACGCAATATATCTTAATTTATTGCACACTTTTGTTTTCAGTTTAGAAAGACGATGTAATTTACTGATAATATGATCTGTTCTTAGAAAATAACTTGTATCAGAAAGAGAGTCCAATCTCAATCTATAGTCTAATAAATTGGCTGATTTTGGCATTGGCAAATGTTGATTTGCTGCAATATGCCTAAAACTTCCTAAGTAGATTTCTTATTCCTGAATCAGTGATCTCCCCTATAAAATATATGTGTGTTAAGACTGAATCAGGATAGGACTGAACATCCATGGATGAATAGTCTGCACACGCTACTTGTATCCTACATGAAGCTATGTTTTCATGAAAGTTGAAAATATGTGAAGGGTGTAGAGAGCAGGGGCAGTAAAATGAAATATATGCTTAGTCTTGAACCTTAGAAGTGCTTTAGATATACAAAGTGGAGCATATGTTATGCTGGTTAAATGAGCTTGCTTGCCTGTACCCTGGGTTGGGAAAGCGTACATGGCTCTGGTGGATCTATAGCCAAAATTTAATGCTTCCCCACCAAAATTTAATGTATAGGACTCCCTTCAGGTGCCCACGTGCCCTGACCACACAGCGATTTTATATTGGAGCGGGCAAGACCTTGGAAAGAAGGTCCACTCTTGCCCCAATGAGGCCCGTAAATTTGGCACTTAAGGGTCATTTCCTACCCAGCCTCAATTTTTATGCAGGTGGAAAGATTGACCCTCCATGGGGAAGGTAAGAAAAAACAAAGTTGCATCTCAGGCAGGTGTCTCGATCAGAAGCTCCTAAACCTCCCTCCACTTTGGACTTAGCTGCCCCTTATTCACCCCCTTTATCCCTTCCTACCCTCCTCACACAGATCCCTTGAACTTACCTTGAAATCCAGTTTCTAGGCTTAGGCTCAGGCATCCTACAGCACTACTTCTGTCCACTGCAG
The DNA here is from genome assembly GCF_965287045.1 of Carcharhinus amblyrhynchos. Classification (NCBI taxonomy): domain Eukaryota; kingdom Metazoa; phylum Chordata; class Chondrichthyes; order Carcharhiniformes; family Carcharhinidae; genus Carcharhinus; species Carcharhinus amblyrhynchos. The sequence continues at coordinate 6,530,668 of NC_137346.1, read as the reverse complement.
CACTGTCACTGCAAGGACTGGAGAGTTGCAGCTGGCAACTCTCTAGGGCTGGACCTCTTCCCGAGTGAGGGGTAGGAGTCTGCAGCTCTTTATCACTCATTGGAGCGTAAATTGGCTGCAGGGCACTCTGAGTTGGCAGGGATATGTTCCCTGCTGGCTCATTGGGTGGCCGGAAGTCGGATCCTGTCATCCGAAAAATTCAGACCCATGATTTTTTATTTGGAGAACAAAGGAGGAGTTGTGAAAGCTCACAAGATTTCACACTGAAGTTTAGAGACCATTTATCCTTTGAAGATTATGAATTGAATACAGTATTTACTATTTTGCAACCCTGTTTTTATAATATCCATCAGTACTCTCTGCACTCGAGGGTTAAAAGATGATGTGTCACGTAGAAGGGAAGTAGATGGGTTCCGTACTAAAGTAGGTCAAAGTTGACTATTTTGACTCACCCTGGTGATAATGTAATTCTCAGTGCACTATTACTTGTTCCTGAGAAAGTGGGCTCGTCAGATATTTGATCCAAAGAAGATTGAGTTGGTTTTGGCTCTTGACTTTCAACTATGGCTTTTTAGTACTAAATAATTGCACATTGAAAGATAAAACCGCACCCAGAAGGGAATTGTTATTTAGTAACTTGCTCTAGACTGAGCTCATGTTTATTTTTAAAAAAACATCTAGATATAGTTGTATAATTATTGTGAGTACAAGTATTAAGTGATTTTAGAGAAATATGCTTTAGAAAAAATAATTATAATTACATAAGTAGAGTACAATTTAGTATATATTTAGTGGGTAAATGCCACCTTCTCCTGTTTGTATGGCCAAACCTTGAATGATTGGCTGATTGTAGAGTCCAGTATTTGGGATTTTTCTGATGATCGGGTTTCCTGCCCTACCACCTGAAGAATCCGTGGAGAAAGCATCCCCACCAATCACATCAGCCCTACAGCCAGTTAATGCTCTGGGGAATGTTAATTGGATTGAGATGAGCTTTCTGGGTGGAGGCCCCACCTCAGAGTGGCTGGTAACTCTGTGGTGCCAGCAGGCCCATAGGCAGCAGTGGTCAAGCAATCCTTAAATTCAAAGTTCTAGATCCAGGACTGGGTAAGTGCAGAGGGTCTCATGGCAGGAAGAGGTGGTGAAGCTTGATGTGTGTGTGTGTGTGTGTGTGTGTGTGTGTGTGTGTGTGTGTGTGTGTGTGTGTGTGTGTGTGTGTGTGGGGGGGGGGGGGGCATTGGTGGTCAGTCGTGGCATCAGTGGGGACTGGGCACCCAATGTGGAAAAGGAACTTTTGTGTGGGATACACACACACACACTCTGCGCTTGAGGACTAAACAAGGTGACTTGTTGAGCATTTTGCCCCAACCCTGAACGTCTCTCGTCAGCCTCAAAATTGAAGCTTGGGTGGGAAGGGCCTCAATGGAGCAAAGGCGACCTTCCCTCTGCCCACCTAAAATGGAGATGGATTGGGAATTGGGCAGGAGAATGGTGGAAAGGTCACTCGGGAAATTTAATGAGCTCCAACATTTTTAAACATGCTAATAGAGGATGTAAAATTCTATCTTGTGTTTCCAAAATGGCTGCTTGGCATTGTTCAGCTTGTTTCTATTATATTTCTTATTTCTGAATCATTCAATATGTTCTTGCCTGGAGGTGAATATTGTGCACTAGCTTTCGCATTAGTTTATGTAGTAGTCGCAGGTTATTTTAGTTTGAAATGAGACTGAATCACATTGCATTTTCTAACTTGTAGAAAGGTGAATTACTTTTTAAAGAGCAGTTATTTACAGGATGGAATATGAACTGTTCAATGGGTTGATTGTAATTTTGACCTGCTCAGTTAAGATTACAGGGCAGTCAAAGTGTGGTATAGTGGTTGGAAAATCCCAGGATAAGTCATAAGTGGTCACAGATCACATTGCAGAATTAGAAGAGGGATGGTTCCATTTTTTAAAAAAACATACGTTTGAATAAAGCTTAAAAAAAGTTTAGGAAGTTGCTTTCTCTCTAAATTTGAAAATCCTTTTTGCTTTACTATTAACAGCACATGGGGCGGCATGGTAGCACAGTAGTTAGCCTTGTTGCTTCACGGCACCAGGGACCTGGGTTCAATTCCCAGCTTGGGCCACTGTCAATGTGGAGTTTGCACGTTCTTCCCATGTCTGCGTGGGTTTCCTCAAACATCATGAAAGACATGCTGGTTAGGTGCATTGACCCAAACAGGCAGTGGACTGTAGTGACTAGTGGAATTTCACAGCAACTTCATAAGAACATAAGAACATAAGAAATAGGAGCAGGAGTAGGCCATCTAGCCCCTCGAGCCTGCCCCGCCATTCAATAAGATCATGGCTGATCTGTCGTGGCTCAGTTCCACATTCCCGCCCTCTCCCCATAACCCTTAATCCCCTTGCCTATCAAAAACCTGTCAACCTGCGTCTTAAAAATATTGAGCGAGGCAGCCTCCACCACTTCAACGGGCAGAGAATTCCAGAGATTCACCACCCTTTGAGTGAAGAAGTTCCTCCTCAACTCTGTTCTAAACCACCCCCCCTTTATCTTGAGGCTGTGCCCCCTAGTCCTACTGTCCTTTCTGAGTGGGAAGAGTCTCTCCACCTCTATCCTATCCATCCCATTCAAAATCTTATACAGTACAAGCCTAGTTTATTCAGCCTCTCCTCATAGCTCAACCCCCTCAACTCCGGAATCAGCCTAGTAAACCTCCTCTGCACTCCCTCCAAGGCCAAAATATCCTTGCGTAAGTGCGGCGACCAAAACTGCACACAGTACTCCAGCTGCGGCCTCACCAATGCCCTATACAGCTACACTTCAATGCAGTGTTAATGTTAAAGCCTTGTGACTAATAAATAAACTTCAACTTTTAACTTTAACAGTAGGCTGAATAATTGAGGATTGTAGAAGTATTAGCAAGACTCTCATTATCCTCCCAAAAACTTGTTTTTGGTTAGCATTAACAGATTTTCTTTTTTAAACTTTACTTCTTGATAACCCAGCATCCAACAGAGGGAATGGCTTGGGCAGCTGGGTAGTGAAACTTTTGTTCTTTTTAGAAAAAATTAAGATTTATTTATTAGTAGTCTTACATTCAAGCTGCAATGAAGTTACAGTGAAAATCCCCTAGTTACCACACTCTGGTGCTTGTTCATATACACTGAGGGAGAAATAGCATGGCCAATCCACCTAACCACATCTTTGGACTGTGGGAGAAAACTGGAGCACCCAGAAGAAACCCATGCAAACATGGGGAGAATGTGCAAATTCTACACAGACAGTGACAGTTCTGTGTCAAGAGGTCCTCTTGAGCTGATGACTTGGGTCTGTTTGTGGGCTTCTATGGTGCTATTTATAAATTGCTGCTCCAGGTTCTGCATGAATAACCTGGAATGACTATCCTTGCCTTTGTATCTCACCATTCCTGTGAAAAGAGCCTTTTTTTTCTTTTTAACTGCCACCCCCACTTTCGACTGGTCTTTAAAGTAAAATTCTCCTAGTGAAATAAATCTGACATCACAGCTGCACCCATAAGAACACTCATTGTGAATAACTTTTATGAATAAGATTGTGATATTTAAGTGTAGAATAAATCAAAATGACCATTGTAAAATATGCCAGCTGTTCCATTCTGCTAGTTTAATGTTTTGTGTTGCAAATTTGTTTCCATGATCTTAGTTTCTTAGTTGATTATGGCATCATGAGACCTCCCAAGATATCATCACTAGTTACTTTCCAGTTTTCCTATCTATTAAATGTGACATGTATTTCCACAGATATTTCTTTGCATGAATGTTATGGGGTGGGCAGTTTGAGGAGGGTTGGTGATTGAGGAAACTGGAAACAATTAAGATTTCATGTTAAATGCAAATAATAGTCTTTCATTTGACCAAGAATTTATGTTTCATGTCACTGATTTGTTGATCAATGTAAATATTTTTCCGTATTAACCTCTGAAATCCTTTCCTAATTTTGAATTACGGATTTGAATTCAATTAGCTCCTTCCTTAACCATCTCTGCTTTTGTGTAGGAAAAGAAGAGTTGGAACTTTGTTTGCTTAGATGTGCCTAAATGCCAGACATTAAAGAAGTCCCTTAAGCCATTATACTACCCAGCTTACACTGGTTAGCCTACAACAGGCAAATGAGATCTGTCCTGAATTTCCTCTGCTGGTACTGCAGTAGTCTGTGGAGGGCAATTCTCCCATCATGACCCACAACTTTTCTGGCAGGTCAGGCTGGGAGATGCGTATCGTTGGCCCTTTTCCGGCATTTGCATATGCACTAAAGCCGGAGAACAGCTGGAGTCCAGATCACGTTGGAAGCCAGCGGGAAGGCATGCAAGTCATTTGAATCTTTTTTAATGTAGTTTAAATATGTTTAGCATTTCATTGTCGGGAACTTGCTGGTCCCGATTGAATCTCCCACTCCGCCAGGAGTACTTCATTCCAACAGGGTTTAGAATTACTCCCCACGTTCGGAGAATTAACGGGAGACCTAGCTGGAATGGAGGAGGGACAATCGGGGGTCCCCCAGGGGATCAGGCAGCAGAGTGCATGGTGCCCCCAGGCATGGACACCCTGGCAGTGTCAGCCTGTGCCCTGGGGTACTGCCCATGGGGCAAAGTGTCCATGCCAAGAGGGCATCTTGACACTGCCCACCAGGCATCATACAGTGCCAAGAGAGCGAGGCCTATCTTGGGCGGGGCAGGGGGATCAGGGCTAGCCCAGGAATTGTTGTTGGGGGGAGGGGTGCTGGAAGGGCAGCACTGCGAGGGTCCCAGGCTGGCCAACAAACAGGGATCTGACCAAGCGGAACCACTGCACGTGCTCAGAGTTCCAGAACTGTCGAACTCAGCACGACTGGCCCCCAGGTTTTTAATGAGATTCACGTTTGGGACCTCTACAGTGCTCAGAGTGGGGAGATTCGAGTGTGAAGCTGAACTGAGAAAACAGTCGTGATCTGAAACAGTTCTCCCACCAATTCAGCACTTTTGGGAGGACCAACACCTCCCCCCCACACCCACCCAATGTACATTAAACACCTCAGCTTGCTATTCTTGCTTATGTTGCCATCACATATGGACAGCTAGCAGTAACTTTCCTACAGGCAAGAATGGCAAATGAGAATTACCACAGTCAGTTTGATTGCCACTGACAAACATTAACTGACTTCACAACCAGAAACTGGTGTGTGACACTACGAGAACAAAAAGAAATTCTACATGTAATTAATTGCAAGAAAGAGCGCACATTTAGGCAACACATTCCACATTATTTCCAGATGTTCATTTCAAGAGTACTGCATTGGATGTGAAATATTTTGGAGTTGCTGTTGTAATGTTGGTAAACCGGGTAGCTATTTTGCACTATAATCTCAAACAACTAATTATTCGGTTTTCGAAGTGTTGGTTGGTGGATAGTCTCTAGTTGCTGACTGTCCATATGTGATGGCAACATGAGCAAGAATGGCAAGCTCTGCATATGAGGAGTTGAGGCACCAGGAGAACTCCTCTCTTCGTATAGTGCCATGGGATTTTCTGCATCTATCTGAATCAGTCTTGATGTAATGTCTAATCAGAAAATAGCACCTCTGTCAGCAGTACTAGCAATGAGTTTAAGACTCACTCCAAAACTTCAGCACACACTCTAGTCTAACACTGCAGTATTGGGGGAGCATTGTCAAAGCTGTCATCTTTCAGATGTGATCCTCATATATGCACTTGTTCCTGTGCCACCATTCAAAGTTCTTCTCAATACTAAGCCAAGTTGACAGCCATAGCTGTCAATGTGATTTGGATTACCGACAGACTAGAAACAGATGGGAAAATGCAACCAAAAAAGAATTGGCTAGCCCGCCAAGGGTGAGTTGACCTCTAGTCACTAAGGTGCAACATAATCATGCTTTTGTTTATTGCTACTGCACAGTAAAAATTCTTCTGTTTGGTTCTTTTAAACCAATATAATTTTATTTCTGAGGAGGATATCTGGAATCTTCCAGTATGTAATCCCAGCAAACCATAATAAGCACTGCAACGCGATGTAGGTATCCTGTGGGTTGAATTGCTGTCGATTAGCATATATAAATACTGGTGGATAAGTGGGAGTGTTTGAGCAATAGCCTTATCAAAAAGTTTAGAATGTTCCTGAAGCAGAGATGGAGCCTTGCAAAATCATTTTGTTTTCAAATATTTGACCTAAATCCATTATCTCTTTGATCCAGAGTTAAGTTATGGAGATTAAGCGTACCCAGGAAAATAGGTTTGGCAGGAAAGATTTTAAAAGATCATGTTATCTAAATGGTGAGATATTTTAAAGATACAGAGGGACCTAGGGGTTCTAGTGCATGAATTAGAAAGGCTAGTATGCAGGTATGCCAAGTACCTTGGAAAGCTAATAGAGCATTTATAGTGAGGAGAATTGAATACAAAAGTAGGGAGGTTGTAGTTCTGGTATAAAGAGCATTGGAAAGACAACATTTGGGGTACTGTATAGAGTATTGGTTTCCTTATTTAAGGCAACATGTAAATGCATTGGAAGCAGTTCAGAGAAGATTGGGCAGGTTATTTTATGCGGAAAAGTTGGACAGACTAGGCTTGTATCTGCTAAAGTTTAGAAGAATAAGATTTGATTAAAAGCTACAAGATCCTGAGGGGTTTTGACAGGGTGGATGTGGAAAAGATGTTTCCTTTTGTGGGAGAATCTAGTTTGAGAGACACTGTTTAAAAATGAGTCACCTATTTTGAACACAGATTAGGAGAATTCGTTTCTTGGAGGGTTGTGTCTTTGGAACTCTTTTCCCCAAAAGGTAGTGGAAGCAGAGTCGTTGAGTATTTTTAAGTTAGAGGCTGATTGATTCTTGATAAGCAAGGGGTGAAAGGTTATTGTGGATAGGAGGGAATGTGGAATGGAGGTTACAATCCAATCAGTCATCATCTTATTAAATGATGGAGCAAGCTTGAAGGGTAAACTGATCCTGCTCCTAACTCGTATGTTTGTTTATGCAGTAACCCAAGTTACTAAGAATAATGCAGGGTAATGCTTGATGATTAATAAAATATCAATGGAAGATGCAGGTCAGTAATGGTAAACTAACACTCTCCCTCAAACTAGCACTACACTATAGTGTAAACTTGCTGATTTCTGACAAATGGCATTTCCTTCTCCTTCAAACCCTCTTGTTTCCTGATAGATGTTGCTGTGTTCAATGTTTATCAGAACTTTCCTTTCTTTTTGCTTTGAACCTCCATATCTGCTGTCTGAAACCTCTTCCTTCCTCCTCCACCCTTGCTCCGATCAAATTGGGGCTTTTCAAACTGCCGTGTAATCTAATTCATTCTTCCCCTGAAGCTGGAAGCTGTGGATCTCTTCTTCTACCGCAGTCATTCCATCTACAAGCGACAAGCCAAGATTGGCATTCAGCTAGTCTTCTCCCCCACATTTTTTGACCTTGGTCACCTGTACTGTGGTTTTGCCTTTCTCCAAAACGCTTCGGTGGATGAGAAAATGCTGCTCACCTACCATGCTTTGTATTCCATGGCATATTTCAAAGCAGTTTCTAAAATAAATCACTTGCATCTTTCCAGTTTGCACAAAATAAATACTAAGATGAAAGCAAATTTCTGCGGATACTGGAATCTGAAGCACAAACAGAAAATGCTGAAAATCTCAGCAGGTTTGATAGTATCCATGGAGAGAACGCAAAGCGAACATTTTGAATCTGAATGACTCTTTGGCATTTTCTGTTTTTGTTACACAAAATAAATGTCTCAGATTTTATTTACTTAGGTTCGATGGGTATATTGAATGAGCAAATCTCTTCTCGTTCCTCTAAATAACTTTATTCTTTGGATGCCTTTTTTATCCCAAGCTAATTTCTCTCCAATTAACTAGTCTTTTTTTTAAACCCACAGAAACTGTTTGTTATTATAATGTTCAGCAAGCACATAGTGGAACAGATGGTGTCCTTGATAGGGTGAGTAATTTATCTACTGATTTTCACGTTTGTGTGTCAAAATGGAAAGCTTGGTGGGTGGAATTGCCCAAGCAAGGGTTAATTGAAATGAATGTATCGTTACATCCTCCTTGAGACCTAATCCACCTGCGATGGCGGTTAATTCATTTTAAAGACTTTACTCTAGGAGCAAAGTTTGCCCGCCTTGTGCCAGAAGTTTAATCTTTACTGGAATTTGGGTCATCAATACCAGATGATATACCAGATCAATAAAAGCCCACTTTCAGTTTTCTTTGAAAATTGATCCCCATACTTTTGATCATTTAAATCAGCATAAAAAGGCACCTGCGCATTTGTTTACTTGGTGTACAAAGTTCTTCCACATGGAAGTCTGCAGATTTTAATCTTGTTTTAGGTCTGGAAAGAAATAAATTCTGGACAGAAGTAACCAACTTGATGAATAGAGGAGGAAACCTGGAGCAGAATGGAGAATGCAAAAGAATTTGTCTTTCTGCGACCCATCCACAGAGTTTTACTTAGACTGAACTATTCTTTCCCCCACTTGCAAAAATAATTTTAGTGTGTCACTTTTGCTGAAGAGTCCTTGTGCAATCTCAGTCCGGTTTATAAGAGAACCACAAAATTGTTGTTAGTTTTGTAGTTTGGTGCAGTGGGAGGGTGCTCTTGTGAATTTGTAGTTGAGGCATGTTATTGTAATCAAGTAAGGGGATCTTTACTCTGCATCTAGCTGTGCCATTGACATGTGCTTCATATTGAAACTAGCTGCCTGAAATGGTAAGAGTTCCAGTCAGTAGAACTAAGATCCCTCACCTTGATGAATGCAGAAAATGTAAAGTGGGTTAAGGTATTATTTATATTAGGCTGCATATCAGGTGATATGCTGGTGCTAATTCTTGATGACTAAAGCAAAGTTGTTACAATTTGACATGCCATTCCATTATACATCTTTAGGACCATAACACAAAATAAGTCATTGTACTTTCTCAATCATACAGATAGATTATCTTACACTGATGGTGCAATAGCCATGATCATATAATTTATGGTCTACTTCATAAGAATAGATTTCATCTTGTCGATAATAGTATATATAAAAGGTTATTGTTGATTGGCAGTGAGTAATCAGGCTGTAATTAGTGTCCAGGTTAGAATGGCATCAATAAATGCATGAGCTTTGCTCTCATGTACACTGAACATTTCTTTGAGTAGAGAAGTCAGAAGGGAGATCAATTAAAGTCCATAAAACTATGAGGGGCCTAGATAGATGATAGGAAGGACCTGTTTTCCTTAGAAGCGTAACCAGGAGGCATACAATGAAAGTAATTGGCAGAAATTTAGAGGGGAATCTTTTTCCAGTGGGGGTCTGGAACTTGTCGCCTGAAAGGATGGTAGAGGCCACCCTCGTTGCACTGAAGAGGTATTTGGATGTGCACTTGAAATGCAGTAACATACAGGGCTACAGAACAAGAGCTGGAAAGTGCGATTTGCCTCAATGGCCCTTTTAAGGCCAGCACAAATGTGGTGTACTAACTGGTCTCCTTTGATTTAAATTTTCTATTTTACTATAAATTAGAATGATTGTACCATAGACAGAGGAGACTATTAGACCTATCATGTCATTGCCAGCTCTCTGTAAGAGCCACTCAGTTAATCCCAATCCCTGCCTTTTTCCTGTAGCTCTGCAGTTTTTTTCTCTTCAGGTAATTACCATGTCCCTTTGAAAACCACAATTGAATCTGCCTCCACCACATTCTTAGGCAATGCATTCCAGATCATAACCACTTATTGAGTTAAAAAAAACAGTTTTCCCTCATGTCTTTGTTACTTCTTGGGCGTGATCATTTTGCCTGCCATGCTGCTTGATTGGCACAAAGAGCTGGGAAGATAGCATGCAAGATTTTCACACCAGGCACAAAATAGTCCCACGCTGAAAGCCATCTCATGGCCCTGTTTTGCCGGTGCAGTCAGCTTCGTGCCCAAATTCAAATATTAAGTCATCATCTAAATGACGTTAACGAGGCCAGCACAGCCATTTCTGTCTCCCAGGAATCCTCCCCCTCGTCAGCAAGAGGCCTCGCCGTTGAGAATTGCTCATGGCCCCCGCCAAGGGGTACCAGACTTGATGACCTCATGGGGGAAGGGTGGAAATCGGAGGCAATTGAAGCCCACAGGTGGCTGGGAGCATGGCCTGGCAGTGGCCCCAATGCACAGTGGCACCCAAGCACTCTGCAGCCAGCATCACCGGTGAGCTTAGGCTCCACACACACACACAACCTACTGGCGAGAATTGCATCCAGGCTCTTTTTTTTCATCGAGTGCCCTAAGAGTGCGACTTGTGGCTCACTGAGAAAACCAACACCATTCTTTTCTGTTTTCTTGCTTGTTCGGCACTTAGAATTTGTTTGAAATGATCACACCCCTTTTGTCAAACACCTTAAATTGCTGTCCTTTGGTTCTTGATTCTTCCATCAATAGGAATAGTTTCTCCCTTTCTACTCTGTTCAAACATCTCATGATTTTGAACATTTCTGTTAAATCTCCTCTTGACTTTCTCTTCATTGGGAAAAAGATACAAACATCTGAGGTCACATACCAACTGACTCAAGAACAGCTTCTTCGCTGCTGCCATCAGACTTTTGAATGGACCTACCTTATATTAAGTTGATTTTCTCTACACCCTAGTTATGACTGTAACTCTACATTCTTTACATTACATTTCACTGTCTACTAATGCATGTGCCAATAATATATCAAATAATTAGAAATAAACAGCCCCAGCTTCATCAATCTATCCTTGTCGTTGAATACTCTCATCCCCGGAACCATTCTTGTAAATCCTTTTGCATCGTCTCCAATGTTTTCACATTCGGCTTCAAGTGTGGTGTGCAGAATTGGACGCAATAGTCCTGTTGAGACCGAAAAGCTATAAAGGTTCACTTAAATTGCTTGCTTTTGTATTCTATGTCCCTATTTAAAAAGAGTAAAAAGTCTGACAACACCAGGTTTTAGTCCAACCTATTTATTTGATAATATACTCACTAGCTTTCGGGGTTACCCCCTTCGTCAGGTGAATGGAGAGTTCTGGCCTCAGAACTCTCCATTCACCTGACGAAGGGGGTAACCCCAAAAGCTAGTGAGTATATTATCAAATAAATAGGTTGGACTAAAACCTGGTGTTGTCAGACTTTTTACTGTGTTTACGCCAGTCCAACGCCGGCATACCCACATCATGCCTATTTAAAAAGCCCAGGATTCACTATACCTTATTTACCACCTTGACTTGGAACTATATCACCATTCCTTCGATGTTGCTGGTTCAAAATCCTGGAACTTAACCACTTTCTCAATCTGTCCAGCACCTTCAACAATTGGTGAAAATTTTAAATTTTGCCCTGCACTGCACATCCAAATCAGAATTATTAATGGAGATCAAGAAAGGACTAATATCTACAACTGGGGATCTCCAGCATGTACTCCTGCCAATGCAAAAATAATCATTCATCTCTCTCCATTTCCTGTAACTAAACAAACACTACTCATGTTACCCTTGTCGCTTTTATTCCATGGAATTCAACTTTGCTGACAGGCTTCTTATGTGGCACTTTATCAAATGCTTTTTGGAAGTCCATGCACATATCATAAGCTGCATTATTCTAATCAACCCTCAGTATTATGTGCTGTTAAGGGCAGCTTGGGATGGGCAATGAATTCTGACCTATCCAGTGATGCCCACATCCCATAAATGAACTAAAAATAACAAATCCCAGGGAAACCTGTCTTATAGACCATATCTTCTTTTACAAATTCTGAAAAACTTGAAGAAAAGTACTGATCAGAAAGAAGTTCAGTAGCACTTTTGGAATTTTAAACATTAAAAATAAAAGGTTTATTAACAAAATAAAGGAAAATTGAAGCAGACAAAAGATACAGTTCCATAATTAAAATTAGTCTTACTAAACATTCCCTTCAGAAGACTCATGATTTGGTCAGATCCAAAAATAAACACCTTCTGGGCAACATTCCCTTATAGATGTTTAACTATAAAAATCTAATAATAATAACCAAGGCAAACTGCTGTAGATTTAATAAAGGTATTCCACATGAACTCTGAAACTCAACACTCTGCTGTGGAAATCCAAGATGTCAGGAAAAGACTGCTTTTTGCAGCCCAAAACCTTTCTGGTTTGACTGGAGTCTGATTCAAACTTCCCTTCTCCCAGTCCAGAGCTGTCTCTCAGAGATCTTCCTTATAGAGACAACAGTTAAGCTCTCTACGCTAACTCTAAAATACCTGTTCCTCCTTTTCACATCAGGTCCCATTGTTCACACACCTCTTTGAAACGCAAATCCTTCCAAATACAAAATCTTTTGTTTCTGATCACTTTTTAGGTTAATAAAATGTAATATACCCTCTTCTGTTTACCCATGGAACTCTTGCAAAATGTCTTTGGTGACCTCTGACTGATCTTTGATATTCAAATGAACTCTGAAATTATCAGGCAAAGGAGGTTAGCTTAAATGGGCTTTTTGGTCAACATGGACCAGTTTGGACCTGTCTCCGTGCTGAACATTCTATAATTCTATCTAAAAATATAAATGCTAGATCCAACATTGAAGTATTTGTACCGCAAACCTACCACATCTTTCTTAACCTAGCAAAACACAATTTGCCTGTAACAATCCATGCTGGCTTTCCTTAATTAATCCAAATTTGTCTGAGTGACAATTTTGTCCTCGATTATTGTTTCTAAAACTGTTCCCTCCACCGAGGTTAAACTGACTGGCCTGGATTTGCACTTTTAATTTGATGTGGAGATGCCAGTGTTGGACTGGGTGGGCACAGGAAGTAATCTCACAACACAAAGTTAAAGTCCAACAAGTTTATTTGGTATCACGAGCTTTTGGGATGCTGCTCCTTCACCAGGTGAGTGGATACCTCTACCTAAGGAAGATTTGTAAGAGTATGGCAGGTGCCTCTATAATTTCCACCTTTACTTTCCTCGCTATTCTCAGATGCAGCTCTTCTGGTTCTAGTGACTTATCAACTTTAAGTACAGTCAGCCTTTCTAATACCTCTATCAATTTTCAGCCCATCCAATGTCACAGCTATCTTCCCTTTCACTATGACATAGTGCAGCACTTTATAGTAAGGATAGACAAAAATAATAATTTAGTATCTTAGCTGTACCACCTGCTTCTATACTCCTTTTTTGGTCCTTAATTGGTTCTACTCAGTTTACCACTCTCTTATATCCCTATTGAATGTCTTTAGATTCCCTTTTATGTTAGCTGTCAGTGTCATCACTGCTTCCTTTTTAACTTTTTTTTCACTTTTCCTCTGAACTTTTTAGTTTGGTATCTCACTTGTGTTACCAATCAAGACATCTAAGAACATAAGAAATAGGAGCAGGAGTAGGCCATCTAGCCCTTCGAGCCTGCCCCGCCATTCAATAGGATCATGGCTGATCTGTCATGGCTCAGTTCCACATTCCCGCCCGCCCCATAACCCTTAATCCCCTCGCTTATCAAAAACCCATCAACCCGCGTCTTAAAAATATTTAGCGAGGCAGCCTCCACCACTTCAACGGGCAGAGAATTCCGGAGATTCACCACCCTTTGACTGAAGAAGTTCCTACTCAACTCCGTTCTAAACCGCACCCCCCTTTATCTTGAGGCTGTGCCCCCTAGTCCTACTGTCCTTTCTGAGCGGGAAGAGTCTCTCCACCTCTATCCTATCCATCCCATTTATCATCTTATATGTCTCAATGAGATCTCCCCTCATTCTTCTAAACTCTAACGAGTACAAGCCTAGTTTATTCAGCCTCTCCTCATAGCTCAACCCCCTCAACTTCGGTATCAGCCTAGTAAACCTCCTCTGCACTCCCTCCAAGGCCAAAATATCCTTGCATAAGTGCGGCGACCAAAACTGCACACAGTACTCCAGCTGCGGCCTCACCAATGCCCTATACAGCCGCAGCAAGACCTCCCTACTTTTATATTCAATCCCCCTCGCTATGAAGGCCAGCATCCCATTAGCCTTCCTGACCACCTGAAGGCTGGGTTTTTGCGACTCATGCACAAGGACCCCGAGGTCCCTCTGCACCGTAGCGTGCTGCAATTTTTCGCCACGTAAGTAATAGTCCTTCCTACCATTATTCCTACCAAAGTGGACCACCTCGCACTTGCCAACATTAAATTCCATTTGCCATTTCCTGGCCCATTCGCCCAGCCTATCTAGATCCTTCTGCAGACTCTCCACACCCTCCGCGCAATTTGCCGTTCCACCAATCTTGGTGTCATCAGCAAATTTCGACACCATACACTCGGTTCCCTCCTCCAGATCATCTATATAAATGGTAAATAGCTGAGGCCCCAGCACCGACCCCTGGGGCACTCCAGTAGTCACCAACCGCCAATCCGAATAGCACCCATTGACCCCCACTCTCTGCCTCCTATTTGACAACCAATCCTCTATCCACGCTAACACCCCACCCCCAACTCCATGCCCCCTTACCTTCTGCAATAACCTCTTGTGAGGTACCTTTTGTGAGGTGCGTTACAAACTTCTTTTTCTGCTTCATTTTATCCTCTTTCTTTCATCTGGATTTGTCTTCCTTGCAGGAATGTACCTTAACAGTATTTGAACTGTCTCTTAAACAGCCCATTGTTCAAATACAGTCTTGCCTTCCAATCTTTGATCCCATTCATCTGAGCCTGACCTGTTCTCCTTCTATTGAAATTGGCCCTCCCCCAATAAATTATTTTTATTCTGGATAGCTCTTTGTCTTTTTCCAGGGCTAACCTTATCTATATGATACTAACATCACTGTACCCTTAATGTTCTCTTAACGACACATTTGATCCATTTGACCAACATTATTCTCTAGAACAAAATCCAGGCATGCTTCCTTCTTCATCAGACTGGAAACATATTGATGTAGAAAATTCTCCTAGAAGCACTTGGAAAACTCTTCCTCCTCCTCCTCCTCCTCCGTCCCCAGCCCCAAGCACTCCAGCACTATTACCACTATTCAGTTTATAGCTGTTCTATAATTTTTGGTACCTTTCTTGCAAATTTGTTCTTCAAATCTGCCATTAAAATAGAAAAGATTGAATCGAATTCTGATATACTAAATGAAGCTCTATAACTTTGCAAGAAATGCTACCTGAATCACAGCATGAAAGAAGGTAGGAATGCAATTAAATCTGTTCAAACCATCTAAGGTAGAAGACCTACTTGCATTGTTGGAGGAACCAACCATTTTCACGCAGCAATCAAACTTGAAGGCCAAAACTCTTGACACAGGGAACACATGATAGGAAATTAGTGTAATAGTATTTTACAGGCCTGAAGATTGGAAGAGAATGAGAAAGTTCAAGGGAACAAGAAATTCACATCTTTCAGCACCTGAAAAAGTTATTTAGATTAAGAGACCTCATGGTCTCATGATGAGTTTTTATTTCAAAGGTCCATTGAAGTGTATTTCCACCTATTATTGCCACATATCAGACTGTAATCTTAAAAAAGCTTTTTGGCCAAGTTGTTGCACCTTCTAATCACTTAGCAAAACTCTGATGTAGATGTCCTAATGCCTGACTGATAATCATTGACTGGACACTATGCTGCCATGTAGTAAAGTAGCATTCATCTGATCACATCCTCAAACAATCAGGGCATTTTATTTGTTATTGGGAATGAGTGTTGTGCTTGTATATTGCCTTTAGACTCGAGTATGCTGGAGGTGGGTGGGGAACAAGTTCCAGTATTCTAAGAAAAAGCTGTTTCCACTGTATGGAAAATCTGATCTTGTTATATACACTGTAGGGCAATAGGTAACAGATGCATGCTAATTATAGTTATGGAACTTGACTGCTATTAACCCTCTACAACCTGAAACAACAATGTAATTGTTGTGACTTAATAAATATAACAACTTAATTCTGGTTAGAGTTGCAGAATTAAGAATAAAAATTCAGAAAACAAGTCAGTTTTAGAAATCTAGTAATTGTATTGTACTGAACTAGGATTCCTCTTGGCGCAAGTTCAAATCCTGTCATACAAAATTGAATTAATGAGGTTATGTTTGGGTTAACATCAGGCAAAGTGCTGCTACTTGTTCACTAATTCCCCTGAGGGAGGGCCCCACCACCATCACGTGATATTATTGATTCTGAATGCCATCTGAAGTGTACTCGTGACATTGACTTGCACAAAACACCATTGGCTTGTACAAACACCAACTCTGAATGAGAATTAGACATAGCCTTGCCAGTGTCAATTATATAAGAACACATTTTATTTTAGAAAAATTAATGAAGCAAATGGAATTGAAAGGGAACAGTGTATTTTTGGCTGAGGAGTGGTAGGTATATGCAGGGATAAATAATTGGAAGAGTTTGCTCTGATAAGGCTGTGAAGGAATTAAAAAGCAAGGACCGAGGTCCTGAAGTCAATTCACTAGGGAAGAGAGCTTATTGAAGATCAGAGTGATTAGGACACTAAACTTGCATATGCTTGTATGGATGTATATGAGAGTTTTGAATAAGTTGAAGTTTATGGGTTGGAATACAATGCTTTTTGAAGAAACCAAGCCTCAAGTTGATGTGCATTAGATTTTTGAGATGAGGTGTGGGCAGGTAATGTTAATGTCAAAAAAGGTGTGGATTTGCATTCTGTGGTAGAATGTTTAAGTTCCTTGTTTGCAATTGCTTTTGAGTAACTCTATTTGGGTTGCTATTTTTCTGTCTTCTGCCTTTTCTTTCATTCTTTGATCTTCTTTCTCTGCCAGCAAGTTCAGACACATAAGATCTCTTGTTCTTTCTCCTTGTCTCACCTCTTTAGTCATCTGTATATTGCTGGCACAGATTCAGTCTGGTTTCTCCTGCTTCTGCATTATCACGAGACTAATCATTTAACCACAGAGTCCAGGCTTATAAAGCATACCAGTGTGTTGACATCACATCACATTTTCCCTTTACTTTCCCCTCCTGGAGTTTTAGATTTTAATCTGTTATGACTTTTAAAAAGTTGGATGATGCTGCTCACGACAGTGAGAAAACTTGCTTGAACATCTTGTGGTTCTGTGATTTTAGCTGGTCCTGCTAATCAGATGATGGATAATATTGTGTTCATATTCCTCCTTTTTAGGGCGAGTCTTCAAATTCCTGATGGGTGTTTACCATAAAGCATACTTTTGTTCACAAGAATTTGGGGGGTGGGGGCAGGGGGAGCTGATCTTGTAAATATCTTGGAATAGGAAAAGGCAGTAAAGCACAAAGAAAGCATGTTTTTTATTAGATCCAATATCCCTGTTACCACTGTATATCTGCATCCTTACTTAGCTGAAAATCTTAAATGTTTTGTGAGCACATTTCCAATAGAATGAGCATTTATATGGTGCCTTTCGTGACCTCCAGAATCCCAAAATGCTTTACAGCAATTAGTACTTTTGAAATGAATCTCAGTTGGGTAGAGAAATATGATATCTGTCTCAGCAGTCATTCCTATAACTTTTTGACTTCTAAAAGTTCCATTGATGTCCCTTCTTAGGCACAGTGGTTAGCACTACCACTTCAGAGCACCAGGGACCCGGGTTCGATTCCTGACGTGGGCCACTGTGTGGAGTTTGCATATGTTCCCTGCGTCTGCTTGGGATTCCTCTGGGTGCTCCGGTTTCCTCCCACATTCTGAAAGACATGCTGGTTAGGTGCATTGACCTGAACAGGTGCTGAACTGTGGCGACTAGGGGAGTTTCACAGTAACTTCATTGTAGTGTTAATGTAAGCCTTACTTGTAACTAATATTTAAAGTTTAACTTTAATCCTAGCTTCCTAATTTTTAGTTGTTTCCTGCTATTGGTATTGCTATGTAAATTTACAGAGATAATTTGAAGTTGGGGACCAAATGTAGTGTGTCAAAGTTCACAGATGACACACTAAGATGAGTGGTAGAGCAAAGTGTGCTGAGGCCACAAAGTCTGCAAAGGGATATAATTGTGCTCCATCTGCCAGACCTTTGCCACTATGTTGGTAAAGGTGAAGTCATCCATTTTAAGAACATAAGAACATAAGAAATAGGAGCAGGAGTAGGCCATCTAGCCCTTCGAGCCTGCCCCGCCATTCAATAAGATCATGGCTGATCTGTCGTGGCTCAGTTCCACTTTCCCGCCCTCTCCCCATAACCCTTAATCCCCTCTCTTATCAAGAACCCATCAACCCGCTTCTTAAAAATATTTAGCGAGGCAGCCTCCACCACTTCAACAGGCAGAGAATTCCAGAGATTCACCACCCTTTGAGTGAAGAAGTTCCTCCTCAACTCCGTTCTAAACCGCCTCCCCTTTATCTTGAGGCTGTGCCCCCTAGTCCTACTGTCTTTTTTGAGCGGGAAGAGTCTCTCCACCTCTATCCTATCCATCCCATTCATCATCTTATACGTCTCAATGAGATCTCCCCTCAACAGCAAAATGACTATTAATTAAATGGTAAAAAAAATTGTAGCTTGCCAGGGACTTGGGTATCCTTGTGCATGTATCACAACACAAGGGCAGCTGGCAATTAAGAAGGCAAATGGTATTTTGTCCTTCATTGCTCGAGGGATGGAGGTTAAAAACAGGGACATTATGTTGCAGTTGTATAAGATGCTGGTGGGGCCACACCTGGAGTACTGTGTAGAGTTTTATTTTCCTTACTTGAGAAAGGATATACTGGTGCTGGAGGGGTGCAGAAGAGATTCACAAGGTTGATTTCAGGAGTTGAGAGGGTTGGCTTATGAGGAGAGACTGAGTACACTGGGGCTATACTCATTGGAATTTAGAAGAGTGAGGGAGGATCTTATAAAATTATGAAGGGAATAGATGAGATAGAAGCAGGGAGGTTATTTCCACTGGCAGGTGAAACCAGAACTAGGGGGCATAGTCTCAAAATAAAGGGGAGCAGATTTTGGACGGAGTTGAGGAGGAACTTCTTCATCCCAAAGGTTGTAAATCTGTGGCATTCCCTGCCTAGTGAAGCAGTTGAGTCTCCTTCATTGAATGTTTTTAAGGCAATGATAGATTTTTGAACAGAAAAGGAGTTGAGGGTTATGATGAGCGGGCAGATAAGTGGAGCTAAACTCACGAAAAGATCAGCCATGATCTTATTGAATGGCAGAGCAGGCCCGGGAGCCAAATGGCCTACTCCTGCTCCTAGTTCTTATTTGCAACTTCACAATATTAATCTTGTTCTTCAATTAAAACCTCAAAATCTGTTTTCCAAAAAAAAAAGCAAAACCTTGAACTTCCTCCTCTCCTGGATTCCTGAAGATTTTTTCCCCACCAAACTGTACAGAATCTAATGCCAGAATTAAACCTGATCATCCAGGTGGGATCTCATTTCCATTTTATGAATTTATCCTTTGACTGAAGGCAATACAGGCAAGGCTGCATTTCTTATCTCACCTTGTTATCCTAAGAAGACGTTGGTGGGTCTTCTTCCTGAACTCCTGCAGTCATTGTAGTGATACTTCCCCAGATGATGTTAGATAAATAATTTGAGGACTCTGACTTAGCAATAATAATGAAACCTCAGTGTATGTCCAAGTCAGGATGGTATATGGCTTGGAGATGATGCTCCAAGAATGTTGTTGCTCTTGTTTTTGATAGTAGATGTTGCAGGGATGAAGATGTTGTTAAAGTAACCAGTCAAGCCAACTGAATCATTGCACCTTTCCAGGCAAGTGGTGAGTATTTTTTTTACATCCTTTATTTGAGCCTTGTAGATACTAGATAGGCTATCATGGGAAAGAGGTGAACTGCTTATCTTAAATTCCCAGTCACCGTCCCACTCTAGTAGTCATGTAGTTTGAGAGGTTGTAGATAGGTAGCTGGGCTCTCACTTGTTTGAGTGTATATGAACATATGAGTTAGGAGCCAGGGATAGACCACTTGGCCCCTCCAACCTACTCCCCCTTTCAATGAGATCATGGCTGATCTGATTTAAACCTCAATTCCACATTCCCCCTCACCCTCAATAAACTATCACCCCAATGCTTACCAATAATCTATCTACCACTGTCTTAAAAATATTCAAAGACCCTGCTTCCACTGTCTTTTCAAGAAGAGAGTTCCAAAACCCTGTAATAATGAGATGGAAATGTGATGTCACATCTTCGGCAGTCACATCCATCTTAGCCATTTCTTTAGCTATTGAGAGAATTTTCTTTTCACTTTTATGGGTTTCAGGTTTTCTAAGACTACTTGGTGATATACTGTATTAAATATCACCCTGATACATCTGATGGTTTGCCCAATGAGTCTATATGAGTAGAACTGAAAAATAAGAAGGGAGGGATCACTTTAGAACATAGAACATAGAACATAGAACACTACAGCACAAACAGGCCCTTCGGCCCACAAGTTGCGCCGACCACATCACCTACCAACCTACAGACCTATCTATAACCCTCAATCTCATTAAACCCCATATACTCATCCAGAAGTCTTTTAAAAGACCCCAGCGAGTTCGCCTCCACCACCACTGACGGCAGCCGATTCCATTCACTCACCACCCTCTGAGTGAAAAACTTACCCCTAACATCACTTCTGAACCTCCCTCCCCGCACCTTAAATCTGTGTCCTCTCGTAGCGACCATTTCAAACCGGGGAAATAGCCTCTGAGAGTCCACCCTATCTATTCCTCTCAACATTTTGTAAACTTCTATCAGGTCGCCTCTCAACCTTCGTCTCTCCAGGGAAAAGAGTCCCAGCTCCCTCAACCTAACTTCATAAGGCATGCCTCCCAGTCCAGGCAACATCCTTGTAAATCTCCTCTGCACCCTTTCAATAGCTTCTACATCTTTCCTATAGTGAGGCGACCAGAACTGCGCACAATACTCCAAATGAGGCCTGACAAGGGTCTTATAAAGTTCCAGCATTACCTCCCGACTCCTAAACTCAATCCCTCGATTAATGAAGGCCAGTACACCATACGCCTTCTTGACCACCTCCTCCACCTGCGAGGCCGATTTAAGAGTCCTGTGGACCCGGACCCCAAGATCCTTCTGCTCCTCAACACTACTCAGACTTCTGCCCTTAATAGTGTACTCGTTCATCCCGTTGGTTCTGCCAAAATGGACGACAACACATTTATCCGCGTTGAAGTCCATCTGCCACTTCTCCGCCCAGTCCTGCATCCTATCTATGTCCTGCTGCAACTTTTGCCATCCTTCCAGATCATCCACAACACCACCGACCTTCGTGTCATCAGCGATAGGATTGTACTACAGGTCCCCAAATAGTCATTAGGAAATTGAGGAGCAAATGTGTAAGGAGATTACAAATATCTGCAAGAAAAGAAAAGTGGTAATGGTTGGGGGCTTTAACTTTCCCAACATTGACCAGGATAGCCATAGCATTAAGGGCATGGATGGGGAGAAATTTGCTGAGTGTATTCAAGAGGAATTTCTCATTCAGTATGTGGATGGGCTGGCTAGAGAGGGGGTAAAACTTGACCTCCTCTTGGAAATAAGGAAGGGCAGGTGACAGAAATGTTAATGAAGGATCTCTTTGGGATCAACGACCATAATTCATTAGTTTTAAGATAGCTATGGGGAATGATAGGTCTGGCCTAAAAGTTAAAAATCTAAATTGGGGCAAGGCCAATTTTGATGGTATTAAACAGGAACTTTCAAAAGTTGATTGGGGGAATCTGTTGGCAGGCAAAGGGATGGCTGGTAAGTGGGAGGCTTTCAAAAATGTGTTAACCAGCGTTCAGGCTAAGCACGTTTCTTTTAGAGTGAAGCGCAAGTCTGGAACAAGTAGGGAACCTGGATCAAAAAGGAGGAGGAAGCAAGTAGATCCCTTGAAGAGTATAGAGGCTGTTGGAATAGAGTTAAAAGAGAAATTGGGAGGGCAAAAAAGGGACATGCAATTGCTTTGGCAGACAAGGCAAAGGAGAATCCAAAGAGCTTCTAAAAACACATAAAGAGCAAAAGAGTAACTGAGGAGAGATTAGGACCTCTTAGGATCAACAAATCATCTATGTGTGGACCCACAAGAGATGGGTGAGATCCTAAATTAATATTTCTCATCGGTATTTACTGTTGAGAAAGGCATGGATGATAGGGAATTTGGAGAAATAAATATTGATGTCTTGAGGAGCGTATATGTTACAGAAAAGGAGGTCCTAGAAGTTTGAAAGCACATCAAGGTACATAAATCCCTGGGACCTGACAAAATGTACTCCAGGATATTGTGGGAGGCTGGGGAGGAAATTGCAGGTCCCCTAGCAGAAATATTTGAATCATTGATAGCCACAGCTGAGATGTCTGAAGATTGGAGGGTGGCACATGTTACCTTTTTGTTTAAGAAGAGCTGCAGGGAAAGCCTAGGAACTCAGACTGGTGAACCTAACATCTGTAGTGGGGAAGTTGTTAGAAGTCTTTCTGAGAGACAGGATCTACAGGCATTTAGAGAGGCAAGTACTGATTAAGGACAGTCAGCATGGCTTTGAGAGTGGAAAATTATGTCACAGGAGTTTTTTGAAGGGGTAACTAAAAAGGTAGTTGAAGGCAGTGCAGTCAACATTGTCTACATGGACTTTAGCAAGGCTTTTGACAAGGTACCAAGGTAGATTGCACAAGGTTACATCACATGGGATCCAAGATGAGGTAGCCAAATGGATATAAAATTGGCTTGATGAGAGAAGTTTTTTCAAACTGGTGACCTGTATCCAGTGGTGTGCCTCATGGATCACTGGGTCCACTGTTATTTGTTATTTATATTAATGATTTGAATAAGAATTTAGGAGGCGTGGTTAATAAATTTGCAGATAACACCATGATTGTTGGCACAGTGGACAGTTTAAAAAAAAGTTATCTAGGGATCTTGATCAATTGGGTGAGGGATATGGACCCAACACGGGCAATTCGGATTAGCTTAGTGTTAAAAACTGGGAGGCATGGCCAAAGGGCCTGTTTCCATGCTGTAAACCTCTATGATTCTATGACATTGAAGATGGCAGCTTATTGTCGCGATCAAGGATGTGACGAGGTCTGGAACTATTGAGTATTTGTGAACAGGCTATTGGTGAATCAATGTTGCTTGATTTCATTTGTGACTCCTTCCATTATTTTATTGATGATTGGGAGCAGGCTAATAAAGTATTAATTGACAGGATAGATTTTGTAGTTAGGATACACCTGGAGAATTTTCAGCATTGTCTGCTAGAAACCAAGGCAAATGCTGCACTAGCAAAGGGAATGACTAGCTCTGGTGTACAGCTCTTCAGCAGAACTTTGTCTAGACCCCATAACCTTCATGTGCAGTGCACTGAGTGAACACTTTGTCTTGTGGAGTCAACTGAATTGGCAGTACGATGCTAGCTACAAAGTTGAGACTTATTGGAAGTGGCCTTATAAAGTAATTTTGGAGACTTGAATGTGAGATTCTGCATAGGCAGCAAACATGATTGGCTGTAAACTGGTCACTGAAAATTTTCCTTTAAGCAATGCCAAACAGATTTGCTGCCAGCTCTCAGCTTAGAATGATGCAAGGGGATCACAATAGGACGCTGAGCCATCAACTTACAAACCTCAGAGGAATCTTTTCCCTGTGGTTCATTGACGAAAAGCTAAACCTAAAATAATCCAGCAATGTTATGCAAGTTGACCAGCACTAAATGTTTAATATCATCTGAAACTGGAGGTTCTTTTTATTGGTGTTGCAGAGTTGCCAATTCTCTTGGTTCAAATAGTAAATCTACTAAATCTAGCACAAAATCTCTTTTTTGTTATTGTTCTTTGATTCCGGCTGCACAGTAAACCACAGAACAGCCTTTAGATTGTTGTTAGCTCACATAGACCTCTTTTTGTCCTAACAATTCTTTTACTAACCTGTCTTTCCATTTCTTGTCCCCACCCCAAAATTGTTTGTCCCTCTCTCTTACTTCTTTAGTTTCCTTGATCTGTATTGGGGAATATAGCCAACTTGCTCTAGACATGATGAATGTAAGGATGTTTTGGAATGGGGATCAATGGAATTGTCCTGTGTTTTTCCTTTTTAAAGGGAAAAATTTCTGTTCTACTTTCTTATCTTTTTAGCAAACTCCTCAATGCTTGCTCTTTCCAAAAAGGCATCTTCACAGAAAAGAAATCACAGAAATTTTTACAGTGCAAAAGGAAACCATTTAGACAGGATGGTGAACAAGGCATTTGGCATGCTTGGTTTCATTGGTCAGAACATTGACTACAGGAGTTGGAGCGTCTTGTTGAAGTTGATCGACACATTAGTAAGGCCACACTTGGAATACTGTGTACAGTTCTGGTCACCCTATTATAGAAAGGATATTATTAAACTAGAAAGAATGAAGAAAAGATTTACTAGGATGCGTTATAAGGAGAGGCTGGATAAACTGAGACACTTTTTTCCCTGGAGGTAGGAGGCCATCAAGATCATCAAGTTTGCACTGGCTCTCTGAAAGAGCATTCTTCCCAGACCCCTTCACCTGCCACAGCTCCTTAACCTTGCATGTTCTTTCTTCTCAGATAGCAATCCGATTCCCTTTTAGATATTTCAATCAAACTTCCCTCTACCACCCTCTCAGGAAGTGTGTTGCAGACTCTAACCACCCTCTGGGTGCAAACCTTGTTCTACGTATCATTTTTATTTCTTGCTGTTTGTGTACATTTTACTATTTAATCGCCTGTCCACCTAACACAGCTCTTGTTACTTCCTACTTGAAACCTCTGTCTTAAAATTCATGTTGCCTGTTTTTGAACTTCTCTGCATAGTTGCCTCAATCAGCTTTACTATCTTGAGAACTTCATTTAGATATTAAAAATCTCTCCTACAAATAAAACAATTCCAGCTCCCCAAACATTTCCACGTAACTTAGATTCCTGGTATTTTTGTTCCCTTCTAATGCTGTTTGGAGGGCCTAGAAAAATAGGAGGTAACAATTCATAAGAAGAATTAGCTCTTGAATAGAGCAGTTCAGATTTTCAGTCTAAATTATAATTTTGGCCTGTATCTATTCCTGGTAAATTCATTCATTGATATCCAATGTAATGGATAGAAAATTGGATCTTTTGATAGCCTTAAGCCAAAAGGTCACTGGTTCAAACCCTGGTCCAGTCTAATTTTGCCGAAGCCATCTAGAGTATCAATCGGCTTCAGTAGCCTTAGTCTAGGGACAGTTCCAATTCCTGAATGATGTGATCTCTGTTGGAAAAAGCATTGAGCTATCAAGCTGGGAAGAGACTGGAGTTTGATATCCTCCAAATAGCCACTTATGTGACCATAAGACATATGGAGGTTGGGTCACTGGAGGATTTTGCACCATGTACTTTCCTAGCATTTGACTTTCTCGGAAGGGATTGAAAAATGTTTGGATATCTTAATACATGTGACTTCCAGAAATCTATTTTGTCTTTGAAAACTAATTTAATGGAGAGAAGGACTATCAAATAAGGTATCATATTGCTATAAAAATAAAATGAAATGGTACTTGGCAAACAAATATAGGAAATGATTATTAAAATACTGTTTATAGTGAACTATAGAGATTTCTTTAAATGTGCGTGATGACAACAACAACAATTTGCACTGCTGTAGCATCTTTACCGTAGTAATGTTTCACATTTAACCTTTTTTAATTCTTTCATGGGACGTAGACATCACTGGAAACATCTCTGTATCTGTGTGGGTTTCCTCCAGGTGCACCAGTTTCCTCCCACAATCCAAAGATGTGTCCAAAAAATGTTGTGAAATCTCAGCGTGTCTGACAGCATCTATAGAGAGAGAACAGAGCCAATGTTTCGAGTCTAGATGATCCTTCATCAGAGAATGATGCTCTTCCATAGAGTCAGTGCAGACTCAATGGGCCAAATGCCTGCCTTTTGCATTGTCGTGATTCTATTGTTCTGTAGTCTTAACAATGTATTGACAGTCTACATTGAGCTGGCTCTCCCAATACATTCATGCACAAGTTAATTGTTTCATGCAGACAAAATTTATCCAAAAGATGGTTTCAGTTTTGTAAATCAAGAAGCCAAGCCTCAATTAATTGCTGTCTTCAGATCCGTTGGCATGAACGCATCTCATTCCGTTCAGATTCTCACTGCTCAATGAAGATGTACATGGATACCATGTCAATTCACAACTACATCTTGGTTCTACTAAGTGCTTTTTACCACAATAAAAATTGCACTGCCTTTTTGGATCTCATGCCACTCTCTGGAGATTAACGAAAAGAAAGAACATGAATTTATGTAGTGCCTTTCACAATCTCAGAATGCTGTTCTGGTTTTCTACCAAATTTTCCTAGCCACAAATTTAAACACATTATTTTCATGGAACTTTGATGATTCATTAACTGCAAGCATAGATTCTTCTCCCTCTCCCTCCCTATTGTGTGCAGTTGTACATGGTTTACACATGATTGAATTACCCTGTTCAACTTGCTGCTTTTGTCCAAATTGATAGAATTCTTCTCCCACAAATCTGTAGACAATAAACTTTTTTTGAAGATATTGCTTACCAATATATTTTGTTTTCTGCTAACATGTAGACTATTACTTTGATACCTTCACCCAGCCTATTAATAAATGTGATGTGAGGAACAGCCCAAATATTGCTCCCAGCAGGACTCGGCCAATGTCAAGAGCCAATGCAGTCACTGCTATTAAGAATTTCCTTTATGAAAGCAATCAATTTATTGTCCAATCCACAATCTGAGCAACAATCCCACAAGATGGAATCCTATTTAAAAGCCTTTTGCACAATACGTTATCAAAGGCTTTTGACAATCTCAATATGCAGTCTTATAAGCTTTCCAATGTCCCTCTGTGGTAATCACCTCAAAATTTTGATTAATTTAGTGACAATATATTTTTTCCAGAATTTCGATGAGTGTCACATTCAAGGGTCAGAAAAGATAAGTCCGTGCAGTCATGATACTCTACCTCTAGATTTCTTTTGTTTATTTGGAAACATAATTAGTGATTGATGTGAAAAACAATATAAGTCATGCTTAAATCTCTAACATCCTTAGTGTATCCATTTGGGCAACTTTTGAGCTTTTGTCTTGAACTGGAGTGTGACTCAGCTGTGAATCCCTTAAGAATTATAAGAACATAAGAAATAGGAGCAGAAGTAGGCCATCTAGCCCTTCGAGCCTGCCCCGCCATTCAACAAGATCATGGCTGATCTGTCGCTGCTCAGTTCCACTTTCCCGCTTTCTCCCCATAACCCTCAATCCCCTCTCTTATCAAAAACCCATCAACCCGCGTCTTAAAAATATTTAGCGAGGCAGCCTCCACCAGTTCAACGGGCAGAGAATTCCAGAGATTCACCACCCTTTGAGTGAAGAAGTTCCTCCTCAACTCCGTTCTAAACCGCCCCCCTTTTATCTTGAGGCTGTGCCCCCTAGTCCTTTCTGAGCGGGAAGAGTCTCTCCACCTCTATCCTATCCATCCCATTCATCATCTTATACGTCTCAATGAGATCTCCCCTCATTCTTCTAAACTCTAACGAGTACAAGCCTAGTTTATTCAGCCTCTCCTCATAGCTCAACCCCCTCAACTCCGGTATCAGCCTAGTAAACCTCCTCTGCACTCCCTCCAAGGCCAAAATATCTTTGCGCAGGTGCGGCGCCCAAAACTGCACACAGTACTCCAGCTGCGGCCTCACCAATGCCCTATACAGCTGCAGCAAGACCTCCCTACTTTTATATTCAATCCCCCTCGCGATGAAGGCCAGCATCCCATTCGCCTTCCTGACCACCTGCTGCACCTGCAGGCTGGGTTTTTGCGACTCATGCACAAGGACCCCGAGGTCCCTCTGCACCGTCGCCTGCTGCAGTTTTTCACCCCGTAAGTAATAGTCCTTCCTACCATTCTTCCTACCAAAGTGGACCACCTCACACTTGCCAACATTAAATTCCATTTGCCATTTCCTGGCCCATTCGCCCAGCCTATCTAGATCCTTCTGCAGACTCTCCACACCCTCCGCACAATTTGCCATTCCCCCAATCTTGGTGTCATCAGCAAATTTCGACACCCTACACTCGGTTCCCTCCTCCAGATCATCTATATAAATGGTAAAAAGCTGAGGCCCCAGCACCGACCCCTGGGGCACTCCACTAGTCACCATCCGCCAATCCGAATAGCACCTGTTGACCCCCACTCTCTGCCTCCAATTTGACAACCAATCCTCTATCCACGCTAACACCCTACCCCCAACTCCATGTCCCTCGACCTTCTGCAATAACCTCTTGTGAGGTACTTTGTCAAACGCCTTCTGAAAATCTAGAAAGACCACATCCACCAGCTCTCCTCTATCCACCGCCCTAGACACATCCTCATAGAACTCCAGTAAATTTGTCAGACACGACTTCCCTTTAATGAAACCGTGCTGCGTCTGCTCTATCAAGCAATTCCCTTCAAGATGCCTCGCAATTTCCTCCTTAATGACAGATTCTAACATTTTACCTACCACAGACGTTAAACTAACCGGCCTATAATTCCCCGCCTTTTGCCTGGCACCCTTCTTAAACAACGGCGTAACATTAGCCGTTTTCCAATCATCCGGCACTTCCCCGGAATCCAGCGACGTCTGGAAAATAACCACCAAGGCATCCACTATCACCTCTGCCATTTTGGATATTAGGTGCTTATCATCCAGTCAGTATTATGCATGTCACAGTTGGGGTAAGTTTTTTTTTTAAGCAGTTAGATCAATAATTGGTGTATCAACTAATATTAAACAAGATTGCCACCCTGGCAAGCAAAGCAAAACTGTTCATGCTGTTTCCATAACAAATTCATCTACATGCTGGTCAGGGTACAGTATTGTCCATAGTTAATTCTATGGTTTATCCTTCTGCCAATACAGTGGGCAGGCCACACATAGCCTCTTTCCGCCCTGTACGATTCTATGGTTCTATCTGGCCAATCAAGTCTACACAGATTCTCTAAAAGAGCATCTCACTCAAGCTAATCCACCTAACCTAAGCATCTTTGGACACTAAGGGGCAATTTAGCTTGGCTAATCCACCTAACTTGCACATCTTTGGGCTGTGGGAGAAAACTGGAGCACCCGGAGGAAACCCACACAGACTGGGAGAATGTGAAAACTCCACGATTACCCAAGGCCAGAATCGAACCTGAGTCCTTGGCTCCATGAGGCAGCAGTGCTAGTTACTGTGCCATTGTATCACTTTGACAATGTGGTAAATTTGCCAAAACTGAAAAGTTTTGGTCGGTTACTGGAAAGGTCTGCGCAGTCAGATGAACAATAGTTGGAACTGTTAGTAACTGTCAGCAAAGATTTATCCCAGTGAGAAAGGAAGAGTTTTTGAGAAGGATGCATCGCTCTTGGCTGAATAGGAGTTGTGGGGGCAGGAAATACAAACATAGAGACTAGAAGCAGGCATAGGTCATTCGGCCCTTCCAACCTCCTCTGCCATTCATTTTGATCATCAAATTCAATATCCTGATCCTCCCCTTCCTCCCAAATTCCATGATCCCTTTAGTCCCAAGAGCTATATCTAATTTCTTCTTGAATTCAGACATTGTGGTCTTAACTGCATTCTATGATAGTGAATTCCACACATTTGCCATTCTCTGGGTGAAGAAATTTCTCTTCACCTCAGTTGAAAAAGGTTTACCCCTTATCCTCAAACGATGACTTCTAGTTCTGGAAAAACCCCTAGTGCTGGGAAAACTATTAGACCTAAAGGCTGACAAATCCCTAAAACCAGATGGCCTGCATCCTAGGGTCTTAAAAGAAGTGCATGCAGAGATAGATGCATTGGATATAATCTTCCAACATTTGCATTCTGCAAAGTCCCAGTGGATTGGAAAATGGGTTAGGTAACATCTTTATTCACAAGAAGAGGGAGACAGAAAGCAGGAAGCTACAGGCTAGTTAACCTAACACCTGTCATAGGGAAATTGCTCGAATCCATTAATAAGAAGGTTACAACAGACTACTCAGAAAATCATAATATGATCAGGCAGAGTCAAAATGACTTTCTGAAAGGGAAATCATGTTTAACCCATTTGATTTGGGGAAGTAATAAACAAGATGGATAAAGGGTAAACTGTAGATATATTGTACTTGAATTTCAGAAGGCACTTGATAATGTGCTCCATCTAAGGTAAGAGAACATGGTGTGGGGGCAAAATATTAACATGGATGAAGGATTGGTTAGTTAACAAGCAGAGAATTGTGATAAATGGGTCTTTTTCAGGTTGGTAAGGTATAACTAGTGGAGTGCCAACAGGGATCGGTTCTGGGGCCTCAACTATTTACAATCTACATCAATGATTTGGATGAAGGGACCACAAATAGTTCACTGAGAAATATTGACAGGTTAAGTGAGAGGACAGAAAATTGACAAATTGAATTTAATGTGGGAAGGCAGATAATTATTTAAATGGAGAGACACTGCAGAAAGCTATAGCACAAACACACATGGGGAGTGGGTGTCCTTGTTCATGAAAGCCAGAATACAGGTGCAGAATTAATCGGGAAGGCAAATGGAATGCTGGCTTTTATTTAAGAGGGCTGGAGTATAAAAGTAAAGAGGTGTTGCCTCTTTACAAGATACTAGTAAAGCCACATTTAGAATATTGTGCACAGTTTTGGTCCCCTTATTTCAGGAAGGATATATTATAATTGGAGGCAGTACAGAGAAGGTTTACTCGGATGATCCCAAGTATGGAGGAGCTGCCATTTGGGGAAAGATTAAACAGTTGGGGTCTGTAATCCTTGGATGCTCAGAAGAATGAGAGGTGATATGATTGAAGCATATAATATTCTTAAGAGGTTAGACAGGATAAATGTTGGGAGGATGCTTCCACTCATGGAAAAGTGTAGGACCTGAGGGCATGAAGCTGACCACATTTTCATTAAAGCAGTCAGTAGTTAACCTGCCTTGTACGAATTGGAAATTCCATGAACTATCTGAAGGTATTAATCTATTTCTATTATCTATTAGCTTTTAAGATCCTACTTGCATTTATAGGTGAGAAGAAAATTTGTTCAGATCTATTTTGAAAGATCTTTTAACCATTAGCGTGGTATCTCAGTAAATGAATCACTTTATAGAGATATGTTTCAAAGTGTATTCCTTCCAGTGCCAATATAAAGTCATTCGTTAGAAGTGCTAACTCATGGTTTATAGCAAAATAAAATAGATTTTTGTGTTAACCTAAATTTGCTATCTCCTTGGGATCCCCTCCTTTTTCTTTCCTTCCCCATTACCCAGTTTTACACCTTTCCTATTGCAACTAACTTTTGCACAGAGTACAAGAACTTAATAAAATACGCAGTATCTGGTGTCATTGCATGATTCAAGAGTTTTGTGTGCCGAGTGCAGTAGGTGCGGCTTACACTCCCTCTCATTTCAATAAGAGTATATTGTGCCATAGGGGAAATAAATGTGAACTAATCTTACAATAAGGTTCATAGTACCTTGTTTGTTTCTTGGTTAATCACCAACTGCTGAGTCGTATTGGGAGGTGGGGGGTGCTGGTGGGGATGGTGGAAGGAGGAGATGCAAAAGGAGGCAGGGGTACTATGAAAATTGCTAGTGGGTTCTTAACAGTAAAAAAAAAATGACATGCTGTATTTCCTTATAAGGCCCGGTATATTCGGAAGTGGCCACCCTTCCAGGAGCTGCGGGGGCGAGTCATAAATGGGGTGGGAGTGTAGTTTCTTTCTTAGCTGGCAATGACACAACACCGACTCACTTCCTTATTGATCAGTTCAAACCAGTTTTTACAGGAACTGACGGTGATATATGGGGCCAGCTTGTGAGAATCATTCATTTGAGATACTGTGGTCTACCAGCGCAGTGCTTTGAGTTCATACTCCTGCTCCTACCTTAATCATGATGAGCTGCGGCACCAGTTGCACCAACTTTAACTACTTTTTAACTTTTGTTTTAAGTTTATGCAGCGCTTCGATAGGTGAGTAAAATTAACTGTGTTACCTTTGTGTTTTTCCCTCCTCCCAAATATACTCGTGGAATTGGAATTCACCCACACAGGGCAATTCCAAGCTTAGGCCCTTCACTTCAGAAACCCTTCAGAGAATATCTGGAGGCCCAGAAAGCCAAGCTTCACCACAAGTCTGGAGATGCAGTAGAAGCGGTAAGAATACCCTGAATGTAACTTATCTACTTTTTACATTAAAACGTTTGTTGGTTTGTGTGTGTCATTCTGTGTGAACATAATGTCAAATGCTAGTAATTAGGAGACCTTTCAGTTATAGAAATTTGAGATCTCAAATTGGCCAAAGGTCCAGTGGCCAGAAACTGAGGCCTGCTATAATTTAGAAACTAGAAAATGTGGTCAAGGGTCTGCTTAGAAAAAAGAACTGGAAGTAAAGTGACTTGTCTGAACTTCAGCGTATTTGAGTTATCTCAAATAAGCCGTGATCAAGAAGAGTGCATCACGGTGAGATGGCCATTCCTGGCAGAGATCCTTGGCAATTTTTTATGCCATCTATTAATGAAGTTTTATTTGAAGCAAAAGCTTAAACAACATAATCTTCATGTAGGGTGCAATGATGAGTGTGGTCTTAAATGATGTCTCCAGATCCTAAATATATGACTAAATCAGGGCCTTGTACTATTGCAGATATTAAAGCCTTGAAGAACATCTTTTCAATAGTCAATTAAATCAGTTATGGAAATAGTAAACCTCCAAATTCAATTAACAATTTTTTTTAGGAATAGTTTTAACGCTGTGACAGATTTGAAACAAAAGCCTTGTATCCGGGAGGAAGAAACAAAAATACTTCTTAATTTTTAATGTGGTATAATCTTTCTAATCTTAATTTATACCAAGACAGTAATAATTATCCATTATTTTTATTCTCCTAAATATGTTGTCCAGAAAGATACTCAAACTCCCATTTCCAGCCCCCTCCCCACTCCAATTCAAAAAAGACTTAGTTCCTGGTATATAATTGTGATGACGTGGATGTAACAGTCACCAAACGCTTGTGCAACTTTGTTAAAAAGAAGTACTTCCTCCCGGTGGAACAGCAATTTGCGTCATGCTGCCATAGACACAGGATTCTACAACACAGTTTGCACGCTATGTGAAAGCTGATGTAAAAGTAATTTTACTCTTTGACCAATTTAATTTTTGAACAATGAAAATAAAAGACCCTGTTAGAGGTCTGAAGGTTAAAACTGGAAGGATCAGTTTCCAGTTATTTTATTAATTATTGTAATACATTTAATCAGGTTTTAAATATAAAAAGCTTTTCTGCTGTTTGTGCTGAAAATACTGGTGATTTGAATCTGCTGGTGATCCAGATGAAAAGTAAAGCCAAGTGTTTGTTAATATTCACATACTTACCCTCTCTGAAGACATTAATAAATGGAATTTAAATATGAAAAAGACTTCAGAAAAGACATTTTCCTTCCCTCTTTAAATAATTACGGTATTTTCCAGTATCTGACAAACTATTTCAAAATGCACAAAAGCTTTATCTTTTTTGTTAAGCCCATATCAAACAAGTTTCCACTAGTATCTTAACAAGAGTACTTTGGTTTGGCTCAAAGCCATTGCTTCAGCACTGACGTAGATGCAGAATATCTAAATCAAACTCTTAATGCTATAGCAAAATGGTGATCCTGGTGCCAGATTAGTACAGAAGGATTGCATGTGTAGGCGTGTGTGTGTCAGTTTAATTGAGTTGTTGAAAGATTTTCTCTCTTTTTGATTCAGACTATTTTCTGGCTTTTCGTGCTTTTTAAAATTTCCAGATGGAACAGCTGGCAGGCAGATCAGTAGACACCTCAGCATTGCCAATACAGGCTAAGTTGACCAGCGACGGGAAGTGCTATATGCGTGCCTGAAAGAACAGGTGGTGAACTAAATCCCCATCTGTTTCTTCCTGAGTGGGGATCCCCACTGCACTGTCAGATTTGCCAGATTTTAGTTTGCTCACTTTTAATGGCCTCGGTGGAGTCAATGAACACACTTAACATTAGTAAAACAGTGAGGATCTAGTTCCTGTAGCTGCACTGGCTTCCAATGTCTTTTTTGTCTCTGTTAAAAAGACACATAAATTTCCAGTACTGGCCAATAGATTGTCACCTTGTTGCCAGCTTTAAAAAGCTATCCTGAGCATCAACTATTGGCTCATTAATACAGTCTCAAGGGCAATTAGGGATGAACAATAAAAGTTGACCTGGCCAGAGGCACCACTGTGAACAAATATAAAAAAAAATCTTTGACCAAACTTCTGTTGGGAACCATAAAATAAGAAACTTGTTTCAATTCCCAAAATGAATTTACCCTGCCTCAGGAAATCATCAATACCAACTAAACAGAATTAAGCAGAGATTAGAAATGTGGAGAGAAGGTTTCAATGACTCAGGACCGATGTAATTTATTGCAATTCGTAGCACAAATTAATTTTATGCTTGTGTCTATATTGATGTGCTTGATTTGTCCAACAGCCAGCTAGATCTGTAGCTAATATTTTAGTAACATTATACCCTGTTCATCTCAAATTGCAGCAACAAATCCATCCTTTGATCAAATATTAAATTAAACAATTGGAATTCTGGTTAATTGGATATGTGAATTAAGAGTATCTGGAGGGCACTTTTATGCCATTTGCTAGGTTAATAAAGCATAGTTTTTGACACTGAATATGAATAGAAACATATTTCCCCTGCTTTATTCCTCCTACACACGTGTTTAATCTGTGGAGAGTCCTTCAATCCTTCCCCATCCAGGCAACACCCCAATCTCTGCTCCCGATGCACACATACTTCTCCATCCTTCGGTTCTTTGATTTTACAACAAAAAAAGGAATTGCTCCTAACTGTGCATGTTAGTCCAATTAAGTTGCTAGCAGTCTGCTATTGATTTCAGATTAAACAGTCTTTAATAAATACTTTTTATGTTGTTTTTCTCTTTCTTCCCTGAAATCCCACCCCCATTAGAGTGAAAATTGGTTGTCTTGGATCTTTGAAAAAGTAGTCATCATCATGGTGTGCTACTTCATTCTTTCCATCATTAATTCCATGGCTCAGAGCTACGCCAAACGGATTCAGTCACAGAAATACACTGAAGAGAAAATGAAATGAAAAAGTAACTCTTTTTATTCATAAAGAAGGGACCGCACAAGGCCCAGGTTAGATAGTGATTCATGAAAACCATCTGCTGCTTCTTGGTTCCACAAACTGGAATTAGTGTAAGGAAGCGTAGGGAGAGTATTATAAGTTTCTGCATTTACAAGTTCTGAAAAAAACATCTTTATTAGCACAGGCACTCCAGCTTGGAGTCCACTTTTTTGGATTCTTGCCTATTTGTTGTCTCCTATTTTTTGAATGTATCTTAGTTTCAGTTGAGGCCGTTTTAGTGATGAATGGTGTTAAATGGCATAAAGGAAATTGCAGGATAGATGTAAATATTAGGCATGGAACCCACTTGAAAGCAATGAGCTTAACTTGCTCCAAATTACTTTGGACACAGTACTGATCTTGACGTGGTTTGTGGAAAGCACAACTGCATTAGCTTGTTGAATGCTAGCATTGTCAGTTGCTTGAGGAGCAAGTGTATTCACTTGTGCCTTTTTTTGAATTGGAATCCTCTGACTAGCAAAATTTGGCCCTTCTTGGCATAGTGGTTGATCATATTGTCACAATTGTGTTTAATGAGCTGACAATGTTTCATTAACTTTTAACCCATTAGGGACTGATTGAAAATAATAGTTACTCTTTTTTGGAGCTTGGAATTGTAAAATGGTAACATTTTAAACTTCTTTTTCCCACTTCCTTGCATCTTTTTACCTCCATTATCCCTCCTTCCACAACACCCTGCCAAGTAACATTGCCATTGTTGTGAGGATTTCATACTCCAGCAACAATTTGAACTATAATTTGTTGCTGCAAGTTTCATATAATAGAGTCCCATCAGTATTGCAACATCCAATGATTAGCTGAGGTACTAAAGATCAGGCCATCATCTTCAGAAAGTATACTTCATCTTAGTTGAAAAGAGAAAGCATTGATGTTGATAAGTACCATTCTGTTCCACTCACACTTACTAATGGAGGATAGAAGTGGAAAGTGAAACAGCAGTATGTGTAGACTATCTCAAAGAGATAAATAGATTTTTTCAAAAACTGTAGGTATTTATTATCTCAATTGTCTGTATCTTATCTATCTCTCAAT
Organism: Carcharhinus amblyrhynchos; assembly: GCF_965287045.1. Lineage (NCBI taxonomy): Eukaryota > Metazoa > Chordata > Chondrichthyes > Carcharhiniformes > Carcharhinidae > Carcharhinus > Carcharhinus amblyrhynchos. The sequence continues at coordinate 6,494,497 of NC_137346.1, read as the reverse complement.
GAGGCCATGTGTTTTGTGCCCTACATGGCAAAAAACCATTAAACCTATATTGCTCATCTCTGCTTGTATTTTACACAATGATGGTGAAAGAAAAGGTATTTGAAGTTATGGAACTGGTCCATCTCCAACTGTATATATGAAAAGTAACGTAACATTTTGCTCTGTAAATTTTAACATTTAATGACTTTATAAAACTACGTTCAATCATTCCACGGACTGAATTCAGTCTGTGTCTTTGTCACTTTTTGTGGGGAATGTCATGATTGTGTATATTTCAAAAACTACATCTGCCCATTATGTATAAACTCAAATGATGTTGATCCTATTAGTAATTTATATAGTACCATTCATAAAGTAATATGTTCTATTATATCAATAAGTTATCAAGAATGAAATACACAAACAAATTTGTCTTTGTTTTAGGCTGTAGAGTATAATAAATTATTCACATGAAAGTATGTTGCATGAAAGCGACAATTCAGAAACTTCTCTGTAGGAACTGTTTGAACTAAAGAAACTCAGATTCTGTCTTAATTATTGAATTTCCTAACCAGAATAAAATTGGAACTAAGGTATTATCTTTTTAGGATTTTCATCAAAATAAATGAATTTAACTAATATGAATTGATATGATTCCAGGGTACTGTTTTACCAGTGCACTGGTGATTCCAGATTACAATTTCAGTCATGATTGATCTGCATGTGGGCTTTTCCATCAACAGTGTTTTGGCACTGACATTCAGCACACAGTGGACCAATGATGTCAAGTCAAAGAAAGTAATACGTCCAAAGCAATTTCCAACTCTGGTAACACAGCTCAGCATTCCACAGATGGTTGGCCCACAGAGTCATTTTGACAGGATCTGTAACTCTACCATCTTTCCATCAAGCATTTCCATTGGAGTTTGGGGAATTGGTCCATTAAGGAAAAGTATGAGTGTTTATGCATAGCTATTCATGATAAAGGTGTACCTCATTAAAATCACATGAGGAGATGTAAGTGGCCTGTACAGATCTTGTGTCTTATTCTATTCCAATAATTCCAATTGGAGAATTATTTCACAATGTTTTCTAGTGCCTGGGGTGTTAGGTAAGTGATTTGAATCCTTGGAAAGCCAAAAGTACATTTTGTGAAAATTAAAAACTGTAAATGAGGGATTTTCAGTACTCTGTTGCACAAAGTTGGATTTATCTCTTTAACACTTTTTGGATGCCTGTGCACAATCTTGACCACGTTAATCGTCTCTCTCCAGCGAGACTGGATTAATGATCATTGTTGCGCTCTCAGATCAGCTAACAATATGCTCCATACAGTGGGACCAACCACCACGCTGCATTGCTACAGCCTGACCAACAACTAAGCAAACTTGTACAATGAGGGCTTGAGAATTTGAATCTCTGCAAAGTGTAGGATTTAAACCTGTGACTTTCTGGCACAGCAAACTGGAATTCTATTACTGGTGCTTTTGTCCAAATAAGAAAATACATTAGATATGTAACAGAATTTCATTCTTGTAGATATTAGTTTTTTTCCAAACTACAAGCCAATATTTTGTGCTCAAAAGGTGTTCATGGTAATTTAGAATGAGGTAAGGTTCTCATGATTTCATTTTCACCCTCTGGTACCAGGTATAGATTTTCTGTCACATCCAGCTTCTCCATCATTTTGCCATTCTGTGAGATAGCTTATCAGACTGGTGTTGGCTGTTAGCTCATTTGGCGACAACAGTTGGTAGGCTATCTGACGATGTGGTGTCTTCCATCTGATCAGCATTTCATTTTGTTTTGTTCTGCCATTGCATCTTCATTGTAGCACTCATTGTTTGTCCTTTGTGAATAGTCCTTTTCAGAAACTCATCCCCCTTACCAGTTGTAGGGCAAGGATTCCAAATAATCTATAGTAAATGATCTTCTGCCTTAAATATCAAATTATTTGCACATTATTTTCTTGCATTCAGTGTTCACAAGTTATTACTGTGCCATTGGTCTTGTATAGTATTATGCTATGTCCTAAGTAGGATAATCTCTTCCTGTATTGGGCTTCCTTGAAGTTCAATAATTCTATCAAGATCACATTAGTAACAGATTGATTCCACCCTGTGGTGGTAGTACATTTGATGCCTACTATCTAAATTAACCATATCATGCTGTGCAGAACATCCAATAAAACCTACAGCAGAGCTGTTATTTGGAGCTGTTATCATTTGTACATCGTGTCTTCATCTGTTTCTAATTCTTTATGAAAACTTTAATCCAAACTTGAATTTCTGATCCAAGGAATAACCAGACAATATGTTTGCGCATGTATTACCTTTCCATTTTTGCTACTTGCGTCATCAGTTGGCTCTTTTACGTTTGACTTTCATCTTCATACTAGTTACATGCAATTTGTGTATGATACACTTGTAGAAAAAGACTTGTCCCATTTTATATGTCTTTCCCTTTTTAGCATTGGAACGGAAATAGTTGATTCTTCCCTGCTTGCCTATTCAGCCATTCAATTGTATCAAACTTTAAATTTAAGATTATATCCCATAGTTTTGGATCCTCCAAAGGAGGTAATAGCTTTTCTGCAAGCACTTTATTTAATTCTTTTACCATTTCAAACACCAATTAAATTGAGGATTCGAGTACAGGGGCTAGAATGTCTTATTGCAATTATACAGAGCCTTGGTGACACCACACCTGGAATATTGTGTGCAGTTTTGGACTCCTTAACTGAGGAGGTATGTTCTAAACTGCTTCCCCCCCCCCCTTGAAGCTGTGCCCTCTAGTTCTGGTTTCCTTTCTAAGTGGAAAGAATCACTGTACCTCTACCCTATCTAGCCCCTTCATTATCTTATATGTCTCTATAAGATTCCACCCTCAGCCTTCTAAACTCCAACGAGTACAGGCCCAATCTACTCAATCTTCCCTCATAAGCTAGCCCCCTCATCTCCGGTATCAACCTGGTGAACTTTTCTGTACTCCCTCCAAGGCCAATATATCCTTTCCCAAATAAGGGGACCAAAATTGCACACACTACTCCAGTTGTGGCCTCACCAGTGCCTTGTACAGTTGCAGCAATACCTCCCCGCTTTTATATTCTATCCGCCTCGCGATAAAGGCCAACGTTCCATTCGCCTTCTTGATCACCTGCTGCACCTGCAGACTGAGTTTTGTGGTTCGTGCACAAGGACCCCCAAGTCCCTCTGCACAGTAGCATGCTGCAACTTTTCACCATTTAAATAATATTCCATCCTACTACTATTTCTTCCAAAGTGGATAACCTCACATCTGAAAGGAGAAGGAGACCATTCATTCCATCGTGTCTGCACTGGTTCTCCAAATGAGCATCATGACTTAGTACCATTTTGCTTCCTTTTCCCTTTACTCTTGTACATTGTTTCTATTCAAATCATCATCTAATGCCCTCCTGAATGTCTCAATGGAATTGCCTCCACAACACTTTGTGTGGTGAATTCCAGACTCAAACCAGTTGCTGTGTGAAAAAGCTTTTTCTCACATCACATTTGCTTCTTTTGCAATTTGTCACAATTTTTTAATCAAAACGTGCATTAAACCGTACAACCTCCACCATATCATCCACTGATTGGCTTTGGTCTCAGTTATACAAACTTAAGTTCCTTTGCCAATGTGAACATACAAATTAGGAGCAGAACAAGGTCATTCAGCCCCTTGATCCTGCTGCACCATTTGGCTGATTGTGGCCTAAACTATGCTTTCCTGTCTACTCCCTATAATCATTAACAACAGAATCAATTAAGAATATGTAACTCAACCTTAAAGATACCCAGGACCATGCCTCCATTGGGGAAGAGAATTCCTCAGAAAATAAAAATTCTCATTTGTCTTAAATGATCAAGAATTTATCCCTGGAAATGAGGCGAGTTGGTTCTTTCTTTAACAAAAGTGCAAATTCCAAGGAGCAAGTATCTCAAACAATATTAGACTCCTAATTAGTTGTATTTCCCCATGGACTCCAGTGGTTCAAGGAGGCAGCTCACCATCACTTATTCAAGGGCAACTGTGGCTAGACAATAAATGCTGGTCTAGCCAGCGACACCCGCATTCCATAAACAAATACATTTTAAAAAGTGTCAATGGGAGATGTTTATCTCGTGTTGGAGATGGTCATTGACATTTGCATGACATGAATTTTACTTGACATTTTGCAGCCCAAACCTGAATGTTTTGCTGCATATGGACAGTACCTCAGTAGATGCAATTCTGCCAAAAGATTTCTAAGTCTGGTCTCTGGTCACTATGCGTGCACTTCCCACTGGATGGATCGTCACAATCCACCCACACCTTTGGATTTTGGGGTGATTTGCATTGTGAATGAGATGTATGGGACCTAAAGATGCTGGCAAGGCCTCCAAACCACGCCCCCCCCCCCCCCCCCCCCCCCCCCCAACCTCCTCAGAGATCAGGATGTTGTTTTTATCAACACCAGAAAGGCCACTAGCTCCCCTCCCCCAATTGCCAGTACCATTGTGCCCCCCCCCCCCCCCCCCACCCCCAAATGAGCAACACCTCACTGTGGGTTGCCAAAGCCTCCACCTCCTTCAGGCCCCAATTCATGCCAGTACCAGTCTGGCACTGCCATATTTGCAGCACCAGGGCACTGTCAAGTCATTTTCCTGATCACCTGGGGGCTACAATGGACTCTTGAACCCCTCAATGTGGTCGTCATATCAGAGAATTCAACAATGGCTGCAAGAAAGTCCTTGTTGTGAAACTCTTGCAGTTTAATGTCTAAGTGGTGCCAGTTGCTTGTATGGCAGAAAGCAGCCTCCAGGCTGTTAGGGCATAAGAAGTAGCAAAAATGCGCCCTTTTAAAAGAAATGAGTTAGGACTGAACAGCTGTACCTTCCTGGAAGCACTTCAGAGTTAATGGACTATGAAGCACTGTATATAAAAAAAACTAATCCTTGCTCAAAAACAGAAAATACTGGAAAATCTCAGCAGATCTGGCAGCATCTGTGGACAGAACATAGTTAACATACGATAGTCTAACTAATGAGGTTAAAACGGATGCTGATTAGGTCAGATAAGGTTCTTGCCCTTTCTGGGTGAGATCCAGATCATGTCACCTTTAACAGATGGAAGCATTGGAAACTGGTTTACAGTCAGCACAAATCCTGTTTTAGGCCCCTCTCCAAATTCACTGTCACAGCGTAATTTGCACTTGGGGCTATTGGGACCAGCAATTCATCCCCAGTGACTAAGAAGTCACAAATAGTACTGATCAACCATCAGAACATTCCCACTTCTGACATTTAGATGGAGAGAAGGTCATTGATGAAGCAGCTGAAAATGATTGGGCCGAGGATACTACTCTGAGGGCCTCCTACAGCAGTGACCCAGGGCTGAGATCATTGACCTCCAAAAACCTCAACAATCTTCCTTTGAGAGATTACCCCTTGATTTCCATTGACAATTTTGCTAGGATTCCTTGATGCTCAACTTGGTCAGATGTTATTTTGATGCCAAGGGCAGTCACTATGGCCTCATTCCTGGATCCTCACCTAGCTGACATTGTACCAATGGTGGAAAAGCTGGAAGTGCTTGTCAATGTGTTTTCCCTTCTTCTCTGAGTGAAGCAGAGGCCAATGATAGTGTTCACCGATTGAGAAATCAGCCTGTGAACTTCATGGCATCCTCATCACATACCAATCTCATATCTCTGTGTTTTGATTTTTAAAATGTTCTGGAACACTGAAGTGAGCTTCACGTGGATGTAACATTATCTTTATTTTCACTGGGATAAAATGTCCTAGTTGGGTGAACCTTTTTAAAAAAAAGCCAATTCCCACAGAACCAACCATTATAATAATGGTGTTCTTATATTGTAGGAGACTTGCTTTTAATTATAATCCTCTAAAGGATAATGAGTAGTTTTAAAATGAATGAAAACTTTCCAGTTCATTATATATGAACCACATGACTGGCAAATGTTTACTGTAAAGCTGCAATTTAGATTAATAGACTGGCATGACTGGAACAGTGTATTTAACCCTACATAATTCCTTCCTATTCTGGTTAACTCCCTATTCTTAGTACAGTGTCTTTCTTGATGATCCAGTTGATATTTCATGCTTTCTTTTGGGATGAAGGGAATTGAAGTGCGGAGGAACAAACCTGTTTCTCCTTTACTTTGTCTGAGATCTGATGATGGACCAAGGATGAAATCCATATTATGGTTATTAGGTATTAAACTTCTATGAACTTTAGCAGCGTGATTGATTCCAGAAAGAAAAGCTTCCTCTTTGTCAGCACTGTCAACTTAACATTGCACTGGTTATCTTGTTAGGGTCATAAGAGGGCGATCTTACTGGCTCACCACGTTGGTTTATCAGCGTGGTGAACAGTAAGATTAGGCAAAAGACAAAAAACTGCACTTGTGCCTGGTTATTGCCTCCCGCGATGTTACTGGCCACGTTCTTCCGGTGGGCGCAAGGCAGATATAAATATTTGAGGTAATTTGAATACCATTAGTGAGTATCAGGTGCAATTGTCCGAGCTCACATTTAATGACATAAGAACATAAGAAATAGGAGCAGGAGTAGGCCATCTAGCCCTTCGAGCCTGCCCCGCCATTCAATAAGATCATGGCTGATCTGTCGTGGCTCAGTTCCACTTTCCCGCCTTCTCCCATAACCCTTAATCCACTTGCCCATCAAAAACCTATCTACCCGCGTCTTAAATATACTTAGCGAGGTAGCCTCCATCACTTCAACGGGCAGAGAATTCCAGAGATTCACCACCCTTTGAATGAAGAAGTTCCTCCTCAACTCCATTCTAAACTGCCCCCCCCCCCTTATCTTGAGGCTGTGCCCTCTAGTCCTACTGTCCTTTCTGAGCGGGAAGAGCCTCTCCACCTCTATCCTATCCATCCCATTCATCATCTTATACATCTCAATGAGATCTCCCCTCATTCTTCTAAACTCTAACGAGTACAAGCCTAGTTTATTCAGCCTCTCCTCATAGCTCAACCCCCTCAACTCCGGTATCAGCCTAGTAAACCTCCTCTGCGCTCCCTCCAAGGCCAAAATATCCTTGCGTAAGTGCGGCGACCAAAACTGCACACAGTACTCCAGCTGCGGCCTCACCAGTGCCCTGTACAGTTGCAGCATGACCTCACTGGTGGCCTCATCAGTGGGACTGGAGACCATTGAAGCTCCTTGGGTAGTCAGGGCAGTGCCAACCTGGGACATTGGTACCACCAGCCTGACACCCTGGACAGTGCCAAGGGAATGGCGCCTAAGGGGAGTGACAGAGCCTGAAGGGGCAGGGTCATGATAGAGTGGCAAGGGGGTGTACTCTGCTTTGGGGATCGGCCGGGTGGGGCAGGACTTCGCAGTCAGTGATAGGCTGGAGGGGGATATCAGAGCCAGTGATAGGCCAGGGAGAATTCTGGGCCAGCAATCGGTGAGGGGGGCGGGGGCAATAGATGTTCCATTGTAGCATGTACACTTGTGCAATGCACTGAGAGATTGGGGCGCATTTTCCCGCTCAAAAAAGACAATAGGACTAGGGGGCACAGCCTCAAGATAAAGGGGGGGCGGTTTAGAACGGAGTTGAGGAGGAACTTCTTCACTCAAAGGGTGGTGAATCTCTGGAATTCTCTGCCCGTTGAAGTGGTGGAGGCTGCCTCGCTAAATATTTTTAAGACGCGGGTTGATGGGATTTTGATAGGCAAGGGGATTAAGGGTTATGGGGAGAGGGCGGGAAAGTGGAACTGAGCAGCGACAGATCAGCCATGATCTTATTGAATGGCGGGGCAGGCTCGAAGGGCTGATGGCCTACTCCTGCTCCTATTTCTTATGTTCTTATGCATACACAATAGCGCCCCTATGGCTCAATAGCCAGCTTCATAGCATGAAGAGGCTCCACCCACTTCCCCTAGTGGCAAGAATCATGTTTTGCCTCTTTTTTAAGTGCCATAAAATAGCACCTGGGAACTCACCCAAAAAATTTGTGAGATTCTCCCCTTTTTCACACTCGTTCAGCATGTAGGATTATTTTGGTAAGATGATCCCTGTAGAGTTTCATTGCACAGCAAGAGGCCCTTTGGCTCATCATTTTTGCACCACCCATCAAGCATCTACCTATTCTGTTCTCATTTTTCAGCACTTGATTCATAGCCTTGTTTGCTATGGTGTTTCAATTGCTGGTTTAAATGCTGCTTAAACATTGTCAAGGTCCTGCTTCTACCACCCTTTCTGGCAGTGAGTTTAAGATTCCCACCCATCCAGATGAAATATTTTCCTCAAATCCACTCTAAATCTCCTGTTCCTTACCTTTAGTTTATGCCCCTTGACTATTGACGCCCTCCTCTAAGGGGAAAGGTAATTTCCTATCTATCCTTTTTATTTGTCACAATTTTATACATCTCAATTAGGTCACCACCACCACCAACCCCCTCTCCTCACCCTGTCCCGCCCCAGCTTCTCTGCTCTAAGGAAACCAAACCAAAGCTAACCAGCTGCTCTTCATAGCTGAAACACTCCAGCCCACGCAACATCCTGGTGAGTCTCCTCTGCACGCTTTCTATTCCACACATCCTTCCTGTAGTATGGCAACCAGAACTACACACACCAGCTGCAGGCTAATGAGCATTTAATGCAGCTCCATCAGAACCTCCCTGTTCTTATATTCTGTGCCTCAGCTAATAAAGACAAGTATCCTATAAACCGTCTTAATCATCTTATCAACCTGTCCTTCTGCCTTCAAGGATATCTGGACATGCATCCCAAGGTCCCCCTGGTCCTCTGTACTTCCTAGCATCCTACTGTTCATTGTGTATTCCCTAGCCTTGTTAGTCCTTACAAAATGCATCACCTCACTTTTCAGGATTAAATTTGCCACTATTCTGTCCATTTGACCAGCCCATCTATATTGTCCTATCATGTAAGACTTATTCCTTGCTACTTACTACATCACCAACTTTGTGCTTTCTGCAAACTTACTGGTCATACCCCCCATGATTAGATCATTAATGCACATTACAAACCTCAAGAGACCCAACACTGATCCCTGCAGTACACCACTGGACACAGGCTTCCATCACTCTCAAAAATCTTACTGAACTCAATGTAGACTACATCAACTGCATTGCCCTCATCTAGGCACCTTGTCACCTCTTTGAAAAATTCAATCAAATTTGTTAAACATGTTCTCCTAACAAAACCAAGTTGACTATCCTTGATTAATTTGTGCCTCTCCGAATGGCAATTAATTCTGTCACAAAAAAATTTTCCAATAATTTCTCTCACTGGCCTGTAATTACCTGGATTTTCCTTATTCTTCTTGAATAATATTGCCACGTTAGCTAATTCTTTGGCACCTCTCCAGTGGCCAGAAAAGACTTGAAAATTAGTGTCCGTGCCCCTGCATCTTGCAATCTCCCCCCTTCATGTTAAATGTTACAGGTTTACCACCGCTCCTTCTGTCCCCTCCCTCACTGAAACTTCCACTACTGCTCAGTTTAAATTCATTTCACCAAACTGTGGGAAGTGGAATGTGGGTAAGTATCAAATGAGGGCAGAATTAGATTGGTACGCCACCTCTACAAAAAAGGGGCAATCACTGACAATGGTGAACTTGACTTGGCAAGGAAAAAATTATTTGGGCATGGTGGCGGAGAGAGGCAATATTGGTAAAAGCATTCTCCAAAAAGGATCCCTGTAAGGAAAAGGTAGACATTTTTTTCTCTGGTGGGGAAATCTATGACTTTCTATTGTTATCCTCTATGACTTTATACTGTATTTGTCATTTATACTAATGATTTGGATGATAATATAGGGGGCATGGTTAGTAAGTTTGCAGATGACACCAAGATTGGTGGTGTGATGGACAGTGAGGAAGGTTATCTCCAATTGCAGCAGGATCTTGATCAATTGGACCAGTGGGGTGACGAATGGCAGATGGAGTTTAATTTTGACAAATGCGAGGTAATGTATTTTGGTAGATTGAACCAAGGCAGGATTTACTCAGTTAATGGTAGGGCGTTGGGGAGAGTTACAGAACAAAGAGAACTAGGGATATGTGTTCATAGCTTCTTGAAAGTGGAGTCACAGGTGGACAGAGTGGTGAAGAAGGCATTCAGCATGCTTGGCTTCATTGGTTAGAATATTGAATAAAGGAGTTGGGACGTCTTGTTGAAGTTGTCTAAGACATTGGTATGGCCACACTTGGAATACTGTGTGCAATTCTGGTCACCCTATTATAGAAAGGATATTATTAAACTAGAAAGAGCGCAGAAAAGGTTTACTAGGATACTACCGGGACTTGATGGATTGAGTTATAAGGAGAGGCTGGATAGACTTGGACTTTTTTCTCTGAAGCATAGAAGGTTGAGGGGTGATCTTACAGAAGTCTATAAAATAATGAGGGGCATAGACAAGGTAGATAGTCAATATCTTTTCCCAAAGGTAGGGGAGTCTAAAACTAGAGGGCATAGGTTTAAGGTGAGAGGGGAAAGATACAAAAGTGTCCAAAGGGGCAGTTTTTTCACTGGGTGGTGAGTGTCTGGAACAAGCTGCCAGAGGTAGTGGTAGAGGTGGGTACAATTTTATCTTTTAAAAAGCATTTAGATAGTTACATGGGTACGATGGGTATTGAGGGATATGGGCCAAATGTGGGCAATTAGAATTAGTTTAGGGGTTTTTTAAAAAAAAAAGCGGCATGGACAAGTTGGGCCGAAGGGCCTGTTTCCATGCTGTAAACCTCTATGACTCTAAAACAATGGGGCATAATCTTAAAATTATAGATAGAAATTTCAGGTGAAATGGGAAGCACTTTTTCACACAAGGATACTAAACAGTTTACTAGACCAAGATTAATAGATTCCTGTCAGGCAAAGATCTTGAGAGGTACAACGCAAAGATGGGTAAATGGGGTTGAGGTCCAGATCTTACATCATCTAATTGAATGGTGTTGCAGGCTCGAGGAAGCTATGATCCTATAAAAGAGGGAACTGACTGACTAAACAAAACAAAAATCTGTATAACTGCATTCATGTGCTGCTGAGAAGGAAATGTTTTCCTAATGGAATCTCTGAGTCAGTGTTCACTTAGAATTTAGATACCTCGTAACCATTATCAAAAAAGTTTGCTGACAAGTTTATGGATTTCAACCTTTTGTACTGCACGTAACAACAAAACGTAGAAATGATAGGTTACAGAACCAGCCAAGAATAGATATGCAATCTTGAGATACAATTACAAGTGACTCAGTGTGTTGAAGAGCTAGTGACATGACAAATTAACTGTTCTTGTTCCTAAATGGAACGTGGTGGGATCTCAAGCAATACCCACTGTTCTACATTAAAAACAGTACAATGGATATCTGGGTACAATTACAAGGAAATAATGTAATATATTTCACCACGGGAACGAATATAAGCACTTTATTATAAATATGCTGAGATCAGATAACTCCTGTGGTCATTAGGATTGCATAATATTTTATTGTTTCAAATAGCAAGAAGTTTATTTTTCTGTTTCTCATCTCTTGCCTGCACATGGATCTATACTTTGCCCTTTCATATTTCTTATCTTAAGCTGAGTTTCTGACACTATAGTCTTCATCACAAAGACCACCCAGTACCCCTGTCACATTGCCTATCTCTATTGCATCATCATTGTGGGTACAACTGAGAGCTTCTTCTATGTGTTTGTTACTTTCAGACACGGCTTCTCTCCGGGCCATAACCTTCTGTAAACATGAGCTCTTCCAGAGCTCTGCCGTTTATATCATAGCCCAAATGCTTGCTGCCCTACGTTGAATCTTGGTTCACTATTGTCTTAATTATAAAATTCTTAACTCATGTATAAATCATCTCCTGGCCTGCTCCTCCCCGTCTGTTTAATCTCTGCCTGAACTACAAACCTCCAAGTTCCCTGTATTCCTCTGACTGTTTTTTATTCTTTCATGAGATGTGTGTGTGATTGACAAGGCTAGTATTTCTTGCCCTTTCTCAGTTGTTCTTGAACTCAGCGACTTGCTAGGCCATTTCAGTAGGCAGTTAAGAAGCAGTCACATTGCTGGGGATCTAGAGTCATATGTAGGCCAGATCAGGGAGGGATGACAGATTCCATCCCTAAATTTCATTTTGGTTTGGTTTGATTTAGTATTGTCACACTTATCGGTATGGAGTAAAAAGTATTGTTTCCTGTGCATGATACAGACAAAGCATACCATTCACAGAGTACATGGGGCGAAGGTGCAGCATGTAGTGTTATAGTCGTAGGGTATAGAGAAAGATCATCGTAATATTAGGTATATTCATAAGCGTCATGGCAGCAGGGAAGAAGGTGGTTGGTACACAATCTCTGACTTTTCTATCAGGAACAATATTAGTGAATGAGATGCGTCTTTACAACAATTGATGATAGTTTCATGGTCACCATCGCTGGGGCTAGTTTTCAATGTCATTGTCTGTGTGGAATTTGCACATTTCCCTGTGTCTGCATGAGTTTCCTCCGGATGCTCCAGTTTCTTCCCACACTTCAGAGATGTGTGGGTTAGGTGGATTGGCCATGCTAAATTGCCCCTTAGTGTCAGGGAGACTAGCTAGGGTAAACGCATGGGGATAGGGACTAGGGCTAGGTGGGATTGTGGTTAATGCAGACTCACTGGGCTACATGGCTTTCTTCTGCAGTGTATGATGATTCCACATGTATTGAATTTAAATTCCCCCAGTTGCCATGTTAGAATTTGAATCCATATCCCCAAAGTATTAGACTTGGTCTCTGGATTACTAGTTCTGTAACATTATCATTATAACACTGTCTTCCCCATGGCCTCTTGTTCCACCATTTGATACCATGGGGTTAATTCTCTGACCTCGCTGCACCATTAACAGATTGTGCTGGTCCCAGACAATAGTGTGCGGGTCGAGATATTGATTTTGCACCTGACGCCAAATGGTTTGAGATTCTACCAGCCTCTTTCTAATGGTACGAACCAGAAGATACCCCCCCCCCCCCCCCCCCCCCCCCCCGCCCCGACCCTCCCAGAGAGGGTGCGAGGCCAACTAGCAAATTAAAAGTAGTATTTTAAATACACATGGAATATTTGAATCATAGTGCACGGCATTTTCCAGCGTTCAGGTGCAGCGAGATAATAGTGAAAATCACTGCTGGTCTGCACAAGCAGAAACTTGGTGAGATGGTCTCACCAGGAATTTGGGGGCCATTGAAGCCCCCAGGTGATTTGGTGCATAGCCAGGCAGTGCCCTTCATGCAGTGCCCAACAGTGACCACTAGTCACTGGACAGACTTGCAGTGCCACTTGGTCCCCACTAATGTGCCAGGTAAGCACCACCAGTGTGCTGGATCAGTGTCAAGGGGATAGGATTGTGGGTGATCATGTCAGAGAAGCTATGCGGTGGGGTGGGGGGGGGGGGGGGGGGGGGGGGGGGGGGTCTTGATGGGGGCAACATGTCATGGCCAGACAGGGAGCCATTGGAAGGGCCCTGATGCCTGTGACTGGTGTTGGGGAGGGAGTGGCGGAACATACCACCAATAATGGAGGGGGGTGTGGGGGGGTTCCCAATGTCCATGGAGGAGAGATTTCCCAAAGTACTGTGATGGTCTCCCACAATCTCAGTTGCATTTCCTCCAGATATGTTGACTCCCTATAGAATAAAGCTGAACTTTTAAACATTCCCCTTAAACATAAAAACCAAAACATATATTTGTATCAATTTGTATCATCATCACACCACCCCCTTTTTAAAAAAAAGCACCAACAATATGAAAAGATGGCTTCATTGTTCTAAAGCCTCTAGTTTTTGCACGTTATTAGTACTTTGTAAGGTGTGTATATCGAAACATCGAAGCATGCAAATTTAAACAGTAGTATAGTTCAGTGCAGTCTTTCTTTTTCAACATTGAACATTCCATCCTTTTACATATCAAAGTCATGATAAAGCATTTGCAGCCACGTTCTCTTTTACTGCCACATGTATAAATCTTCAAATTACATGGCTGTAACAATAAGCTGTAACTAAACAGTCTTGCATTTTTATCTTTCAACTTCTCCAGAAACTTCACTGGATTATGGTCAGTGTAAACAATTGTCTCTGATGAATTGTTTGCGACATAAAAGTTAAAATGTTGCAAGGCCAATACCAATATCATTTTGGTTTTAAGTGCTGTGTGGACTTGAAACTGGGAGTGTTTCAGATCTGACTTTTAGATGTGTCCTCAGGTGCCCCCGTACGCACTCTGCCTGCAAAAATAACAGTGATTCTGAATCGTGCTGCAGAAGCCTGTGGGCGTGGCTTAATGTGCCCAAAATCCTACAGCTCCGATCAGCGCCTTCAACTGTGCATTTGCAGAAAGAGAAGTTAGAATTTGGCTACCCGCCACGTTGCTCCCAGGCTGAATAATGGCTCCCCCTGACCCCCACAGACATTGCCCACTCCCCCAGTGCCCAGACCGATTGCGGCCCCTCCTCCCCTGCCCCGCGTTCCACCCCCCCCCCACCACCGATCTCAGACAGAGTGGCAGCAGACCCACAGCACCGCCCCAACCAATCTCAAACAGAGAGCTAGACACTTACCACTCCTAACTGAAGTGTCCGAATCAGACTTTTGTGGCGCACGTCTGTTTCACGCTGATTTTGGGGTGGTGAATGTGATGGTAAGGGGGGGGGGGGGGTGCCGGTAAGGTTGGGCATGCAGCAATGCATGCAAATACATTTCAAGTTGCTATTGCGCTTGTTTTGGGCGTGGTCCCGATCGTAGCCATTTTCAGAGGAACTGGTATGGAGGTGGGCGTGGATCCCGCTACTTGCTTCATGCCTGACTTTGCACATTTTCCAGCGCGAAAACTTGGTAATGCGATGGTAAAATCGGACCCAATGTCTCCTCAGTGGTTGAATATTTCTTTTGATAAATATTTTGTTTTCTGGAAAAGTAACAAATAGGATTTTCTGTCCTTTCATGGTACTGTACTGTTACAGGAAGACAAACACCCACATTACTCACATAAATAATCACCTTGAATTGCTTTTGCATTATTTGTTGTTGAAACTGGTTTTCACATTGTCACTTGCTTCCTGACAGTCAGACTCAAATTTCCTGTGCTTTTTCAGCAGTTCAGTCAATGGAGCAACCACACAGCTAAAATTTGGCGCAATATTCCTACAGAAAACACTCATGCCCAGGAATCTCAGCATTTCTCATTGACGGTATTGAGAACTCCAGTAACTTGTTTTCACATTGCATGGGACCGACTGTCTGTCCATGTCCAATTGTATGTGCTAAGGTGGTGACTTGGGCATTTGCAAATTCACTTTTAGCCAAGTTTACTACCAAGCCCGCATCCTGTAGTTGAATAAACAATTCCTTTAAATGTCCCAAATGTTCCTTCCAATCTGACCGAAAACCATCAGGTCACCTATATACATTGCACAATTATTTAGTCCAGAAATGACTTTGTTGATTTGAAATGTTGCTGGCATATTGTTAGGTTGATTGGCCATGCTAAATTGCCCCTTAGCGTCCCAAGCTGTGTACATAAATTAGTGAGGTAAATATGTGGAGTTATGAGGATAGAGTCTGGGTAAGATATTCTGTCAGTCACTGCAGACTCGATGGGCCAAATAACCTGCTTCTGCACTGTAGGGAGTCTATGATTTTTCATTCCAAACGGCATGACATTAAATTGATACAAACCATTTCATAGAATCCCTACAGTGCAGAAAGAGGCCATTCAGTCCATCAACCTGCACTGACAACAATCCCACTCTGGCCTCTCCCCATAACCCCATATATTTTCCCTGATAAACCCCCTGATACTAATGGGCAATTTAACATAACCCACAAATCTTTTTGAGCGTGGGAAGAAATTGGAACAGCAGGAGGAAACCCACGCAGACGGAGGAAGAGATGCAAACGCCACACAATCAACTGAAACTGGAATTGAACCTGTGTCCTTGTGCTGGGAGGCATCAGTGCTGACCACTGTGCCATTGTGCTGTCCATTCTGTTTAAAATCTCTTGCAGAAATAGCATTGACAGTTCTGTTAGTAAATGTGGCATGTAATATATATTGAGGAGACAGAGGCAAATATCTGTGATCAGCAATTCCTACTGGGAAGAATGGAATAAATTGGGCTCAATAGGCAGGGGTCTCAGATGCAGATGCAATAGCTAGTTGATGTCTTCCCTCATATTTGGCATATGGCTGAAAAAAGCTTTTCATCTTGCACTCACCACGAGAAGTGCCGGAATACCAAATGTCAAAGGGAACAACAATTTATACTGCATAAAAAGAGGATCAAGAGAACTGATTGATGCATGCTCCAGGGTAAAACCTCTACCAGAGAACAGTTCACTGCCAAGCCCCTCCCCCAATTCAAACCACGCAAGTTGACTCTTATTGGGATTGAATCAGAATGGCTATTCTCCCCTATTTTTGTTCTAATGCATGGACACGGTCCCTCTGTCTGCAAAGGACTGGGATCTGCGCATAAGCATAAGTGAATCACACTGCAAGCCTGACTTTCAACTCTTCAGATAGCTGGTGTCACAAAAGCTGAAACTTCCTTCACCCTTTCTGACAAAGGTATCCTATAAGCAAATAAAGTTTGGTGATACAATTTACTTCTCCCACCTTTTCAATACATTCTTCCAATTGAGGAATAGGAAATGAATCTGACTTTGTAACTGCATTGACTTTTCTATAGTCCACACATAATCACTGTGTACCATTTGGTTTTGGTACCATCATGATAAGTGAGCTCTAATGCTGCAATTAATTTCATTTCAGATTGTGACCCCAGTTTCTGGACTCCTCTACCATCAGGAACATCCTACATCTATCTCATTTCTAATTTTCTTTTGATTTGATAAGGCCTGTTATACCTTGATTTAATGGTTCATCTGCCAGTGATAATAATACTATTACTTTCTCCCCACTAACAAAATTACGAGTTTTTGGTCTCTTAACTGCTTCTTTTTCATCACAAGCTATTCCACTTTCAAATGCTGTCTAGCCAATTTACCAGTCCTAGTTAATCTCTCCCTAAAGTTCATCACATGTCCCAACAATGTAGACTCAGAACACTGACTCACCAATTTCTCTTTGATCAATGTAAATGGTCCTTTTACCTCAGGCCTAAAAATCATTTTGAATGGACATAAGAACATAAGAAATAGGAGCAGGAGTAGGCCATCTAGCCCTTCGAGCCTGCCCTGCCATTCAATAAGATCATGGCTGATCTGTCGTGGCTCAGTTCCACATTCCCGCCCTCTCCCCATAACCCTTAATCCCCTCGCTTATCAAAAACCCATCAACCCACGTCTTAAAAATATTTAGCGAGGCAGCCTCCACCACCTCAACAGGCAGAGAATTCCAGAAATTCACCACCCTTTGAGTGAAGAGGTTCCTCCTCAACTCCGTTCTAAACCGCCCCCCCCCTTTATCTTGAGGCTGTGCCCCCTAGTCCTACTGTCCTTTCTGAGCGGGAAGAGTCTCTCCACCTCTATCCTATCCATCCCATTCATCATCTTATACGTCTCAATGAGATCTCCCCTCATTCTTCTAAACTCTAACGAGTACAAGCCTAGTTTATTCAGCCTCTCCTCATAGCTCAACCCCCTCAACTCCGGTATCAGCCTAGTAAACCTGCTCTGCACTCCCTCCAAGGCCAAAATATCCTTGCGTAAGTACGGCGACCAAAACTGCACACAGTACTCCAGCTGCGGCCTCACCAATGCCCTATACAGCCACAGCAAGACCTCCCTACTTTTATATTCAATCCCCCTCGCTATGAAGGCCAGCATCCCATTAGCCTTCCTGACCACCTGCTGCACCTGCAGGCTGGGTTTTTGCGACTCATGCACAAGGACCCCGAGGTCCCTCTGCACCATCGCCTGCTGCAGTTTTTCGCCACGTAAGTAATAGTCCTTCCTACCATTATTCCTACCAAAGTGGACCACCTCACACTTACCAACATTAAATTCCATTTGCCATTTCCTGGCCCATTCACCCAGCCTATCTAGATCCTTCTGCAGACTCTCCACACCCTCCGCGCAATTTGCCGTTCCACCAATCTTGGTGTCATCAGCAAATTTCGACACCCTACACTCGGTTCCCTCCTCCAGATCATCTATATAAATGGTAAATAGCTGAGGCCCCAGCACCGACCCCTGGGGCACTCCACTAGTCACCAACCGCCAATCCGAATAGCACCCATTAACCCCCACTCTCTGCCTCCTATTTGACAACCAATCCTCTATCCACGCTAACACCCTACCCCCAACTCCATGCCCCCTTACCTTCTGCAATAACCTCTTGTGAGGTACCTTGTCAAACACCTTCTGAAAATCCAGAAAGACCACATCCACCAGCTCTCCTCTATCCACCGCCCTAGACATATCCTCATAGAACTCCAATAAATTTGTCAGACACAACTTCCCCTTAACGAAACCGTGCTGCGTCTGCTCTATCAAGCAATTCCCCTCAAGATGCCTGAACTTAGTTTAGTTTATTCATTAGACACATCTCTAAATGCAAAGAGCACAAATGGAATTCCATTTATCCCAATCATCTGGCTAATCCTGACTAAAGACCATGTTGAGGGCCTATAAAGTTTGATGCCACTGTTCTAACGCTCCCGGTGATTCTGGATGATAAGCAGTTGATTTAAATTGCTTTACTCCTAAGTTATCCATACTTAAGGTAAAATTGGATCCCTGATCTGATTGGATTTCTTACCAATAAAACGGGATCGGGCTCAAATGGATTTTTGGTCTCTCTCTATTTTCCCGGCTCGTCATGCTGATCGACCGGCGCACCGAGCCAGTAAGATCACACCTTTGCATATCAACCACCCTCTGAACAGGCTTTGCATTTCTTTGAACTCTTCAATTTCAACCATGGATTCTTTTGCCAGTTTAACAAATCCATCCCTCTGGCTTATCCTGTTTTAGAAACATAGATACTAGAAGCAGAAGGCCAAATCAAATCATAGAAACATAGAAAACAGAAGCAGGCCATTTGGCCCTTTGAGCCTGCTCCATCATTCATTATGATCCTGACTGATCATCAAATTCAATAACCTGATACCCCCTTCCCCTAATATCCCTTGATCCCTTTAGCCTAAGAGCTATATCTAATATAGAAATGTAGAAACAATTGACCAATAATGAAGCAAGAAGAGGAATTTTGTTAATCATAGAATCCCTACAATGATGAAGGAGGACATTTGGCCCATCAAGCCTACACTGACAACAGATCCATCCAGACTCTATCCCTGTAGCCCCACATGTTTATCTTGCTAATGCCCCTGATATTAATGGTCAATTTAGCATAGCCAATTAATTTAACCCCCTCACCTTTGGCGTGTGGGAGGAAACCGGACCACTCAGAGGAAACCGACACAGGAATGGGGAGAGTTAGGCAGTCACCCAAGGCCAGTATTGAACCTGGCGCCGTGATGCAGCAGTGCTCACCACTGTGCCACACACATCTGTCTTCCTAGAACTTTTCATAAGTCACTAACACTGACTTTGTATATCCAAGTTTATTACAATGAAAATATTTAAGGTTTCTCATCTCTCATGGTGTCTTGAGCAAAGTTTTCTGTTTTGCCACCATTCTATTTCTTAATCTGTCTCTTGGGTTGGGCAAAAGCAGTTGATTCAGTAGTCTTACAGGGGTAAAATTTGTCTTATCTCTCTCCTACCTCATATGTTTCTCTTTTAAACAGAGGCAAATTGTCCTTACTGTCTCTGACGAGACCTGTTTTGACTTTACCACCTATGGATTTCTCCTCCCTGATGCATTTGTGTGCAGCTGATTGGGAGATGCCACAGAGATCTCCTCTGCTGCCCTGAAACAAGCCACTAGCATAGAAGTTCAAAATGGTGGTAACTTTAAGGCATTGGATGTTCTCCCATTCTAAGAGGTGCCAACTCTTGCATGAAGTGCAGAATTGTTCTCCCATCCTCTGGGTACAGCACAGAAGCTTCGACATCTGCGGGTATGCAGATGACTGATGTTGGAAGACCCTTGGCTGTTAGTCTCTCCTATGAAGCTCCACCATCTGTGGTGCCACTCCCGCAACTGCTGTGGGCCCAGCTCTAGTGGAGGCCAGAGGTTCTGACTACGTTCAGTGTCTCTGCTATGGCTCCATTGTAATGAGCAGAAATGCCAACTCAACTGACTTTATGATTCTCCAGAACCATGCACTGAAAAGATGAGAACACCACAGTGAGCTGTAAGGATTCCTGCCAGAGACCTGACTCTCATTCCTCTATGGCTCAGTGACTTTCACCCATGCAGAAGTTATGCCTGAGCACTTACCTCCAAAATCCCCCTCGGAGTGTGCCAGGTTTACATTTATACATATCTATTGTTAATGGCACAGCTCCCACTGAATATTTGGGAAAATCTAGAGTGAGTGCTTGGTAATGATATGCTCATGTTAAAATGGGGTTCGTGAGCTCCTGCAGCTTGCCTGAAATTGTTCCGTGAAGAGTTAAAAATTGGAAATTGTGATCTCACTATTGAGATTCACGAGTTCTGTCTCCAGATTTTACAACCATGCCGCAATCCCACACATGGAGAGTTTGGGCTCAAAGTTCCCTCCATGGTTATTGAGGCTGTACTACATCCCCAATGATGACAATTTCTTTTGCTATCACAATCCTGGAATCCAGCATTCTCATCTTAAACCTCTCAAACTTATTTCAAAATCATTATCAAAGTCTACCTCTATGATACCTCATACATCTCCCTAATCCTCCCTCAAACTTCATTTCCTTTCATTTTGCATGTAAAAAAAAAAGCCCCATGTCTTATTGCCAAAATAACTATATGAATGTATATTGTTTGTAAATGTACACGTCATCTGTTGCCTAATCTAATGGAATAATAGCTTGGTGCTACCTCACAAATCTTACTCCTGTAAGGCTACTGTATCAATTGTTCTTGCCCAACCCAAGAGGCAGATTAAGCAATAGAATGGTGGCGAAACAGAAAACTTTGCTCAAGACACCATGAGTATTAAAAGCTACTTCAATTATTTTTTACAAATTCACAAAATGTCTCAGTAATAAATGCAGGTTAGTTCATCAAGAGGATGAATCATGAATTTGCTACCTGTGCAATACCCCTTTCAAGCCATTGGAATTTTAACATTTTAATTTCGCAGTCATGACAAACCTGTTTACTTCAGGGCGTTTTTTGAAATCAAGCAATCACACCACCTACTCAAACTCATTCTTTTGCAAAACCTCTAAACAGTGATACTACTTACCCCCCACTTGAGTCTTCTCTGCCTCCAGCAATCTGTCAACTTTTGAAACCAAAGTTTGTCTCATCTACTTTCCGCTTACTAATGTATCTCTTGTATCCCATTCCCAAACCAGACATCTTGTACTATAGATTGCAGCCCGTCACCTTAACGTGGCAATCAATGAGCAAAAGCTTGTTTTGTGAATCTTGTGTATTAAACTGAGATCCTTGATCTGTGCCTTGCATTTCCCTAAACATACACGTTACTTTCCTAAGAGATCTGTTACAGTTTTCCTAGCTGACACAATGAAAGGGAGGGCTACCTGTTGGTATGACAAATTGCAACTGGTTAAAAGGGTTTTAATAAATTGGAAGAATCCTTATCAAATACAGTATTGATTATATTTTTATGTGAGTTGACAGAGATTGAACATTTGAATATGTAGCTGCATTGTGCAAGACTGTGCATGTTTGAGTAATATGATAACCATCAACCCGTTATGGGTACATGGAAATTTGCCGGAAACCACATCAGCAATGGAACAGGTTTGAGCTGAAAAAGGAATGCCTGGTGCTGTAATAAATGATAACCTGCCAAGTTCATGCAAATTTCTTTTCTATGGAATTTGGATGTGACATGCTTTTATCAAGATTAATACTGACAGAATTTTCTTATTTAGAGATAGGGTTACTGTAAAAACTGAACTGGCTTTGAGTCCTAGACTCAGCCTGGTCACTGAAACTCAACTGATTCTGACCCAATATTCAACAATGTGCTCTTTTCACTGGAGACATAGACTTCTCCCTCTCATTCCTTTCTGGCCCACACTAACCTTCCTTGCCAAATGGTGTCAGGACCAACTATAGTTGTCTATCCTGTAAGGAATCTATATTGAATTTTGGAACTTCCTGGTATGTGATGATCAGTACCTGCACTGTCCAATCTAAACCTATTGAATTATCAATAACTTCGTTTGATTTGATTTGATTTTTGACTTGATTTATTATTGTCACATGTATTGGGATACAGTGAAAAGTATTGTTCTTTGCACGCTATACAAATATACAGTACGTAGGGGAGTGTAATGGTTCAAGTCAGAAATGCCAAAGTTTTTTATGGAGCAAGTCTGGGTCATAGGTTTTGCATCATGAATTTGGCTAGGATAAGCATGAGATGTTTCATTTCAGGTATAATTCAAATGACCTACTAGAGAGCTTTTATCAAACAAAGTTTATTTAAGAAAATGATTAATGTGTATAGTAAGAAAAGTAGCAAGAATTTTTATCAGTTACAAACAAAAAGCAAAACAATCACTATAATGTATAACCCTTAGCAAATATATCTAAAAGGTTCCAATCAAACAAAACCCTTACTATAGACAAAACCCTTTTCACAGGTTTAACACAGCAAAGACTAATGCTCACATGATACTGAACTTGAGACCTTTGGATGAAGTCTACAGTTCTCTGGATGGACTCAGAATAGTTTGAAGTCAGAACAACTTCCCAAAATACCAGGGCCTCTGGGCCAATTCCCCCATTCAGAAAAGCAAGACCCTGGCTTTCAGCTAACCAGCAGAATTTCCAAAACCCGGAGACAGAGACAGACTTTTCAGATCACTGCCCCCTCTAAACTCAAACCTGCAGTTCAAAATGGAAAATGGAAGAGAAACTCCTATCACCTGACCTGCCAACCAATGCAGAGTCAAAAACATCTGAGTAAAAATAAACAAATCCCCTTTAAAGCAGCAATAAAAAGACTCTCATAGACAGCCCAGCAACAGTGAGAAAAACAAACTGAAAAAGTTTGTTTAGAACTGCAGAGTACATGATTAAAAACATTAATGTCACAGGGAGAAAGAAAGGAGAGAGTGCTGAATATAGTGTTACAGTTACAGCTAGGGTGTGGAGAAAGATCAACTTAATATATAGTAGGCCCATTCAAAGGTCTGATGGCAACAGGGAAGAAGCTTTCTTGAGTCAATTGGTACATTATTTAACATCATGATGATGCATATTTTAGAGAAAGGTGGGAGTGCCAGATAACAGAATTATTTTATAATCCTCATTTCCTAAGTGAGTTTCCAAGGAATTTGAAGAAAAGGCAGGAGTTTGGATTAAAAAGATGGAGCAAGCTTGATTGGTTACCTTTTGAACTATGACAATAGTGGCAGCTATCACCAAATTCCTTCAAGTTATATTTCATGATACTGGGACAATGGATGTTGACATCTTAAAAAATTAGATCATAAGATGAGGAAATCTATTCAACTCACCTTAGTTCACAGCCAGAAAAATCCTGCAGTATTACAACTCCTAATTCTTTTTTAAATTATTCCATTATTTTTGTATCTTCTACTGTGTTCAACAGTCCATTACAAACTGAATATATTTAGTATTTTCTGTTTTTAGTCTATTCCATATACTGGTCAATCTATATGAGTAACTTTCTGCTGCCAGGCATACATTTGCCATTTTTTGCCATGCACCATCAAAAGCATCCTTTCTGGATGTATCACAGTTAGGTATGGCTTCTGCTCTGACCAAGACCACAAGAAACTATAAAAGGCGATGAACGTACAACAGTCCATCATGCAAACCAGCCTCCCATCCATTTCCTCCTGCCTCAGAAAAGCAGCCAACATAATCAAAGAACCCCCATGCACCCCAGACATTCTTTCTTTCACATTCTTCCATTGGGAAAAAGATACAAAAAATTGAGATCATGTACCGACCAACTCAAGAACAACTGCTCTCTGCTGCCATCAGACTTTTGAATGGAGCTGCCATATATTAAAGCTGATCTCTCTCTACATCCTAGCTATGAATGTAATGCTATTTTCTGCAACCTCTCCTTTTCCTCTTCTGTATGTATTCTATGAACAGTATGTTTAGCCTGTATAGCGCGCAAGAAAATACTTTTCACTGTATCCCAATACATCGGATAATGATAAATCGAATCAAATTTCTAAATTTGGAGAATAAAGACGTTACATTTTGTGATGTGGGAGCTTTGGAGACTGAGAGCTGATTTTCCTCTAGTGGGGCTGCTTATTCCTGGGTACAAGCATCCCTTTTTCCCTGCTCATTTACTCCCAGGGTCTTCCTTCTCTGCAGCCCCCACAGCAGATTCAAGAAATCAAAGGAGCTTGGAAATTAAATGGTGATGTCATCATACTTCTGTCTTAATTCTCCTTTGTCTTGTACCTAAATGGAGATTCAAAGAGTGATCCCAGCAGAATTGGACCTGGTCAGAAGATTAGAGAAGTCAGGAGGCAGCAGCAAGAAAGTGCAAACACTCATATCCTCAGGGGTGGAAGCCCTATTTTTAGACTACAGTAGAGACACCATATGAAATAGCCACCATCATTTTTATTAAAGATTTTTGGGGAGAAGGGTAATATTCAGCTGAAAAGGAACTTGAACTTTATATAGAGCCTTTCACAATGCCATAACATTCCACAGCACTTAATAGCCAATAAAATACTTGTTGAAATGCAGTCACTGTTATAATACAGCTGCCAAATTGCAATGTGATAAGGGCCAATTTTTTTAGTGAAGTTGTTTGAAGTTAAACATTAAACATGGGGTTAACTCCCCTACTCTTAATACAAGGCTGTGTATCCACTTGAGAACATTTGGGGAATAATGAGGATGATTTTGAGCCCACATCAGCCATGTGCAGGATCACTGACGGAAGTGCAAAATCCAGACAGAATTGGAAAATGTGAATCTTGCCGGCTAGATCACAATTTCAGATTCACAAGTCTCCTTGCTGGCGAAGTAACATTGAAAAACACTGAGAGTTCAGCAACCTCATTTTAATACATTAGCACATTATTAGCAAGCACTCTGTCCAGGACTTCCTCCTCAATGAATACTCAGCGGTCATACTGGTGCCATTTACAACAATTTTATAAAAAGGTGATCTGCTCCTCCTCCAATTCTGCTGAAGACACCCAGGTGGCTGCACTTCCCCCATGACCACACCATCTCATCCCCTGGAAGGGGGTGTGACACCGCAGCAAACTAGACCACAGTTGCCAGTGAGGTGGGGGAGGAAATGTCCATCCAGAAGAAAGGCATGGAGGAAGACCAAATATACTAAGATGGACCCTGATCGCGAACCCTCACCTGACACACAGACACAAGTTTGTTGGGGCAGGGGAAAGAACTCTGAATCTGGTGTGTTAGCATGTGGCCCCAGACCAGATGATGCCTCAGCGCATGACACTGGTCTCAGAGTTGTTATGGCACGGGATTACGGGTCCGGTGGCAATGGGGCATGTAACCCCAACCCACCCTCCAGTGGGTAAAAAGGTAAGATGAAAACAGAAGAACATGCTGTCACAGCCCCTTGAGCCAGGTGTAGGTGGGACTCCAGAAGTCTTGTCCCACCCAAAGCTATCTTGCATCCCAATGCCATCTTTTTTCAGAATGCCAGGGTCACTGGGCAGTCGTGGTGAGGGAGGGCTCTCCACACTGTCCCAGCCTTTAGTGCCGGATTCCTCTGTCGTGGAGCAGGAGCTCTTTCCAGACTTGCTGGGTAGCCCGGCACCCAGGTCATGATGTCTGAGTCACCGGCTCCCTCTGGCACACAGCCCCGAGAGGTGCCTGAGGAGGATCCCTCTGTCATCGAACATGGGGATGGGATCAGGACAGAGTTAGAGCTGGTTGGTGGGTCCGTGCCATCTGCCACCCTAATTATGGCAGAGAACTTGGACCCGGATGGCAACTACCTGAAGGAAAACAGCTGCTCGTTGGTGGGCAATGGGTATGGGTTGAGTCCATCTGCAGTGAGGTAGTTGACTCCCTTGTGCCCCCCACCAAGTTGTCCCTCATTCCCCCGGGGAATTCCGGGACTTTTTGTTCCTCAACCAGAATCCAGCTGGCCTTTGATTCTTGTGATGTGGAGATGCCAGCATTGAACTGGGGTAAACACAGTAAGAAGTCTTACAACACCAGGTTAAAGTCCAACAGGTTTATTTGGTAGCAAACACCACTAGCCTTTGGAGTGCTGCTCCTTTGTCAGGTGAGTGGGGAGTTCTGATCACAAACAGAGCATATAAAGGTACACAATCAATTTACAGAATATTAATTAGAATGCGAGTTTTTACAGCTAATCAAGTCTTAAAGGTGCAGACAACGTGAGTGGAGATAGCATTAAGCATTGGTTAAAGAGATGTGTATTGTCTCCAGACAGGATAATAAGTGAGATGTTGCAAGCCCAGGCAAGTCAATGGGGTTACAAATAGTGTGACATGAACCCAAGATCCCGGTTGAGGCCATCCTCATGTGTGCGGAACTTGGCTAACAGTTTCTGCTCAGCAACTCTGCGCTGTTGTGTGTCGTGAAGGCCGCTTGGGGAACATTTACCCAAAGATCAGAGACCGAATGCCCATGACTGTTGAAGTGTTCGCCAACAGGAAGAGAACAGTCTTGCCTGGTGATTGTCGAGCAGTGTTCATTCATCCATTGTCATATATTTTGCGTGGTCTCCTCAATGTATCATGCCTCAGGACATCCTTTCCTGCAGTGTATCAGGTCAACAATGTTGGCCGAGTTGCAAGAGTATGTAACATGTACCTGATAGATGGTGTTCTCACATGAAATGATGGCATCCATGTCGATGATCCGGCATGTCTTGCACAGGTTGCTGTGGCAGGGTTGTGTGGTGTTGTGGTCACTGTTCTCCTGAAGGCTGGGTAGTTTGCTGTGGACAATGGTCTGTTTGAGGTTGTGTGGTTGCTTGAAGGCAAGAAGTGGGGGTGTGGGGTGGCCTTGGCGAGATGTTCGTCTTCATCAATGACATGTTGAAGACTCCAGAGAAGATGTTGTAGCTTCTCCGCTCTGGGGAAGTACTGGACAACGAAGAGTACTGTGTCCCGTGTTTGTCTTCTAAGGAGGTCGATGCAGTTTTTCGCTATGGCTCGTCAGAACTGTTGATCAATGAGTCAAGTGTCATATCCTGTTCTTATGAGGGCATCTTTCAGTGTCTGGAGGTGTCTGTTGCGATCCTCCTTATCTGAGCAGATCCTGTGTATACAGAAAGCTTGTCCATAGGGGATGGCTTCTTTAACATATTTAGGGTGGAAGCTGGAGGAGTGGAGCATCGTGAGCTTATCTGTGGGCTTGCAGTACAGTGAGGTGCTGATGTGACCATCCTTAATGGAGGTGCGTGTGTCCAAGAATACAACTGATTCTGGAGTGTAGTCCATGGTGAGTCTGATGGCGGGATGGAACTTGTTGATGTCATCATATAGTTGTTCCAGTGACTGTTCACCATGAGTCCAAAAGGAAGAAAATGTCATTGTTCTCTTCCTGTTGGCAAACACTTCAGCAGTCACAGGCATTTGACCTCTGATCTTCAGATAAACATTCTCTAAAGCGGCCTTCACGACACACAACAGCACAGAGTTGCTGAGCAGAAACTGATAGCCAAGTTCTGCACAAATGAGGATGGCCTCAACTAGGATCTTGGGTTCATGTCACACTATCTGTAACCCCATGACTCGCCTGCGCTTGCAACATCTCACTTACTGTCCTGACTGGAGACAATACACATCCTTTTAACTTATGCTTAATACTATCTCCACTCACATTGTCTGCGCCTTTAAGACTTGGTTAGCTGTAAAGACTTGCATTCTAATCAGTATTCTGTAAACTGTGTGTGCCTTTATATGCCCTGTTTGTGATCAGAACTTCCCACTCACCTGACGAAGGAGCAGCGCTCCAAAAGCTTGTGGTGTTTGCTACCAAATAAACCTGTTGGACTTAAACCAGGTGTTGTGAGACTTCTTACTGCCTTGACTGTTGGTCAGAGCTGGCACTGCTGGTCTGGTTCATCTTTGCCTACACAAAGGGGCACTGGACATTTGTCCAAAATGGACTGAATGGCCTCCTTGCCGGACTCCTAAGACAGTGGAGGGGCATACCTCCCTCCTCTCCCTCTGGTACCAAAGTGATGATGGTGTTGGAAACACAATATCTTAGCAATGAAGGTGATCATAGCCAACCTCAACATCAACACTAATAGCGAGGCACTCTGCTGGTTCCAGAACTTCTTTGCTCTTCTGTATGGGATGTATGTGGTGTGCTTCTTGCAGGAAACCAACACCATTCGGGACACAGAGTCACATGGCTTCTGGCGTGGTGAGGGGAGGTCTACATGAGTCACCTACCCTCCAGTTTTGGAGGGCTGGCTATCATGGTGGCCTCACATTTTCAGCTGGTGATCTTGGGGGTCAAGGTGTCTGTACCAGGCCAATTGCTGCACTTGACAGTCTGTGAGGGGGGTGTGGTGCTCCACTGGTTGGCCTGCAGCAAACAACTTTCTTTGAACAAGTGTCCACTCTTCTTGACTTCATCGATGAGGGCAAGTACATCATCTTCGGAGAGGGGAAGGGGGTATTTCAATTGCACTCTCGAGCCTTGATACTCAGTATTGCACGCTGGCAATGATGAAGTTGGGGGTCCTTCAACTTGGTGGATGTCTGGTGACATCTCCATCCTGATACCAGCATGTTCACTTTTGCGAGGTCTAGATTCTGGAGTGTCCATTATTGACCACCTTTATGTTTTGTAGGATCCTTGCCCTATGTTCCGTCAATTTCCGTATGGCAGGTATGATACTCGAATTACTAACTTGTGGGCAAAATTCATTCTGTCTTGTACTTAGGTGATGTCCATGTACTGGCACTTTAACAATTTGCTGCTGGAGGATGAGAATGGATGCTGTCATCCCTTCCTGATGCTCTTGACTCTGCCTTTGCAGTTCCAGCAGCTCTGGGATGACCGGATGTTATCGGCCAGGAGTTCAACTGGTCTGGACAGCCCTGCTTCCACCTGCTTAGAGAAATAAACATAGATGTAGTGGGAGGGTGAGGAAATGGAACCTAGGCTTCCTCTTAAAATGCTGTTCTGGCATTCCTCCGAGTGCCAGTTCCCTGGGAAGTACCCACTTCCACCTCTGGGAGAAAAGTTACGTATGTGCACCTTGAACCATGACTGCATGTGAGGGTTCTTACTTTTGTTTGCTGCCTCCACTTTGCCCTCTGTAGGTCTGTGGTCCTGTTCCTTGTTGGCAAACTCAAGGGCTCTTTCTTCAAAGGGCATTAGTGTTCTCGACTAAGAGTATGACTCCAGCTGAGTTTGAGTTTATCCTGCAAATAGACAGATGGGGAAGTGTAGGCAGGAGTTCAGCCAATTGAGATAGTGATGAAATCTGGCATGTGTGGAACTTGAATGGGAGCAAGGATATGAGAAGCACATGAGTTACTTGGGGACCATGGCGAGTGGTGGTAAGGATTGGAGGGTGGCAGGGGTGTGGATGGGAGGGCCACATCTGAAGTTTTGGGTACCCATGAGGTGGCTGTGTGAGAGATTAGTGAGGATGTGTGATGGCTATACTTAGAGGGACAGTGGGAGACATGAGGAGGCAGACTTACTCTGCCTGTGTGAAGAAGGTCATTCATCTTCTTGTGGCACAGTTGCCCATCTTCCCTTTGAGAATCTTGTTGCTGGCTTCCTGGTAGCCAGCCCTTTGACTGGATCTGGAGCAAGTGCTGGGGAGGAGCGTCACAATGATTGCAGAGATTAAGTTTTCCCAGGGCAAGAGAATCAGAGGCTAGCTTTCACCAGCATGGTGCAATTCACCAGCTCTGACAGAATTCAGACCAGTTTTCTCACCTGAACTGACACTTTGAAATAATATGGTAAGATTCCACCCTTTAAGTGCTGGAAAAACTTAGCAGGTCTGGCAGTACCTATGGTGAGAGAGTCAACATTAATAAGGATAGGCAACAACACATCCTCCACATCATGCTCAACTCCGGTGCCTCACAAGGCTGTGTTCTCAGCCCCCCTACTATACTCCTTATACACCTATGACTGTGTGGCCAAATTCGCCTCCAACTTCACTTTCAAGTTTGTTGATGACACCACCGTTGTGGATTGGATCTCAAACAATGAAAAAACAGAGTACAGGAATGAGATAGAGAATCTGGTGAACTAGTGCAACGACAATAATATCTCTCTCAATGTCAACGAGATGAAGGAGATATCATCGATTTCAGGAGGTATACTGGAGAACATGTCCTTCTCTACGTCAACGGGGGTGAAGTAGAAATGGTTGAGAGTTCAAGCTTTTAGATGTCCAGATCACCAACAATCTGTCCTGGTCCCCCCATGCCAGTACTATAGTTAAGAATGCCCACCAACTCCTCTACTTTCTCAGGAGACTAAGGAAATTTGATATGTCAGCTACGACTCTCACCAACTTTTCCAGATGTACCATAGAAAGCATTCTTTCTGGGTGCATCACAGCTTGGTATGGCTCCTGCTCTGCCTCGGACAACAAGAAACTACAAAAGATCGAGAATGTAGCCCAATCCATCATACAAACCAGCCTCTCATTCTTTGGCTCTGTCTACATAAGAACATAAGAACATAAGAAATAGGAGCAGGAGTAGGCCATCTAGCCCTTCGAGCCTGCCCCGCCATTCAATAAGATCATGGCTGATCTGTTGTGGCTCAGTTCCACTTTCCCGCCCTCTCCCCATAACCCTTAATCCCCTCTCTTATCAAGAACCCATCAACCCGCTTCTTAAAAATATTTAGCGAGGCAGCCTCCACCACTTCAACGGGCAGAGAATTCCAGAGATTCACCACCCTTTGAGTGAAGAAGTTCCTCCTCAACTCCGTTCTAAACCGCCTCCCCTTTATCTTGAGGCTGTGCCCCCTAGTCCTACTGTCTTTTTTGAGCGGGAAGAGTCTCTCCACCTCTATCCTATCCATCCCATTCATCATCTTATACGTCTCAATGAGATCTCCCCTCATTCTTCTAAACTCTAACGAGTACAAGCCTAGTTTATTCAGCCTCTCCTCATAGCTCAATCCCCTCAACTCCGGTATCAGCCTAGTAAACCTCCTCTGCACTCCCTCCAGGGCCAAAATATCCTTGCGCAGGTGCGGCGCCCAAAACTGCACACAGTACTCCAGCTGCGGCCTCACCAATGCCCTATACAGCTGCAGCAAGACCTCCCTACTTTTATATTCAATCCCCCTCGCTATGAAGGCCAGCATCCCATTCGCCTTCCTGACCACCTGCTGCACCTGCAAGCTGGGTTTTTGCGACTCATGCACAAGGACCCCGAGGTCCCTCTGCACCGTCGCCTGCTGCAGTCTACATTTCCTGCTGCCTCAGCAAAGCAGCCAGCATATTTAAGGACCCCACGCACCCCAGATAGATACAAAAGTCTGAGGTCACGTACCAACCAACTCAAGAACAGCTTCTTCCCTGCTGCTATCAGAATTTTGAATGGACCTATCTTGCATTAAGTTGATCTTTTTCTATACCCTAGCTATGACTGTAACACTACATTCTGCACACTCTCATTTTGTTCTCTATGTACGGTATGCTTTGCCTGTTTAACACGCAAGAAACAATACTTTTCGCTGCATCCTAATAATAAATCAATAATAAATCAAATCAAATTTTGAGTATAATGTGACTTTTTCAGATAGGTGGGGCTTTGGTTTAACATTTCATTCAAAATTCATCATCTCCAACAGTCCTTCAGTTCCACTTTAGAAATGTCAGCCTAGATTCCTTTGGTCATTTGATTTTTGTATCTCTTCATAATGTTACCAAAAAAAATCTACCTCATTCTTAGTCTGGAAATTTCCAGTTGATCTTCCACCCAGACCCCTAGGCCTCAAAGCTTTTGAGTAAGATGTGACTCAGTGACATACTTTGCTTCATATTATTCCTCTGAGAGTGAATTGGGACATTTTATTACATTAAAGGCACCATATAAGTATCAGTAATTGTTGTTGAAAGAGTTACAAATTTCCACTACCCTTCCTGCGAAGAGAACGTCATACAAATTCCCCCATGCACATCAGGACCCAGACCACACTGTAGAATCTCTACCTCTGACCTGGCTGTGTAGAACCAAGAGTAGACCTGGGAAATGTTCTGACATAGTGACTCACTGAAAACACTCAGTGAAGCAACAAGCAACTTAATAAATTGCACATCACAGTGGACCACATGTATTGTGGTTCTTCACCAGAAGAACATTTCCAACAAATGCCGAGAGATGACTCACAAATGCTGTGTTAAACTTATCTAGATTCTTGATTAGCCCACACTTGAAGGACAGTTTTTGTCTTCATTTACAATAAGAACATAAGAGGCACTGAAGAAGATACAATGAAAATACAATGATTGTGCCAAATTGAGAGGTTATACTTCTTGAGGAAGATCGTATATGCTGAGGCTCTTTTATCTAAAAGAAAGAAAGCTGAGGGGTGACCTGATAGAGTTCTTTAAAGATATGCAAATTTTGATAGGGCAGGAAAAATCTCTACAATTCTAGAATTCTATAGAAACCCCTTTATAAGAAGAGCTATGAAAATATGGCACTCACAACTGCAAGAAAAGTCAAGGTAAAGATGGTGTAGTGATATTGTCATTGGTCTAGCGTTCCAGAGACCTATGGTAATGCTTTCTGGGGAACACATGGATGGTGAAATTTATATTCAATTACGAATCTGGAATGTTAATGCTGATCATGAAACCACTGTCGTAAAAACCCATCTAGTTCACAAATGCCCTTTTGGACAGGATATCTGCCATCCTCACCTGATCTGATCTTCATGTGACCTACATGTGACTCACAGCAGTGGTTGACTCAAACCATTATCAAATCACAACAAAGTCAATAAAACATATTGAAACCGGATGGACAACCTGACATTGACCTAGGCATCAGAAACAACAGCAGCAAATCCAACCCTGTCACCCTGCACGTCTTCCTTCTTAACATCTGGGGGTTTTTGCTAAAATTGGGAGAGCTGTCTCACAGATAAGTCAAGCAACTACTTGACATAGCCATACTCAATGAATCATATCTTATAGGTAATGTCTCAGACACCACCATCACCACTCTTGGATAAGCTCTATAACATAAGCCCGCTATTCAAAAAGGGAGGTTGAGAGAAAACAGGACCAGTGAGCCTGGGTCACAGGAAAGTTGCTTGAGTCCATTATCAAGGATTTCATAGCTCAGCAGTTAGAAAACAGTGGTATAATCAGACAAAGTCAGCATGGATTTACAAAGGGGAAATCATGCTTGACAAATCTATTAAAATTCTTTGAGGATGTAACAGGTAGAATTAACCAAGCAGAACCAGTGGATGTGAAGCTATTGCAAACCCTTCTGGAGTGAAACACTCCTGGCAGGGAGGGAAAGATACTAACAGGGCAGGAGACATCAGTCCCTGGCCTGATAATATGCAAATTCTATTTTAAATAACTTATGCAGCTCCATGCTCATTTCTGGCATGGAGCTGACAGCGCTGGAAATCCAGCAGCCAGAGACTTGAGGAGGCCATAGCACCCAGTGGATAGCCTACTAATGGCCTCTGCTCGAGTCTCCCTGCCTACTGCAATGCTTTAGCAGCATCGTGGGCTGGAAGAATCGCTCCCAATACTTTTTACAGTATGCTGATAAATGCAACAGTAATAAATCAAATCAAATCAAAAACTCCTCATAAACTGAAGTAGTCCATGTCCAAATGCAGCAAGACCGAGACAATATCCAGGCTGGGGCTGACAAGTGGCAAGTAATATTTGCATCACACAGGTGCCTGGCAATGACCATCACCAACAAGAAAGAATGCAACCATTGCCCCTTGACATTCAATGGCATGACCATTGCTGAGTGCCCCACTATCAACATCTTTGGGGTTATCATTGATCAGAAGCTGAATTGGACCAGACATATAAATACTGTGGCTCCAAAGGCATGTCAGAGACTAGGAATCCTGTGGCGAGCAATCTATTTCGTAGTTACCAAAGTCTGTCCACCATCTATAAGTTGCTTGAGTCCATTATCAAGGATTTCATTGCTCAGCAGTTAGAAAGCAGTGGTATAATCAGACAAAGTCAGCATGGATTTACAAAGGGGAAACCATGCTTGACAAATCTATTAAAATTCTTTGAGGATGTAACAAGTAGAATTAACCAAGCAGAACTGGTGGATGTGAAGCTATTGCAAACCCTCCTGGAGTGAAACGCTCCTGGATGGAATACTGTTCCCTTGCCTGGATGAGTGCAAAAGGCTCAAAACTATCCAAGACAAAGCAATCCGCTTGATTATCACCCCATCCACAAACATGCATTCCCTCCACCACCAATGAAAAGTGTCTACCATCTACAAGATGCATAGTAGGCATCATTAAGGCACTTTTGCAGCAATTTCCAAACCCACGACAGCCACCACCTACAAGGGCAAGGGCAGCAGAAACATGGGAACAGCACCACCTGAAACTTCTTCTTCAAGCCAGTCAGTGCTCTGACTTGGAAATATATTGCTGTTCCTTCACTATTGCTGGGTCAAAATCCTGAAGCTCTCTCCCTGACAGCATTGTGGTGTACCTAACCCACTTGGACAGTAGTGGTTCGAGAAGGCAGCTCACCACTATTTAGTCAATGGCAATTAGGGATGGGCAATAAATGTTGCCCTAGCCAGTAATAGCCACTTCCCATAAATGAATTTTAAAGAAAATTTAAGAGGTAGCTAGATCAGTATATGTGGGAGAAAGGAATAGAAATAACTATGTATTAATGAAGTAGGGCTGGAGGAGGCATGTGTGGAACATACACACCTGCTCAAATATCCTGGGTCAAACATCCTGTTCATGGGCCGTAAACCTCCATGTGGGTTTTGAGGCATGTTCTTGAATTTTGCCAGAGCTGAGGCTATTGTATCATTAGGTTGTTCTTTCCACTTCTCTGAATAAGACAATTGTGTCACCTTCTGGCAAGTGTAAAAATGACAGCCTTATTCAATATTCTTAACAGGCCTATTGCCACTTCACTTTGAGTAAGACTTAATTGTCTTGGCTTATAAAATATAAACTGAGTCATATTAACTCCAAGGTCCCCCAGCAAGACTTCTTGACAAGGTGAGAGGGCATGGGATCCAAGGAGCTTTGGCCTTGTGGATCCAGAACTGGCTTGCCTGCAGAATCAGTAATCTCTAAACTGTCTGTGCTTTATATGCTCTGTCTGAGGCCAGAACTCTCCATTCACCTGATGAAGGGGGTAACCCCGAAAGCTAGTGAGCATATTATCAAATAAATAGGTTGGACTAAAACCTGGTGTTGTCAGACTTTTTACTGTGTTTACGCCAGTCCAACGCCGGCATACCCACATCTTGCCTGCAGAAGGCAGAGAGTGATTGTGGATGGGTCTTTTTCTGCATGGAGGTCGGTCACCAGAGGACTGCCCCAGGGATCTGTTCTAGGACCCTTGCTGTTTGTCATTTTCATAAACGACCTGGATGACGAAGTGGAGGGATGGGTTAGTAAGTTTGCCAACGACACAAAGATTGGTGGTGTTGTGGATAGTCTGGAGGGATGTCAGAAGTTGCAGCGTGATATAGATAGGATGCAAGACTGGGCGGAAGAGTGGCAGATGGACTTCAACGTGGATAAATGTGTAGTGGTCCATTTTGGCAGGTCCAATGGGATGAAGGAATACAATATCAAGGGTAGGAGTCTTAGCAGTGTTGAGGAGCAGAAGGGCCTTGGGGTCTGGGTCCATAGGACGCTTAAATTGGCCTCGCAGGTGGAGGATGCAGTCAAGAAGGCGTATGGTGTACTGGCCTTCATTAATTGAGAGATTGAGTTTAGGAGTCGGGAGGTAATGCTGCAACTTTATAAGACCCTTGTCAGACCCCACTTGGAGTACAGTGCACAGTTCTGGTCGCCTCACTACAGGAAGGATGTGGAAGCTATTGAGAGGGTGCAGAGGAGATTTACAAGGATATTTCCTGGATTGGGAGGCATGCCTTATAAAGATAGGTTGAGGGAGCTAGGTCTCTTCTCCCCGGAGAGACGAAGGTTGAGAGGCAACCTGATAGAGGTTTATAAAATGTTGAGAGGTATAGATAGGGTGGATTCTCGGAGGCTATTTCCCAGGGCTGAAATGGTCGCTACGAGAGGACACAGGTTTAAAGTGCTGGGGAGCAAGTACAGAGGAGATGTTAGTGGTAAGTTTTTCACTCAGAGGGTGGTGAGGGAATGGAATCGGCTGCCGTCGGTGGTGGTAGAGGCAAACTTGCTGGGGTCTTTTAAAAGACTTCGGGATGAGCACATGGGATTTAATGGGATTGGGAGTTACAGATAGTTCTATGGCCTGGTAGGTATGGATATGATCGGCGCAACTTGTGGGCCGAAGGGCCTGTTTGTGCTGTAGTGTTCTATGTTCTATGTCTCAGATTTGATCCTTGGCCATAGACATGGTGGTTTTAGACATGCAATGCATATCATCAATACCCACATGTAGGGTGGCCCGATGGTACAGTGGTTAACACTGCTGTCTCACAGTGCCAGGGTCACTGTTTATGCAGAGTCTGCACATTTTCCCCGTGTCTATGTGGGTTTCCTCCCGGTGCTTGGATTTCCTCCCACAATCCAAAAAATGTGCTGATTGGGTGCATTGGCCATTGTATTTTAAAAAGCACCATAGTGTGGTGAGGAGGGGATTTTCACAGTAACGTCATTGCAGTGTTAAGGTAATCTAATTGTGACATTAATAAATAAACTTTAAAAAACTTTATAACATATGGTGGTGAAAGAATAACCAAAAATACTCTATCCTGATGCCTACCCAGTGCTCCAACAGGAATGTGTGATTGTGAGTGTCATGTGTGTTTATCCCTGAGTGCTTTTATCTATATGTTTATATGTCTATGTGTTTTTGGATGTGTATATGTGAGATGTGGACAGCATTTTTTATTCATTCAAGGAATGTGGGCTTTGCTGGCTAAGCCAGCACTAATTACCCTAAAGAAGGTGGTGGTGAGCTGCCTTCCATTAATCTTGGCTATGATGCCCTTTATTGTTTAAAATATTTAATATCTGAAGGTTTAGTTCCCCAAATAAAAAACAAGTACTGGGTCAGGGGTTGCAATGGAACAGTACTTGATCAAAAACCACGACCTTCAGCAGAGCAGAAGTCAAAGCAGAATGCATCTAAATTACATATCAATTATACTAGGGAATACCTTTTTCTGCCTTCTCAATAAAAAAAATCACTATTCCAGAAATAGGGATGAATCAAGGGTCTATTGAAAATGAGGTACTTTGGGATATTATTAGCACTGATTAGTACTGGAGAAATTAATGGAGCATAGGAAATAGGTGCAGGAGTAGACCAATCAGTGCCTTAAGCCTGCTCTGCCATTCAACTAGATCATGGTTGATCCTCTACCTCAAATAGAGTCAGTGGACTGATCAATATATAAAAACTCTGCAACCAGCCTGAACGAGTACACCACCACAATAACTGACTATTAGTTGGTGTGTAGAAGACTGTGTGCCAAAGAAGCAATTCTGTGTGTTTCCCTACCGGAAACCATGGATGAACAGGGATATCCACTGCTAGCTGAAGTCCAGATCTGAGGGGTTCAAGTCATGTGACCCTGACCTATACAAGAAAACACAGTAAAAAGTCTGACAACACCAGGTTTTAGTCCAACCTATTTATTTGATAATATACTCACAAGCTTTCGGGGTTAGCCCCTTCGTCAGGTGAATGGAGAGTTCTGGCCTCAGACAGAGCATATAAAGCACAGACAGTTTAGAGATTACTGATTAGAATGCGAATCCTTACACCTAACCTGCTGTTCAAGACCTGAAGTGGCTGATAATGTGAGTGGAAGGAGCACTGATCACAGGTTAAAGAGATGTGTATTGTCTCCAGACAGTACAGTAAGTGAGGTTTTGCAAACCCAGGCAAGTCACGGGGGTTACAGATAGTGCGACATGAACCCAAGATCCCTGTTGAGACCGTCCTCATGTGTGCGGAACTTGGCTATCAGTCTCTGCTCAGTGACTCTGCGCTGTCGTGTGTCGTGAAGGCCGCCTTGGAGAACGCTTACCCGAAGGTCAGAGGCTGAATGCCCGTGACCACTGAAGTGTTCGCCAACAGGAAGGAAACAGTCTTGCCTGGTGACTGTCGAGCGATGTTCATTCATCCGTTGTCGTAGCGTCTGCATGGTCTCCCCAATGTACCATGCTTCGGGACATCCTTTCTTGCAACGTATCCGGTAGACAATGTTGGCCGAGTTGCAAGAGTATTTACCATGTACCTGGTGGATGGTATTCTCACGTGTGATGATGGTATCCATGTCGATGATCCGGCATGTCTTGCAGAGGTTGCTGTGGCAGGGTTGTGTGGTATTGTGGTCACTGTTCTCCTGAAGGCTGGGTAGTTTGCTGCGAACAATGGTCTGTTTGAGGTTGTGTGGTTGTCTGAAGGCAAGAAGTGGGGGTGTGGGGATAGCCCTGGCGAGATGTTCGTCTTCATCAATGATATGTTGAAGACTCCGGAGAAGATGTCGTAGCTTCTCCGCTCCGGGGAAGTACTGGACGACGAAGGGTACTGTGTCCACTGTGTCCCGTGTGACACTTTTTACTGTGTTTACGCCAGTCCAACGCCGGCATACCCACATCTATACAAGGAAGCCAGATATGGTCTAAGGAGATGCATCAAAGATGCCAAAAGACAGTACTGGACCAAACTAGAGACCCGGGCTAGCCACAGGGACCCCTGCTGTAAGGCCTACAAGACATAACAGGCTACAAGCATGTAAGATCGCTGGCTCCAACGCACTCCTCCCTGATGAGCTCAATGCATTCTACGCCTGTTTTGAGCAAGAATTCAGCGACAGATGCCCACTGCCCTGGAAGCCTTGTATCTAAAGTCACCATTGCAAATGTCAGAGCAGCTTTCTCAAAAGTCAACCAATGGAAAGTGACTTGGATGGGGTACCCTGACAAGTACTCAGATCCTGTGCAGATCAGCTGGCGGGGGTATTTGCAGAAATCTTCGACCTCTCTTTACAACAATCTGAGGTCCCTATGTGCTTCAAGAAGATGACCATTATCCCAGTACCAAAGAAAAGCCAAGAGCGTGCCTTAATGACTATCGTCTGGTGACTCTGACATTCATCATTATGAAATGCTCTGCAAGATTAGTCATGGCACAAATCAATTCCAGCTTCCCTGACTGCCTGGATCCACTACAGTTCATCTATTCTTGATTAATAAGGGGATCAGGGGTTATGGGGAAAAGACAGGTGAATGGGGATGAGAAAAGTATCAGCATGATTGAATGGTGAAGCAGACTCGATGGACTAAGTGCCCTAATTCTGCTCCTATGTCTTATGGTCTTATAGTCCTACTGCTGCAACAGGTCTGCAGCAGACGCATTCTCCCTGGTCCTGCACTCAACCTTGGAACACCTAGATAACAAAGACATCTATGTCAGATTCTATTTATTGACTACAGCTCAGCCTTCAATACCACTGTTCTTATGACACTCATCTCCAAACTCTGTGGCCTGGCCCTCAGCTCCTACCTCTGCAACTGGATCCTGAACTTCCCATTGACCACTATCAGGAAGTATAGGCAACAACATCTCCCCCATGATCATCCTCAAAACCAGTGCCCCACAAGGCTGTGTTCTCAGCCTCCTACTATACTTCTTGTACACTGATGACTGTGTGGCCAAATTCCCCATCAACTTGATTTTCAAGTTTGCTGATGACACCATCATAATCAGTCAGATCTCAAAGGATAGTTGGCATGTCAGCTACGACTCTCACCAACTTTTACAGATACACAATAGAAAGGAGTCAGCATAATTAAGGACTCCACGCACCCTGGATTTTCTCTCTTTCACCATCTTCTGTTGGGAAAAACATACAAAAGTCTGAGGTCACGTACCAACCGACTCAAGAACAGCTCCTTCCCGGCTGCCATCAGACTTTCGAATGGACTTATCTTGCATTAGGTTGATTCTTCTCTACACCCTAGCTATGACTGTAGCGCTACATTCTGCACTTTCTCATTTCCTTCGTCCATGTAAGGCGCAAGAAACAATACTTTTCACTGTATAGTAACACATGTGAGTAATAAATATAATCAAATCAAACCAAATGCCATTTTCCTCCACTATGCCAATATCCCTTGATGTCACTAGTATCTGGAAATCTATTGATCTTTGTCTTAGATACACTCAATGACTGAACTTCCACAGTCCTCTAGAGTAGAGAATTCCAAAGAGTCACTAGTGTCTGTATGAAGAAATCCTCTCTCATCTCAGTTCTAAACGGCTTGACCCTTATTGTGAGAGATTGCATCCCCTGGTTCTAGTGCACTCGCCAACCACACCCCCTCCCCCAGGCCGGGGAAAAATCCCTTCTGCATCTATCTCATCTATCCCTTTAAGACTTTTATTAGTTTCAGTGTGATCACCTCTCATTCTTCTAAACTCTAGTGAATACAGGCGCAGTTTTCTCAATCTCTCTTCATGGGACAGTCCTATCATCCCTGAAATCTCCATCATTGCAGGCACCATTTCAGAACCTATAGAATTTTGAAAGATGATCACCAATGTATTTATTATTTCTATAACCACCTCTTTTAACATTCTGGGACATAGATCATCAAGTCCCAGGGAATTATCAACCTTCAGTCCCATTAATTTCTCCAATGTTATTATTTTACCTTTGTTAATATCCTTTAGTTCCTCAATCCCGCTACTCCCTTGGTTTGCTATTATCTCTGAGATTTCTTGTGTCTTCCTCTGTGAAGACAGACAAAATATAACTATTTAGCTTCTCTGCCATTTCCCTATTCTCTGCTATAAATGTTCCTGTATCTGCCTGCAATCAACCTCCATTTGTCTTTGCTAGTCTTTTCCTTTTGACATATGGATAGAAACTTTTACTGTCCAATTTTATGTTCCTTTCCAGTTTACATTCACATTCGCCCTTTCTTTATCAGTTTATTGATTTGACTTTGCTGAATTCCAATATGCTCCCAATTCTCAGGCATGCCATTTTTTTGAGATAACTTTATACGCCTGTTACAAATACAGAAAATGCTGGAAAATCTCAGCGGGTCTGACAGCATCTGTGAGAAGAGAACAGAGCCACATTTTGAGTCTAGATGACCCTTTGTCAAAACCCATGTTGCTTTTATAAGCCTGATCCTTTGATATAATACAATTTTTAACTTTCTTTGATAGCCATGGTTGACTAACCTTTTCTGTTCGGTTTTTGTGCCTTCAAGGAATGTATATTTATTGTAAACCACAGATTAATTTTTTTAAATACTTGCCATTGCTTGTCTACCATCAAACATTTTGATGTATTTTTCCAATTCAGCACAGCAAATATCTTTGCAATTCCCTTTGTTTAGATTTAAGACCCTAGTTTCAGATTGAACTGCATTCTTTTCAA
Source organism: Carcharhinus amblyrhynchos (assembly GCF_965287045.1). Lineage (NCBI taxonomy): Eukaryota > Metazoa > Chordata > Chondrichthyes > Carcharhiniformes > Carcharhinidae > Carcharhinus > Carcharhinus amblyrhynchos. Next base: position 6,452,910 of record NC_137346.1, on the reverse strand, counting down.
ACTTAATAGAAAATTCTGCCATATTATGGTCACACTTCCCTAAAGGTTCTTTTGCAATAACATTATTTATAAGACCTCTCTCAGTTCATAGTACTAGGTCACTAGCATAATACTAGCCTGTTCCCTAGTTGATTCCTCAACATACAGGTTCAGAAAACTATCTCGTATACATTCCAGAAATTCATCCTCCACAGCATCTGTGTTAATTAGATTTACCCAGTCTATATGTAGATTGAAGTCCCGCATAATTATCAAATTACCCTTGTTACATTCATGTCTGGTTTCCTGATTTCTCCAATGTTATTATTGTTTCTCCAATGTTATTATTATGGAAAGTTTCCATTCACCCGATGAAGGAATAGCGTTCCGAAAGCTTGTGGGTTTACTATCAAATAAACTTGTTGGACTTTAACCTGTGTTGTGAGACTTCTTCCTGATTTATACCATGCCCTACACTATAGTTTGATGGCCTATAAGCAACTTCTACCAATGCTTGTTACCCTTGCTGCTTCTTAACTGATTCTACACTAATGTACTGATTTCATCCCTTATTATTGGCACAACCCCACCTCTTTATCTTGGTGCCTGGCCTTCCTAATGGAACATAAAGTCAACATATTGGCCTGCGACCTAGGAGTTTAAAGGAAGCAGCTACAGAGATAATAGATGGATTTGTGTTCTATAATCAAGAGCTGGGATTACACAAAGTGCAGTGGTGTGCAGCCTAAACCTTACAATACAATCTTTTTGAATTGCTATAAGTTCAACATCGTATTGAGCCTGTTTTCAGGTGCGAAAACTTGGTAAAGTCGAATGTGAGGCAAGTAGCGCGATCCAGTCTGCCTGTACACCGGTTCCCCCTTTACCAAGGCCCAAAAATGGCCACGATTGTGATTGCGGCCAAAACAGGCACGACGGCCATTTAAATGCATTTGCAGATATTTAAATTGACTTAATGGACTGCACACCCAACCTTACCAGCACTTCCCCCTCTACTACCGCGTTCGCCCATCCAGAATCTGCATGAAACAGACATGCTCCACAAAAGTCCGATTCAGGCACTCCAGTTAATGAGGAGGCAGGTATCGAGTGTCCGGCGGCTCTCTGCCTGAGATCAGTGAAGGGGAAGGGGGGGTCTGCTGCCACTCTGCCTGAGATCAGTTGGAGTGAAGGGGCGAGGGGCTTGCGATCGGTCTGGACGGCAGAGGGGGTGGAGGTAACAGTAATATTGTGAGGGTGGGGTAATGTCTGTGGAGGACAGGGGGAGGCATTATCCAATCCAGGAGTGATGTGGCAGGGGAAGCCGCATTTTATCATTTTTTTTCTGCGCATGTGCAGTTTGAGGTGCCGATTGGAGCTGCAGGGTTTCAGGTGCATTAAGTCTCGCCCACAGGCTTCTGCAATGCATTTTGGAATTGCTGATTTTTTTCAGACAGAGTGCACGTGGGATTGCCTAAGAATGGTTCTAAAAATTGGATCTGAAACACTCCAAGTTCCAAATCAGCCCAGCATTTTGAATCAAAATGGTAGAATAGGGCCCTGATAGTCATCCATGTGATACTTGGAATAGATGCATTTAAAAGGAAGCTAAACAAGCACGAGGGAACAGAAGATTATATTGGTAGGATGAAATGAGGAGGTTGGTGTGGAGCAGGACTGGTGGACTGAATGGTCTGTTTCTATGTAGGTAATAGGAGTGTGACATACAACAATAGGATCTGATGTATGTAGTTCTCCACCCTTCCTCCATCAAGTCTCTTACCTGTTCCTTCCTGTTGATGTTGCCTGTCCCTGAGCAACTTATTCCATAACAATCACCACTTACTGAGTCAATAAACTTTAAACTATTCAAAGTCTGTCCAGTGAATTTGACTCTGTGCTCAATAATATTGTGAAGTCCAAAGCATTCACTAGAAGCTGAGTTTTTACTCTGTCTGGGGATCTGCAAATTTGTTTCATTCAGAAACAGTTCTGCATGATTTTGTTTGTAATTTTTCTCTCGCTAAACCTTTCTTCAGGTTTGTGCTGCCCATTAGCACCCTCAGTGAATAGAGTCACCATGCAGTTAGATATTCCTATCTGGATGGAGTGAACACTGGCTCAGTGATAGCACATTCCCCACTTCTGAATTCAAAGGTGAAGGGGGTTGAGCATCTCGATGAAATAAATTCTGGCTTGGGGACAGTAGACAACCTGTGGGGATAGATGCTCACTGGGGAGGGAGGGGGGTGTGGGGATGGCCCCCGCCATCCTAAAGGGGAATTCGTTGTTCCTAGTTGTAAGCTTTTTCAGGGAACGATATCTGAAGATAAGATCCATCAGGGAAGATAATAGGAAACGACCTCAGGTGCTCTTCCCTAGGCTGGGTGGCACAGTGGTGAGCACTGCTGCATCACAGTACCAGAGACCCAGATTCAATTCCAGCTTTGAGTCACTGTCAGTGTGGAATTTGCATGTTCTCCCCATGTCTACATGGTTTCTTCTGGGTGCTCCAGTTCCTCCCACAGTCCAAAGATGTATGGGTTAGGTTGATTGGCCATGCTAAATTGACCCTTAATGTCAGGGTGATTAGCAGGACAAATATGTGGGGTTACGGGGGTAGGGCCTGGGGAGGATTGTTGTCAGTACAGGCTTGATGCGTTGAATGGCCTCCTTCTGCACTGTTGGAATTCTATGATTTCTAGTAAGTAACTCAAAAATCTCAGTGAGGCTGGGAGTTTGAATCTTCCCCGAAGGCAGAATACAACAAATGAATGGACCTTTCTTCAGAAGATTTCAACTTATGCAGAAAGTGGAGCACTTCCACAGGTGGCAGCATCTCCCTATGGTGCAGTTTCTGATCAATTTGCAATGGGAAGCAAAAGGAAAAAAAAAATCAAATGTGGGGGAAGAAGATACATCTTTATCAATATTCTAAATAAAAAATTAATACTTGGAGTATTGTACACAACTCTGGTTTCAGATATCAAGACACTGGAGAAGGTGCAAGAAAGCATTACAAGAATTATACCAAAAATGAGAAGTTGCAACTATCAGGAAAGACGGAACAGGACGGCGCTCTTTTCTCTAGAAGGGAGACCTAATAGGAAGTCTTAAAACTGCAAAGGGGAATAAATAAAGTAGACGTAGAGAAAAAAATATTTTTACTTGTCAGAGAGACTAAAACTAGGAGCGATAAATATAACAAATCCAGTAAGTTCAGAACATTAGAAATAGGAGCTAATCCTGCTCCATCATTCTATAAGATCATGGCTGATCTTCTAGAACAAAGAACAAAGAACATCACAGCATGGGAAACAGGCCCTTCAGCCCAACGAGCCCACACTGCCTTTTTAACATTATGAGTCTATGCTTATGCATTCCACATTGAGAGAAGACTAATTTAGTTCTACTTCAACTCCATCTTCTGCACTATCCCTATTTCCCTTAATCTCCTTAGTCATCAAACATGCATCCCTCTGTTTGGAATATACTCAGTTTAGAACATGAAACTTGCTACAACAAGAAGTAGTTGAGATAAATGGCATCGATACATTTAAGGGGAAATTTGATCAGTGTCTTGAGGGAGAAAGGAATAGAAAGAAATGTTGTGTTATGAGAGGAAAAGGGATGAGAGGGAGCTCAAGTGGAGCATAAGCACTGAGATGCACCAGGTGGGCTGAATAGTCTGTTTCTGCACTTTAAGTACTTTGCATAGGAAATCTGAAATAAAAACAGAAAATGCTGGGAATACACAGCAGGTCTGTCAGCTTTTGTGTAGGAGGAATAATACAGGTTGTGTCAAGTATGACACTTCATTTATATTTCTGGATTATATATGAAAATAAAATGACTTACATTCTAGTGCAGCATGGAAGGTGACAGAGGCATCATCTTTCATATGAGACATTCAATCATGATCCAACCTGCCTTGTTCAAGTGGATGTAAAAGATCCCTTGTCACTTGTTTGAAAAAATATCCTGGACAATTTCTTTGCTCAAACAATGCCTCCAGAAGAGGTCAGGATTACTGAATTGAATAAGTTAGGGAAGACTGGGTGAGGGATTCATACTTACAAATAGAAGGCATGACTAGATTTGATGCCAGGAGTTTCCCAGAGAATAATTTTAATCACCTAAAGGGGTCGCAGAGGAATTTTCATAACTTTTTCTGCTGATTAGTCAACATATTTTGTTTTTTTCCCTCAGAAGATTGGCCCCTTGTGGGGTAGGGAGGTGAGTGTCTGTGTTGTAACCCATAAGGCATCACAAGCTTATGGAGGAAGCCCGATTTGAACAATTGATATTTTACAATCCGACAGTTTTCGTATGTTTGCCTTTATCCTGCAACAACATCCAAAACCACAACTGGATCAGCTAGTTATTTACTTCATTGGTTGTGGTGTGCAAATTGCCTGCTGCGTAACAACAATGACTACACTTCAAAACATAATTCATTGGCTGTGATGCACTGTTGGATGTCTCAAGGATATCAAAAGAGCTATATCAACACAAGTTCTTCCTTTCCTACATTACAAGTTATCTTTTTAATATGTACAGTAATCACTAAGCCAGGTAGTAGTTTCCACAGTTCTAATTGGAGCTCTCTGAGCTTTCCACTGAATTTTGTCAGCGGGCAGTCTTCAATTATGTGAGTCATTGATTGGGGTGCACCATAGTTGCAGTTGCATTCCCTGCAAGGCTCTATTTGTGCCAATTTGCTGCATAAAGACCTTGGCCAGCGCAGAAACAATTGAGAAGTGCCCATGTTGGCATGGCAGGTTGCAGCATGGTGGATGGGCCGTGGGATCTGTGAGAAGGAAATGAATTTTTAATAGTAGCATGCTGTTTCCACACCTGTTAACACAGGGTCTTGCTGTTATTCCTTGGCATGATAGGTTGGTTGAAAAGGTTAAGGCTCATGGAATACAAGGACAGGTATCTAGATGGATTGATAACTGGCTTGGTAATAGGAGACAGAGAGTAGCAGTAGAAGGGTCTTTTTCTAGCTGGAGGTCTGTCACTAGTGGTGTGCCTCAGCGCTCAGTACTGGGACCTCTTCTATTTGTAATATACATAAATGATTTGGAAGAGGGAGTACATGGTGTGATCAGCAAGTTCGCAGATGACACTAAGATGGCTGGACTGGCAGACACTGAGGAGCAGTGTCAGGCAATACAACAGGATATAGATAGGCTGATATGTTGGATAGGTATATGGCAAATGGAATTTAATCCTGATAAATGTGAGGTGATGTATTTTGGGAGAAATAATGTAGGGGGGAGTTATATGATAAAGGATAGACCTATTAAGAGTTTAGAAACGCAGAGGGACCTGGGGGTACAAGTGCACAAGTCTTTGAAGGTGGCAGTACAGGTGGAGAAGGTTGTGAAGAAAGCTTATGGTATGTTAGCCTTTGTAGGAAGGGGTATAGAATACAAGAGCTGGAGTCTAATGTTGCAGTGGTATAGAATGTTGGTTAGGCGCACTTGGAGTACTGCATCCAGTTCTGGTCGCCTTACTACCGAAAAAACGCGGAGACCCTGGAGACAGTGCAGAGGAGGATGCTGCCTGGTATGGAAGGTCTGGGTTATGAGGAAAGATTGGGCAAATTTGGGGCTGTTTTGCCTAGAAAGATGGAGACTGAGGGGAAATCTAATAGAGGTATATAAGATTATGAAGGATATATATAGTGTAAACAGTGGTAAACTTTTTCCTAGATTGGAACCACACATTACGAGGGGCCATGGGCTTGGGGGGGGGGATATAATTCGGATGTTAGAGGGAGATTTTTCACACAGAGGGTTGTGGGGGTATGGAATGCTGTGCCAAGCAAGGTGGTGGAGGCAGGCACGCTGGAGTTGTTTAAGAGTTACTTAGATAGGCACATGAGCGGGATGGAGATGGAGGGATATAGGAGACTGTTTTAAATAAGGTTCAGGAGCCTTGGGACATCTTGGGAATCAATTGATTCCTATGGATCTTCCAACATATCTTCTGGCTCACTGGTTTTACTTTTGAGCTTCTGGGGATTCCCTTGAATGTTTGTATAAGGATGTGCACTTTATTGATGTTTTTCTCTTTTAATCCACAGGTGCTTCAGTCCGCCTTGTTGTCCAACAAGGGACATACACGTGGTGGGTCGTACGAGGGCTGCTCTTGGATGTTTCATAAGAACATAAGAACATAAGAAATAGGAGCAGGAGTAGGCCATCTAGCCCTTCGAGCCTGCCCCGCCATTCAATAAGATCATGGCTGATCTGTCATGGCTCAGTTCCACATTCCCGCCCTCTCCCCATAACCCTTAATCCCCTCTCTTATCAAAAACCCATCAACCCGCGTCTTAAAAATATTTAGCGAGGTAGCCTCCACCACTTCAAAGGGCAGAGAATTCCAGAGATTCACCACCCTTTGAGTGAAGAAGTTCCTCCTCAACTCCGTTCTAAACCGCCCCCCCTTTATCTTGAGGCTGTGCCCCCTAGTCCTATTATCCTTTCTGAGCGGGAAGAGTCTCTCCACCTCTATCCTATCCATCCTATTCATCATCTTATACGTCTCAATGAGATCTCCCCTCATTCTTCTAAACTCTAACGAGTACAAGCCTAGTTTATTCAGCCTCTCCTCATAGCTCAACCCCCTCAACTCCGGCATCAGCCTAGTAAACCTCCTCTGCACTCCCTCCAAGGCCAAAATATCCTTGCGTAAGTACGGCGCCCAAAACTGCACACAGTACTCCAGCTGCGGCCTCACCAATGCCCTATACAGCCGCAGCAAGACCTCCCTACTTTTATATTCAATCCCCCTCGCTATGAAGGCCAGCATCCCATTTGCCTTCCTGACCACCTGCTGCACCTGCAAGCTGGGTTTTTGCGACTCATGCACAAGGACCCCAAGGTCCCTCTGCACCGTCGCCTGCTGCAGTTTTTCGCCACGTAAGTGATAATCCTTCCTACCATTATTCCTACCAAAGTGGACCACCTCGCACTTGCCAACATTAAATTCCATTTGCCATTTCCTGGCCCATTCGTCCATCCTATCTAGATCCTTCTGTAGACTCTCCACACCCTCCGCACAATTTGCCTTTCCTCCAATCTTGGTGTCATCAGCAAATTTCGACACCCTACACTTGGTTCCCTCCTCCAGATCATCTATATAAATGGTAAATAGCTGAGGCCCCAGCACCGACCCCTGAGGCACTCCACTAGTCACCATCCGCCAATCCGAATAGCACCCATTGACCCCCACTCTCTGCCTCCTATTTGACAACCAATCCTCTATCCACACTAACACCCTACCCCCAACTCCCTGTCCCCTGACCTTCTGCAATAACCTCCTGTGAGGTACCTTGTCAAACGCCTTCTGAAAATCCAGAAAGACCACATCCACCAGCTCTCCTCTATCCACCGCCCTAGACACATCCTCATAGAACTCCAGTAAATTTGTCAGACACGACTTCCCTTTAACGAAACCGTGCTGCGTCTGCTCTATCAAGCAATTCCTCTCAAGATGCCTCGCTATTTCCTCCTTGATGACGGATTCTAACATTTTACCTACAACAGACGTTAAACTAACCGGCCTATAATTCCCAGCCTTTTGCCTGGCACCCTTCTTAAACAACGGCGTAACATTAGCCGTTTTCCAATCTTCCGGCACTTCCCCGGAATCCAGCAACGTCTGGAAAATAACCACCAAGGCATCCACTATCACCTCCGCCATTTCTTTCAGAACCCTCGGATGCATTCCATCCGGTCCTGGCGACTTGTCCACAATCAGTCCCTCCAGTCTGTCGAGCACCTCCTCTCTAGTAACAGTAATGTCATTAAGACCCTCCAGTCCTACCACCTTTCCATCTCTAACACCCGGCAAATTATTCACGTCCTCCTCTGTGAAGACAGAAACAAAAAAGTTATTCAGGACCTCAGCCATATCCCCATCCCCTACCACTAAGTCCCCCTTCTCATCCTCTAAGGGACCAACGTTCACCCTAGCCAGCCTCTTCCGTTTTATATATTTATAAAAACTCTTGCTATCCTTTTTTATATTAAGCGCAAGCCCAGCTTCATAGTTTCTCCTACCCTTCTTTAACATCTTCTTTGTCAATCTTTGTTGACATTTAAACCTCTCCCAATCCTCTTCTCGCCCACTACTCTTTGCTACTCTAAACGCCTCCGCTTTTAATTTAACACTTTCCTTCACCTCCTTCGTTATCCACGGCTTATTACCTCTCCTCCTACTGTCCTTTTTGACCATCGGAATAAATTTCCGCTGAGCACCAAGAAAGATCTCCTTAAAGATCCTCCACTGCTCCTCAGCAGACCTACCTTCCAACGTGCTCCACCAGTCCACGTTCGCCAATTCTTCTCTCATCCTACCGTACTCCCCTCTGTTCAAACAAAGGACGCCCGTCCGGGAACCCACTTTCTCCTCCTCCATCTGCACCAGAAACTCCACCATACAATGATCACTCTCCCCAAGAGGATCCTTCACCGCAAGGTCCCTAATTCTACCCGCCTCATTACATAGCACCAGATCCAAGGTAGCTCGCTCCCTCGTCGGCTCCAACACACACTGTTCGAGGAAACTATCCCGGCAGCATTCCAAGAACTCCTCCTCGAGCCCACCGCGTCCAACATGGGTCAACCAATCTATATGTAGATTGAAATCCCCCATAACTACGGCCGTCCCATTCCTGCACGCCGCACTTATTTGCGCGTTAACAGCCCGCCCCACCTCCAGATCATTATTTGGGGGTCTATAGACGACACCCACCAGCGTCTTCCTCCCTTTGCTGTTCCTAATCTCTACCCACAACGATTCCGCTTTCTGCTCCTTGGCTCCAATATCATCCCTTGCTACCACCCTGATGCTATCCTTAATCAGCAGAGCTACACCCCCCACTTTTCCCTCCTGCCTATCCTTCCTAAACACTTGATATCCCTGGACATTCAGCTCCCAGTCCCTGTAGAGTAGCCTAGTGCTTCACGTCGTTAGTGTACGCTTAAACTGGACCAGATGCTGGGCAACACGACAGCTCAGTGACTATGACTGTTTGCTGTGCAGATACATGGATTTGGGCCAGTGTCTGTGGGAGTTTGCGCATTCTCCCTGTGCTTGCGTGGGTTTTCTCCAGGTGCTCTGGTTTCCTCCCACACCCCAAAGATGTGTTCTTAGGCTGACTGGTGTAACAAATTGTCCCTAAATTAGTCTCCCCTCAATCTGGTTTCCAATGTGGAGTGTCATAAGCATAGACAAAGGTCATGGGTGGAGAGGGGACTCACAATGTTGAAATGGTGGCACGGGCTCGTTGGGCCGAAGGGCCTGTTTCCCATGCTGTGTTGTTCTTTGTTCTTTGTATGATGTTCTTACTCATACCGGCAGGCGTGATGGGAGGTGACGAGCAGGTTGATTGTTAAGGTCCGCTATAGTGGCAGTCTTGGGCAGATGCAGACTGTCTTCAGAAGCTTTCTTGTTGCAATCTTCCTCCTTATGTGAGAGAGGTGGGTTGTTGCTCAGGACTAGGAACTAGGGGAGTTGAGTTAATTGGAGGGTACCCAGGGTGGTTAGGCATTGTTGTGTTGAGCTGGAAATCTACAAGACTGGTGTGGGATGAGTTGTACCATACTGGTGCACAATACTCTGCAGTTCAGTAGATGATGGCAAGAGCTGAGGTCCTTAAGGTATGATCATCTGCACCCCATGAAGAGCCAGCAAGTTTGCTGAGGATGTTGTTTTGGTTGCCTTTTGACCTTTGCTGCTGTCTTGCTCAGAGGCTTTGGTACATCAGTGTTCAATCAAGGGTAACACCAAGATACATGGGATGTTATTTGTGATTCAGTCTCTTGCCATTCAAGGAGATGCCGCGTTCACTCCTGGCAAACGTTTGCAATGTAAAGGTGGAATATACTTGAGACATTCCAAAGCAACTATGCTTGAATTGGCTGCTGTGTTGCCACATCGAGTGCAAAACAGCAGAGTAAGGGTCAATCGTCCCAACTGCAAAGCACATCTGGTATTCACGAGAAGTGCTACTGTAAATGCAAGTCTTCCTCCCTTTCACATGCTATATGAAAAAATGTTAGACCATACTGCCACCTCCTGCCAAATGTAATAAATTACAAATGCATTAGAAGGTAGGAAAATGATGTCTAGAAATCTCTGTTGAAAAATTACTTATTCTAATACTTTCAGAATAAAAAATCTTCCTATTTAGAGCTATCTTTTAAAAATTCATCTGTTTAAAAACAGAAAATGCTGGAAATAACAGTTCAAGCAGCACCTGTGAAGAGAAAACAGGGTTAATATTTAATTGAATAATGCAGTGCTCCCTTGGACACTGCAAGGCATAAAGAAAGAATTTGCAATTATAAAGTGCCTTTCACAACTATAAGATGTCTCAAAGCTCTTTAGAATCAATTAAGTATTTTTGAAATGTAGTCATTGTTATAAAACAGGAAACACAATTGCTAATTTGTGCACAGCAATCTCCCACAAAGAACAATGTGATAATGACCACATAATCTATTTTTAGTGCGGTTTGTTGAGGGTAAATATTTCTCAGGACAACAAAGAGAACTATCCTGTTCATCTTCAAAAGAATGTTATTAGATCTTTTGTGTTCACCTGAGAAGGCAGACATTTCCTCAGTTTAACATCTAATCTGAAAGACAGCACCTCTGACAGTACAGCACTCCAGACATACTACATAAGAACAAAGCCCACCGAGCCTATGCCAACACAGATGTCTCCCTAATTTAATGTTTTCTTGCCTCTATGTGGTCCATATCCCTCTATTCCCTGTTTATTTATGTACCTATCCAGATGCCCTTTGAACATTGTGATAGAATCTGTTTCTACCATCTCCTCCAGCAACACGTGCCAGGCATTCACCACTCTCTGGGTGAAAAACTTTCCTCTTGCATCTCTTTTAGGCTTTCTCCCTCTCAACCTTTGCCCCTGAGTAATTGACCCATCAACCTTGAAAAAAGACTCTGATTATCCACAGTAACCAAACCTGTCATTATCTTGTAAACCTCTATCAGGTTCCCTTTGATAAGGTGCCGCACAAAAGGTTGATAAGGCACGTTTGATAAGGTGCCGCACAAAAGGTTGCTTCAGAAGGTTAGGGGGCATAGAGTTGGGGGTAAGGTGTTAGCGTGGATAGAGGATTGGTTGTCTAATAGGAGGCAGAGAGTTGGTATCAATGGGTGCTTTTCTGATTGGCGATTGGTGACTAGTGGAGTGCCGCAGGGATCGGTGCTGGGGCCTCAACTATTTACCATTTATATAGATGATCTGGAGGAGGGGGCTGAGCGTAGGGTGTCGAAATTTGCTGATGACACAAAGATAAGTGGAAAAGCAAATTGTGCAGAGGGTGTGGAAAGTCTGCAGAGGGATCTAGATAGGCTGAGCGAGTGGGCGAGGACCTGGCAGATGGAGTACAATGTTAGCAAGTGTGAGGTTATCCACTTTGGCAGGAATAATAGTAGGAGGGAGTACTATTTAAAGGGCGAAAAGCTGCAGCATGCTATGGTGCAAAGGGACCTGGGGGTCCTCGTGCATAAGTCGCAAAAACCCAGTCTGCAGGTGCAGCAGGTGATCAGGAAGGCGAATGGGATGCTGGCCTTTATAGCGAGGGGGATAGAACATAAAAGCAGGGAGGTCTTGCTGCAACTGTACAGGGCACTGGTGAGGCCGCAGCTGGAGTACTGTGTGCAGTTTTGGTCGCCGCACTTGCGCAAGGATATTTTGGCCTTGGGAGGAGGTTCACTAGGCTGATACGAGATGAGCAGGTTGGACTATGAAGAGAGGCTGAATAGACTGGGTTTGTACTCGGAGTTTAGAAGGATGGGGGGGGATCTTATAGAGATGGATAAGATAATGAAGGGGATGGATAGGGAAGAGGTAGAGAGATTCTTCCCGCTCAGAAAGGACAGCAGGACTAGAGGGCACAGCCTCAAGATAAGGGGGGGTGCAGTTTAGAACGGAGTTGAGGAGGAACTTCTTCACTCAAAGGGTGGTGAATCTTTGGAATTCTCTGCCCATTGAAGTGGTAGAGGTTACCTCGCTAAATATATTTAAGACACGGGTAGATAGGTTTTTGGTGGGCAAGGGAATTAAAGGTTATGGGGAGAAAGTGGGAAAGTGGAACTGAGCCACTTCAGATCAGCCATGATCTTATTGAATGGCGGGGCAGACTCGAAGGGCTAGATGGCCTACTCCTGCTCCTATTTCTTATGTCTCTTATGTTTCCCCTTCATCCCCTGACGCTCCAATGAAAACAATCCAAGTTTGTTCAAATTTTCTTCATAGTCTATATTCTCCAAATCAGGTAATATCCTGGTAAATCTCTTCTGTACCCTTTCTGATGTATCAACATCCTTCCAGTACAGTGGCGACCATAAATGTACACAATACTCCAAATGCAGCCTAACCAAAGTTTTATACAGCTGCAACATGATTTTCCAATTCCTAGACTCAACACCCCGACCAGTGAAGCATGCCATACACTTTCTTGACTACCTTGTCAACCTGAGTTGCCACCTTCAGAGAATGTGAATCTGCACACCTAGATCCTGCTGTATGCTAATATTTCTAAGGGCTCTACCATTTATTGTATACTTTCCTTCTGCAGTAGACCTTACAAATCGCATCACCTCACATTTGTCTGGTTTAAATCCCACCTGCCATCTTTGAGCCCAGTTTGCCAGTCGATTTATATCCTGCTGTATCCTCTGACAATCCTTCTCGCTATCTGCTACTTCCGCAATTTTTATATTATCTCCAAATTTACTAATCAGACCACCTACATTTTCCTCAAATCATTTACAATATATTACAAATAAGAGGTCCAAACACTATTCTTGTGGAACCCCACTTATTACAGACCTCCAGTTAGAGAAGTATCCTACTCTCTGCTTTCTATGCCTAAGGCAGTTTTGGATCCATCTTACCAGTCACCTTGGATCCCTTATAACTTCACCTTCTGTATCAGGCTGCTATGAGGAACCTTATTGAAGGCTTTTCTAAAATCCATGCATAGAACATCCACCACCTCAAAGAACTTGTCACTTCCTCAAAGAACTCAATCAAGTTTATGAGACATGATCTCCCCTTCACAAAACCATGTTGCTTATTGCCAGTAAGCCTGTTCTCTTCCAGATGTCAGTACATCCTGTCCCTAAGAATCTTCTCCAATAATTTCTCCATCACTGATGTAAGGCTCACAGAGCTGTAATTTCCCAGGTTATCTCTTCTGCCCTTCTTAAGCAGAGAAACAATGTTAGCTAATCTCCAATCCTCTGATACCTTGCCCATGGCTAAAGAGGACACAAAAATTTTGGCCAAGGCCGCAGTAATTTCTTCCCTCATCTCTTAGTATTCTGGGATAGACCCTGTCCGGCCCTGGGGACTTGTCCACCTTAATGTTTCTCAAAACATCCAATACCTCCTCCTTTTTTATCTCAACAAGTCCTAGAATGTTGACATCCATCTTTCTACACTCAGCATCCACCACATCCTTCTCCTTTGTGAATACTGATGCAAAGAACTCATTAAGGACCTCACCCACCTCATCTGGCTCCACACACAAATTCCCTTCATTGCTCCTGAGTGGATCCACCCTTTCCTTCGCTACCTTCTTTTTCCTTATATACATGTAAAAAAACTTGGGGTTCTACTTAATCCTGCCCACCAAGGACATTTCATGGCCCCTTCTAAGCTCTTTCCTGCTCTCTTTGTATTTCTCAAGAGTCTTATCTGTTTTCAATTTCCTGAAATTTATGTATGCCTCCTTTTTCTTTATCACTAAGCTCACAATCTCTCTTGTCATCCGGGGTTCCCAAATCTTACATAAAAGCATAAGAAAAAGGAGCAGGAGTAGGCCATCTAGCCCCTCGAGCCTGCCCCGCCATTCAACAAGATCATGGCTGATCTGAAGTGGATCAGTTCCACTTTCCCGCTTTCTCCCCATAACCCTTAATTCTCCTGTTTATCAGAAACCTATCTACCCGTGACTTAAATATATTCAGCGAGGTAGCCTCCATCACTTCAATGGGCAGAGAATTCCAGAGACTCACCACCCTTTGATTGAAGAAGTTCCTCCTCAACTCTGATCTCAACTGCTCCCCCCCCTAATTATTTTGAGGCTGCGCCCTCTAGTTCTGCTATCCTTTCTAAGCGGGAAGAATCTCTCTACCTCTACCCTATCTAGCCCCTTCATTACCTTATATGTCTCTATAAGATCCCCCCCTCAGCCTTCTAAACTCCAACGAGTACAGACCTAGTCTATTCAATTTCTCCTCATAGGCTAACCCCCTCATCTCCGGTATCAGCCCAGTGAACCTTCTCTGCACTCCCTCCAAGGCCAATATATCATTTCGCAAATGCGGCGACCAAAACTGCACACAGTACTCCAGTTGCGGCCTCACCAGTACCCTGTACAGTTGCAGCAAGACCTCCTTGCTTTTATATTCTATCCCCATTGCTATAAAGGCCAACATTCCATTCGCCTTCTTGATCAACTGCTGCACCTGCAGACTGGGTTTTTGCGATTCGTGCACAAGGACCCCCAGGTCCCTCTGCACCGTAGCATGCTGCAGCTTTTCATCCTTTAAATAATAATCCCTCCTACTATTATTTCTACCAAAGTGGATAACCTCACATTTGCTAACATTATACTCCATCTGCCAGGTCCTTGGCCACTCACTCAGCCTATCCAGATCTCTCTGCAGACTTCCTGCGCCTTCCATGCAATTCGCTTTTCCGCTCATCTTTGTGTCATCAGTAAATTTTGTTCCCCTACACTCAGCCCCCTCCTCCAGATCGTCTACGTAAATGGCAAACAGTTGAGGCCCCAGCACCGATCCCTGCGGCACTCCACTAGTCACCAACTGCCAACCAGAATAGCACCCATTGATTCCAACTCTCTGCTTCCTGTTAGTCAACCAATCCTCTATCCATGTGAACACCTTACCCCCAACTCCGTGCACCCCAACCTTTTGCAGCAACCTTTTGTGAGGCACCTTATCAAACGCCTTCTGGAAGTCTAAAAACGTCACATCCACAGTTCCCCTCTGTCTACCACACTAGTCAAATCCTTATAGAAATCCAATAAATTCGTTAAACATGACTTCCCCTTCACGAATCCATGCTGTGTCTAGTTGATCAAACTGTTCTTTCTAGGTGTCTCACTATTTCTTCTTTGATGATGGATTCTAGCATTTTTTCAATTACAGATGTTAAACTAACTGGCCTATAATTCCCTGCCTTTTGTCTGCTACCTTTTTTAAACAGCGGCGTAACATTAGCCGTTTTCCAATCTTCCAGCACTTCCCCAGAGTCCAGCGAATTTTGATAAATAATTACTAAGGCATCCGCTATCACCTTTGCCATTTTTTTCAGAACCCTGGGAAGCATTCCATCTGGTCCCGGTGACTTGTCTACCTTCAGTCCCGTTAGTCTATCAAGCACTACCTCTCTAGTGACAGCAATTGCATTAAGGACCTCATCTCCTACCATCCTTCTATCTTTAATATTCGGCAAGCTATTTGTGTCCTCCTCTGTGAAGACCGACACAAAAAACTAATTTAAAGCCTCAGCCACTTCCTCGTCACCCACTGCTAAATCCCCCCTCTCGTCCTCCAAGGGTCCAACATTCACTCTAGCCAGTCTCTTCTTCTTTATATATTTGTAAAAACTTTTACTATCATTTTTTATATTTAGAGCTAGTTTAGCTTCATACTCTATCTTTCCTTTCTTTATCGCTTTCTTAGTCATTCATTGTTGTTTTTTAAATCTTTCCCAATCTTCTAATCGCCCACTATTTTTAGCCGCTCTGGATGCATCAGCTTTTAATTTAATACTCTCCTTTATTTCCTTTGATAATCACGGCTGGTTATCTCTTCTCTTACAGTCCTTCTTTACCTTTGGAATATATCTCTGCTGAGTACTGAAAAAGATCACCTTAAAAATCCTCCATTGTTTCTCAGCCGTCCTACCAACCAATCTGCACTCCCAATCTACATTCGCCAATTCCGCCCTCATTTTATCATACTCCCCTCTGTTCAAACAGAGGACACAGGTTCGGGACCCTACTTTCTCATCCTCCATCTGCATCAGAAGTTCAACCATACTATGATCACTCGTCCCAAGAGGATCCCTCACAAGAAGATCCCTAATTCTACCTGCCTCGTTACATAGTACCAGATCTAAGATAGCTCGCTCCCTTGTAGGTTCTGTTACATACTGTTCAAGAAAATTATCCTAACCGCATTCCAAGGACTCTTCCTCAAGCCCACCACGTCCGATTTGGGTCATCCAATTGTGCAGATTAAAATCCCCCACTATCATCGCTGTTCCGTTTCTGCATGCATCAATTATTTGTCTGTTTATAGCCCGCCCCACCTCCAAGTTATTATTTGGGGGCCTATAGACCACACCCACCAGCGTCTTTCTCCCCTTACTATTCCTTATCTCCACCCACAACGATTCCACGTTTTGCTCTTTGGAACCTATATCTTCTCTTACTATGCTCTTTGGAGCCTATATCTTCTTTTACTAGATTTTGCCATCTTTATCCTTCATTTTTATAGGGACATACTTGTCCTGAATTGTTAACAACTGACTTTTTTTGTAATTTCAAGAATATACTTTATTCATAAAAAAATCTCAAATGAACCATTGCAAACCGACATATCTAAAAATTACAAACAGTGCAGCAAAAGCCATTTTTACAGTCCTATACAATCTTATTTACACAAAATTACAGTCATTACATTTCAAAACTTAAAACTATATTCATGCCTCAGGTTTCACTGTGTGCTGTTATTTCTCAGATTGGCACACAGTTATGCAGGCCGAGTGTATTCTACAATTACCGGGCCCTCGGTCTGCCTCCGTTGAAAGGCTTTACAGTGTGGCCTTACCCCATTGTGCCTTTGTGGCGGCTGCCCCAAGCTTGAGTGCGTCCCTCAGCACGTAGTTCTGGACCTTGGAATGTGCCAGTCTGCAACATTCGGTTGAGGACAGTTCTTTCAACTGGAAGATCAGCAAGTTTCCGGCAGACCAAAGTGCGTCCTTCACCAAGTTAATGACCCGTCAGCAACAGTTGATATTTGTCTCGGTGTGCATCCCCGGAAACAGCCCTTAGAGCACAGAGTCCTGCGTCACCAAGCTGCTTGGGATGAACCTCAACAAATACCACTGCATCTCACTCCAGACCTTCTTTGCAAAGGCACATTCCACAAGGAGGTGTGCGACTGTCTCATCAGCCCCGCAGCCACTTCGAGGGCAATATGCGGTGATGTTGAGTCCTCGAGCGTGCATAAAGGATCTGACAGGGAGTGCCCTTCTCACCACCAGCCAAGCCAGATGTTGGTGCTTGTTTCTGAGTTCTGGTGATGAGGCATTCTGCTAGATGACAGTCTGCTCAGGGAACGACCCGACAGGATCCGCCATCTCCTTTTCTGTCAGAGCCTCCAGGACGTTATGCGCTGACCACTGCTTGATCCCCATGTGGTCAAAGGTGTGTTTGTGGAAAAATTTCTCCACGAAGGACAGGTGCTGCGGTACGGTCCAACTACTTGGAGCGCTCCACGGCAGTGTGGCCAGACCCATCCTCCGCAACACTTGGGACAGGTAGAACCTTAAAAGGTAGTGGCACTTGCTGTTAGCGTACCGAGGATTTACACACAGCATAATGCAGCCGCACACACAAAGGTGGCCATCAGGATAAGGGCAGCGTTGGGAACATTTTACCCTCCGTCCTCTGGAGATTTGTGCATCGCTTCCTTCCGGACGCAAGCCATCTTTAATCACCAGTTAAATTTGAAGATGGCCTGGGTCACTGCTGCAGTGCAGGATTTGGGGATAGGCCACACCTGTGCCACGAGAAAACAACACAGACAGCACCTTGATCACCAGGTTTTTTCTGGTGATAGAGAGGGAGTGTTGCTCCCACAAGCCGTTTTCCCTTGGCTTTGGCGATGCGCTCGTCCCAGTTTTTGGCACATGCCCCTGCCGCTCCAAACCATATCTCCAGCACCTTCAGGTAATCTGTTAACAACTGACTTTTAAAAGACTCCTACATATTGGATGTGGATTTACTCTCAAACAGCCGCTTCCAGTCTACATTCCCTCACTCCTGAATAATACTGTCATTGTTGGCCTTCCCCCAGTTTAGTACTTTCACTCTGGGATTAGTTCTATCCTTTTCTAGAAGTATTTTGAACCTTATTGAATTGTGATCACTGTTCCCAAAATGGTCCCCCACTGAGACATCAATCACCTATCCAGACTCATTTCCCAGAGTCAGGTCTAAGATACAAAGGGAGTGTTAGCCAAGATTATATGCTCACATTGTTACAATCCTGTTAGGGGCCATTAATGTTTGAACAGAAATCCGAATACCACTTAAACTAAACTACATTATTAAACAAACCACAAACTTTACTGAAAATTTCCAAAAGTAAACTAAGCAAGGGGTGGAATTTTCCAGCTGCGCTTGCCCCAAGGTCAACTGATCAACTACAATCCCCTTGGGGGCAGGACAGGAAAATTTCACCCTACCTGTTGTAACACTATTAACAATATGGTTTATAACTACGCATGCTATGCATTCATTTACTTTGTACTTCCTCAAAGAACTCCCATATAATACATATAAATCTTGAAGTTATTAATTGCCGTAAGCACCATTCATAAATCCTCTTGTGAGTTCCCCTCAGTTCTAACCAATCTCAGAAATAAAACTTTAATTTACCATTTCTTGACTGTGGACGCCTCAGTCTCTTATTCTGGTTACTTTTCAATGCTTTCAAATTAATCTAGTGGTTGCTATCTTTGGCACAAGATTCTGTGGAGAACCACTGTAGACTATGCCATTAGTTTCAAACTAGGCAACCTTCCAGCTTCTGTTCACTCATGAAATTCAAACTGAGATTAAGCTTCACCTACGTTCCACACAGGGATGATTAAATTAATGTTTTAGCCTGCTTATAGTGCAGGTCTATCTAACTATAATTTACCTTAGTTATCCTTTCTCAGTGAGCTGTAAACCATAGGCCATCCAAATTGTAACAAGTTCTCTCAAAAAACACCCAGATAATTGAAATCAGAGAACCTTCCCCAACTTCCATAATGACTAATCTGCTCTAGGCCATCCACAAACTGAATTTTAAATGAATTATCCTTCATTTACAATTTCTTCTTTGGCACAATGAAGTAAATGGATTTTATAACCTTTCAGAGTTTACTGAATACTTTTAAACAAATTTAGCACTATTTCACAAGAGAGAAACATCTTCCTGAAATGCCATTGCTCTGCAAGTATTGCAGACATCAAGTCTCCAGTCCTTCATTAAGTAAGCCCACCCGCTTTTTTATAGCTCTGCCTCTTCCTGACTTTATTAAACAAACACGATCACCTTTTCAACTGCTATTTCTTGAGGTTTTCTGACAATCTCTAAAGACCAGCATTTTAATGACCTTCCCTTTTCAACTATAATCTTCCCACAAATGAGAATTATCTCTAAAATGTTAACATGAACTATGAACTAGATATTCATACTAGCATCTCTGAAGAGGGATTTGAATCCATGACTTTGTAACTCAGAAGTGAGAGTGCTATGCACTGAACCCAGCTGATACTCTAGAACTAACTTGTAGTTAAATGTCAACATAGAATCAGGAATTCTAAGCAATATAAATTAATAGAAAGAGTATTGAAATTCTATTCAATGGGAGAAAATGAAAAAAGTTATTGTGAATGGAAATTCATGAAATGAATGCACTCAAATTTACTTTGTACTTCCTCCAAGAATTCCCATCTAATACACATAAATTTTGAAGATATTTATTGCTGTAAGCAGCATTCATAAATCCTCTTGTGAGTTCCCCTCAGCTCTAGCCAATCTCAGAGGTAAAACTTTTGTTTACCATTTCTTGATTGTGGATGTCTCAGTCCCTTATTCTGGTTACTTTTGTAACCAGAAGTAGAGTCTGAGCTGTGCAGTGCTCTCTGAAGCACTGTAGGGCCTGAAGAAGTTATAGAGATAGGGAAAAGTGAGGCCTTGGAGGGACTTAAAAATGAGCATCAGAATTTTGAATGTGAGATCTCGGGGATTCAGAGCCAACAGGGTTAGCAAGTTCAGGGGATAGATGACTGATCGGGATTGATGCAAGATATGTTACAGGCAGCAAGGCTTTGGATGTACTGCAGTTTTATGGGGGCTAAAGTCTGAGAGACCAACCAGGAGAACATTGAAAATAATATTGTCTTTGCATAGAATGACATAGAATATTTCTATTATGTTATATAATATTATAGAATACCAGTATTAATGCTCTACACAAGCTTCATTTCATTCTACTTCATCTCACCCTATTAGCATATCTTTCCATTTCTTTCTCCCTTATGTATTTATATAGTTTACTTTTGTAATCATCCATGCAATTCTCCTCAACTGCTTCTTGTGGTTGTGAGTTCCACATTCTACCCACTGTCTGGGAAAAGGCTTTGCTCCTGAATTCCTATTGGATTTATTTGTGACTATCTTATTTTTCTGGCTCTTAATTTTGGTCTTCCCACAAGCAGAAGCATTTTCTCTGTACCTTTCCTATCAAACACCTTCACACTTTAAAGACCACATTAAACAATCACTCTCTCCAACAGGACAGAGATGAAGAGAAATGTTTTCTCTGAGGGTTGTGGGACTTTTGAACTCCATGCTTTAGAAAGCGGTGGAAGCAGGATCACTGAATGTTTTCAAGGCAGGATTCTTGTTGGGCAAGAAAATCAAAGGTTATCAAGGGTAGATGGGGAATGTGGAACTCAACACAAACAGATTAGCCATGATCTTAGTGAATGATGGAGCAGACTCAAGGGGTCAAATGGCCTACTTCTGCTTCTATTGAGTATCTGCGTATAACAGTGATGCACAGTGGCAGCACTGTACCAGATACAAGCTGCATTACATCAACTTACCAAATCTTTTTCAAATGCACCTTCCAAACCCAAGACCTCTACTATTTTTAAGGACAAGTACAGCATATGCTTGGGAGCACCGCCACCCATATGTTCCCCTCCAAAGCCACACACAATTCTGACTTGGACTATAACCTGTTCCTTCACTTTTGCTGGGCCAAAATCCTAGGACTTCCTTCCAAAGAATACTTTGGGTTTACTTGAATAGATGGACTATAGCGGTTCATGAAGGTAGTTCACCACCACCAGAGAAAGTTTGATGAGGACTTGTCAGTTGAGGTAGTATGGGCGGAGATTAGAAATAGGAGAGGAGAGGTCACCCTGTTGGGAGTCTTTTACAGACCTCCTAAAAGTTCTAGAGAGGTTGAGGAAAGGATTGCGGAGACAATCCTGGTTAGGAGTGAAAGTAATAGGGTAATTGTTATGGGGGACTTTAACTTTACGAATATTGATTGGAGTTGCTATAGTTCTAGCTCGTTAGAGGGGTCAGTGTTTGTACAAAGCGTGCAGGAAGGTTTTTTGTCTCAGTATGTAGACAGGCCAACTAGAGGTGAGGCTATATTGGATTTGGTGCTGGGAAATGAGCCAGACCAGGTGCTAGACTTGGAAGTTGGTGTGCATTTTGGTGATAGTGACCACAATTCGGTTACGTTCACCTTAGTGATGGGAAGAGATAGGCATGAACCTCGGGTCAGCAATTTTAGCTGGGGTAAGGGCGATTATGAGGCTATCAGGAGTGAATTAGGAAGCATGGATTGGATTAGGGGATTACAGGGACTGGGAACGTCTGAAATGTGGAGTTTTTTCAAGGAGCAGCTACTGCGAGTCCTTGATAGGTATGTCCCTGTCAGGCATGGTGGATTTGGTAGATCTAGGGAACCGTGGTGCACTAAAAGAGTTGAGTCGATGGTTAAAAAGAAAAAGGAGGCTTATGTTCGGATGAGATTGGAGGGCTCAGATAGTGCACTAGAAAGCTTTAGATTGGCTAGGAGGGAGTTGAAGAGTGAGTTGAGAAGGGCTAAAAGAGGACATGAGAAGACTTTGGCTGATAGGATTAAGGAGAATCCTAAGGCGTTCTATAGGTATGTCAAGAACAGAAGGTTGGTCAGGGCAAGATTAGGGCCAGTTAGACAGCAGGGGGAAGTTGTGTGTGGAACCGGAGGAGATTGGAGAAGTATTGAACCAATATTTCTCTTCGGTGTTCACGCAGGGGGACATGAATATAGCTGAGGAGGACATTGGGTTGCAGGGGTGTAAAATAGACAGTATTACGGTTGATAAAGGGGATGTGCTGGAAATTCTTGAGGGGTTGAAAATTGATAAGTCCCCTGGTCCGGATGGGATCTACCCTAGGATTCTCTGGGAGGCTAGAGAGGTGATTGCAGAGCCTCTGGCTCAGATCTTCAGGTCGTCATTGGTCTCTGGTGTAGTCCCGGAGGATTGGAGGATAGCGAATGTTGTCCCATTGTTTAAGAAGGGGAACAGAGACTTTGCCGGGAATTATAGACCGGTGAGTCTTACTTCTGTTGTGGGCAAGGTTTTAGAAAAAATTATTAGGGATAGGATTTATAGTTATTTGGAGTGTAATGAATTGATTAGAAATAGTCAGCATGGTTTTGTAGCGGGTAGGTCGTGCCTTACTAACCTTATTGAGTTTTTTGAGAAGGTGACCAAAGAGGTGGATGGGGGCAAGGCAGTTGACGTGGTATACATGGATTTTAGTAAGGCGTTCGATAAGGTTCACCATGGTAGGCTTCTGCAGAAAATGCAGATGTATGGGATTGTGGGTAATCTAGGAAGTTGGATCAGGAATTGGCTATCAGATAGGAGACAGAGGGTGGTGGTGGATGGTAAATATTCATCATGGAGTACAGTTACGAGTGGTGTGCCTCAGGGATCTGTTTTGGGGCCACTGTTGTTTGTAATTTTTATTAATGATCTGGATGAGGGTATAGTTGGGTGGATTAGTAAATTTGCTGATGACACCAAAGTTGGAGGTGTGGTAGATTGTGAGGAAGGGTGTCATAGTCTGCAGGGAGACTTAGATAGGTTGCAGAGCTGGGCCGAGAGGTGGCGGATGGAATTTAATGCGGAGAAGTGTGAGGTAATTCACTTTGGTAGGAGCAACAGATGTGTCGAGTATAGGGCTAACGGGAGGACTTTGAATAGTGTGGATGAACAGAGGGATCTAGGTGTGTGTGTACATAGATCCCTGAAAGTTGGGAATCAAGTAGATAAGGTTGTTAAGAAGGCGTACGGTGTCTTGGCGTTTATTGGTAGGGGGATTGAATTTAGGAGTCGCAGTGTAATGTTGCAACTGTACACTACTCTAGTGCGGCCGCACTTGGAGTACTGTGTGCAGTTCTGGTCCCCGCATTACAAGAAGGATGTGGAGGCGTTGGAGAGGGTGCAGAGGAGGTTTACTAGGATGTTGCCTGGTATGGTGGGGAGGTCCTATGAGGAGAGACTGAGGGATTTAGGGTTGTTTTCGTTGGAAAGAAGGCGGCTAAGAGGGGATCTTATTGAAACATATAAGATGATTAGAGGTTTAGATAGGGTGGATAGTGATAGCCTTTTTCCTCGGATGGAGAAAGCTAGCACGAGGGGGCATGGCTTTAAATTAAGGGGGGGTAGCTACAGGACGGATGTCAGGGGTAGGTTCTTTACCCAGCGGGTGGTGAGGGATTGGAATGCCCTGCCTGCTGCAGTTGTAAATGCGTCTAGTTTGGGGGCGTTTAAGAGATCTCTGGATAGGTTTATGGACGAAAAGGGATTGGTATAGGCTAGTGGGTCATTGTTTTTTGTAACTGGTCGGCGCAACATCGTGGGCCGAAGGGCCTGTTCTGCGCTGTAATGTTCTATGTTCTATGTTCTACCTTCTACAAACTACATAGCCCAGTCCATCACACAAACCAATCTCCGATCTATTGACTCCCATCTCCCATCCGTTGAGCCATATCACCCAGCTAGTTCACTAGAAGCTGGGTGATAAGGTTCAGTTCTAAATTGCTTGATACCATTGAGGATGGTAAAGTTCTGAAACTCAGCATTTGTGAAGGCTGTTCCATTATCAGACACTATGACTGGAATTTTACCATCCCGCCCACCACTGGAATCGCAGCAGGCAAGGGGCAGACCATGGAAAGGTCCATTGACCTCGGGCAGGATATGCACTCATACCAATGGTTGGCCAGGCCATTCCCAAGGGTGCAATCGGGCTGCAACAGGCAACACATGTTGCAATTGGCATTGTTCATTGTGCTTGCCTAGGCTGTCAATGTGAGGCCACTAGGCATAACTCCGAGTGAGCATCTTTATCTTAGATCTGGATGGACACTGTGTAACTCAGCTAGGAACAACTTGTTTCCTGAAACAGGGATGACTACTCTTGCTCCCCGAAGTATGATGCCATCTTGGCAACACAACCCATCTTTTCGTATAAAATATGGTTTAATCTCTTCAGAAACTGGCTCATTAGCTCAACCCATTAGTATCCTGCACCTCACTTTGGACAGCAATGGATCTTGACTGGTTCAGTACTTGATCTGTTTCATTGAGCCTGGCAACGTGTCTAAGAAATTCAACATCATGACCATTTCCTGAGGCACTGGAGGAGGTGCAACAGTCTCTTGCAAAGGTACTGAGTGTATCCACATTCGCTATGTGTGTTCTAGGCCTGTGCTTGAGGTATATTCATAGGCAGAGGATTAATGCCAAACACTGAATTCTTGCTCAGGCGATTGGTGGAATAACATTGTCTTCTTTAAAAACACCCAAAAGTGGTTTGTGATCTGAAACAATGGTAAAATGCTGGTGAATTTTCTTGACACCAAAAACTATTGTTAATCCTTTTTTCTCAATTTGTGAGTAGCCTATTTTGACTTCTTGATATATAGCCTTTTGGCCTTTCAGATCCATCTTATGGGACAATCCCGTACTAACACTATATGAAGAGGCAGTACAGATTAACATCAATTTCTTAGGCAGATTGAAATGCACTAACAAGTTTGAAGGGTGCAGCAATTGGTGCAGCAATTACTTTAGTCTTTTATAAGCTTCTTTCAGGGGAGTCTTCCAAAACCAACACTGGTGCTTCTTTAGCAGCACATGCAAGTGGGCCAATAACATCAGCAAATTTGGTAAAAATGTCCATAGTAATTCACCATTCTTAAGAATGACTTGAGCTGAGATGTGCTCATTTATTGCTCTGACCTCTTCTTCCGTGGGGTGTAATCCTTGTTCATATATGCAATATGCTAGATTATCTCAGTGGCTTGAAAAGTACATTTCTTCTTCTGGAGGTGAATTCCAGCCTCTTGAAATCCCTTCAGCAGCTCCTCTAAGTTAACTAGTTGCTCAGCTGCTATCAATCCAGTTATAAAACATTATCCAGGTAAACTACAACTCGTGGCAGTCCTTGCAGTAGGCTTTCCATTGTTCTCTGGATTTTTTTTTAAAGTTCATTCATGGGCATTGCTGGCTGGCCAGCATTTGTTTCCCATCCCTAGCTCTCCTTCAATTGATTCAACTGAATGGCTTCCTAGGCCATTTCAGAGGGCAGTTGACAACCATACTGTTGTGACTCTGGAGCCACATATTTTTTTTTCCAAAAATATACTTTATTCATAAAAATCTCAAGTAATCTATTACAATGTACAGGGCTTCGAGTAGCAAAACAATGCGGAATCAAAACATTTTTGCAGATCTGTCCAAACTACAGTGACTACATTTCAGTACTTAAAAAACTATGTCCATGTCTCAAAATTTACATATTTGTACTAATTACCATGATTACATTTCAATACTTAAAAACTATATACACGCCTCAAAAGATTACCGTGTGCCGTTAGTGCTCAGATTGGCACACAGTTACGCAGGTCGAGGGTATTCTGCAGTTCCTGGGCCCTCGGTCTGCCTCCGTTAAAAGGCCTTACAGTGTGGCCTTTCCCCATTGCGTCTTTGCGGCGGCTGCCCCAAGCTTCAGCCCGTCCCTCAGCACGTAGTCCTGGACCTTGGAATGTGCCAGTCTGCAACACTCGGTCGAGGACAGTTCTTTCAGCTGGAAGATCAGCAAGTTTCGGGCGGACCAAAGTGCGTCCTTCACCGAGTTGATGACCTTCCAGCAGCAGTTGATATTTGTCTCGGTGTGCGTCCCCGGAAACAGCCCGTAGAGCACAGAGTCCTGCGTCACCGAGCTGCTCGGGACGAACCTCGACAAATACCACGGCATCTCGCTCCAGACCTTCTTCGCAAAGGCACATTCCACAAGGAGGTGTGCGACCGTCTCGTCAGCCCCGCAGCCGCTTCGAGGGCAGCGTGCGGTGATGTTGAGACCTCGAGCGTGCATAAAGGATCTGACGGGGAGTGCCCTTCTCACCACCAGCCAAGCCAGATCTTGGTGCTTGTTTGTCAGTTCTGGTGATGAGGCGTTCTGCCAGATGACACTGACAGTCTGCTCAGGGAACCATCCGACAGGATCCGCCGTCTCCTTTTCTCTCAGGGCCCCAAGGACGTTACGCGCTGACCACTGCTTAATCGCCTTGTGGTCAAAGGTGTGTTTGCGGAAAAATTTCTCCACGAAGGACAGGTGCTGCGGTACGGTCCAACTACTCGGAGCGTTCCGCGGCAGTGTGGCCAGACCCATCCTTCGCAACACTCGGGACAGGTAGAACCTCAAAAAGTAGTGGCACTTGCTGTTGGTGTACCGAGGATCTACACACAGCTTGATGCAGCCGCACACAAAGGTGGCCATCAGGATGAGGGCGGCGTTGGGAATGTCTTTCCCTCCGTTCTCTGGAGATTTGTGCATCGCCTCCCTCCGGACGCGATCCATCTTTGATCTCCAGATAAATTTGAAGATGGCCTGCGTCACTGCTGCAGCGCAGGATTTGGGGATAGGCCACACCTGCGCCACGTACAACAACACGGACAGCAACTCGCACCAGATCACCAGGTTTTTCCCTGTTATGGAGAGCGAGCGTTGCTCCCACAAGCCCAGTTTCTGCCTGGCTTTCGCGATGCGCTCCTCCCAGTTTTTGATGCATGCCCCTGCCGCTCCGAACCATATCCCCAGCACCTTCAGGTACTCTGCCCTGACGGTGAAGGGGACAAAGGATTTGTCGGCCCAGTTCCCAAAGAACATGGCCTCGCTCTTTCCCTGGTTGACTTTGGCTCCCGAGGCCAGCTCGAACTGCTCGCAGACCTGGAGGAGCCTGCGGACAGATTGGGGGTCCGAGCAGAACACAGCCACGTCATCCATGTACAGGGAGGCTTTGACCTGCGTGCCTCCGCTGCCTGGGATTGTCACCCCTTTGATGCCTGGGTCGCTTCTGAGGGCCTGGGCAAAGGGTTCAATGCAACACACAAAAAGGACGGAGGAGAGAGGGCAGCCCTGTCTGACTCCAGACCTGATTTGGAAGCTATCTGTTTCCCACCCGTTGACTGAGACTGCGCTACTGATGTCTGTGTAGAGCAGCCGGATCCAATTGCGTATTCCCTCCCCAAAACCCATTTTGGAGAGCACATCCATCATGTAGCTGTGCGATATTCTGTCAAACGCCTTCTCCTGGTCTAGGCTGATGAGGCACGTATCCACCTGCCTGTCCTGCACGTAGGCGATCGTATCCCTGAGTAGCGCCAGGCTGTCAGAGATCTTCCTGCCGGGTACAGCACAGGTTTGATCAGGATGGATTACTGACCCCAGAGCAGACTTGACCCGGTTGGCGATGACCTTGGCCAGAATTTTGTAATCCACGTTCAATAGTGAAATGGGTCGCCAATTCCGAATTTCTTCCCTCTCCCCCTTCTGCTTGTAGATGAGGGTAATGATGCCTTTCCTCATGGATTCTGACATCCTGCCCTCCAGAAGCATACTCTCGTATACTTCCAGGAGGTCCGGGCCCGTCAAGTCCCACAACGCCGAGTAAAACTCCGCCGGTAAGCCGTCGCTTCCGGGAGTTTTACCCTTCTGCAAGGCCTCGACGGCCTTGGTCAGCTCTTCCAGAGATACCGGTCTGTCCAGGCTGTCCCGCTCACCGTCGTCTAAGACCTGCGTGATAGACGACAGGAAAGACTGGGAGGCCGTGCTGTCTGTCGGCTTCAGGTCATACAGTCCGGCATAGAAGGATTTGCAGATCCTCAGAATGTCAGACTGCGATGACCCCACTGAGCCGTCCTCTTCCTTCAGGCTGCTGATCACAGAGGTTTCTCTGTGCACCTTCTGGAAGAAGAAGCGTGAGCACTTTTCGTCCTGCTCCACGGAGCGGACCCTGGACCGGAAAATGACCTTGGCGGCCTCCGAGGCAAAGAGCGAGGCTTGCTGGCTCTTCACCTCCTGGAGCTCCTCCCTGACATCGACCCCCATCGACTGCAGTTGGAGCAGTTCCTGCATGCTTTTCTGGAGTCGGGACATTTCCCCCCGTCTCTCCCTGGCCTTCTGAACCCCTTTGCGAATGAAGAACCTTTTGATGTTGCCTTTGATGGTTTCCCACCAGAGTGATGGAGACTCAAAGAAGGGTTTGACGGTCCTCCAACCGTGGTAATCCCTCCTGAGTTCCTCGAGGTTCTCTGGGGTCAACAGTTCTACATTCAGCTTCCAGGACCCCCTGCCCACTTTCTGGTTTGCCTCCAGCTGACAGTCGGCCAGCAGGAGGCAGTGGTGAGAGAAGAACACCGGCCTGACGTCGGTGGGCCTGACCGTGAGCGCGCGGGACACAAACATAAAGTCGATCCTGGAGCGAACCGACCCGTCGGGCCGCGACCACGTGTACCTGCGCTGCCCTCCGTCTGCTGGGTTGCTGAAGACGTCGAGCAGCTTGGCATCTTTGACCGTCTCCAGCAGGGCTCTGGACGTAGCGTCCAGTTTGTTTTCAGCCCTGCTGGATCGGTCGGCCTTGTCTAGGATACAGTTGAAGTCCCCACCCAGAATGACCGGCCTGGAGGTGGTGAGCAGCTGTGGCAGCTGCTCAAAAACCGCCAGCCGCTCGGTCCTGGCGGCAGGGGCATACGCATTAATCAGCCTGAGAGGGCAGTTTTTGTACGTGACGTCTGCTACGAGAAGGCGTCCCCCCACCACCTCCCTAACTTCGGAGATGGTGAAGCCACCTCCCCGCAGCAGGATGCCGAGGCCCAAGGAACGGCAGTCGTTCCCACCTGACCAGATGGACGGTCCGTGGGACCATACACTCGACCAACGCCTGTAGCTGCTGAGGTGAGGGATCCCACACTCCTGCAGGAACAGTAGGTCGGCTTTGACGTTGGCCAGGTAGGATAACGTGGACGCACATCTCAACCCGTCTTTGACACTGCGTACATTTACCGAGGCAAACTTAAAAGACATTTTTAAAGTACAAAAAGATTTGGCAGTTCTTACATGTCTGTCAGTCAGCATGCACCCGGTTCCACATTCCTGTGGTGCTGACGAAGTTCTGCAGGGCGGCAGGGCTGATATATCCGTCCGAACCTGCCTCAAATCCTCGTCGGCGACTGGGTGACATCGTCGGAGTCATGTGGCCGTCTGGATGGTCTGCTGCTGCTGCGATGGCGTCGGTTCTCCCCGTCACCTGTGGATTCTTCGTCGCTTTTGAAAAGAGCCTCTTGAGGTTCTGTCGTCGTCTGGCAGCTTTTCTCTCGTCACCGTTGAGGGGTCTCGCTGCCACGGATTTCCTTTTCCGTACCTTTTTGCTGGATTTGACGTTCAGCCAGGGGCTTTCGAGCTCCGAGCTCTCCTGTTCCATGGCTTCGGCGCCCTCTGCTGGTGGTGCTGACGATGCGTCCTCCTGCTGCACTGGGGGGTCCACTCGTCCTTCCGAAGCCTTTTCCGGGCCTGCTTCTGGACCGGTCGTCTGTCCCTCTGAGGTGGCACGGACGCTTGCCTTCTTCACTCCGCCTCCGGTGATCTGGGCGTAAGTGGCCTTTCGCTTGGGGCAGGCTCTGTAGACGTGGCCAGCCTCCCCACACAGGTTGCAACATTTGCTGTCGCTGCAGTCCTTTGTCGCGTGCCCCTCCTTCAAGCAGTTTCTGCAGAAGGTGGTGCTGCAGCTCGCGGCAAAATGGCCGGTTTTGCCGCAGATTCGGCACACTCGAGGCTGTCCCGCGTAGTACAGGAAGCCTCGATTCCCCCCGATGGCAAAATTGGAGGGCGGGTGCAGGAGGTCTCCGTTGGGGTCAGTCCTGAGAGTTACTCTCACCTGTCTCTTACAGGTCCAGATTCCGTACTTGTCCATCACATCCGCGCTCTCACCCTTCACCTCCACGTACCTGGAGAGGAACGTCAGCACATCAGCCACAGGGACGTAGGGGTTATACATTTGGAACGTGATAACCCGGTTCCTCTGGGACGGCACGGTGAACAGGGGCTCCGCCGTCAGGATGGAGAGGGGCCCCTCTTTGCCTTTCTCCTTGAGGGCTGTCAGGAACTTGAGGCATCCTGACAGGCTCCTGAAGCTGACGTACACGTAGGGCTGGTTGCTGTATTCAGCCACACCGTAGACGTCTGCTGCCTGGAATCCGCAGCACTCAAACAGTACCTTCTTCACGACGAAGTCTCGGCCCACGGGCGAGTCTCCTCCTGAAGCCTTCACCCGGATGGTGTTGGGCAGTCCTTGGCCTGTAGCTTTCGATGTAGCTGCAGCCATAGCTCGGTGACACTGAGTCGTACTGTACCGGCGTTAGGTCCAAGCCAGAGGCTTGAAACCAGCATTAAGGTCCACCAATAGCAGCAGAGCTCAAGTGTTGTAGACGGTCTTCTCCCGATCGTCTGACGCCTGCTTCCACAACGCCCATCGAGATCCGATAGCTCTTTGCGAAATCCGAGCCTCAGGCTAAGAACGCTTGTAGACAGTGAGAACGGCTCTCAGTCCGAGGCCAGTCAGTTTGTATGGAGTACACCCGAGCAACTGACCCAATCCTGAAGGGGTGGACGCTCAACCGGCTTAGTTGGCACCGTTAGGTTTCCACCGGCGGCAATCCCCTTCGAGGAGACACCTCTAAACTGATAAGAACAGATACTACACTTGATCTTAGCCAAAAGGCCAAGAAGCGATCTGTTGTGACTCTGGAGCCACATATAGGCCAGACCAAGCAAGGATGGCAGATTTTCTTCTCTAAAGGATGTTAGTGAATCAGATGGGTTTTAGCACATGCTGACAACACATCAAAGGACAGGTGCATATACTGGAACAACTTTTGAGTGTGTTTACCTCAGGAAGCATTGTTTTATTCAAGTTGCATCACTCATATTCAGTTTTGTAATGAGATTGATCTCTGGTCAGCTTTGCATAAAGGTCTTCAATCTTCAGGACTGGATATTTATCTAACTTAGCAGCCTGATTAATTGTTAATTTGTAGTCTCCAAGATGTGGATGGTCTTATCAGCCTTTATCACGGGGTCTATGGATGTTGCCCACTCCATGAATTGAATTTTCTGGATAATATCCAGTTCTTCTATCTCCAATTCTGTTTGCAAGGCATATAGTATTGGTCTTACTCTAAAAATGAGGGGTTGCCTCTGAAGCTACACAGATCTTCTCCTGGAGGCCCTTCATTTTGTCTAACTTGTCACAAAAAATGTTCTTATACTTTTTCATTACTTAGGTGGATCCTTTCCATACTTGGAAAATCTCCATCCAGTTTAACCTGATTACCATGAGCTGATCATGGTCCAAAAGACTTTGGCCTCGCACTATTATTTCTGGGAGCTGACAGGACTTCTACTGATAGCTCCCAGGTACCGTGGTAGTAGCCTTTATCTTGATGATTTCTCTGGTGCTCTTCAAATTAAATGGCTAGACTCATTCTTGTAAACATTAAAATGTGCATTCTCCAATCATCATGGGAGAGGCTCCCCTATCAGTTTCCATCTTCAAGGACCTACGATTTGCCAAAAACATCACAGTGACGGAGGCTACTTTGCTCACTTTCACATTGAACAATGAGTGAATATTTAAATCCTTAGTACTGTACTCTTCCATATTATGCACTCATGATTTATTACTCACTCTTTTAATGGGTAGACTAGATTTATTTTACATCGGTACCTTAATTGACCTTTCCTGTGGTAGAAAAAACATCCAGTCTCTTTATATTTGCAGGCTTCAGAGGAGTAATTACCCCCACATCAGTAACACTCTAGTTCAATCTTAGGTAATTGATTGGCTTTTTTAAACCCTCTTCTTTCTATTGGGACTGGGATATTTGGCATCCAACAACCATCCTTAAGATGGCCTCATTATTTACCCACAGACTAAATGGACCCACAACATATCAGTGAGAATAACTCAGAAGTGTTAACTTGGTAATATAAGT
Source organism: Carcharhinus amblyrhynchos (assembly GCF_965287045.1). Taxonomy (NCBI): domain Eukaryota; kingdom Metazoa; phylum Chordata; class Chondrichthyes; order Carcharhiniformes; family Carcharhinidae; genus Carcharhinus; species Carcharhinus amblyrhynchos. The sequence goes on along the minus strand of NC_137346.1, from coordinate 6,420,647 downwards.
TGCAATAGTTTCTCAAGGAGCTCACCCAGCTGAGTTAAACTTAAAACACTGCAATATTACCAATGACTTTAGGTGGAAGTACGTTTTCACCAATTCAACTATCTCAGTGCATGACCTGAAGCTGGGCATACTTGGAGATGTGAGGCTACGTGTTAGAATGTAGGCTTGTGTGCTCAATAGGATTGCTATTCTCTTCCTCATCTCTACTATGCCTTTGGCCCAAAAATAGTAGCCCAAACATTCACTGCATTGTGTCTAATCCGCCACAGATGTGTCAAAAGGATCTATCTGTCCAAATGGACCCTTCTATTTCTCAGCTTAAACTGACCTTCAACATGACTTTATACTCACAATCTTGGGAGTGCTTTTTTTCCCTTTTATTCTCATTGCCAATGTAATAATTTCAATTCACTAGTTAGGTAAGTAACAACAGCATTGTGAACAAAGCCCAGTCCATCACGCAAACCAGCCTCCCATCCATTGTCACCCTCTACACTTCCCGCTGCCTCAGAAAAGCAGCAGCATAATCAAGGACTCCACACAGCCTGGACATACTCTCTTCCACCTTCTTCCATCAGGAAAAAGATACAAAAGTCTGAAGTCACGTACTAACCGACTCAAGGGCAGCTTCTTTCCTGCTGCCATCAGACTTCTGAATGGACCTACCTTGCATTAAGTTGATCATTCTCAACACCCTAGCTATGACAGTATTCTGGGTACATTCTGCACCCTCTCCTTTCTTTCTCAATGTACAGTATGCTTTGTCTGTGTAGCGTGCAAGAAAAAATACTTTTCACTATATACTAATACATGTGACAATAATAAACCAAATCAAATCAATGTTCATTTACATATAACTATAATACAGAAGCTCACAGCATCATGGTCACCAGATAGCTTCTGGAACTGAAACCCAAGTTTATCAGGTGATTCCATACCTTGCTCCCCAACTAGTTCCCTGGTTAATGTGGCCTTACTCTGTAGATTGATCCTTAAAGAGACAATCTCCACAATAACAAATGTTGGCCTTCCCAATGAAGCCCACAACCCATGAAAGAATGTTAAAAATGTAACTTTAAGAATCAGGTTCAGCTATTCGGAAATTAATGACAGAAGGGTTAGTAACCAGAGAACACAGATATAAGGTAATTGGCAAAATAAACTATGAGTAGGGTACATTCTGGAGGCTGCTATTAAATTTACATCCACCACCCTTCCTGGCAGTGCATTCTGGATCATTACAGGATGTCATGCAAAGTGTGGAAGCAGTTTGGAGCTTTTTCCACAAAAATCAGTACTAATAACTTAAATTTGAGATCAGTAGTTTTTTTTATTTATTATCATATGTATTGGGATACAGTGAAAAATATTTTTCTTGTTTGCTATACAGACAAGACATACTGTTCATAGAGTACATGGGGAGAAGGAAAAGAGAAGATACAGAATATAGTGATTTGATTTGATTTATCATTGTCACATGTATTAACATACAGTGAAAAGTATTGTTTCTTGCATGCTTTACAGGCAAAGCATACCATTCATAGAGAAGGAAAGGAGAGAGTGCAGAATGTCTTGTTACGGTCACAGCTAGGGTGTAGAGAAAGATCAACTTAATGCAATGTAAGTCCATTCAAAAGTCTGACAGCAGCAGGGGAGAAGCTGTTGAGTCGATTGGTACATGACCTCAGACTTTTGTATCTTTTCCCCGACAGAAGGAGGTAGATGAAAGAATGTCCAGGGTGCCTGGGTCCTTAATTATGTTGGCTGCTTTGCCGAGGCAGTGGGAAGTGTAGAAGAGTCAAGAATGGGAGGCTGGTTTGCGTGATGGATTGGGCTACATTCACGACCTTTTGTAGTTCCATGCGATCTTGGGCAGAGCAGGAGCTACGAAACAAAAAGAAAGAATGCTTTCTATAGTGTTGCAGTTACTGATATGGTAAAGAGAAAAATCATCTTAATATATCATAGGTCTACACAAAAGTCTGATGGCAGCAGGGAAGAAGCTGTTCTAGTCAGTTGAGCATGTTCTCAGACTTTTATATCATTTTCCTGATGAAAGAAGATGAAAAACAGTTTGACCAGGGTGCGTGGGGTCCTTGATTATGCTGGCTGCTTTTCCAAGGCGGTGGGGGCAGCATGGTGGCACAGTGGTTAGCACTGCCTCACAGCACCAGCTTTAATGATTCAACCAAGAGCTAGTGAGAAACAGACTCAAGAAAGGCAACAAGTCTGAAGTGCTCCCATGCCTGCTGGTGGACAATTGTGAAGATGCATTGCAGGAGCTTTTAGATTATGCAACTCTTGGGTGGAGTAGCATAATTATATTAAAGACAAAATACTGCAAATGCTGGAATCTGAAACAAAAATAGAAAATGCTTGAAAATCTCAGCAGGTCTGATAGTATCTGTGGGGAGAGAATAGAACCAACGTTTCGGGTCTAGATGATCCTTTGTCAGAACTAAGAGCAAAGAGAATCAGCAGAAATGTTATACTATGGGGGGTGGTGGAGCAGGACAAAGGGAATGTAAATGAGGATACAGAAGACTGAGAAGGTGCTGGAAGTATCCATTAAGTAATCAGAATGTGTGAATGGCAAAACAGAGATATATATGCTTAAAGGATTGCCTAGGGATAATGGCAGTAGAAGAATGATAAAATGAATGAATGACATGAAATGAAATGAAATAAAATAAATGGAAATGGGATGAAAGTGGAGGAGAGAGTTCATGCTTTAAAGTTGTTGAACTCAATATTCAATCCAGAAGGCTGTAACTTGCCCAATTGGAAGGTGAGATGTTATTTCTTCAGTTTGGGTTGGGGTTCACTAGCTATTGCAAAAGGCCAAACACAGGCATGTGGACAGAACAGCAGGGTAATGTTTTGAATTGGCAAGCAACAGGATGGCCTGAAAGTGTTCGGCAAGGGGTCACCCAATCTGTGTTTGGTCTCTCCGATATAAAGTAGACCATATTGGGAGCAGCAGATGCAATAGACTAGATTGAAAGAGGTTCATGTGAAGTACTGCTTCACCTGGAAAGGACGTTTAGGACCTGGGATGGTGAGCAAGGAGGAGGTAAAGGTGTTGCATCTTCTATGTTGTACAGGAAGGGCAGGGACTAAATTGTTGCATGTGATGGAGGAGCGGACCAGGGTGTCCTGGAGAGAACAGTCCCTGCAGACTGTTGACAGGGGTTGAGGGGAAGATGTCTTGAATAGTGATGTCATGCAGAAGTTGGTGGAAATGGCAGAGGTTGATCCTTTGAATGCTGAGACTGGTGAGGTGAAAAGTGAGGACAGAGTGGACTCTGTCCTTATTCTGGGAGGGAGAGGAGGGGGTGAAAGCAGTGGCCCAGGGGAGGGGGTTGGTGGTTGAGAACTCTGTCAACCACAGTGGGAGGAAAACCATGATTGAGGAAGAAGGAAGACATTTGGCAGCCTATTTTAGAAAGTGCCATCATCAGAACAGATGCAACAGAGGTGAAGGAACTGAGAGAATAGGATGGAGTCCTTACGGGGTGTGAAGAGATGTACTCAAGGTAGTTGTGGGAGTCGATGGGATGGTAATGGATATTAGTGGACAGCTTATCACCAGAAATGGAGACAGAGAGGTCAAGAAAGGGAAGAGAAGTGTCAGAGATGGACCATGTGAAGATGATAGACGGGTCGAAATTGGAAGCAAAGTTGGTACATTTTTCCAGGTCAAGATGAGAGCATGAAGTGGCACCAAAATAGTCATTGCTGTAGCGATAGAGGTATTGTGGGAGGAGGCTTAAGTAGGACATGAACAGGGAATACTCCATATAACCCATAAAGAGACAGGCATAACTGGGATCCGTGTGGGTGCTATTAGTTACACCTTTTATCTGGAGGAAGTGGGACAAGTTAACGGAGAAACTGTTGAGTGAGAGAACCAGTTCAGCCAGATGGAGGAGAATGGTGGTGGATAGAGATTGTTTAGACCTCTGTTCAAGGAAGAAGTAAAGAGTTTTGAGGCCACCCTGCTGGGGAATGGAGGTATTGCTGGACTAGTGATCCTGAGGCTTGGACTATTGATCCAGAGACATGAATTCAAACCCATCATAGTAGCTGGGATATTTAAATCCAATTAATTAAATATATCTGCAATGAGAAGCTAGTCTCAAAAATGGTGGCCATGAAATTAACAAGATTGTTGTAAAAACTCAAATGGTTCTCCAATGTACTTTAGAGAAAGAAGTCTGCCATTCTTACCAGATCTGGTATATATATGATTGCAGTGGTTGACTTTTAACTCTCTCTGAATGATCTAGCAAGCCACTCAGTTGTCTTCAATAAGGCAGTTCACCACCTCCCTTCCCAAGAGTAATTAGAGGTATGCAATAAATGCTGGCTTTATCAGTTATTCCCACATCCTGTGAAAGAATAAAATAAAAGATCATAAAGAGTAGACATCTTATAATGCGCTGGAATGCGCTGCCAGGAAGGGTTGTGGCACAGATTTAATAGTAGTTTTGAAAACGTAATTAGATTAATATTGTACTCATGACGGTTTCTTTTGCTAATCACCTTAAATCTGTATTCTCTGGTTACTGACCCTTCTGTCACCATTATTTTTCTTATTTATTCTGTCAAAGCCCTGCATAATTTTGAGGTAGAGTTGATATGAATGACCAGCTATAATTCTTGGGATGGGAGTTCGAGGGTGAGTCAGGAAGTTAAGGCAGACTCTCTGAGGTTGAGGTGGTTCCAGGATGATGTGCTTGCCAACAAATAACTGGAATCAAGTCAACTCTCTCTGGCAGACTTGATAATGTGATAGTGAGACAGGCTGATGCATAATACTCAAGGCCACAAGCAGTCACTAATTGAAGACTTGAAAAGAAAGACTTGCCTTTCCCAACCTCTAGCTATCCAAATAACATTTTAAAACAAATGAAATACTTTTGTACATAATCACCATTATAATATAGGAAATGTATCAGCCAATTTCCCCAATGCCAGAACCTACAAACTGTAGTGAGACAGTGCAGATAACCTGTTTTTAATAATGTTGATCCAGGGATAAATATTGGCTAGGACATTGGGAGAACTTCATGGCTGTTCTCTGAATAGAGATGTGGGATCTTTCACATCCACCTGAGAGATAGGGCATTAGTTTAACATCTGATCTGAAAAGGGTACCTCCAAAAATGTTGTGCATTCTCTGTATTGCACTGAAGTGTCTGCCTGGAGTATGTAATGCCTCCAACTGAGAGTGATTGAGAGGCAACTGCGCCACCAAAGGAATCATGGGTGACATAGATGTAGCAGCAGGAAGAAAAAGAATTGGTTTTTGACAATAATTTGAGGAAGATCCCATGCTGATTAAGAGGACTGAAGACATATATCTTTCAATGATGTCTGCCATTCCTTGCACAAGAGTACATGTGGTGCTGAAAGAGCCCGATGGATAGATTGGCTCCCAAAGAAACAGAGAACTAATTAGTGATGTTAAGGTGCTGAGCTCCAGGCATTTTTTAAAATTTATTCTTTCATGCAATGTGGGCATTACTGGCAAGGTAGCATTTGTTGCCCATCTCTAATTGAGCTTAAACTAAGTGGTTTGGTAGGGCATTTCAGAGAGCAGTTAAGTGTCAACCACTTTCCTGTGGGCCTGGAATCACATACAGGCTAGATTGGATAAGGATGGCAGATTTCCTCCCTTGAAGGTCATTAGGCAACGATAATTTCATGGTCACCATTACTGAGTCTAGATTTATAATTTCAGGTTTTATTAACTGAATTTAAGTCCCACCAGTTGCTTAAGGGATATCAAGCCATGTTCTTCAGAGCATGAGCCTGGGTTTCTGGCTTATTACCAATATGACACATATAAGAATTGATACTGCTTGGCATTCACCGTTTTTTGCCTCTACTCTCTGAACATGGGTAAGTGAATATGTCTTTATCTCTGTAACTTCTTCCAGCCCTACAACTCTTCAATTTCTCTGCATACCTCCAAGTATGGCCTCTCATGTAGCTCCAATATGAAACATTCCATAGTTGGAGACTGTGGGCAGACTCTTCTGGCCATTCACACTGGCGGGATTTTCTGAGTGCCAAATTCTCCATCTTCACTTGCAGTGGCAGTGGGGCATGAACAACTGGGACAATTGCGCCCTGGGTCTTCAGCTACCAAGGTCATTTATTCTGATATCTCCATCTGTGGCTTGGTGTAAAATCATACTGTATAGTGCTCCTGCAAAGCATGGTGGGAAGTTTTAGTACGATAAAGGCATTATATAGATGCAAATTGTGCTCACTGTTGTTTTTGCTGCAGAAAAAGAGTGCATACTTAAAAATGGGGCTGTCAGACCACTACTTCATGGGAGGGATTTCCCCTAATCTTGTGATGGGGTTTGGTTTCAATGCCGGTCAAGACTGACCAAAGAAGCTGAAAGAGGCAACAACCTGTCCTGGTCCCTTCACCCTGACACTAAGATTAAGAAAGCCTGCCAACGCCTCTATTTTCTCAAGAAGTTAAGGAATTTCGGCATGTCTGCTATGATCTCAATAATTTTTACTGATGCACCATAAAAAGCATTCTTTCCAGATGTATCACAGCTTGGTATGGCTCCTGCTCTGACCAACACTGCAAGAAACTACTGTTATAATTCAGGTCAGAAACGCCAAAGTGTTAATGAAATCTGCATAGATCATAAGTTTTGCAATTTGAATTTGGCTAGGGTGAACATGAGATGTTTCACTTCAGATATGAGTCAAATGACCCAACAGGGATCTTTTATCAAATAAAAGTTATTTCAGAATACAGTTAACATGTATAGAAAGTGAATTAGCAGTAACTTCTACCAATTACAAACAAGAAAAAAAGCCCATGATATTGTATAAACCTGAAATGTTCCAACCAAACAAACTTCCTTAAACAAAACCCTTGCCACAGGTTTAGCACAGAAAATACGAATGCTCACATGGTGCTGGAACTTTGTCCTTTGGTTTGATGTTGCAGTTCTCTTGAGACACGCACAAATGTTTGAAGTCAGAATAGCTTCCAAAACACAGAGAGAGAGAGAGACAGACTCTAGGTACTAGCTAGCAAAACCAACAACAGCAGAATTTTCACTCCAGGAAGGCAAAAAGTCTTGCTTTCAGTAGGCCAGTAGAATTTCCAATATCAAGGAGAGAAAAACACTTCTTTTCAGTCTGATGACCATCCCCTTCTAAATTAAAATTGCAGCCAACAGCCAAACTGAAAATGAAACCTTGAATTCACTATGAAGAAGAAACAGATGGCCTGCTACCCAGTCTTTCCCCAACTATGAAGGGTCATAAAACAAATCCCAGTAAGTACCTGAGGCCCAGAGTAAAACTAAACGAAATCCCATTTAAGCCACTGAAGCCGCTTCCAGTAGACAGCCCGGCGACAATGAAGCCAAAAAGCCTGCTTACAAACTGCAATAAACATGATTTTAAAAATACATTTCTTAAAGATATACTAGCTTCACATTATAAATGGTCGTGAATGTAGCCCAGACCATCACACAAACCAGCCTCCCATCCATTGACTCCATTTACACTTCCTCCTGCATCGAAAAGCAGCCAGCATAATCAAGGACCCCATGCATCCTGTACATAGGTGGCACCGTGGCTTAGCACTGCTACCTTACAGTGCCAAGGACTCAGGTTTAATTCTTGGCTTGGGTTACTGTCGGTGTGGAGTCTGCACGTTCTCCCTGTGTATGCATGTGTTTCCTCCGGGTGCTCCGCTGTCCTCCCACAGTCTGAAAGACATGCTAAATTTTCCCTCAGTGTACCGGAACAGATGCTGGAGTGTGGCGACTAGGGGATATTCACAGTAACTTCATTGCAGTGTTAATGTAAGCCTAATAAAATTTATAAACTTTATGCCCTAGCCATGACTGTAATAACACATACTGCATCCTCTCATTTCTCTGTCCCCTATGTACTCTATGAACAGTATGTTTTGACTGTATAGCCCATAAGAAACAATATTTTCACTGTATCCCAATAGATGTGACAATAATGAATCAAATCAAGGAATTAAATTGACTTTGTCTATACTTCCTGCTGCCTCGTAAAAGCAGTCAGCATAATCAAGGACCCCATGCACCCCTGACAGACTCTATTTTGCCTTTTTCTGTTGGGAAAAAGAAACAAAAGTCTGAGGTCATTTACCAATGACTCAAGAACAGCTTCTCTGCTGCTGTCAGACTTCTGAGTGAACCTACCTGGTATTACGTTGATCTTTCTCTACACACTAGCTATGAGTCTACATCCTCTCCCTTCCTTCTCTATGAATAGGGGATACAGGGATAGAGCCTGGGTGGGATTGTGCAGGGTGCAGACTCGATGGGCTGAATGGCCTCCTGCTCTGTATGGAGTCCATGATAATAAATGGGTTGAATTGCTCCTTTGAGCCCCCTATCGGCTCTGAAGGCTTCTGCACCAAGTGGAGTGGGTTGAGTGCGCATGCTCACGTCTTCATCCTGCTCCTCCCCTCCCGCCGACAGGACGTCGTGCACGCATTGCGCGCTCACGTGCGCCGAACAGGGCGGAGGAAATGGAGCCGGCGGGTGGGGGCGCGCCCCCGTGGCCAAGCCACGCACGCGCGCGCGGGGCGGGCGTCGGCAGCAGTGGCAGTGATGGTGGGCGACTGGAACCCATGAGGAGCGAAGCCGGGTTGGGGGGGAAGCTAGAGAGAGAGAGAGCGACGCACGGAGCGGTGAGAGACATGGCTGGGGTATTCGACATCGACCTGGACTCCGAGTACCTGCAGGAAGAAGGCGTCTCGGATGAGGAGCCAGAGGGGGTAAAGAGAGAAAAAAAATTTGGCGCGGCGGCGGCGGAGTTAGAGAAAAGGAAGGGAAGAACTGGGTGGGTGGGTGCCTCCTGAGGTGAAGGCGAGGCCTGTCGGAATAGGCCAGGGAGGGAGGGGAGTGAAGCCGAGATGAGGCGACTTCCTCCCTGCCCTTGGTGAAGTGGTCCGGCGAAAGGGCGTGTGAGGGGTGCTGTTGGTGGGCCTACCCCGTTGCAGCGGGAGCGGCAGCCTGGTCCACTCGGTGCTTCCACCGGCCGCCTAGCAGGTGGGGAGTGAACACCCGCAGCCCGCGGCGGCCGCCTCGCGCGGGCGCAACTGCCGGGCCTCGCGCCGTGTGTGTGTGTATGCGCTCGTGGCAGCTCGAGAGGCGACCCAGCCCAGAACGCGAGAGGGAGAGACAGGTGCAGGCGGCTGTAACCAGCAGAGACTGCACCTTGTCAAATGCCAGAACGTTACACATACAACATGGGCTAAAACCTGCAGTGAGAGAATAAATTCACGTGCGCGTCTCTCTCTCTTTCCAGCCCATCCAACAGCTGTCCAGGTTCGTCCGGAAAAGTTTTAATTATTCATGAGCTTCTTGCCCATTTCTATGTAGTTCCTCACCCACGCCTCACAATCCTTGCAGTATTTTGTTTAAGGATACCCCCGCCCCCCTGCCTTTCCCATACTTATCCCATCTTCCTGTAGTCGCAATGTGGCAGGCTGCACCTGCCGGGAACTCTGAGACTGGGACTCCCCTTTGGCTCAGGCCAGGAGAAAAGCTGCCTTTGGGAGGGAAAGTAGCGGGGGGGTGGATCTGCTAACAGGGGTTGATATCAACCCTCGCTCCACTGAGTATTTAGACTCGAGTTTAAAATTACACCGCAGTCTACCACCAGCTAACTAGCCAGCTTGCAGAATGTTGCCCGCTACGCATACGTTAATAACTGAAACACGTTGTTTTAGGCCTATATTAAGATTTGTAACGTGCTGGGACTGCATGGACTGGGTAATAGAAAAGTACTTTGTGTGAAGTGCAAAAGTTAATTTTGAATAGTGTCTTGAAAGTATATCCACTGCCTTCTTGAGCTCAACAGGCTATCAATTATCAACAGGATAATTGAGTCAGTTTTTGTGCTAAATCTCCCAACTTCATTCTAAGTTTCATCTAGTTGATAACATTTGTAATGCTCGTGTTTACTGACTTGTCATATGATGTGGAATTTAGGTTGGAGGAAGATAAGCACGCAGGTGATTCCAGTGTGACTTTTTAAAAAGTTTACTTATGAGTCACAAGTAAGACTTACATTAATGCTGCAATGAAGTTACTGTGAAATTCCCCTAGTTGCCACACTCCAATGCCTGTTTGGGTCAATGCACCCAACCAGAACTACTTTCGGACTGTGGGAGGAAACCGGAGCACCCAGAGGAAACCCACGCAAACATGGGGAGAACATGTAAACTCCACACAGACAGTGACCCAAGAACATAAGAAATAGGAGCAGGAGTAGGCCAACTAGCCCTTCGAGCCTGCCCCGCCATTCAATAAGATCATGGCTGATCTGTCTTGGCTCAGTTCCACATTCCCGCCCTCTCCCCATAACCCTTAATCCCCTCTCTTATCAAAAACCCATCAACCCGCGTCTTAAAAATATTTAGCGAGGTAGCCTCCACCACTTCAACGGGCAGAGAATTCCAGAGATTCACCACCCTTTGAGTGAAGAAGTTCCTCCTCAACTCTGTTCTAAACTGCCCCCCTTTTATCTTGAGGCTGTGTCCCCTAGTCCTACTGTCTTTTTTGAGCGGGAAGAGTCTCTCCACCTCTATCCTATCCATCCCATTCATCATCTTATACGTCTCAATGAGATCTCCCCTCATTCTTCTAAACTCTAACGAGTACAAGCCTAATGTATTCAGCCTCTCCTCATAGCTCAACCCCCTCAACTCTGGCATCAGCCTAGTAAACCTCCTCTGCACTCCCTCCAAGGCCAAAATATCCTTGCGTAAGTACGGCGCCCAAAACTGCACACAGTACTCCAGCTGCGGCCTCACCAATGCCCTATACAGCCGCAGCAAGACCTCCCTACTTTTATATTCAATCCCCCTCGCGATGAAGGCCAGCATCCCATTCGCCTTCCTGACCACCTGCTGCACCTGCAAGCTGGGTTTTTGCGACTCATGCACAAGGACCCCGAGGTCCCTCTGCACCATCGCCTGCTGCAGTTTTTCTCCACGTAAGTAATAATCCTTCCTACCATTATTCCTACCAAAGTGGACCACCTCGCACTTGCCAACATTAAATTCCACCTGCTGGCCCATTCGCCCAGCCTATCTAGATCCTTCTGTAGACTCTCACCACCCTCCGCACAATTTGCCTTTCCACCAATTTTGGTGTCATCAGCAAATTTCGACACCCTACACTCGGTTCCCTCCTCCAGATCATCTATATAAATGGTAAATCCAGGAATTGAACCCAGGTCCGCTATTAGGCAACAGTGCTAACCACTGTGCTGATATTATAAGATTGTAGGAAGCCATTCAGCTTTTCGTGTCCACGTTGGCTATCTGTATAGTCAATCTGGCTAGTCTCCTTCTCCAGCCTTTCGCTGGTAGCGGTGGTCCTGCCCTACAGATAATTATCAGATTCTTTTTTGAAAGCCATGTTTGAATCTTCCTCCCCCACAACTCGGGCAGTGCATTTCAGATCTTCACCATTCATAACATCAAAATGATTGTCTTCATATTGCCTCTGGTTCTTTTGCCCTTCTCCTTAAATCAGTGTCTGCATGTCCTCAACCCTTCTGCAATGGAACAGTTTCTTCAAATCTTCTATCCAGGCTCATGATTTTGAACACCTCGGCCTTCTCTAAGGAGAGCAGCCCCAGCTTTGCCAATCTATCCATATGACTGAAATCTCTCATCCTGAGAACCATTCTCATGAATCATCTTTCCTACACCTTCCGATCCAATCACAGTATACTGTCTGTGAATAATGCTGTGAAATAGCCACAAAGTCTGCTCTTTATGCTTTGACAGATGTGAAGAGTGCCTATGACCCCTTGTAAGGTGAGTTCTTAATCTCAGTTGCACTGTTTCAGGGCACTGAATGGGTGCCAAATCTCAGAATTGGTACAGCGCATAAATGCTTTTGAAAGAGAAATAAATGAACAGTCCATTGCCCTTGACTGTTCTTGCACACCTTCTGGCGGTTCGTTATAATGCAATCTTGGCAAAGTTATAGTAATTGGATTTTGCCAGAAGACACTGAAGGCAGAACTTCCATGATTTAAAACAACTCTGCCTGCAACTCTCTTGCTCACATGGTACAAGAAGCCATTGGTTTAGTGACTGAATAAGATAATTCTATTTCACTTAGTCTTAGGAATTTTACTTCTCATTTTCAGATTGTTTCCGTGCAAAGATGTTATTGTTACATTGTGAAATCTTCTCAAGCTAAATTTTGATTTGGCAGTGAAATTTGATTGAGGGCAAGCATTTGAAATTCAGGCTGTTTGCTGTTCTTGTCCACACCTTCAGAAGAGGATGCAAGATAACATGCCGTATCTTCAGTCAACATGGCATCTTTAAAGATTAGAGCTTTCAGGTGTCTCTAGCACATGGATAGCACCAGTGCATAGTGGTTAGCAATGGTGCCTCAACATTTTGTAGGTAAGTTAGTTTTTAACCACTCAGTACTTATTTGTAATGGGCTCAACATTTTGTAGGTAAGTTAGTTTTTAACCACTCAGTACTTATTTGTAATGGGATTGTACGCTGAAGCGTAATAAGTCACTTTCTGGGACAACTCTGAATATTTTACAGCATAGTTGAAAGTTTGTTAGTGTCACAAGTAGGCTTACATTGACAGTGACTTCATTGCAGTGTCAAAAATTTCCTCATCACCACACTCCAGTGTTCGTTCGGGAACATTAAGGGAGAATTTAGCATGGTCAGGGCATCTAACCAGCACATCTTTCGGACTCTGGAAGGAAATCGGAGCACCCAGAGGAAACCTACGCAGATGGAAGAACGTGCAGATTCTGCACAGACAATGACCCAAGTTGGAATCGAACCTGGGTCCCTGGCACTATTGAGGCAGCATTGCTAACCATTGTGCATTGGTGCTATCCATGTGCTAGAGACACCTGAAAGTTCTAATCGTTAAAAATACCGTGTTGACTGAAGTTATGGTATGTTATCTTGCATCCTGTTCTGAAGGTACAGATTTGTATAGTTCTCTAGACACAACCTTAATTCTTATCATTATTTGTGAGAGTGACCCTATTCTCAGCTCAGCGACATTATTGCAATAAACTATTTCAACTTCCATCAATTACAGCAAAAGGACTAGTGCAGGTTAATGGAGTTTTTTGGCATCAAAGACATTTATATATGATACTCCAGATTTGGCTATTAGCTTTAAAATTGTTATTTTGTCTTCTGAAGGAATTGCATCCTTTGTACGCCTCTCTGACAAGTCCAGATTGTTGTCAAAAAGAAATGCATTGCGTTGCATACTTTAAACTACTTGTTGATGTCAGTGATGCCAAAGGTGACCTCTCTCCCCTATGCTAGAGCAAAATCCACGAATCAAAAATGGAACACCTTATTCCTTTGTGCCATCCGTTCTCACCTAGGGAACTCTGTCCCAAGGCATTTCACCAGAGGCGAAATCAGATGTTAAGGCAAAGGAGGAGATTTGTTTTTATTTGTCCATTCTTGGAAGAGAATGGCAAGTGCGGCATTTATTGTTTATCCCTAATTTCCTTAAGCTGTGTGATGAGCTACCTTCTTGGACAGCTGCATACTGTGTGGTACTCTATAGGAGTTCCAAGATTTTGGAACAATGATAAAGGAAGTGCAATGTATTTCCAAGTCAGGGTGGCATGGTTAGCACGAGGGAGTAATATGTTCCTATGTACCTGCTGCCTTTGTTCTAGGCGACAAGATGTTGTGGACTTGGAAGATATTGTCAGTTATTTCGGCACGATGATGTAGTACATCCCATAGTATTCTCATAGCCATGGAAGAGTGTGTATCTAAAGTGGTAGATGGGAAGGATTAATCAGTAGCTTTATCAAGGAAGAGTCCCTCAGAAAACTTTTGGGAGGGAATTTAAGTGTGGAGCCTAGATGAGTATAGGCATGCAACAAAAGTGAAGAGGGCCATGCATAGAATGCCAGAGTAGAGGAATGGAGAATTCAGAAGAAAGGATTGTAAATTTTATAGTGAAGAGCAAGGCCTCAACACTATTTAAATGCAAGGATGAACATTTTAAACTGGAGCTTTTGGGGACCGGGAGCTATTGTAGTTCAGCAAGGTTAGGAGTGAATGGTACTTAGAACCATAGAATAAAACTGCAGACGGAAGCCTTTCAGCTTAATTGTACCCCTGCACACTCTTTTAAGAACTATTTGCGTCCATATCCTTGATCTTTCCAAATAGTGGAGATAGCTGTTTTTCCTTTTGCAAGCTTATATCAAATCCCTTTTGATAGATACTGCTATCTGCTATCACTCGGGCACCACGTTCCAGACCATAACTCAGTTTAGAAGAAAAATCTCATTTTCCCCTCTGGTTCTTTTCTTTTGTCTTGTACCTGGGTCCTCTAGTTGTCACTGCCCTGCCAGTGAAAGTATTTTCTCTATTTACTCAATCAAAAATCTTTCTAATAACCTGATCTTCCTTACACTAAGGAAAATAATTTGAGCATCTGTAGTATATCCACGTAACTGAATCCTTTATCTCTGGTATCCTTTTGTAAATCTTTTCTGCACCCTGTTTGAGGATATTGGATCATTAAAGTGTGATGCCCAGAATTGGGCACATTACTGTGACTGAGGTCTAACAATTGATGTACAAAGAACAAAACAGCCCGGGAAACAGGCCCTTTGGCCCAATGAGCCCGCGCCGCCATTTTAACATTACAAGTCCCCCCTCCACCCATGACCCTTATCTATGCTTATGGCATTCCACGTTGAGGGAAAACTAATTTAGGGACAATTTATTACACCAATCAGCCTAATAGCACATCTTTGGGGTGTGGGAGGAAACCAGAGCACCTGGAGAAAACCCACACAAGCACGGGGAGAATGCGCAAACTCCCACAGACACTGGCCCAAATCCATGTGTCTGCACAGCAAACAGTGATAGTCACTGAGCTGTCGTGTTGCCCAGCATCTGGTCCAGTTTAAGCGTACACTAACAACATGAAGTACTAGGCTATTCTCGAAACAACCAAGAGCAGCCCTCGTACAACCCATTGCGTGTATGCCCCTCGGACAACAAGGCAGACCGAAGCACCTGTGCATTAAAAGAGAAAAACATTAGTATCATTCACATCCTTATACGTTACCAGGGACGTCCCAAGGCTACTGAATCTTATTTAAAACAATATCCTATATCCACCCATCTCCAACCCACTCATGTGCCTGCCTAAGTAACTCTTAAACAACTCCAGCGTGCCTGCCTCCACCACTTTGCTTGGCAGAGCATTCCATACCCCCACTACCCTCTGCGTGAAAAACCTCCCTCTAACATCCGTGTTATACCTCAACCCCCCCCCCCATCCTAAGCGCGTGGCCCGTCGTAATGTGCGTTTCTAACATAGGAAAAAGCTTACCACTGTTTACTCTATCTATACCCTTCATAATCTTATACACCTCTATTAGATCTCCCCTCAGTCGCCTTCTTTCAAGAGAAAACAGCCCCAATTTGCTCAATCTTTCCTCATAACCCAGTCCTTCTATACCAGGCAGCATCCTGGTAAACCTCCTCTGCACTCTCTCCAGGGTCTCCACATCTTTCCGATGGTAAGGTGACCAGAACTGGACGCAGTATTCCAAATGCAGCCTAACCAACGTTCTATACAACTGCAACATTAGACTCCAGCTCTTATACTCTATACCCCTTCCTATAAAGGCTAACATACCATAAGCTTTCTTCACAACCTTCTCCACTTGTACTGCCACCTTCAAAGACTTGTGCATTTGCACCCCCAGGTCCTGCAGCATTTCTGTACTCTTTATAGGTCTACCCTTTATCATATAACTCCCCCCATCCCCCCACATTATTTCAGCCAAAATGCATCACCTCACATTTATGCGGATTAAACTCCATTTGCCATGTCTCTGCCCAATATACCAGCCTATCTATATCCTGTTGTATTGCCAGGCACTGCTCCTCACTGCCCGCCAATCCAGCCATCTTAGTGTCATCTGCAAATTTGCTGATCACATCACTTACTCCCTCTTCCAAGTCATTTATGTATATTACAAAAAGAAGAGATCCCAGTACTGAGCCCTGCGGCACACCACTAGTGACAGACCTCCAGCTAGAAAAGGACCCTTCCACTACTACTGTGTCTCCTCTTACCAAGCCAGTTATCAATCCATCTAGATACCTGGCCTTGTATTCCATGAGCCTTAATCTTTTCAACCAACCTACCATGAGGGACTTTGTCAAATGCCTTACTGAAATCCAAATAGACGACATCAACGGCTCGTCCTTTGTCGACTGTTTTTGTCACCTCAAAAAATTCTACCAGATTCGTAAGGCAAGACTTCCCCTTAACAAAGCCATGCTGTGTATCCCTAATCGGATCTCAACGCTCTAAGTGCTCATACATCCTATCCCCAAGAATCCTCTCCATCAATTTACCTACCACTGACGTCGTCGTATGTGAGCAGGGAGTTTGCAGAGGGTAGAGTATTGAACTCCAACTATGAAAGCATTAGAATCTGGTCACAACAGAGTTAATTACAATTGGACAGAGGCAAACAATATTGGGGAGGACAGCTGATAGGACCCGCAGTGACTTTGAACCTTGATGTTTAATTAGAGGAAATTGTGGCTTATGCAAGCCTTGATATTGGACAAGCAGACAATAGTGGTTTAGAAAGGTGGTGGAGAAGTAAAGCTTGGTGTTGTTCATGTGCCTGTGAAAGCTGAACACCTGCCTGCAGACATTGTGTCTGAGTGTGCAAGTCTTTAGATCAGTATAGCAGGGGACAAATTGTTGGGTGGGGAGGGTCTCTGTAGGTAACAGTTTGGGGTTGGGAAAGGAAGAGATTGCTGGAGATGTTCTGGTTTTGATTGGATAAGTAAAAATGGAACAAAGCAAAGGCAGCTCTTTGAACTGGATAATGGAGGAGAGATCTGGGGGGAAGTTTATTGCATGTTCCTAATTTTCCTTGAATTGATTCTCTCTCCAGGCCATTTCAAAGGGCATTTTTTAAAGAACTCATCACATTGCTGTGATGCTAGAGTTCACATAGGCCAGACTAGGTAAGGATGGCAGGTTTCCTTCCTTTAAAGTACATTGGTGAAGCAGATGGGTTTTCATGGTCACCATTATATTGAATTGAAATTTCACCATTTGCTATGGTGAATGTGAGCCTAGGTCCCCAGAGCATGATCCCGGGTTTTTGAATTACCAGTCCAGTGGCAGTGTCATTGTGCCACCACCTCCCCATTATTTGTTCAGAGCAGTTTGGTGATGGAATGCATTTGAATCTCTAGTACAATGTGATGGTGCTTGGAAGTGATTTGACATCTATGATCCTTCACAGAATAAGTTAACAGGTGAGAATTGTGACGATGTGACAAAACACGAGAGAAACCCATGAAAATTATCCTGAGATTCATGAGAATGGTCCCAATGATGAGGAACCTCAGTTATGAAGATGAAATGGAGAAGTTAGGACTGTTTTCTCTTGGAGAAAAAAGGGCTGAGGGGAGATCTGATGGGGGTATTCAAAATCCTGAAGGGCTTGGACAAGTAGAATTGGAGAAAAACTGTTCCCACTTGTGGAAGGATCGAGAACAAGGCTTTAAGGCGATTAGGGCCTGGAATGCTCCGCCTGAAGTGTTGGATGCTACTTCAAAGTATTCAAAAGGGAATTAGATAGTTGTCTGAAAAAGAATTTACAGAGTTGGGAAAAGATGGGCGATTCACACTGTGAATTTCTGTCGGGAGAGCCAGTGTAGACACCAGAGATCAAATGGCCGCCTCCTGCATTGTAACAATTCTGTGGGACATTTGTTAATGCAAGCGGCTGTTCCGATTATTGGTAATGTTGGATATAGGAATCTTGTTTGCTTCCTTTGTCGGTATGTTCCATAGGAAGCTGCCTGAAAATTACTTTCTTGCAGAGGAGTTATACAGCAAACTAAATCAAGTACATTTATATCAAACTATTGAGCCACATCTACTTTTAGACTGCCTATGCACACGTTATTGGATGGTTTTCTTTAAGTGTTAGAAAAATACTGATGTGCAAGATCATAGTGCATGGTGACTTTGCATCATAATACAAACGGCTTGTTAGCAGAATTCAGTCTGCTGCAAAGCGCAGTAAATTACCTTCAATTGTTTAGGCATGCAGAATCTCATCTTCAAAATGGCAGGGAAGAAACTGCTAAAAGTGTAGCCTCTTGGGATTTAGATACTGCATTGTACAGTGGGTTGGGTAAGTGTTTGAAGTTTTGAAATGATTTGTGGCTAACTCTTGTGCATTGATGTGTTGGATAATTTCTTAGTGCTTTTATGAGGGAGGTGTATAGATGCTGGAGAGTATTATCTCGTGCCAGGACATTCTCTTCAAATACTTGGCAGGATGCTTTATCAAGCAGGCCTTCTATTGAAACTGTTTTCTCGAGTAAGTGTCTTGTGTTAGTTTTATCTCTCAGTGGCAACCTGGGCAATTAGAAATAAAAAAAAAGAAAATGCTGGAAATACTTGAGTTTGGTTGCATCTATGGTGAGAGAAAGTTAACCTTTTGGGCCTCTTGACCTATGCTGCCAGACCTGTTGACCATTTCCAACGTATTCTATATTTATTTCAGATTTCCAGATGTTATATTGTTCTCTTGGACAATTGGAATGTTTAGGTTCAACAAATGTATCCTTTAATGGATTTTAACCCAAACTGCCTATCTTTTTACTGCATCTCTGTCACTTCTCTCTCAAAAAGCATTAATTGCCCTTTAAGCCCATCAATATCGTCCAAATATCTGGACTTCCCTTATGCAAGTTTGAACTTTGAAAAACATTGAAGTGAATACTGCATCACATCTGAAACTAGGAGAATGAAGGTTGGAGGAAAGAGCTGAAGTGAGTAACACAAGAAAGTCTTGAGTTTTGAATGTAAATAAAGATTGAGATAAACTGCGGAATATGATACTTTGTGCATATTGTCACCTTCAGTGTTCAAAACAAGACTGCTTTTCTATTTATCATAAATGAACTACAAAATGCAGAGATGTGAATAATCTTTGGAATGGTTCAGGTGTCAAATGTGATTAACTCCACCTTCTCCCATCTCTAGGCAGCATCCAGTATAAACAAAAGCATGGTTCACCCAGTGTGTGGTTAATTTTCCCTGAACTGTTGAAGTTATTTGTGTGATAAATTGTTCTTACCCCAAAGATGCCACACAACATTGGACTCAGTTTGCAGCCTATATATAAAGGTCACGATGTAAGAAGCAAAATGATTGTGATTTTGTTTAAATCTGTTGTATAAGCCTCTTTAGCATCAAATATGGGGCATGTTGTGTTGTGCATCTTTGCATTAAATGCTTAAGAATGCTGGGTGGCACAGACCTGGGTTTGATTCCCAGCTTAGGTCACTGTCTGTGCAGAGTCTGCATGTTCTTCCTGTGTCTGCATGGGTTTCCTCCGGGTGCTGTGGTTTCTTCCCACAGACCCAAACGTGTGCTGGTTAAGTCCATTGGCCACACTCAATTCTCCCTCAGTGTACCTGAACAGGTGCTGGAGAGTGGTGACCAAGGGATTTTCACAATAGCTTCTTTGCATTGTTAATGTGAACCTACTTGAGACACTAATAAATAAACTTAATGTAGGTTATTTGTGAAAATATTGAATCAGTGACTTAAAGCCCCTGTAGTTTCTAATAATTGTGGTAATGCTGATTTTATGTTTTTCATGTCAAGTATTTGTAGTCAGTTTTCTCGTCCCTCCTTTGCCAGAGTTATTGGAACTGTACCCAGACAAGGATTAATTGGTGCCATTTGCCTTTTGGTACCTCCTTATTAGAAATACATCTGTGACCTTCGTAGTATTCATAAAATATTCAAATTCTAGGGCACAGTTGTCAAGCTTTGTCTCTTAACACAGAGTTACCGCTGTTGATTTATTTTTTCCTGCCTGGGATGTCAAGGCCAGTCGTAGCCTTTGAACTGCAAATCTCAATGCAACTTTTTCCTCCTTTTAAGAAGGATCATGAGACCATTTGTAGCACTTGGACAGCCATCTTTGCTGAGAATGACTTGAGACTAAACCTGTGACCCTATATTCATTTTGATTTGATTTATTATTGTCACGTGCATTAGTATACAGTGATAAAGCAGAAATGACAAATTTCATTAGCCTTTTGAGAAAGTAAAAGCATGATAGACTTTCTTAACTATAGTGTTGGCTTGGAGGGACCAGGATAGGTTATTAGTGATTTGGGCGCCTAGAAACTTGAAGCCTTCGACCACTTGCACCTCATCCCCGTTGATGTAGATAGGCATGTCCTCCATGACATTTCCTGAAGTTGTTGACTATCTCCTTGATTTTGTTGACATTGAGGGAGAGATTATTGTCATTGCACCAGATTCTCTATCTCTTTCCTGTACTCCGTCTCATCATTGCTTGTCTCTGTATGGGTCAGCCATTTGCTGAATGGGGTGTGTGATGGCATGCATCAGTACATTTTGTATAGTTATCCTTCCCATCACAAGGTGCTAATTATTATTGGAATATCATTTTTACTCATGCTAGCACCTCACCTCCCAAGTGCCAATTCATCACATGAGCTTAGAGATTGAATGTTGATGGGCATTACAAGTCAATTCCAATTTTATCATCACCTAAGCCGATCTATGTATTTTTCTGATGCGGTATTTTTATGATGACTTGCCAAGAGTGCCAGGGCCAATAACAGCCCTTCAATTGCAGTACTGGGTCAGTTCAACAATGTGTATTTTTGTAGTTCTCCTCTTGCGTGGAAAGATGTTGTAAAGCTGTTTGTGTGATGTTAGGAAACAAATGTGACACATGAGGGAGATTTGAAAATGTATGGGAGGGAAAGGGACCCATGAGATGGTGGGTTGATGTGACTTTTGAGACTGTTAAGGTGGTGGGGGTTGGAAATTTGGGATGGAATTTCAAAAAGACTGAAGGAACAGCTACCAATGATAGTGTAGAGAGATTAGGTGATGAAAAGTAAAAGAAGTGCAGGAGGAACAGAGGGAAATTGCAGTGACATGTTGCTTGGAAAGATTGAAAAGGCAAGCAACTCAGCTCAAGGTCAATTATTACTGCAAAAGTGCTTGGACCTAACCTGAGGCAGTAGCCAGGGAAGTTGAAGGCTAGAGTGGATGCAGGAGTATGATTCTGGTTTTCATCCATTAAGTTGGAGGGAAAACTGTCAGGAAGAAGGACATGGTCATAAGCTTGTACTAAAGCATTAGACTAGAGTTGGGTGAGTATTGGATTTCCTTGAGGGCTGACCTACCTGAGAATCAATGCATAGATTGAGAAATTGTGATATTAAGCAAAACCTTTTTAAACCCATGTTTATTCACTAAGAGAAAAGGGAAAGTTTAAGCGAGCTGATACTCTTGTGAAGGGAAGACCAAAGATATGCAAGTTAGGTGGATTGGCCATGCTAAATTGCCACTTAGTGTCCAAAGATGAAGGTTAGGTGGATTAACCATGGTAAATCTGTGGAATTAGAGGTGGGGTGGGGGACAGGGTCTGAGTCACAAACTCATCGGAATCAGTGCAGACTCAATGGACCAAATAGTTTCCTTCTGCACTATAGGGATTCCATGATTCTATTCTGTGAAGTGCAAGTTAGACATGGTAGCAACATTAAAGTAGCTGTCCCATTGTAGCCAAGAGTGTGTTTATTTTTGATTACTTCAATCAAATAAATTTAACATTGTAAGAAAAAAAGAACTTGTTTTTATTACTTTGACCTTGTTAGGTTGCTAATATAGGAGGAGGTTGGAAACGTGGGGCAAAGTCCCTGACCTGCCTCAATACTTTTGTTTTAAGTTGTAAAGGATTTTTGTTAGTTTCTTAGTACAGGTTGACATTTGTGCAGCAAAATTATATATCCCTACAGAGTCTTAAGCTGTGTGCTTTGGTGATCTATCAGGGAGAATTTGCCTCCATGTGAGCATGGGGTACAGATACTGAAAATTACTGCAGTCTGAGCTGATTTTGGCTCACGCCCAATGTCTTTATTTTCAAAATAAGAGACAGGATTTAGGATTGCAATTCTGAAAACATTGGTAAAATTCCTAGAATTACATGTAATAACGGAATATAAGTTGCTCAATCATTGTTTAATCAGTGACCTTTGTCATTGAGTTTCCCAGTTGCAAATATGAGATAAGCTTAAAAGTTGAAAGCATGTTAAATTTATATTTAGAAGGAAAATATATATTCCTTAAAACAAGTATTGGTGTATGAGTTGCATCCTGCTTCGTTCTGTTAATACTCTGTTGGATCGTTGGGCATTTTGACCTATTAAGCCTCTTTTTATAGATATCAAACTGAAATTTGGGCAGTTAGCTTGGCTGCAGTTGCGTAGCTCCTTTAATGAAGTCAAATTTCCTTCTATATTATTTTACAAGTGCGTGTCACAAGTAAGGATTTGGGGGTATTTGAATGTGGCCAGAGATTAAAATGGAAGAGTTTAGGGAGAGAATTCCTGTATGGAGGAACAAGATGGCTGAAAACTCTGCCACAGATGGTAGAGTAGAAGGAAAGTGAATTAGTGGATCAGAATTGTAAGGGGCCAATGCAGGTCAGTAAGAATATGTTTGATAAATGAGTGAGATTAATGTAGAATGAAAGGTAAGCAATTGAGTGGAGTACTGGATGAGGGAGTTTCTCTAAGGTGGAGCTTGGAAATAGTAAAGTTGGGTTGAGGTGATGGGCCTTTTGTTATAGTAAGGGCCGGTTGGCATTGAGTACTTGGTGGAAGTGGGTGTAGAGAGTTATAATGGATCAGTTGGAAGATTAAAGTTCAGTTAGGTTTACATGGGACACTGAAGTTGTTAAATCTGAGCAGGTAGTCAAAAAAGGAAGTAGAAGCTACAGAGCGGAGATTCTAGCACTAACTGACTACAGTGACATCAAACCTACCAACATTGAACTGCAAGAAGTCCTGACTCAGTGTGACATTGACAGATATACAGCACAATGCCAGTTGCAGAATCATAGTTGATAGTATATTAAAGGTAACTATTGGCACATATATTGAAGATACTGAGCAGCAACATAAAGGTGAAGAAAAGAAGGGAATGGAACATTGTGACTAATTGTCAAGGAGCTGTTGCGTGCTGCAACAGATAGGAATTGAATTAGGTGAGACCTGTAGCAATGAAGATAGGCTGTGAAGTAGTCAGAATTGTAGAGCCGTACAGCACAGAAAAGGCCCATTGAGTCTGCAATGACAATAACTACCACTAAAGTTACACTAGTCCCATTTTCCTGCACTTCTGCATCCTTGTATGTTATGCTTCAAGCGCTCATCCAAATACTTTTTGAAGGTTGTAACATTTCTAGCTTCCCAGGCAGTGCACTCCAGATTCCCACTACCTCTGAATGCAAAATGTTTTTCTCGTATCTCCTTCTCCTTACTCTGCCTCCTCGTGATTGACTCATCAACCAAGGGGAAGAGCTGCTTCTTATTCACCCTGTCCGTACCCCTATACATCTCAGTCATGTTCTCCCTCAACCTTCTCTTTTTAAAGAAAACAATCAAAGCCTATCCAGTCCCTCCTTATAGCTCAAATGCTTCATCCCATGCAACATCATGGTGAATCTCTTCTGTACTCTCTCAGGCATAACCAATCCTTCCTATAGTGAAATGACCAGAGCTGCACACGGTACTTCAGCTGTGGCCTAACCAATGTTATGTACAGCTCCAAGATTATCTCCTTGCTCTTGTACTCTGTGTCATGACTGATAAAAGCAAGTGTTGCATATGCCTTCTTAACTAACCTATTTGCCTGCTGTGCAGCCTTCAGGGATCTATGAATAAGTACTTCATGATCCATCTGTTCTTAGCTTCCTCGTATCCTGCCATTCATTAAATGCTACGTTGTCACTTCCAAAGTGCATCACCTCTCACTTATCAAGGTTAAATATCATCTACCAATGCTCTGCCCATCTGACCAATCCATCGAAATCTTCCTGTAACCTACGATCTTCACTATTAACCACCCTACAAATCTTGGTGTTATCTACGAACTTGCTGCTTATTCCCTTTATATTATCATCTATGTAATTTTAGTAAAACAAAACCTCGAGGTTATGCCACAAGTGGTGTGGTTGAGTGCATTGAGCACTGAAGAGGGACAAAGTGCTTTGCCTGTCTTAAGGTGATGTGCAAAAGCAATGAGTTTTAACAAAAAGTCAGACATACTTATGTTTTACTTATATATTGGTTTTTGATTTATTTTCATGTGTACTAGGTAAGATACAGTAAAGTATTATTTCTTGGGTGCTATACAGGCAAAACATACCATTCATGAAGTACTAAGGAAAGTGGAAAAGGGTTGGGTGCAGAATATCGTATTGCTGTTACAAGTAGGTTGATGGGAAGGATCAGCTTAATATATGATAAGACCATTCAAAAGTCTGATGACAGCAAGGAAGAAGCTGTTCTTGAGTCTGTCAGTATGTGTTTTCAGACTTGTATATTTTTCCCGACGGAAGAAGGTGGATGAGAACATACCTGGGTTGAGTAGGGTCCTTGATTATGCTTTCCCGAGTCAGTGGATGAGAGGATAGTTTGCGTGATGGACTGGGCTGCGTTCACAACCATTTATAGCTTCTTATGGTCTTGGTCAGAGCAGGAGCCATACCATGGTGTGATACAACTGGAGAGAATGCTTTCTATGGTGCCTCTGTGAAAATTGGTGAGAGTTGTAATACACTTTCTGTAGTGACTTTCACAAACAGTGTGAGCTGAAGTGCTCTTGGTTCCCTGTTCTGACATAGGAATTGGGACGACTAATTACCTCCAGATTATCCTTTTGGAGATGTTGATTAACTGATGAGGTTGCTTATGCTCATCTAAGAGGGCAGAGCAGGTTTTGGTATGGTGACTCATTGGACTGCAATGGAGTGTCAACCTGGATTTTTGTGCTAAAGTCCTAGAGTGTGTCTTGAATGTGCAACATTCTGAACACTTCAGTGGTCACGGGCATTCAGCCTCTGACCTTCGGGTAAGCATTCTCCAAGGCGGCCTTCACGACACACGACAGCGCAGAGTCGCTGAGCAGAGACTGATAGCCAAGTTCCGCACACATGAGGACGGTCTCAACAGGGATCTTGGGTTCATGTCGCACTATCTGTAACCCCCGTGACTTGCCTGGGTTTGCAAAACCTCACTTACTGTACTGTCTGGAGACAATACACATCTCTTTAAACTGTGATCAGTGCTCCTACCACTCACATTGTCAGCCACTTCAGGTCTTGAACAGCAGGTTAGGTGTAAGGATTCGCATTTTAATCAGTAATCTCTAAACTGTCTGTGCTTTATATGCTCTGTCTGAGGCCAGAACTCTCCATTCACCTGACGAAGAGGCTGTCCCCTCGAAAGCTAGTGAGAATATTATCAAATAAATAGGTTGGACTAAAACCTGGTGTTGTCAGACTTTTTACAACATTCTGAATCCAGAGCGAGTGCTCCACCAACTGAGTCACAACTGACACCTGACAACCCATCTGTAATTATCTGCCATTCATTCAGGGATCAGTGGATAAATGAACAGAGGTTCTGGCTGATGTTTAACTATCTGTCTGGATTCAAGCGCAAAATGATGTCCAATTATGACGCCACAGAGGGCTCCTTTGAAGAGTGGAATTATCATCATGAGGGGATTAGAGAGGGAGAACTTTAAATGCCTACTCTGTTCTACCTTTAGGTGGCACTCAGGAAGAACATCTCTTTGCCACTCAGTTGTGTTATTCCCTGTGACTGGGGCCACTGACTTTTGGAAAATCTTAAAAGGGTGTGTGCAATCCATATAACAGTGGCAAAAGTCCCAGAAATCCATACAAAGTGGAATTTAAATGAATCAGTTATCTTAAATCTTGTGACCTGAGACCAATAACAGTGCAAACGAGCACCGTCAACTAATCTTGGAGTTAAACGCAATAGTGAGATCAGAAAAATCCTGGCAGTATCATCATGCATTTGACATCCATAGGTGACATCAGCAAATCCTATGTTGTTACGTGTATGTTTATACATTTGACTATCGTATTATTGAAACAGTTTTTTCCTGCATTATTTGCTACTTGAGTTTTTTTCAAACAAAACAGCAATACACAAGGATTTTTTAAAAAATCATTTGTGGGATGAGTGTTGCTGACCAGGCCAGCATCTATTGCCTGTCCCTAATTGCCTTTAAGAAGATGGTGATAGGCTGCCTTCTTGAACTGCTGCAGTTCATGTGGCATGGCGTATGTGCACCTACGGTACTGTTAGGGAGGGAGTTGCAGATTTTGACCCCATGACAATGAAAGGATGATGATTTATTTCCCAGTCAGGATGGCATGTGGCTTGGGGGGGGGACTTGTAAGTGATGGTATTCCCATCCTCCTCCTGCCCTTCTATATGTCATAGGTTTGGAAGGTGCTGCCTGAGGAGTCTAGATACACACTGCTGTTACTGTGCATCAATGGTAGAGAAAGTGAATATTTGTGGATGGGATGCCAAGCAAGTGAGCTCTTTTGTCCTGGATGATATTGAGCTTAATGAGTGTTATTGGAGGCAAGGGGAGAGTATTCCATTGCACTCCTGACTTGTGATTTGTAGATAGTGAACAAGCTTTGGGGAATCTGGAGGGGAGTTACTTGTTGCAGGATTCCTTGTCTCTGAACTGCTTTTGTAGCCACTGCATTTATATGGCTAATTGAGTTCAGTTTCTAGTCAGTGGCAAACCCCCCCCACAACCAGGTGCCATTCCTTCATTGTCACTGCGTCAAAATCCTGGAACTCTCTCCCCAGTAGCACTATTGGTGTAGCTACGTAGTGGTTCAAGAAGGCAGCTCACCACCACCACCTTGAGCAACTAGGGATGGGCAATAAATGTTCATCTAGCCGGCAATGCATGTGTCCCATAAATGAATTAAAACAAACTCTCAACCATCTTCCTTTGTGCCAGGTATGATTCCAGCCAGCAAAGGGGTTTCCACCCTGATTCCCATTGACTCCAGGTTAACTGGGGCTTGATACCATACTTGGCTAAATCCTGGCTTGATGTCAAAAATAAGTCCCTCTGACCTTGTCTCTGGAGTTCAGCTCTTTTGTTTATGTTTGAACCAAGGTGTAATGGGGTCAGGAGCTGAGTGGCTCTGGTGAAACCTTAACTCAGTGTCACTGAGCAGGTCATTGTTTAGCAGGTCTTGCTTGACAGCCCAGTTGATGAGTTCTTCCATCACTTTACAGATGATTGAGAGGATTGGGATAGTAATTGGCCAGGTTGGATTTGTCCTGTTTATTTGAGTACAGAATACGCTTGGGTGATTTTTCACATTGCCAGGATAGATGCCAGTGTTGTAGCTGTACTTGAACAGCTTGGTTAGGGTTGCAGCAAGATTTGGAGCACAAATCTTCAGAAATATTGCCAGAATGTTGTGAGGGCAAATCATGCAGAATAGTGCATGGAGGTGGCAATAAAAATTATAAATATCCTGCTACATCAACTTGGATGAAAAAGTTCCACCAAAACTGGAGGTAAGGCCTCAATCAGAAAATCTCCTACGCAACCAGCTGGACTGAGCCAAAATGAATGGGTAGGAAAATCTTAACTTATACAGGACTGTTAGTGAACCAAAGCTAGTTTAAGTACGCTCCTCAAATTAAGAATGGTCCCAATTAATATGTTGTGGGAAGGAATAATCCTGTAATGAGGGAAAATGGCAATTATAGGAAGAGCAAAATAGTGCTACAGCTTTTACATAGTTTTTGGGTGATGTCTCTTGTGTCTCTATCTGTTTGAATTTGTGTATTTCTAGGTAGTCATGTAGATTTAGCTTGTTCGATATTGTAAATTATTATTTATAAAATCAGAAATTCATGAGCTGTGGGATGATTGAAAATCTGTTAGCTGCAAAATAATTAATAGGCTTGTTATTTCATAATTAATGGCACAATGAGAAAAGAATTCTTATGAGACCCTGATTTAGTGCTCTCGCTGTTAAAACATTTGCTATTGCTGCAGAACTGTATATGATTGGAGCTGTAACTGAGGCACTAATCATTTCCATGAATGTATGTAACTGTTCAATACACAGTGTGAATTTTTTATTATAGCAATAACTGCTTAGCCATACATAATGCGTGTCTCAACCAAATGAAAAGCAGATTTTGAGGTATTAGACTTGGATATGGAATAGGCTACCCTGTACTCACTAAACTGGTGGAGGAAGAATAGTCACTTCATTGAAGTACAGGAACATTGATTGTCTCTTGAGTTGCATCCCAGCAAGAACAAGCATCAGAAGAGGATGAGAGAATGTTTAGGGGAATTCTAGTGAAGCATTATAATCAGCTGCACCTTAAATATCAGTTCATCCAAACTTCTACAGCCAGTACATGATCTGGTACCAAGTTGTTTGTCTCCATCACTCCTGTCCTAACTGCCCTGCATTGCTCAACATTCCCCTGACAGTCTTGTTTTTAAATATCTCCATGACGTTGCCTGTATCCACCTCAAATTGAAAAGATACTTATCCCCAAATTCCAGCTCTACCCAAATTCTTCTCTGATGCACCTTGCTCGTCATCACCCACTCTTATCATTGCTGGCTGTGTGCTTGCAGTTACCTAGGCAGCACATTGTGCTTAAATTCCCTTCACCTCTTCCTTCTTTATTAACCTCTTTGGAACAACCACTTGACCAAATCTGTGTCTTCCTTTGGCTATTTCCTCACCTATTTCATCACAAGGTGATTTTTTTTTCTCTGTTAAAGTTGTTTGCCTTTGACATGGCAAAGGGTTGTGCCAAATAGGAACAGTATGTGGAATTTGTTCAGATACGCATTTGACCATCAGCTTTTATTTGAATTTAATTGAATTCCCTCAGCCTTTAGCCTTTCTTTGAAGATATTTTATATTGGTTGCGTAAGTCCATACCCTTTCAAAAGGATTAGGTAGTTTGCTTCACAAAATAGATATAAGATCCTTCCTTTAATTTATTGTAACAGTTTATTATTTCTTACATAAGATATTAGCTGAGTTTAACTTATAAATATAGTTGCTTGGGAGTTAAATTCTAGTATAACACGATTCTGCCTTTTGAATGGTTTGATTGAGCACCATGGATTCGTTAAGGGGAAGTTGTGTTTGACGAATTTATTGGATTTCTATGAGGATGTGCTAGTGCGGTAGACAAAGGGGAACTGGTGGATGTGGTGTTTTTAGATTTCCAAAAGGCGTTTGATAAGGTGCCTCATAAAGGTTGCTACAGAAAGTTAGGGTGCACGGAGTTACGGGTAAGGTGTTAGCGTGGATAGAGGATTGGCTGTCTAACAGGAAGCAGAGAGTTGGTATCAGTGGGCGCTGTTCTGGTTAGCGGTTGGTGATTAGTGGAGTGCCACAGGGATCGGTGCTGGGGCCTCAACTATTTACTATTTATATAGATGATCTGGTGGGGGGGGGGGGGGCGCTGAGTGTAGGGTGACGAAATTTGCTGATGACACAAAGATGAGTGGAAAGTCAAATTGTGTGGAGGGTGTGGAAAGTCTGCAGAGAGATCTGGATAGGCGGAGCGAGTGGGCAAGGACCTGGCAGATAGAGTATAATGTTAGCAAGTGTGAGGTTATCCACTTTGGCAGAAATAATAGGAGGGATTATTATTTAAAAGGCAAAAAGCTGCAGCATGCTACGGTGCAGAGGGACCCAGTCTGCAGGTGCAGCAGGTGATCAAGAAGGCGAATGGAATGTTGGCCTTTATAGCGAGGGGGATAGAATATAAAAGTAGGAAGGTCTTGCTGCAACGGTACAGGGCACTGGTGAGGCCGCAGCTGGAGTACTGTGTGCACTTTTGGTCGCCGCACTTGCACAAGGATATATTGGCCTTGGGAGTACAGAGGAGGTTCAGTAGGCTGATACCGGAGATGAGGGGATTGGCCTATGAAGAGAGACTAAATAGACTAGGTCTGTACGCGGAGTTTAGAAAGATGAGGGGAGATCTTATGGAGACGTATAAGATAATGAAGGGGATGGATAGGGTAGAGGTAGAGAGATTCTTCCCGCTTAGAAAGGATAGCAGGGCTAGAGGACACAGCCTCAAGATAAGGGGGGGCAGTTTAGATCAGAGTTGAGGAGGAACTTCTTCACTCAAAGGATGGTGAATCTCTGGAATTCGGTGCCCATTGAAGTGGTGGAGGCTACCTCGCTAAATATATTTAAGTCACGGGTAGATAGGTTTTTGATAGACAAGGGAATTAAGGGTTATGGGGAGAAAGCAGGAAAGTGGAACTGATCCACTTCAGATCAGCCATGATCTTATTGAATGGCGGGGCAGGCTCGAAGGGCTAGATGGCCTACTCCTCCTATTTCTCATGTTCTTATGAAGTGCAAAGCATGTTGTATTAAAACCATATAAATTGTACTGAGTTCATTACTTTCCTGGGTTTGTTGAGAATTAACTTAGATTACGGTTAACCTATAAGAATAATCTGAACCTTTTGGAAATCACAGAATGGGAGGGAAAGTTTTCCTTGTCACTGGTGCTTTTGCTGCTGACCTTAGTGTTCTCTTGTTCAAATGGTTTCTCCTTGTGTGTCCTGAACAGACACCTCATTTTGAATACCTGTACAATATCACCTCTTGACCATCTCATGAAGAAGGTCAGTCCCTCCATGGCTGGAATCATTCTCCTGAATCCTTCCTGCACCCTCTGTAATACTTTCACTTCCTTCCTAAAATGTGGTGCTCAGAATTGGACATAATACTCTGGTTGAAGTTGAATCAGTATTTTCTAATAATTCCCCATAACTTCCTTGCTTTTGTACTCCCATGTCTCTCTTAGGAAAACCAAGGATCCAATATACCTCATTAACAACCTTCACAACCTGCCTCGCCTCCTTCAACAATTTGTGCTTCTAAATAGCCAGGTCCCTCTGTGGGATAAAGATTGCATAAAACTGAACAGTGTAGAAATGGACCGGCAGGGACGTCCAAAAGAAAATTGTGAAAGGGTCCCAGCTCAGGATTTGGGAGGGGAATGCAAAAGCTATGTAACTGCCGAAAGATTACCTCTATTTTGCACAAATCTCTTGGGATCTGTGGAAATAAACTAATTATGCGTCCGTTTAATACTTTAGATATTGGCAAATAGCAGAAACTGTAGAACAATATAGAGGAGTACCTATGTTGTTGTACTACTGTATTAATTATACTAATGAATCAATTGTTTTCTAGGTGCAATACAGTGACTGCATGGAGCATGGCGTTCCCTTTGAACTGTAAGCTTTTTGTTTTAAAAATATTTTATAAAATGGGGTGCATAAAAATGGGCAGTGTAATTTATTTAGGCAATGCAGCTTTGCACACTAATCTCCCCAGTGGACAGTAAACCTAAGGTGTGGCAACAGTTGGCCTCAGGACCAGGGAATGGGGGAGCAACAAGAATTCTTACTACTTGTTTTGTTGGCTCCTGATAAAAATAGCATTTTGTTGACACTGTATACCGGGCAGGTTGGGCTCAGCTAGATTAAACTGCCAACGTTCACAGAACTCTCATAAGAATTTACTTCAGGTACCAAGGAGCAGATGACTCCAGAGAAATTGTACAACAGTAATTAACTGATAAAGAGGGAAAATTGAAAAGGATGGTCAAATTCAAGGGAAATTAAATTAAAAATTACTTTCACATTGGAAGTACTCTTTTTTTGTCCTATTTATTTGCCTCCTCTTGCAAGACCATAAAGCTGTTTTACTTCTGAGTTATTCCTTATTAGGAACATGGCCATTTTAGTTCCAAAGGATATTTTCTCCTGGTTTGCAGGGATATGGAGCACTGTGAAAAATTTGAAATCTCTGAAAATAATGTGAATCGAGGTCCAGAAAAGATCCGGCCGGAATGCTTTGAGCTTCTTCGTGTACTGGGAAAAGGTGGTTATGGGAAGGTAAGCGTTGCATCAATTTTTTTCAAAAAGCTTAAACTCAATTTTGTGCCTTACTGATTGAGCAAAACTGGTATTTCTCCCTGTTACTGATGCTGGACAGTATTCCCTGATCCTTACTGTCTTGCAGCTTAATCCATCATCTTTTCCCTATTTAGCTTTGTTGAACTCGTTCATCCTTTTTCTCTTGTTCTCTTCCTCTCCCTTGCCACATTTTATATTAAAGAACTGTCATGGTCACAGCATCTGAGAGGTTTGTTTTGCTCTAGAAAGTGACTTGGGAGATTAAACCAGAGTTGCGTATATTTAGATTCAGAGCAAGGAGTATTATTTCCATAGTGATCACGTGAATTCTGCATAATCGGAGGCTAAAAGAATTCCTTCATCCATGAACCATGTATGTTTAGAAAGCATATTGATTCTTTTGATCTATTAATTTTATTCCCACCCGACAGATCAGATTCAATAAGTCTGTGGTTTGGTTTTCTAGAGGTGAGTGGTTTTCATTCATGATGCTCTCATTTATCTATGGCTTTACCCTGAGAGCAGGGGAGAGGGTTGTCATTGGGATAGTAAGTAATTGGATCCATGATACATGCCTACAGTTTTGTTGTGCAGTTGTGTTTCACAGTTGAATTTCCATGGACCCATCAAAACTGGAAAATGTGTTCTTCAAAGCCCTTTACTCGGAGTGTCTCTGTTTGTGTCTCAAGTGATTTCTCTGCTGCAGGCTTGTGTACAACCTGAGCTTGACCTGAGATTTTGTCCAATCTCAGAGGAGAATTTTCTTTTGTAAGAGTCTGGACTGGATTTAAGTTCCCACTGCAGAGATGTGGCAACTGCAAATGCCCTTTCTTCATCCTTTTGAATTTGCCAGGTGAATTTCTAATGCTGCAGACTGAGATATAATTGACTAGGACTCCAAAATTCTGATACTGTAGATTTCAGTGGAAGCTGTAGAAAGCTCAAAATGCAGAATTTCCACTGACCTTAATTATTAGTCTTGAATCATTACATGGTGTTGCAGTGTTGGCTAAAATACAAAGTCGAATTGTGAACTCCAGCATGGTTTTATTTTAATTGGAAGAGCTTAGAAAAACAGTTTTTTTTAAAGTAACATTTTTGTGATAATGATTGTACTGTATTTTGGTGAAGGAAAAAGCATTGAGAGCTTCCCTGGTGGCTTATTAAATAAATATGCAGTGCGGCGCTGAGCCTTGTATGTGGGAGGCCCCCAGTTTTGGGTGGGAGGGGGACAGTTTTGAACAAGGGATTTGGGGGAGGGTGCTTGTGTGGTGACTATAGTTGATAGTTTCTGATCTGATGATGGAAAGGGGCATAGGTGAAATCAGCAGGGTGCCTCCCCCCTAATCACTGATGTATATTTTGCATGGCAGCGTGGTGGTTAGCACTGCTGTCGCACAGCGCCAGGGACCCAGGTTTAATTCCAGTCTTGAGTGTGTGGAATTTGCATGTCCTTCATGTCTTTGCGTGAGTTTCCTTCGGGTGCTCCGGTTTCCTTCCACACTGCAAAGATATGCAGGTTAGGTTGAATGGCCATACTGAATTATTCCTTATTGTCAGGGGGACTGTAAAATAAATCCATAGGGTTACGGGGAAAGGGACTAGATGGGATTATTGTTGCTGCAGACTTGATGGGCCAAATGGCTGCCCTCCTGCACTGTAGGAATTCTATGAAATACAGAGATGGTGGATGAGGATGTGCTTTTAAGTTCAAAGGCCTGCAAGCTCTCATCTAAGCTTGCACATGAGGGATGTCTAGTCAACTTAGACAGTCAGGCATGTTTGAGGATGGAAAATGCACCATCTAAAACTAATAAATGTTTGGGTTTTCATTTTGGTGTTTTATTGCTGCTGGACGAATTCTGAACAAATGCAATATATGGACCCTGTTGTCAGAAAAGTAAATGCACCTCTTTGTGCTGCAAAAATTAAAGTCTAGATTTAATTTCAAGTATGAAATAGATATTAAAGGAACAATATTAACATTTTGTGAATTAGTTACTTTTTTTGAAACAGTCAAACATAAAATGTATCTACAGAGATTTATATTTGAAGTCTTCATTTTTAATGAGGTCAGACAATAAATTGTGTACCTATTGACTTGTGTCTGAACAACTGGGAAAACAATGGATTATACTTTGAGGAAGTGGGTGTATCATTGAGTGTATTGAACTTTTATCTCTTTGAGGATCATTATAGCTGAATTCTTTCCCCTCTTCACCGGCTGTGAATTCATATGTTTCCCAGCAAGTTGCGGATAATGATCAGGATCCGGAGCACTGGCTATTTTCCCTCCATTCCCCCAGCCCAGGGCCACTGTGACCATTGCAGCAGCCCAGTTGCAACCAACTTATTCAAGACTAACCAAGAATCAGGAGCATATATTCTGCATGGAGCCATTATTGTGTTCAAACTTGTTAAGAGCTGTGTTACCCTTGCATCAGTTGCAGATCTGGTCAGAGAGGACCTTGGGGCCAAGCACAGATAATTTTGCGGTGCCAGTTGATAAGCAGGAAACATCTGAGCATGCAACTTCAGCACCAGGTGAGTGTGCAAAATCACTTTGCCAGTGCAGAGGTTTTCGGGCTTGATAGCCTGTCATCAGTCTGCTGTCAATCATCAACAAAGTGATGGAAGGTGTCATCGGCAGTGCCATCAAGTGGCACTTAACCTGTTCGCCGATGTTCATTTTGTTTTCTGCCTGAACCACATGGCTCCAGGTCTCATTAAAGCTTTGATCTAAACAGAGGAGTTAAGCTCAAGAGATAAAGGGAGAGTATCATCAACCAACCTTTGACTGAGTGACACTAAGAAGCCCTAGTAAAATTAAGTCAATAGGAACTGAGAGGAAAACTTTCCACTGACTGGAATTACAATTAGCATAAAATGAAAAAGTCCCACCGTGACATCTGGTGCCATTCAAATCCAGTTTAATAAAACAATGCAGAATTGAAAGCTCAACTCAGTAATGTTAGCAATTAAACTATCATCGATTGTTTCCACATACGTACTGTGCAGAAAACAGTTTGGCCCATCAGTTTTGCACCAACTCTCCAACAGAGCATCTTACCCAGACCCTATCCCTGTAACCCCATTTACTTACCATGCTAATTCTCGTAATCTATGTATACATCTTGGGATACTAAGGGGCAATTTAGCATAGCCAATCAACTTAACCTTGCACATCACTGGAATGTTCTAAAAACCCTTCTAGTTCACTAATGTCTTTCAGAGAAGGAAATCTGCTGTCTTTATTTGGTCTAGCCTACATGTGACTCCAGACCCACAAAAATATGGTTGACTCCTAACTGCCCTCTGAAATGGCCAAACATGACATTCAGTTCAACAACAATTAGCGGTGGTGGGCATCAAATGTTGTCCTTGCCAATGGCGCCCACAACCCATGAAAGAATTTTAAGAGGTTTGTGGCACCCAAGTATCAGGCCATAACCATCTGCAGCAGGCGAGAGTTTAACCACATTCACTTTACATCCAATAGTATTATAGTTATTGGAACATACATCATCAATGCAGAATCATAGAATGATAACCAGTATAGAGGAAGTCATTTTCCCTGTCATGTTTATGCCTGCTGTAAGAGATATTCAATAGATCCCATTCATCGTCCTCTTCCCTGTAGCCCTACAGTTTATTCCTGTTCAGATAATTATCAAATTCCTTTTTGAAAGTCACAATTGAATATGCGTTCATAACACTGTTAGCCATTCCAGGTCCTCACATTTGCTGCATAACAAAATTTTGCAAAAGAATCAGTGAGCAATCACCTTAAATTGGTGTCCACTGGTTTTTAACCTTTCTGCCATTGAGCAATTCATCCCTATCTTGTGGCTTACGATTAACCAGAAACTTAACCAGATCAATCACGTAAGTACTGTGGCTGTAAGAGCTGTTCGGAGGTTGGGCATTCTGCAGTGACTGACTCTTCCCAAACACCATCTACATGTCAGGGTTATGACGGAATACTCTCCACTTGCCTGGCTTAGTGCAGCTCCAACAATATTAGGATCAAGATAAATGAACCCACTTAATCAGTACCCCATCCATCACCTTAAAAGTGCATTCCCTCCACTACTAACAGCATGGCTGCATTGTGTATTATCTACAAGATTCACTGCAGCAACTGACAAAATTTCTCAGACATCATCTTCCAAGCCTGTGAACTTTACCACCTGGAAAGACAAGGACCGCAGGCACAAGGGAACATCATTATCTCCCGGTTCACTTCCAAGTCGTACCACACCTTGGCTTGGAAATACATCGCTGTTCCTTCATCATCATTGGGTCAAAATCTTGGAATTCTTTATTGATAGCGCTGTGTGAATGCCTTCACCACATGAGACTGCGTTGATTCAAACAGGCTCTAATAATTGGAAAGGTCGGGATGGGCCATAAATGCTGGCCTTGCCCATGACACCCACATCTCATGAATGAATAAAGTAAACCAAAAAATATCTGGTTGCCTCGAGCTGTGTACCAACATCAGTTGGGCTGCATTCTGGTGAGTTTGGAGATCTGAAGTAATTTCAGCTCGAATGTTTCCAGCTAGATTTTTTTTTAATACTTCATTGAGATAAAAGTACTTGAAAATAAAAAGTAGCCCTTTTCTCTCCCACATACTTGCTGTCTCTCATGTCTGCTGAAATGAGGAGTCTACATAAGGGGAATTGATTTGATACTTTGGTATTCTGGATTAGATGTGCTTTTCAAAAGTAAAGTATGAAACGTTTGTCTTGTTTGCAGGTTTTCCAAGTAAGAAAAGTATCAGGAGCGTATACTGGAAAGATATTTGCCATGAAAGTGCTAAAGAAGGTAGTGTGTACAATCTTCAAAGTATATCCAGCTCCTGTACCTTAAACCTAGAATCATTGCAATTTTACTCCCTTCCCTGATATCAATTTATTTTCACAATTTCTGTGACCAATCCAAACTTATCTCCTTTTAAAAGGGATATTTAAAAAATTTTAATTTAAAAATGTCAGTTATTAAATTAAATCTGCACTGTACATCCCACCTTGAATGTCAGTACTGTCATGCACTAATCTGTTATAAAGGTTAGTTAAAAATAAAGTTTCCACAAATAGCCACAGTGGCTTCCTACAACATGATGTCAAAAATGTGCAGGAAGCACTCTTGAGTGCTTGTTGATGCATGTTGATGTTACTTGTAACTAATATTGAAAGAGGAGAATCTGCAGCACAAGCTGCTCCTGTTTTTTGGGTGCAGGTGACTTTTTGATCCCAATGTTAAAATCAGCCAGTTTAAATAGCTCTATTGATAGGCGCAGGCTGGGAGCAGCAAGTTCTAAAATGGTATAGGCAGACTAGGGTGACTGACTCAATCCTTGGCAGGTGACTTTCAATCTGGGGAAGTGAAAGGTTTTCTTATTTGGCTTCCTTGGGTCCAAATGGTGAAAGACTTGGGACCTTTGGAGGAGCAGAGAGCTTTGTGGTCAAGATATACACATCACTGAAAGCTGGTGTTCAGATATAACAATAATCAAAAAGGCTAATGGGATATTTTCCTTTTTTTCAAAATGATTGAGATATTTTGGAATTGGACTAAATTTAGCTTTGGGCATCATATCTTAGGGATGATAAGTTGGCCTTGGAAGGGGAATAGTGGAGATGTGCACCAGAATGATACCAAGTCTTGAAGTTATGAGGCCAGGTTGCATAAATTTGAGACCACATTTGGAATATTGTGTTCGGTTCTGGCCACCTCACTATAAGAAGGATTTGGAAGCATTGAAGAGAGTGCAGAGGAGAATTACCAGGATGCTGCCTGGTTTGGAGGGTAGATCTTCTGAGGAAAGGTTGAGGGAGCTGGGTGAGGACGAGAGGCAACTTTATAGAGGTTTATAAGATGATGAAGGGGATAGGTAGAGTGGACTATTTCCTCGGGTGGATGTAGCTTTTACTAGGGGGCATAACTATAAGGTTCATGTGGGAGATATAGGAGGGATGTCCGAGGTAGATTCTTCACTCAGCAAGTGGTTGGGGTGTAGAATACATTGCCTGCTGCGATAGTGGAGTCAGACACTTCAGGAACTTTCAAGCGGTTATTGGATGCGCACATGGAGCACACCAGAATGATAGGGAGTGGGATAGCTTGATATTGGGTTTGGACGTAGCTCGGCACAACATTGAGGGCCAAAGGGCCTGTACTGTGCTGTACTGTTCTATGTTCTAAATTTGGTTTGTATTCCTGAGAGTTTCGAAACTGAAAGTGTAATCTGCATGTCAAGTTTAAATCTTTGATGGATTTGATATAGAAATGATTTTCTCTAGAGTGGCAATACAAAATAATAGTATTAAGCTAGACTATTCAAGAATAAAATCAAGAAGTGCTTTCTTGCACTGAAATATGACTGACTAAGTTTTGACTAAACGCCCAACCAATAAAGCTGAGAGTGTATTTCCATTTTCCAAGACTGAAATTATCAAATTATTGGTAAGATTATCAAGAAACGTGGAGCAATGGTAACGAGATTTTAAAAAGGGCTGCAGGGGAAAGCCTAGGAATTACAGGCCAGTGAGCCTCACATCAGTGGTGGATAAGGTATTTTGAGAGACAGGATCTACAGGCATTTAGAGATGCAAGGACTGATTAGGGACAGCATGGCTTTGTGAGTGGAAAATCATGTCTCTCAAATTTAATTGAGTTTTTTGAAGGGGTAACCAGGAAGGTAGATGAGGGCAGTGCAGTTGATGTTGTTTATGTGGACTTTAGCAAGGCCTTTGACATGGCACCACATAGGTTGTTACATAAGGTTAAATCTCATGGGATCCAAGGTGAGGTATCTAAATGGATACAAAATTGGCTTCTTGACAGAAGTCAGAAGGTTGTAGAGTGCTGTTTTTCAGACTGGAGGCCTGTAACCAGTGGTGTCCTCGGGGATCAGTGCTGGGTCCACTGTTATTTGTCATTTATAGTAATGATTTGGATGAGAATTTGGGAGGCATGGTTAGTGAGTTTGCAGGTGACACTAAGATTGGTGGCTTAGTGGACAGTGAAGAAAGTTATCTCCAATTGCAACGGGATCTTGATCAGTTGGACAAGTGGGCTGACGAATGGGAGATGGAGTTTGATTTAGACAAGTGCCAGGAGATGCATTTTGGTAGATTGAACCAGGACAGGACTTACTCAGTTAATGGTAGTGTGTTGGGGAGAGTTATAGAACAAAGAGATCTAGGGGTACGTGTTCGTAGCTCCTTGAAAGTAGAGTCACAGGTGGACAGCGATGAAGAAGGCATTCGGCATGCTTGGTTTCATTGGTCAGAACATTGAACACAGGAGTTGGAATGCCTTCTTGAAGTTGTACAAAACATTAATAAGATCACACTTGGAATACTGTGTGCAATTCTGGTCACCCTATTATAGAAAGGATATTATTAAACTAGAAAGAGTGCAAAAAAGATTTACTAGAATACTACCAGGACTTGATGGATTGAGTTATAAGGAGAGGCTGGATAGATTTGGACTTTTTTTTCTCTGGAGCGTAGAAGGCTCAGGGGTGATCTTATAGAGGTCTATAAAATAATTAAGAGCATAGATCAGCTAGATAGCCAATATCTTTTCCCAAAGGTAGAAGAGTCTAAAACTAGAGGGCATAGATTTAAGGTGAGAGGGGAGAGATACAAAAGTGTCCAGAGGGACAAATTTTTCAGTGGGTGGTGAGTGTCTGGAACAAGCAGCCTGAGGTGGTAGTAGAGGCAGGTACAATTTTGTCTTTTAAAAAGCATTTAGATAGTTACATGGGTACAATGGGTAGAGAGGGATATGGGTCAAATGCGGGCAATTGGGATTAGCTTAGGGGTTTTTTTTTTAAAGAAAGGCAGCATGGACAAGTTGGGCCGAAGGACCTGTTTGCATACTGTAAACCTCTATGACGCTAAATGGAGCTGAGGTATAGATCAGGCATGGTGGAATTGGCTATTGTTCCTATCAAAGCAACTGGAGTTTAAAATATGGTGTGGGAAGAAAAGTAGTTATCCTTTTTGTAAATGAAGCAAAAATAAAATCTGTTGCTTCTGTATTTTCTCCCCATTTATCTTAAAGTTGCTGACAAACTGAATTGATGTTCCACAGTTGCTGGTTGTATTTCAATGCCTCATCTAAATAATTGTTCATTTTTTTGTGAGCTTTGACAGAAAGCTTTATACTGTGTGGTCAATCACTCCTAAGCCTGATCCTGTCCTTGCCATGGTCCAAGCCAATACACTTTTAACAGCAGACGAGCACGAATCCTGGTCAGTTTGTTAGCCCCGTTTGTATTCGAGGTTTTGTACATCATCTGGCTGTGATTGGTTAATTTAATACAGATCATTGATCACTGAATGGCACACTTAACCACTGTTGTTAAGGGCGCCAGGGCATTCTCCCTGACAAGAGGAAACACTGTTATATTGCCTTTCTTTAAACCCAGTGCTGTTGCCTGTCAATTATGGTGCGTGTTGGTAACATTTATGGAAAGTGCTGGAATTGACTAGTCATGTTGAGAAGAATGTAAATAACTGGATTCCACGCTTGTTGCAGCATTGAACTTGATATCATTAATTTGTTTTTATGTCCTTTCTCTTGGTTTACACTGTCACTGGGCCAAAATCCTAGAACTCACTTCTTGGCTCTGTGGGTTATACCTACATCATGGGTACTGCAACAGTTTAAGAAGTAGCTCACCATCTCAAGGGAAATTAGAGGTGGACAATAAATGCTGGCCTTGTGAATGATGCTCACATTCCATGTATACATAATAAAACGCTGGCAACAAATGCAGGCTGTGTGTAACATACCGGTGGTATGCTGAAATGCTGTTGACTAATCCCAACCTCAAAAATGTGTCCCTGTTGTAGTGATTTGTTGTCACTTGCCCTGATAGTTACATTATGATCCCCCTGATTGGCAGTCCAATTTGTAGACCACTTTCTGCAGTTCAGCTTACTAGCAACTAAATTGAGACTGTTGACATTTGTTTAATTTAAAACTTTACAGTTGACAGAGGGGATGACTTTAATCTTGTCAGATATGTCTGGATTTAAACCCTAATCTGATGCTGTGTGTTCTAATCAGATACGCATCCAGTCCCATTTCTAGTGCAATGATTTGAATAGGGCAGACTTAAATAGTCATACAAACTGTGGCAGCAAGTAATTTTTGTTTTGTTTTGGCAGGCAATGATTGTTCGAAATGCAAAGGACACTGCACATACTAAAGCAGAGCGCAGTATCTTGGAGGACGTGAAGCACCCGTTCATCGTGGACTTGATGTACGCTTTCCAGACTGGAGGCAAACTCTACCTCATCCTGGAGTATCTCAGTGGTCAGTCCCATTAAAATTTTTAGTGTGTAAATCTCTTGTCTTGTCCTGTCATGCCCTGGAGACAGGTGGATGGCTTGCTCCCAAAACTGTACAAATGTGCAAGCTGAAAACAAATACTGGCAAAAGCCTCCTTTGAGGCTTTTCTCCTAGTGAGAAATGAGCAAGCTTTTAGCTTGATAGATCACATCTGCAACCTTTCCTTCACTGCAGCACTGTATTGGTGAATCCGATGTATGGATTACTGCATTGGTCACCAGAG
Source organism: Carcharhinus amblyrhynchos (assembly GCF_965287045.1). Taxonomy (NCBI): domain Eukaryota; kingdom Metazoa; phylum Chordata; class Chondrichthyes; order Carcharhiniformes; family Carcharhinidae; genus Carcharhinus; species Carcharhinus amblyrhynchos. The sequence continues at coordinate 6,379,058 of NC_137346.1, read as the reverse complement.
ATGTTTAGTGACGTTTTTGAAGTTGCAACTGTTTGCTTTTGGAAAAATAGATATGTATTTTAAATTTAGGCTGCTTTCAGTGGCCATTAGATCTTTGAATGAGGTTATAAAATAAATCAATTAGAATATACCTATAGTTTATTCAAGAAGGATAGAAAAAACGAGAAAGGTGGCATTCAGTTGTAATATTATTAAGAAAGGCTACATGATGTCCAGAGTATTGAGGTAGATGAGAAAGGGGATAATAAATATGATCGGGAGTGCAGGAGAGAAAAGGCTTTCCTACATTTGTATGGATGTATTCTTGACCTCAAATTGTGAGAACGATATGGAAGAGAAAATTTGCAGTTGCATAAGGGCGCTGAGTAGGAACAGCAATTAATAAAAAGCAAAACACCACAGGTGCTGTAAATTTGAAATAAAAAAATTGCATGAATACTGAACTGGTCAGGCAAATTTTGTGCAGAGGGAAACAGAATTAATGATCTGATGACGAGTCATCATTGGCCTGACACATCTGTTTCTTTCCACAGATGCTGTTTGACTTGCTAAGAAACATTGGAAATAGGAGCAAGCCATTCCCTCCTTAGAACCTACTCTGCTATTGATTATTTTCATAGCTGATCCTCTAGTGCCATGCTCCAGTGTTATCGCCATAACCCTTGACATCTTATTGTCTAGAAATCTATCTATTTCCTCAAACTTATTCAGCAATTTGAGCTCCACAGCCATCTGAGGTAGAGAATTCCATAGGTTCACCACTCTGAAGAAATCTCTCCCAATCTTAGTCCTAAATGGCCTACCTCACATCCTGAGATTGTAACCCCTTGTTCTGGATCTTCCAGCCAGAGGAAATAACATCCTTGCATCTATTGTGTCCAACCCTGTCAGAACTTTATATTTCAATTAGATCCCCTCTCGTTCTTCTAAATTCCAGTGAATACTGGCCCAGTCAACCTAATCTTTCTTCATACGACAATCCTGCCATTCCAGGAATCAGTCTGGTGAATCCATGCACTAATATCTAAGTATTAGCCATTAGATTTGGCTAATACTTGCCATATCTAATGGCAAGCAACAGATATACTTGCATATACTGTATGGCAAGTATATCTAAACTATACACAATACTCTAGGTGTGGACTCACCAAGGTCCTCTACAACTGCACTAAGACACCCTTGCTTTGTACTCGGGTCCTCTTGCAATGAAGGCCAACATAACACAGATATGCTTTCCGTGCTAGGACACCCAGGTCCCTTCGTCCATCAACATTTCCAAATCTATCACCATTTAAATAATACTCTGCACTCTGTTTCTCCATCTGAAGTGGATAATTTCACTTTTATCCACATTATACTGTGCCTGCCAGTTATTTGCCTGCGCACTCAACGCGCCTAAATTACCTTGAAACCTCTTAATATCCTCCTCACCACTCACCTTCCCACAAAGTTTCATGTCATCAGCAAACTTGGAAATGTCACTTCTGTTTCCCCATCCAAATATTGTGAATAGCTGGTACCCAAGCACTGATTTCAGTGGGATCTCACTAATCACTGTCTGCCATTTTAAGAAAAGTCCCATTTATTTCTACTCTTGTTGACTGTCTGCTAACCAATTGCGTATCCATACCAATATATTACCCCCAATCTCATGTGCTTTAATTTTGCACACTAACCTCTTATGTGGGACTTCATCAAAAGTTTGCTGAAAATCCAAATACACCACATCCATTTGTTCACCCTTATCTATTCTACTAGATGCATCCTCAAAAGACTCCAGTAGATTTGTCAGGCATGATTTCCCTTTCATTAAGCCCATGTTGAGTACATTGAGTCCTGTTTTTTCCCCCAAGTATCCTGTTTTCGCATCACCTCTAGCATTTTCCCTGCAATGTTAGTTTGTAATTCTATTTTCTCCCTCCCTTTTTTAAATAGTGGGGTTACATATGCCACTCTGCAATCTGCTGGGACGGTTCCAGAATCTACAAAATTTTGGAAGGTGACAATCAGTGTGTCCACTGTTTCCATGGCCACCCCCTTTAGTGCCCTGGGATGTAGATTATCAGGCATTGGGGTTTTTATCAGCTTTCAGTCCTAACACTATTTTTGTAGTAATAATTCTTCCTGCTCACTGAACTCTCGATAACATAAGAACATAAGAAATAGGAGCAGGAGTAGGCCTTCGAGCCTGCCCTGCCATTCAATAAGATCATGGCTGATCTGTCGTGTCTCAGTTCCACATTCCCGCCCTCTCCCCATAACCCTTAATCCCGTTGCCTATCAAAAACCCATCAACCCGCATCTTAAATATATTTAGCGAGGCAGCCTCCACCACTTCAACGGGCAGAGAATTCCAGGGATTCACCACCCTTTGAGTGAAGAAGTTCCTCCTCAACTCCGTTCTAAAAAACCCCCCCCCCCTTATCTTGAGGCTGTGCCCTCTAGTCCTACTGTCCTTTCTGAACAGGAAGAGCCTCTCCACCTCTATCCTATCCATCCCATTCATCATCTTATACATCTCAATGAGATCCCCCCTCATTCTTCTAAACTCTAACGAGTACAAGCCTAGTTTATTCAGCTTCTCCTCATAGTTCAACCCCCTCAACTCTGGTATCAGCCTAGTAAACCTCCTCTGCACTCCCTCCAAGGCCAAAATATCCTTGCGTAAGTGCGGCGATCAAAACTGCACACAGTACTCCAGCTGCGGCCTCACCAGTGCCCTATACAGCTGCAGCAAGACCTCCCTACTTTTATATTCAGTCCCCCTTGCTATGAAGGCCAGCATCCCATTAGCCTTCCTGACCACCTGCTGCACCTGCAGGCTGGGTTTTTGCGACTCACGCACAAGGACCCTGAGGTCCCTCTGCACCATCACATGCTGCAGTTTTTCGCCATGTAAGTAATAGTCCTTCCTACTATTATTCCTACCAAAGTGGACAACTTCACACTTGCCAGTTCCTGGCCCATTTGCCCAGCCTATCTAGATCCTTCTGCAGACTCTCCACACCCTCCGCACAATTTGCCGTTCCACCAATCTTGGTGTCATCAGCAAATTTCGACACCATACACTCAGTTCCCTCCTCCAGGTCATTTATATAAATGGTAAATAGCTGAGGCCCCAGCACCGATCCCTGGGGCACTCCACTAGTCACCAACCGCCAATCTGAATAGCACCCATTGACCCCCACTCTCTGCCTCCTATTTGACAGCCAATCCCCTATCCACGCTAACACCCTACCCCCAACTCCATGCCCCCTGACCTTCTGTAATAACCTCTTGTGAGGCACCTTATCAAATGCCTTCTGAAAATCAAGAAACACCACATCCCTTAGCATTTCTGGGAAGTTATTTGTCTCTTCCTCAGTGTAAACAGAACTGAGGTAGTTGTTTAATTGCACTGTTCTCTATTATAATTTTTTCTAGCATATCCTATTTTATAATAAAATTATTGCTTTAGGATCTTTTAATTACCCACTGATTAATTGTGATGCAGAGTGAGTAAATGGAGAAAAAGGAATGAAATTCCTAAAATCTATATAGGACTTTTTTCTCTAACAATAACAAAATAGTGGGGATAGGGTAAATATAAGGAGACTGTTGTAGTTAAGGGGTGAAAGACAAAAGACCATGGATACAAGATTAAATCTTATTTAGAAGTGAAAGCAAAAAAAATTTTGCATGGTTGAGGCTGTAGAATTCACTTCCCAAGTTAATAATTGTGGGAGAAACTTGGTCAGCATTCAAGATCTGATTGGGTAGGTGGATGAAGGCAGAGGTTGAAGGGATATGGCAGTAGTGTGATTCGAACTGTTTAATTTGAGAGGAAAGACCCCAACAAGGATTGGTTGGACAATTTGGACAGTTTCCAGATTGAAGTTTCTGTGCCTCAATGTATAATCTAATCCTAACTGGGTGAAATTTTGAGTATACATTAAACAACAATAACTTTTTTTTCCCCCCACATATGCTGCACTGTTTTATGTTTAAGTACAGCTTTTAATGTTCAACTCCTGCTTTGGTAGTAATAAGAACATAAGAAACAGGAGCAGGAGTAGGCCATCTAGCCCCTCAAGCCTGCCCTGCCATTCAATAAGATCATGGCTGATCTGAAGTGAATCAGTTCCACTTTCCTGCTTTCTCCCCATAACCCTTAATTCCCTTGTCTATCAGAAATCTATGTAACCGTGACTTAAATATATTCAACGAGGTAGCCTCCACCACTTCAATGGGCAGAGAATTCCAGAGATTCACCACCCTTCGAGTGAAGAAGTTCCTCCTCGACTCTGTTCTAAACTGCACCCCCCCCCCCCCCACCCCGCCAATAAGCGGGAAGAATCTCTCTACCTCTACCCTATCTAGCCCCTTCATTATCTTGTAAGTCTCTATAAGATCCCTCCTCAGCCTTCTAAACTCTAACGAATACAGACCCAGTCTATTCAATCTCTCTTCATAAGCTAACCCCCTCATCTCTGGTATCAGCCTGGTGAACCTTCTCTGTACTCCCTCCAAGGCCAATATATCCTTTAGCAAATACAGGGCCCAAAACTGCACACAGTACTCCAGCTGTGGCCTCACCGGTGCCCTGTACCGTTGCAGCAAGACCTCCCTGCTTTTATATTCTATCCCCCTCGCTATAAAGGCCAACATTCCATTCGCCTTCATGATCACCTGCCGACTGGGTTTTTGCAATTCGTGCACAAGGACCCCCCAGGTCCCTCTGCACTGTAGCATGCTGCAGCTTTTCACCCTTTAAATAATAATCCCTCCTATTATTTCTACCAAAGTGGATAACCTCACATTTGCTAACATTATACTCCATCTGCCAGCTCCTCGCCCACTCACTCAGCCTATCTCTCTGCAGACTTTCCGCGCCCTCCACGCAATTCGCTTTTCCACTTATCTTTGTGTCATCAGCAAATTTTGTTACCCTGCACTCAGCCCCCCTCCTCCAGATCGTCTATGTAAATGGTAAACAGTTGAGGCCCCAGCACTGATCCCTCCGGCACTCCACTAGTCACCAACTGCCAGCCAGAATAGCACCCATTGATTCCAACTCTCTGCTTCCTGTTAGATAACCAATCCTCAATCCACGCTAACACTTTACCCCCAATTCTGTGTACCCTAACCTTCTGCAGCAACCTTTTGTGATCTAGATCCTTCTGCAGACTCTCTACACCCTCCGCACAATTTGCCGTTCCACCAATCTTGGTGTCATCAGCAAATTTCGACACCATACACTCGGTTCCCTCCTCCAGATCATCTATATAAATGGTAAATAGCTGATTGCTACTTCACAACGCCACAGAACCAGATATGATTTCTGGCTTGGGTCGCTCTGTGTGGAATTTGCGTGCTCTGTCTGTGTGGGTTTCCTCCAGATGCTCCGGTTTCCTCCCACATTCTGAAAGACATGCTGATTAGATGCATTGATCCGAATAGGCAGTGGACTGTGGCGACTAGGGAATTTCACAGCAACTTCATTGCAGTGTAAATGTAAGCCTTACTTGTGACTAATAAATAATCTTTAACTTTAAACAAAGAATCAGTCTGGGTGGGAAAATAAATGTCAAAGTAGTAATTGTGGGGGACCTTCCCAACAATAACTACCCTGTAGGACAGAATCAAGAAATAATGAGGGCTTGTTCATTTCATTTTATTACTCATGGGATGTGGGTGCCACTGTCTAGGTCAGCTGTCTTCTTGAATGACGGGTACTGCAAAAATCATGGGAGGCTTTGATCATCATATACTTTAGACAATTCAAATTGGCAAAGGTAGCTTTGGAAGATGAATTCATAAGAATGTATTTGGGATAAAATACATTTTGGAACCAACTGGGAAACAGGCTATGTTAGATCTGGTAAAACAACGATTGAAGATGCTGGCGTTGGACCGAGGTAAATACGGTAAGTCTCACGAAACCAGGTTAAAGTCCAACAAGTCCATTTGGTAGCAAAAGCCACCGGCTCCCGGAGCACCGCTCCCCCACCAGGCAAGTGGGAGCCCTGCAAATGGAATTTAATGTTGGCAAGTGCGAGGTGGTCCACTTTGGTAGGAATAACGGTAGGAAGGATTATTACTTATGTGGTGAAAAACTGCAGCAGGCGACGGTGCAGAGGGACCTCGGGGTCCTTGTGCATGAGTCGCAAAAACCCAGCCTGCAGGTGCAGCAGGTGGTCAGGAAGGCGAATGGGATGCTGGCCTTCTTAGCGAGGGGGATTGAATATAAAAGTAGGGAGGTCTTGCTGCGGCTGTATAGGGCATTGGTGAGGCCGCAGCTGGAGTACTGTGTGCAGTTTTGGGCGCCATACTTACGCAAGGATATTTTGGCAGAGGAGGTTTACTAGGCTGATGCCAGAGTTGAGGGGGTTGAGCTATGAGGAGAGGCTGAATAAACTAGGCTTGTACTCGTTAGAGTTTAGAAGAATGAGGGGAGATCTCATTGAGATGTATAAGATGATGAATGGGATGGATAGGATAGAGGTGGAGAGACTCTTCCTGCTCAAAGGATAGTAGGACTAGGGGGCACAGCCTTAAGATAAAGGGGGGGGGGGGGGGGGGCGGTTTAGAACGGAGTTGAGGAAGAACTTCTTCACTCAAAGGGTGGTGAATCTGGAATTCTCTGCCCGTTGAAGTGGTGGAGGCTACCTCGCTAAATATTTTTAAGACGCGGGAGAGGGGATTAAGGGTTATGGGGAGAGGGCGGGAATGTGGAACTGAGCCACGACAGATCAGCCATGATCTTATTGAATGGCGGGGCAGGCTCGAAGGGCTAGATGGCCTACTCTTGCTCCTATTTCTTATGTTCTTATCGAACGCCTTCTGGAAGTCCAAAAACACCACATCCACCAGTTCCCCTCTGTCCACCGCACTGGTCACATCCTCATAGAAATCCAGTAAGTTCGTTAAACACGACTTTCCCTTCATGAATCCATGCTGCGTCTGCTTAATCATTGAAAAGGTGCTATTGTTGAGTATTGGTGTTTGGTTGACGAATGTATGCTACAATATACCAATCACTGTCTCTCGTAGTTTTGCAGTCATAGATTGTTATAGGGGTTGCTTTATAGAAGGAAAAAGCTTGTGTTTATCTAGTGACTGCCTTATCTTCCAGTTGTCCCAATGCATTTTATAGCCAATGAAGCACTTTTGAAGCGTAGTCACCATTATAATGTAAGAAATGTGGTAGCTAGTTTGTGTACAGCAAGCTTTCATAACCAGAAATATGATAATGACCAGATAATATATTTAGTGTTATTGAAAGACGTTGTAATAAATTGATTTATATGGGTACTCGGATACTTTGCTGCATGTGTAGTTTGTTTTACATTCATTCGTGTCATTGTAAATTTCCTGTTTAGATTTGGTGTGGAATGAACTATCTCAGCATATTGAGTCTGACATTAAAAAAGACAATTGGAGTGCGAAGATTAATGTATTGAAAGTATGAGCCGTGATCTAAATGACCCTGTCCTTAATCCTGGTATGATCGAGTGAAAATATTTCCACCTGAATTTTTTTTATAACGTTAGTGCAGTAAAAGGGTGGTAATTAATGAAATGAAAGTGTTTTGCCCTGTTGGAACGCGCCCACATACACATTGATGGGAAAATGTAAGTTGTGCATTTGCTTTGTTGGCTAAAGGTATTTTGGTTCTAAATAAATTTGACAGTTTCCCATTCTTACTATGGTTTTCTTTACAACTGACAAACTAAAATATTACCTCAGCCCCTTTTTGGCACTGTGCTCATTTGGTTACTTCATTCGTTGGTTATGTCATTGCAGGTGGAGAGCTCTTTATGCAGCTGGAAAGGGAAGGAATCTTTATGGAAGACACTGCTTGGTGAGTAGAGCATTACTGATACTAGAAGCACAATGTACAAATGGGCCATTTGGTCTGTTATGTATCACAAGCCCCTCCTGTTCTACTGCAACAAGCACTATTGCCATATCCTATTCATAAACTAAGACTTAGGAGCAAGTGTAAGTCATTTGGCCCTTTGAGCCTGCCAGGCCATTGAGTAAGATCATGGCTGAGCTGATCGTGGCCTCACTCCAGTTTCCTGCCTGCCTCCATAATCCTTGATTTCCTTGTAAATCAAATAACTGCCTAACTCAGTCTTGAATATATTCACTGACCTAGCTTTCACTGCTCTGTGGGGTAAATAGTTTTAAAGATTAACGACCCTCTAAGAGAAGAAATTCCTCCTCCTCTCCATCTTAAACTAGAGGCTAGTTAATATGAAAAAGAAAGACTTGCATTTATTTAGCACCTTTCATGATCACTGGCTATCCCAAAGTGTTTTATAACCAATGAATACCTTTTTAGAGTGTAGTCATTATTAGTAATATAGAAACAACCACAGCCAGTTTGCACAAATAGTTCTCAAAGCATTATGATACAGTCAGATAATCTCTCTTGTGATGTTGACTGACAGATAAACATTAGCCAAGACACTGGACCTAACTCCTTTTTAAATTTTGCCCTCACCCAAGAGGGTTAAATGTCTTATTCAAAACAGTAGTGAGGTACTTTTAGCATTGCACTTGAGTGTCAGCACTGACTTTTTTGCTCAATTTATGCAGTGGAACTTCAGCCCTCCGTCTTCTGAACAGTCACTTACTTAGCTTCACCTTAAATTATCTAAGCTATTTGCTTTGACCATGCCATGTGATAGGAAACTCCAGATTCTAAATATTCTTTGGATACATAAATTTCTCATGAATCTCTAGTGGATTTATTATTGACTACCTTGTATTCATAGCGCCATATTTTGAACGCCCCAAAAGTGAAAACATCCTGTAAAAGAGTTCAAATATGATTGAGCTGCCTGCATTTGGATTCAATTTGGGCATCTGACTTAACTGTTTCCTTTACTGATGATAAATCTTGAGGGATGTGGTCTGCAGTTCATCTGATTTCCAATCAAAACACATCTGAAACAAAGCATTTACTGAAGTGTCAATTGGATGGGAGCCTAGAATCCTTTTCAGTTTGATTCCGTGGGAATACTAGGTTGGTTGTTTCCTCATTGTGGCCTGCCTGATGATTCAGATCAGGCTGCTTGAAAAGTCCTTGCGTTAACAGAGCTGTTGCGTGTAGGAAGTGGAAGTCGTCATGAGTCAGTTCTGCATGAGGATAGATTGCTCCTGTAAAGTCACAGTTCTGGTGGTTTTGAGATCAACATTGCACTACATGGTTTGAAGAGATTGAATTCTAGTTTGAATAAATCCTCCAGGTGGAAATGTCACTGGAACAAAACACGTCCAGAGTAAGGGTTGGATTATGGTGTTATCTCCAGCAAATGAACTCGCTTATAAAAAAAAAAGTGAGATATCATAACGTTTATGAAGTTTTACAACTGCATTTCTACCTTTTATTATTGCATATTTCAATTTTTGAAAATTCTTCTATCAAAAATTTTAAAAACTTGCTGCCACATGAATGTTTGAAATGGATAACTTTAATGCATTTAAGTGGAAGCTTGATGCACGCATTAACAAGAGAAAAGGAGATGGGGCCTTGTAGGGGGGGAATAAGCTTGTGTGAAGGGCAAGCATCAGCATGGACCAATTGGTCGGAGTGATCTATTTCTGTTCTTTTCCCTTGTGGCTGATCTGCATCTCAATTCTGTTTACCTGCTGTAGCTCCAAAGACCTGATACTTAATAAAACCCTCCAATTCCATGTAAAAGAAGATGGTGAACAGGCTTTGTGCTCAGATAATACTTGTATTGTTTAAAAAATTCTTGGCTAATTCACTGTAGACAACTCGAGTAGAACTTCATTAATTAGAAACTCTGTTATACCAAGGGTTGGAACTTTATTTACCTTTTTTATAAGAAAGTTTTGATTATCTGGGTAAGTTTCCTGAATTCTTGTATTGTAATCCTCTTTGCCCAGATTTATTTCTGTGACCAAAATAGTGGTTCCAGCTTAATTCAAGGCTGCTCGAGTGTCTGCAGTAGCTTATTAGCAGACGTGACAATCTTATTTCATTTACTCCATTCCTTTTCTGCCTTCCACTACCTTTGCTGCTGCCGCCTCATTTGCTGGGCTCTGATTAGGAAATGATGAAAATCAACTGGGCTTGGCCCTCAATCCATAATTACTCCATATTTTTATCAGAATGCAGAACAGGGTATCTTGGAAAGAAAGTGTTCCCAGCCATGTGCAATTGAGTAGCGCAAAACTTGGAATCAGAGTTTAGGGGCAATTTCTAACCTGGCTCGATTTCCAAACTAGTTTGAGACTGGTTTTCCTTTAAGACTGCACTCCAGGGAGCTATTTTTCTCATGAGTCAAAATGTATTGGCAGATGGCCACCTCCATTCCGTATGTCATATTGTATCCAGCTATTAATGTGGGTGCAGTTAATTCCTGTAAAATGTTGATCAACCTCTGCTTGATCTATGTTCTGTTTTCTTGCCTCTGACCACCACCCCTCATAGCTGAGAGAAAGCCCTTGTGTGTAGTGTTGGGAAAGTGAATTTCCACTTAACCAATTAGTACTCCGGTGCATTAAGGTGCAAAGCTGGGAAAGTTGCTCTTTGAGCAAACCATTTGAAACACTTAAGAACTGAAGAAATCTTAAATTGGGAAACTGGCAGCTTTCGTAATATAAATTATTCTAAAGGCGATAGCTACAAATTTGAATAGTAACACTTTACAATGGGACAAATGGCTGTTCATTCAAGAACATAAGTTTCCTACTATTTCTCGATTGGAATTTATCCAATTAACAATTAGAAATATACAGAGAGAAAAATCTCCTAAATTTAAACAGAAAACAGATCCAGAATCTGAGAGGTGATTGTTGAAATTACCTATGTGCCCAGAGTAGTTAACATTGGCAGGATCTTGGATGCTTCAGCCAGTCAAGAAGAGAAAAGCCATCCTGGACCATTTGTGTTTGCTTCCTATTAGGACTTGTCATAGAATAGCATTGGCTGCAAATTGTGGTTTTGAGGAGGAATGAGGAAATAGAATTTAAAAATGCAAGGCATGTACCAAATTGCCTGCAATTCATTGATCATAGAAGGACGAGGGTTTCATTTGTCAGCACATAATTTAGATGTTAAAATTATCCCAAATGAGCTTTTTGGAAAGGGAAGATCAGAGATCCAAAATTTCTCAAGTGTATCATGAAATAGCCAGATGTAGTTCTTCTTATTTCTGAGTGATGTACGATTAATTGAGATGAACGCATGTGACAACAGGAGGCCTGCTGCTGCAACACTAGATCAGATGTCATGGGGTGAAGACCGTTAAAATTGTGAACTCTCTTGACTTACGATGGATAGCTGTGTGAAAATCTTGTCATTTTACTGAGATTGTAAATTATCTATTCATTTTGTTACAACTTATAACTGAATAGCTAATCTGAATTTGGAAGGTATTCTGCATTGGTAGGTTAGGATGTGAAGATGCCGGCGTTGGACTGGGGTAGGCGCAGTGAGAAGTCTCTCAACGCCAGATTAAACCCAACAAGTTTATTTGGTAGCACCAAATTTTGTGCTCCCAAATAACCTGTTGAACTTTAACCTGGTGTTGTGAGACTTCTTACTGTTCTAGGTTAAGACGTTAAAAGGTATGGTTACTGGCATACCATTTCCAAGAAAAAGCTGTTGTGTAACTTTCTTCCTCTCAAAATTAAAAATACTAATGCTTTTATTTTCCCCCTCCTTCCTACAAATCAAGTTTTTATTTAGCGGAAATCTCAATGGCTTTGGGGCACTTGCATCAGAAAGGTATTATCTACCGAGACTTGAAGCCAGAAAACATCATGCTGAATCATCAAGGTAAATAGAAACCCAGCAATTTGGGCACAATAAGCTGAGTGCAGCCGTGGCTGCTGAAGAAATTTTATTATTTTTATGTAAGCTTCATTTTGAGTCAAATTTTTGGTATTTGCTTATCTTAATGAAATTGTGCTTAGGAATTTTATAGGAATAGATTAAATGTGCTTCTGTGTAAGTTTGATAGACAAATTGCAAAGATCATGGGCAGGTTTGCCATTGGCTGGCGACAGGATTTTCTGGTTCCCCCCACTGTCAAAGGGGTTTCCCGTTGAATGTACCCTTGCTGCCAGGAAACCTGTGGCAAACATGTGCCATTAGTGTGAACGACCAGAACTACCCAGTCCCCATTTATTAATTTAATATCAGTTGTTGCATTAAAAGTTGATGTGAAACACTGTTACTTTGGTTCTTTCTCAACTGCTTCCGGTATAAAATAGTTCCAGCGTAGTTAACATTTTAGTCTAATTGTTCTAATTCTTAGATGTTGCAATAACATTTTAATTTTTAAAATCTCAGGCATTCCTGTGAAAATGTATTTTCTTGGCTTCGGTACACCTCTGCTCTTGTAATAAGTGCTACAAAAACTACATAAATGTTGTATAGTGGAAAATCTTTTCTTTCAAAAATATACTTTATTCATAAAAATTTCAAATAAACCATTGAGATTCTACATGTCTTTGCATTGCCTACAGTGCAGAATTAAACCTTTTTACAGTTCTATACAAATTACAGTCATAACATTTCAAACCTGAAAACTATATACATGCCTCAAAAATTACTATGTGCCGTTATTTCTCAGATTGGCACACAGTTGCGCAGGTCGAAGGTGTTCTGCAGTTCCCGGGCCCTCGGTCTGCCTCCATTAAAAGGCCTTACAGTGTGGCCTTTCCCGAACCACCTTTTTTCCAAAAATATACTTATAGTGGAAAATCTAGTCACGTTAGACATTTGAAACTGCACCATATCACACCAGTGTTGTCATTAGACTTGAACAGGTCAAAATCTGTAATCCCCCTCTTGGATGGTCTTGCAGAAGTAGTTCTCTGCTACTTTGTCCATGTGGTTTCTCAATGTGTGAGCTGTATTAGAATTTGCTGCCCACCCAAACATTAAGTGCATCATATCGTAGCGCTACCCTGTCCTATTCTTGGCAATCATTTATGTTCCTGAATAGCAATCAGGATTAGGAACCAGGAAGTTGTATTTAATTTCTTTTATCCTAATCAAATACAGAGATGTTAAGGCTACTGCTGAATCCTCTCTACAGCTTAAGTTACTCCACCGACCTTCACCTGCTGAACCACGGGTGGATCCTAAACCGAGATTTTCTCACTGTTCTGGTAGATTTCAAAGAAATAATTTGCATAATGTTTACTGAAATTCCAGTAACAGCGTAGCACAAGGCAAACAGGATACAGATTTGTTTCTGTAACTGCCTGCATTGTCTCAGTTTCCCTGAAAGTTGAAAAAAAAAATTGCGAGCATACTTTTCCAAACTACTTTTTTGAGGTCAGCAACATCTTGAGTGCAGGTCATTTGACTACCCTTATCTGGATATGTTCTGTGCTGCTGCAAAGGCTTTTAGTGACCACCTCATTTGCTAACACCAAGTGCACAGTTTGGTGTTTTCAACAGTGCCAACCTCCAATGAGGATCATTTTACATCAAATAGTTCAATCATTGAATGTCTACAATTCGGAAAGGGCCATTTGGTCCATCGAGTCTGCACCAACTGTCTGACAGAGCATCTTACCCAGGTGCACTCTCCTGGCTTATCCCTCTAATCCTGTATATTTACCATAGTTAATCTCTCTAACCTGCACATCCTAGACACTAAGGGGTAATTTAGCATGGCCAACCCACCCAATCTGCACATTTTTGGACTGTGAAAGGAAACCTGAACACCTTGAAGTTCACACAGACATGGGGTGAGTGTGCAAACTGTACAGTCACCCAAGGCTGGAATTGAACCCAGATCCCTGGAGCTGTGAGGCAGCAGTGCTAACTACTCTTGCCACCATGCTGCTTAATGCAATACATAATTGCAGAAGTTGACCTTGATAGTTGGCCTAAAGAGGTAATTGACTTTTTGTATTAATTTGTATGCGTTTATACAGTTACATTATTCTCATTGTCCCAGTGCCTGAAATTGAATATAAAGCATTTAAAGAAAACTGTCAGAGGACTTAATAAAAGTGAGACTTTCAAGAATTGATTTTATTTCACAAATACTGTCAATACAAAGTCTGCCTTCCTTATTAAACTTTTACAAAAAACTTTGCAATTAAGAATGCCTGACCTGAGTGCTTTGGTTTAAATAGCTTCAGTTGAAGAAGGCTGACTGGACAATTGGTAGAAATGTATGTACACATAGGCATGGAGCTCGACTGACTCTTTAATTCAAAATGATGCAAATAAAGAGTAACCACAGCTTCACGCTTGTGTGGTAGCATAATATCAAGTAGGTTGATTGCGGCAGCCCCACCTCTAGTCTTCTGAGTTGCTTCTCTGTTGATGTACACCTCTTGGCATGCATGGCCCATGTACAAGGTTGTGTCGACAGGTAGGAGATTTACAATGGAGTGTTTTGATATGAAGATCGATACTTGCTATTATTACAAGTTTGCATGGACATTGATAAAAGATTGTAGAGCACCAATTGAATATACTCAACTCAAACTGGTTACCCTGTGAAGTCCATATTTGATCCTTTTTGGGTTGACTTTTTACTTGGTGGTACGTGAAGAGGTTAGGTTTTAGTAAGGGTTATAATTCAGTATTAATGTGGAAGTCCCACTCCATATGACCCTAAAAGAGTTGCAGTTTGTTCTGCAGGTGAATGTAGTAAAACAGTAATATTGAGTGTTAATGTTTGCTTACTGACCACCTCACTTCACCCCAAGTGCACATGCACACTTTATCTATCATATGTTAGATTCACTTGGTGATATCAGGGATGTGAAACAGAGGAGAGACCTGAGGTACTGGAGCTATTTCCTTTGGCTCTGGAGATTTTTTGGAGGTTGAAAAAAATTACGAATTGTGATGGTGAGCCAGGGAAGACTATTTATTTGCTCTTGGAATTAGTGAGGAGGGTCACCAGTTTAAGAATGAGAGAAGTTGGGGCAATTATTTATAGTGGATTGTTAGAACAATCCACTATAAATAATTTAGTGCAGCAGAAATAGTTAAGACAGTGACCATTGCAGCTTCCAAGGAAATATGGGGTGAATATTTGAATCAAATTGAGATGCGTGGTTATAGAGGGGGACTGGGCTAATATGAGTTTTGGATTGTTTTAGCAAATAGCAAGTACAGTGGTGGACTGTACAGCTTATTATTGTAAACTTCTATGATTTTTCTGTGGTGTGCAGTTTATGTGGTAGCAGGTTGTATCATGCTTTCTGTATCTGTAGGCAGAAGTTAGGTTTTCCATTTACCTAATCTTGTACTCCCAGCCCATGATTTGCATCTCCAGTGTAGGGGACACTAACATAATTCTCTGCAATGCTACCTCTTTTTGGTTGATTTTCTTCCCCTGGTGCAGTTGACTCCTTTTGTACTATACTTCAAACTGGCATACCACATCTACCCATGTGAACAATGTATCTCCTGCCACCTGTAAACTCAAGGGCATCTTTGGGTTGGCTGGATTCCTCCCTCAGACATCACTCCTAAAGTGGGGCCTCTTCTCCTACCTTCAACCACTGCCTCTGGCTTGAAAAGAATGTGCTGTTAAGTAGCCCAACCCATGAATAAGCTGTATATCTCTCACTGGGAATGAAAAAACACAAGGTAACTTTGGGCAGAGAATAAATTATTGAATAAAGTAAAGGAGAAAAGAATTGGGTAGAGATGCAAAATAACAGAGTTAGAAGAGAGAGACATCAACATAAAGTTGATAGTATATCCTGTGACTCACTTTGAGCCACACTACTATAGATCCTTTAAGCAGAGTAGAAAAATTAATTTGCCTGTCATGTCATGTTTTGTTAGATGCAAATCAGTTATTAACATGCTGATTTACTTCTGATTTAAAGTCTGAAATTAAATAATGCATTTTCATCTCTGACCTTATCTCTGATCGCTTTTGCATATCATTTTATTCACTGGAAGGATTGTCACTAGGAAGTCTGTTTCTTAACTTCATAATCTCTTTTGCTTTGGAGTCAATTTAACATCCAGTTTAATATACATTGTTGTGTTGCTAAAGTTTTGCAATTTTTGTTTTTCAAACCTATATTTCAGATCCTCTCATATGTCTCAATTTAACTGCATATTTCTTTCCAAAACTTAAATTGTTGAAAACACAATTGTTAATCTACTTGAAGAAACCTGTTTTGGCAAGTGCCAAAACTCACCAACTGCAGCATAAAATGTTAAAATTTAAAAATTTAAAGTTTAAAAACCAAATCTTGATCTAATTTGCTCTAATGGGCAACTACACAACTTAACATAACAGTAAGGACTTTGTTCTGACTTGCTTCTTATTCTAAATTAGCTGATCAGATGTGAAGTGCTATGTTTAGTCACAGGAAAGAATTAGCTAGGTGTTCTGCGTCTGTTAAGTATCCATGGCCCTTTCTGGAACTGCTGCATTCATGTCAAATAAGGACATTATTGAACTCTATTCCGATGCCCTCTGAGGAGCCTGATGGCATTTGCTGGACACGATTATGTGAATAATGGCCAATTGGATCAGGTCTTAGCTTCCATGGGAATTGTAGCACAACCAAAATCAGTATTTTCAGGATAAACAGTGAACAGAAAATACAAATAGCCAATATTGGGGTGAGATTACAAAATTGTACTTCAGTGTATAGGTTCAGGTGATACTGGTTATTGGCCAAGTGTACCCTACTGCTTAGAATTAGGTGTAAGTTGGCAGCTTGAGGTAAACTGGATGCCCAGTGTTTCTTGAATTGTTTGAACCCTGTAACCAGATTGCTGCCTTGTAATCCCTCAAGAACACACTCTCCTGTATGCATTGCAGTCACCATTGCAATTATGTTTACTTCTTATTTCAGGGCACGTTAAACTGACAGATTTTGGATTATGTAAAGAATCTATCCATGATGGTGCAGTGACCCATACATTCTGTGGCACAATTGAGTACATGTGAGTATATTTATTTTTGAAGGTATTGTTTGGAAATATGGTGACTACAAGAATGCCATCCACCTTGAGGACTTTTTTAAACCTTTTCTTCCTAATAATCATATCTGTAACTGGATTATAAAGAGCTCAAGTTAATGAGAGTCTATTTGAGCTTGCTTAGTAACTTGAATTTTCACTGTTTTTCCACTTGTTGGCTGTGATGACTGGCTGGAGATCTTAATGTGGTTCTCTCTAGACCTCTGCTTTGATGATCAATACTATTTGAAATCTTTGCGAGAGAGAATGGTCACTTGTTGGTTTTTCCCAGATGCAAGGTCAAGATTGGAAAATATTTAGGTCAGCTGTAGTCAAGGTGTCACACATCTTAATCATATCACAGTGCAGCATGTTAGAATTCCAGTGAAATTCAGGCCTTAACGGCTTTTAAAAATGAATGTGTCTCATGAAGATATTGGTATGACTCAGTCATTCTTTTACACACTGTGAGACTTTAAACCAATGCCTGTTTGCTTCCCCTGCCAGTTCAAAAAAAGTTCCCATGGCATAGCATCAAGTTAACCTGACTGACACACTTCCCTCACCAACACCATTAGGACTTTAATTGATCATTTTTCTCACAGTTCAATGTAAAGTAGCTACTGTTCATATTAGATACAATTTCAATTTGGAATAATTCATTGAATATGAAGTGCTTTGGGAATTTGATACACATCAAATTTACATTTATTTTATATTTTTCCTGATATTGAGAACTAGTTTAAGCTGATTTTAGTGCCGTGGGTAACTTGCATTTCGATATTTTGATTCCTTGTCTATTGAAAAGTGTCTTTTTTTGGTACTTCCCCATCTTTTATCTTTTGCTGAAAGTTTGAGATTGCCCCAGTTGCAACATTCATATTGGCAAGGCCAACACCAGTCTGTGGTCAACTTGGCACCTTCTGTGCTGAAAATGACCCTACCACTCTGATGCACTTGAATGATGATGTGATGTCCTGGGCAGTGTATCGCCCTGTTGCTATTTCGGAGAAGCACTTCCTTTAGAGGAAATTCTATGTCAAACTGAGATGCAACTCAGAATAAGATCCAGTATTGTAGCAGTTCTTGGGTTTCCTCAAAATTGTACAACTTGCATGCCCCTGATAGGAAAACCTACAAAGATTTGCATCCTCCTCCCCCATTTCAATGTTATGCTGTCACATATGGAACAAAATTAAAGAGAAATGAAATCCCCCTGTGCCTTTCCTTTTTCTCACAGGGCGCCTGAAATTTTGATGAGAAGCGGACACAATCGTGCTGTGGACTGGTGGAGTTTAGGAGCCCTAATGTACGACATGCTGACTGGAGCGGTAGGTGCACAATATAAAAACCGCGTCCTTTTGATCCTTTCGCTGTGCAGATATTAGATATCACTAACATGCTGTAAAACATGGTGAGGAAGCGAGTAGGCAGTGAGTGGCTCAGTAAATCTTAATGCGGAGATGCCTGTGTTGACTGGGGTAAGCACAGTAAGAAGTCTCTCAACACCAGGTTAAAGTCCAACAGGTTTATTTGGTAGCTCAGGCTTTCGGAATGCCACTCCTCCTTCGGGTGAGTAAACTCTTCACTCACCTGGAGAAGGAACGACACTCCAAAAGCTTGTGCTACCAAATAAACCTGTTGGACTTTAACCTGATGTTGAGAGACTTCAGAAAATCTTACCATGGCGTCTCAGTAAAATTTGAATCGCTTACCCATTCACTTGTACTTATCTCAGACTGCTGATATCTGAGCTTGGTGTTATGACTTCGGATTTACGTAACAATGAAGCAAACAGGAAAAACAAGTAGGTGAGCAACATAAGCAGAAGTAGTCGCCCTGGGCTTTGTGAGACACAAGTGACTTGCAGCATATCGTTTTAACCTCATTGCTCTTCCTGATTAACGGTTGATGTCGATAGGTGCTAGTCATATAATCCTGCTTATTTACAAGGCTGATGTTCCAAGGTTTGGCTGTGGTAATTGTACTTGAAGAAAAGAATGGTACATCAGCAATATTTAACGGGCATTCCATTGTTTTTAAGAAATTGTAGAAATGCAGAGATTTTTGTTTTTTCTAGGTCCCATTCTTCTCCCTCCTGTGCTTTACCTTTTGTGTTGGTGTGATGGCTGTTCAACGTGTGTTGAAGTAGTCTGACTCCCATTGCCTTAGCTGGATTTACAATATCCAATCTTTTGTCCCCCTAATCTCCCTAAAGTGCACGTTTAAATCCTTTGGACTGCAGGATTAATTGATCTGTTTTGTCTTTGTTTTTTTTTTGTAAATCATCTTCGGGTAGTCTTGATTTTATTTAATCCAGACATAAATTGAAGTCCCATAACAAAAGACAAGTGATCATCTCATACCCACACTAATTCCCTCTCCAATTAGGCAATAATTGAATTTTCATACCTTAGGAATGGTGTGACCAAATTGGCCATCTTTAAGTTGTGTGGCAGACGTCTGCTACTTAACTGACACTGTTTTTTAAACATTTGGTGTATGGAAAAGATAGTCAGGTGAAAGGTACAGTGAAAATTCAGTAGAATGATTGCAAGATTGCCGTGAATGCTGAAAAATGAGTTACTGTATTGGATAATAGTTTATTGGGGAAAAATATTTTAAAATGGTGCAAGCCTTTGCTGGTAAATAAACAGTGAAATCATTTCCACAGATAAGTGTATTGGTGAGAAAGGGACACAATTTCAGTTTACTAGTGGATTAAAAGGAGGATGCTAATTAATAGGTGATAGAAGTAATAATTATCTATCTTAAGAAATTCAGTTATATTCATCTTGCCCCTAAATGATTCCTTTTAACCCTCAAATAGCATCACGTTATTCTTTAAGGTCTTGTTCTAATACTGATCAAAGCACTGTTTTTGATTTGCCAGGGTTTGTAGCTTATTTTAAACATTTCTGTAGTGGCATTATTGGAACATTATGATGGACAGCTGTTATTGTTCAAGTCAGAAACGGCAAAGTGTTTTATGGAGCCCACCTGGATCATAAATTTTGCATCTTGAATTTGGCTAGGATAATATGTTTCACTTCATGATTCAAATGGCCCACGAGGGAGGTTTTATCAAAGTTTATTTAAGACTATAGTCAACATGTATAGTAAGAAAATTAGCAAGAACTTTTATCAATTACAAACAAGAAACAAAACCACTATAGATATATTTGTTATGGGTTATATATTAATGTGTGACATAACCAGAAGGGTTGCTTTCTATGGTACGTTTGTAATAGCTGATGAGTTGTGATGGACATGCCAAATTGCCTTAGCCTTTTGAGAAAATAAAGGCATTGGTGGGCTTTCTTAACTATAGCATCGGCCTGGAGGGATCAGGACAGCTTGTTTGGTGATCTGGACACCTAGAAACCTGAAGCTCTTGACCA
Source organism: Carcharhinus amblyrhynchos (assembly GCF_965287045.1). Taxonomy (NCBI): domain Eukaryota; kingdom Metazoa; phylum Chordata; class Chondrichthyes; order Carcharhiniformes; family Carcharhinidae; genus Carcharhinus; species Carcharhinus amblyrhynchos. The sequence continues at coordinate 6,358,724 of NC_137346.1, read as the reverse complement.
TTTCCACTTCATCCCCATTGATGTAGACAGGCATGCCCTCCACAGAATTCCTGATCGGTGACTATCTCCTTCGTTTTGTTGACACTGAAGGAGATATTATTGTCATCACATTAACTCACCAGATTCTCTCTCTCTCCTGTACTCTGTCTCATTGTTTGAGATTCGACCCACTACGGTGGTGTCATCAGCAAACTTGAAAATTGAGTTGAATAGGAATTTGGCCCCATTGTCATAGCTGTATAAGGATTATAGTAAGTGGCTGAGGCCACAGCCTTGTGGGGCATCGGTATTGAGGATGATCATGGAGGAAGTGTTGCTATCCTTACTGATTGCCATCTGTGGGTTAGGAAGTTTAGGATCCAGTCACAGAGGGAGGAGCCAAGCCCGAGACCATAGAGTTTGAAGATGGGATTTGTTGGAATCACACTGGTGAAGACTGAGCTGTAGTCAATAAATAGGAGCCTGACATAGACGTCTTTGTTATCAAGGTGTTCAGTGTAAGGCCACGGAGATGCTGTGGACCTGTCGCAATGATAGGCGAACTGTAGTGGATCAGCGTAGTCAGGGAGGCTGGAATTGACTTGTCATGACTCACCTTTCAAAGCATTTCATAATGATGGATGTCAGAGTCACCATAGTTGTTAAAGTACACTGCCTGGCCTTTCTTTGGTACAGGGATGATGGTTATCATTTTGATGCAGAAAGAGACCTCAAACTGGTGTAAAGAGAGCTTAAAGATGTTTGCGAATACCCCTGAAAGCTGGTCTGCGCAGGATCTGAGTGCTCAACCATATACACCATCCAGGCCAGTCATTTACTGGGGGCTAACTTTCAAAAAGGCTGATCAGACTTCTTTGGTCACCTCGCATACCGGTTCAGTCGAGGCTTCCGGGGCAGAAGTTGCACTGCTGCTGACCTCTTGCTCAAAATGGATATTGATTATGTTGAGCTCATCGGGGGGGGGGGGGGGGGGGGGGTGCATTGGTGCTGGCAATTCTACATACCTTTATTTTATAGCCTGTTATTTCTTGCAGACCATGCCATAGTCAGTGGGAGCCTGTATGGCTAGCCTCAGACTCGAGCTTAGTCTGGCACTGTCTTTTGGTATCTTTGGATTTCTTGTAGGTCAGAATCACCTAACTTGAATGCCTCAGACCTGGACTTCAGCAAGCAGATATCCCTGGTTCATCTATGGTTTCTGGTTGGGAAACAAATAGATTTGATCCTTTGGCACACAGTGGCATTGATATTTTCCCCACTTTTTTAAAACCTCCCTTTTTTACATTAAGAACTTTCGAAGATAAAAGATAGACTTCTAAACTAAACTCTGTGATGCTTTCAAAAATGTCAAGCAACTTCATACACTTTAAAGTATGCATCTCTACTGGGATATGCACAATAGTTGCAAATATTTTAATTTTTTTTGTTCCTAACCATTAAGTTGTGATCATATACAAAGAATCTACAAACAGAGCAATTATAAAGCTTGTGCCCAAAAAAAGCCTGTGGGTAAAACCTAAAATCGTAAAATATAAAATAATTTTTGTTCAGATTTCAGCTGTTTTCTTTGAGTACAAATTATCAACATGAGGAATTTTGCAATACTTTAAGGAAATACCTTAAGGGAATATAATAGGTTTGACTCCTATTCCAGAATTAGAAACATTTAAACTTTGGGCGAATTCTATTCAATACTCCTGTGTCACATCTGTGCTGTAAAATAATCGAATTGTCTTCTGCAGTTTCCACTGTTTTATTCTCAAGCCTACACCAGCTTTTTGAATGAGAGCGGAGGGGTGGGTGGGGGGGCGTGGTGTTGGTGGGCTGGGCTGAGTAAGCACTGACTCTATAAGTGATTTAATTATCTCAATCACTTGAATGGCTCTTGGTAACTTGCTGAAAAACAGGGTGGGCTGAGGCATAAATTGCTTCCCCCTTTCTTGGAAGTGGAGAATTACAAGATGAGGAAGGATAGGGAACAAAAATAAACTGGTAGCTTTGACAAGTTAGATACCAGATAATTTTCATCTTTTATATTTAAAGCATTTATCTTGACTATTAGTTGGTAACTTCCAATGGTTGATCAGAAATTCTTAAGATCCTTCCTTGACACTTAAAATTTCAGTTTTTTTCTTTGGTATGAGTTGATTTGTTTTTTGTTCCATTTTTGTTTAGCCTCCATTCACTGGAGAAAACAGGAAGAAGACAATTGATAAGATCCTGAAGTGTAAACTGAATCTGCCACCCTACCTCACACAGGAAGCCAGAGATCTTCTTAAAAAGGTATTCTGTCCAATTTTCCTCCTTGTGTAAGCTGGCTTATAGTGGGAAATTCTTGGTAAAAATGGTTACTGACGGGTGTGATGAATAAGGTAGGCACTGAGATCTGGCCTTAGATTTTGATCAGCTAATATAGTCCTCTCCAGTCCTATGCTGTGTAACATTGGATGGAAAAGTGAGCCATGGAGTAACTATGGTCGCTGATTTTTTTGATCTGTTGAACTGTATTGAGATCTCCATATTGCTTGAATTTGAGCACAGGCATACGTAATTAATTAAATCAAACTACTTAAGAGCAGAGCTAAATGTTCCAAATGCAATGCCACACTAAATTTGGAAGTGTTTATCGTCATTTCTTAAATAGCATTAAATAGTGCTCCTGTGCTCACTGAGCAACTCTGACAAAGGGTCATCCAGACTTGATGTTAGGTCTATCCTCTCTGCACAGGTGCTGTCAGACTTGCTGAATTTTTCCACTATTTTCTTTTTTTTTGTTGGTATAGGGTCTCAAAGCTGAGAATTCCGTGCCTTCCTCAGTCCTCCTCTTGTTACCCTGAAGATCATTCAGCCTATCCTGTTGTTTATTTGGACCATAGCTGATCTGTACCTTAATCCCAGTTGCTCACCTTAGTTCCCCTTCTCTAAGAATCACAAGGGCTTTTGAATATTATTACTTTATTTTCTTCTCTCCATCAGACTGGAGGGACTGATTGTGGACAAGTCCCCAGGACTGGATGGAATGCATCCGAGGGTTCTGAAAGAAATGGCGGAGGTGATAGTGGATGCCTTGGTGGTTATTTTCCAAACGTCGCTGGATTCTGGGGAAGTGCCGGAAGATTGGAAAGCGGCTAATGTTACGCCGTTGTTTAAGAAGGGTGCCAGGCAAAAGGCAGGGAATTATAGGCTGGTTAGTTTAACGTCTGTTGTAGGTAAAATGTTAGAATCCGTCATCAAGGAGGAAATAGCGAGGCATCTTGAGGGGAATTGCTTTAGCAGACGCAGCATGGTTTCATTAAGGCGTGTCTGACAAATTTATTGGAGTTCTATGAGGATGTGTCTAGGGCAGTGGATGTGGTCTGTCTTGATTTTCAGAAGGCGTTTGACAAGGTACCTCACAAGAGGTTATTGCAGAAGGTAAGGGGGCATGGAGTTGGGGGTAGGGTGTTAGGGTGGATAGAGGATTGGTTGTCAAATAGGAGGCAGAGAGTGGGGGTTAATGGGTGCTATTCAGATTGGCGGTTGGTGACTAGTGGAGTGCCCCAGGGGTCGGTGCTGGGGCCTCAGCTATTTACCATTTATATAGATGATCTGGAGGAGGGAACTGAGTGTATGGTGTCAAAATTTGCTGATGACACCAAGATTGGTGGAATGGCAAATTGCGCAGAGGGTGTGGAGAGTCTGCAGAAGGATCTAGATAGGGTGGGCGAATGGGCCAGGAACTGGCAAATGGAATTTAATGTTGGCAAGTGCGAGGTTGTCCACTTTGGTACGAATAATGGTAGGAAGGACTATTACTTACGGGGCGAAAAACTGCAGCAGGCGACGGTGCAGAGGGACCTCGGGGTCCTTGTGCATGAGTCGCAAAAACCCAGCCTGCAGGTGCAGCAGGTGGTCAGGAAGGCAAATGGGATGCTGGCCTTCATAGCGAGGGGGATTGAATGTAAAAGTAGGGAGGTCTTGCTGCGGCTGTATAGGGCACTGGTGAGGCCGCAGCTGGAGTACTGTGTGCAGTTTTGGTCACCGCACTTATGCAAGGATATTTTGGCCTTGGAGGGAGTGCAGAGGAGGTTTACTAGGCTGATACCGGAGTTGAGGGGGTTGAGCTATGAGGAGAGGCTGAATAAACTAGGCTTGTACTCGTTAGAGTTTAGAAGAATGAGGGGAGATCTCATTGAGATGTATAAGATGATGAATGGGATGGATAGGATAGAGGTGGAGAGACTCTTCCCGCTCAGAAAGGACAGTAGGACTAGGGGGCACAGCCTCAAGATAAAGGGGGGGTGGTTTAGAACGGAGTTGAGGAGGAACTTCTTCACTCAAAGGGTGGTGAATCTCTGGAATTCTCTGCCCGTTGAAGTGGTGGAGGCTGCCTCGCTAAATATATTTAAGATGAGGGTTGATAGGTTTTTGATAAGCGAGGGGATTAAGGGTTATGGGGAGAGGGCGGGAATGTGGAACTGAGCCACGACAGATCAGCCATGATCTTATTGAATGGCGGGGCAGGCTCGAAGGGCTAGATGGCCTACTCCTCCTATTTCTTATGTTCTTATGTACCACTAACCCTTCTAGATATGATCCAGTTGAAAGTACAATAGTCAAAGGGTCAATTCATTTTTTAAAATTTAAGTTAATGATTCTTTTTGAGTGTGACCAGAGGATAGAATTGAAATGGTGGTCTGAATGGCATTTCACCAAATTGAGAGAGAATCTGAAATAGCACCTTCACAAATTAAGCCAACGATGTAAATATTTGAACTGCCCAGACCAAGTAAGCTGACTTCTGCTCCATGGAGGGAATCCAGTTAAGATGGGTATATTTTGTTCACAGCCCCTGTTAAAGCATTGGGTTCAATGCTTTGTAAATGGGACAGCATCACTTTCATGAAACTGACCATTTTTTTGAACACATTTAGAAATTTAAACAGTCTAAAGTCGCTCACCTAGCTTTCAAATGAGATAAAACATTGTTAAAGTTTGTATTTTTTTTATTTTTAGCTGCTAAAAAGGAATGCTTCATCACGCCTTGGGGCTGGAGTTGGGGATGCAGCAGATGTCCAGGTATGTTTTCAGCAGAGACTGTAAAATTCAGAAGGGGGGGGTGGGGGCGGGGTGGGAGTGGTGACAGTGGTTAGCACTGCTGCCTCTCAGTGCCAGGGTTCGATTCCTGACTTGGGTCACTGTCTGTGCGGAGTATGTATGTTCTACCCATGTCTGTGAGAGTTTCCTCTGGGTGCTTCAGTTTCCTCCCACAGTATGAAAGACCTGCTGGTTAGGTGCATTGCTGTGCTAAATTCTCCCTCTGTGTATCCAAAGGGGCACCGGAGTGTGGGCGACCAGGGGATTTTCACAGTAACCTCATTGCAGTGTTAATGTAAGCCTACTTATGACACTGATGAATAAACTTTAAAGAACCCTTGTATCCTTACTTCCTTTAGTTCTCCAAACATGGGTTGACTGAACTGATTTAAAATAATTGGTGAGCTTCATCAGTTAGATAAATTAATTGCAGAAGTGCCATCTTTAACACATCTGAAATAAGATCGCGGAAACATCAGGGTTGAGTTAAAATTACTCCTTTGACTATGATTGGCACAAAGACCACCACTTTATACTCTCATCAATTTTACCCTGTTGTTAATTCAATTTCTCTACTATTTTCTGGCATAGTGCCTGTTTACAGCTAATTCCTCTAAAAAGGATTAAATGTTTAAACAAATATTTCAGCATGCATCAAAAAATGAAGTGTGGAAGAAAGAAGAGGGCTTTTTGTTGATTATTTTTTAAAATTTTCATTTTAATCTTCGAGAATAATTATTTGAAAGCTCCTCCTGTGTTGCTTAGTATAATTAATTCATCAGAAGAAAGTGTCCCAATTACAAACCATTGTCTGTGAAATGTTAGATGTTATGTAACGGGTGATACGGTTGTTGTCAGCTGGGCAGAACAAAACTTAAATCCATATCCCACTTGTGATTGCTGTCTAGTCACGTGGTAGAAATTGAGAGATGCTTGAGGGGAAGGAAAGGATCATGATGGGCTGTGCTGCACCTGTGAACAATCAGCCTACAATATTCACTAGTTCATATCTGAAGAATGGTCTCTTGAGCAAGGTTGGTATACTGTGTGCAGAGGTTTGATAATGACAGGATGTGCGAATATTTGTACGTAAACTTTAAAACACTTCGAACACTCCATTGCACGTAATGGTGGCAGCAGAATCCATAACAGCTTGTAAAAGGGAGGTGGATAAATAAGTGAGTTGTTGAATCGTGTTGGTGAGAGGACTAATGGATAGTTGTTTTGAGGTGGTGGTTGTTTTTGGGGTGGGGGGGGTACATTGGATCTGACAGGGAAGGAGCTTGGGGAGGAAACCAATTTTCCCAGTTGTTGGCTGCCTGGTGTGAAAAGCCATGTTAACTTTTCTCTCTTCCCTCCCCTGTAGCTTAAGGCTTTTGGTGTTTATTGTAGTATGTGTCCCTACTCAATCTAGGAATAAAATGTGTGCCCCTTTCCCCCTACTTTTTGGGCTAACCAGGCAATATACAGCTGTCAAAAAGTTAGAAGTTAAATCTCCTAGCATGATATGTTTGTAATTGGTTGTTAATGAGTAAAGCCTGTGTCCCAAGCTGAACGTCCATTAAATTTTTTTTTGTGAGTTGCTTGTTCTCTGCTGCATGATGATACAGCTGAGATTGGTATGGTACTACCTATGTTTTATGTCGGTGGTGATAGTACTTTTAAGAACTAGGTTTCTCTGAAAGATATCTGATAATGTACAAACAGTCCAAAAATGTGCATGTTAGGTGGAATGGCTATATTAAATTGGCCATTAGTGTCAGGGGGATTAGCAGGGTAAATATGTGCATTTATGAGGATAGGGTGAGATTGTTGTCGGTACAGACTCGATGGGCCAAATGCCATCCTTCTGCACTGTGGGATTCTATTAGCTTACTTGGGAGATAAAGCAGTAGGGGGAAAAAAAATCACCAGAAGAGTTAATTGTAGGGATTTTTAGGTATGGTTCTGTTGCAGCAGTTTTATTTTAGAGCAACCTGGCTGCAGAGCAGGGGCCATCCCTCCCTGGCAATGTTGATTTGAAATTCCATGTGCTGGCTAAAAGAGTATAAACCTCTTGTTGACTGAAGGACTCCTAACAGTAAGTTGAACTTCTAAGGATAATCAAGCGGAGAAGTGGAAGAGAGTTTTCAATGTAAGACTGCAGAGTTAAAGGATATTCAACCCCACAGAGTTCTGATCCGAGGTTTAAGGTGCTACTGATGCCTTTTTTGAATGGGGATTCTACAACTGTGGAATAGTTGTAGAAAATTTGAAGGGAAAACCTTGCTGGAAATAAATGGAAGGTCCATGAAATCTCAACCTTTATATGAATTCTCTAAGCAGTCTCAGAAAAGTCTGACTAGAGTTCTGGAGTTTTAGGCCAAGTGACTGTTGAAGGAAATTGACGTTAAATCAGTTTAGAAAATGAGTAACTTTGTTCACCGTACTTTTAATATCTTTAACATAACTGACAATTTAAGATAATGTAGTTATTCATGTCCTTTTGATTTTTGTTTTGTATAATTCTGTTGATTTTTAAACCATGAACTTCATTCTTTTAATAAATATCTGGTCTTAGGATTCTTTTTAAAAATAAACTTACTGGTCCCCAACAAAAACGTAGCAATGTGAATTTATGTAAGCATCATATCACATTCTTAGGATGCCCCAAGGTATTTCACAGCCATCTAATTACTTTTAAGAGTTTTCCACTGTTGGGTAGACAAATAAAAGTCTATTCGTGCTAAGCAGGTTCCCGCAAACAGCAGATGGGACCAACAACTAATTCAGATATTATCTATATATGGAATTCTATCTTTGAATGCAGACTGTTTTAGGTACTAATGTAATGTTTTTAATTTGAAATTTTGTTTTTTTATTAATTCACTTAATTAATTTTAATCCAGGCTCATCCTTTCTTCAGACACACAAACTGGGAGGATCTTTTGGCTCGGAAAGTTGAACCACCTTTCAAGCCATTTCTAGTAAGTGTAATCTTACCCCTTCCCATATTCTGTTTCTCAGTGTTGATTCATGGGAGTGCTTCCCTGCTGGTTTGCACGTCATTTTTCTTGTGTGAGCCTACTTAATGAATGTCAGCTAACCATTTGGCCATTGCAGGGCAATGCAGTTGAGCCTAACCATATTCACATGTGCTTACTTCAATCAAAGATTGCTATAGAGTGTTGGGAGCAGAGGATCCTCCATTTTCCACTTCCTAAGTCAGGTTAATGGGGCTAATTATAATATCTATGTTGCTATGGCTGAGATCAACCACTTCAGCATAGACATTGCATAGAACATGGGATCTTCCAGCTCTGTACAGATTAAGCTACCTCTGGGTTTCTTGGAGGATTTTAACAAATATAATCTATTTTTTAACCAAGAGGGGAATGACTTGCTAAAAATTAAATTGTGCTGTTATGATTGGGTATGGACGAGTCAAATGATTCCCCTCTTTTAGCTCTTGTTGTTTGACTGCAACAGTTTTTTTTGTTTTGAAAAGAATATCTGAATTCAGTATTTAATTGCATGGTGATCAGACAGGCTTTCTTGTGTTTCATCAGAGGTTAGCCTTATTATACTTGGACATGCATGCACTCTCTCGAATGGACACACTTGTTCTCACTAACCCCCACACCCCCGACCCAATTCAGAGGGTAGCTTTATTATACTTGGACTCCCACGCGCTCCTATAAATAGATTACAGAATGGAAAAGGATCAATTAATTGAATTAGAATCTAGAAAAATAAGAATGGTTATTCGGCTCTTGGGGTTTGGTGACTTGGTTGGCTCAGGTTGATTTCAGTGGTCTGTTGTTTTCCCTTGATGCAATTTAAGCATTTAGCTAGCTGGCTCTTAGCGAGAGCATTGTAGGATGGATTTCTTTTATGGTTTCTGTCTGCAGCAGGGTGTCCCTGGATGGTCAAGGTCAGCAAGTACGGCTCAAAAGCTTATCAGGTGGGATGGTGAGAGAGAGGGAGGAAAGGGGGTCCCCACCAGGTGTTTTCTCATCAGTGCCTCGGCTGTTTGTTCTCTTTCTGCAGCGAAAGCTGTCGCTTAAACACACAAAAGGTGAGCCTCTCACATGACTGTCACTGAGTGATTCAATAATGGTAGTTACTAATGTGTTCCTCTTTGTAACTTAGTTCATGTCTTTTTTCAGTGATTATATTTAAAGCATATTCCCATTTTAGCTAGACAAGTTCATGTGTGGGAACCTACTGTTGAATTCTCAGGTGATTGCCTTTATGCCTGCTAATGTGGGGCAGGATATGTGGCACTCATTCTTTTACTCATTCACTCATTCATATTGCAGCTGTACAAAACTCTGGTGCAGCCGCACTTGGAGTATTGTGTACAGTTCTGGTCGCTGCATTATAAGAAAGATGTAGAAGCACTGGAATGGGTGCAGAGGAGGTTTACTAGGATATTGCCTGATATAGTGGGAAGGTCTTATGAGGAAAGGCTGAAGGACTTGAGGTTGTTTTCGTTAGAGAGAAGGTTAAAAGGTGACCTAATTGAGGCATACAAGATGATCAGAGGATTAGATAGGGTGGACAGTGAGAGCCTTTTTCATCGGATGGTGATGGCTAACATGAGGGGACATGGCTTTAAATTGAGGGGTGATAAATATAGGATGGATGTCAGAGGTAGGTCCCTTACTCAGAGGGTAGTAAGGGCATGGAATGCCCTGCCTGCAGCAGTTGTGGACTCGCCAACTTTAAGGGCATATGGATAATATTGGAATAGCTCAGGTCAGAGGGTCATTAGATTGGTTCCACTGGTCGGCGCAACATTGAGGGCCGAAGAGCCTGTACTGTGCTGTAATGTTCTATGTTCTTAAGGTCATTATCCTTGATTTTCTTTGCAGACATAATGTCTCCATTCCTGTGAATTGGGGTGTGGATGGTACAGTGATGCTAGCTGGGTATCATCTTCCTCCATGAGCTCAAGTCCCACTTAATTACTTAAACATTCAGCTTGGATTTCCAATCAGTGGATTAAAAATCATTATTTGACATAAAGCTTGTTTTCATGATGGTGCTTCTTGGTGGAATATTAAATAATTTACAGCTTAATGGTCATTTGTTTTTTGTTAATTTCATGGGATGTGGACGTTTGTGGCTGGGTCAGCATTTACTGTCCATTCCTAATTTCCCTCAAGAAAGTGATGGTGAGCTGCTTTCTTGAACTGCTTGCTACAACAATATGGAGTAGATACGCCCTCAGTGCTATTAGAAAGGAAGTTTCAGGATTTTGATGCAGTGACGATGAAGGAATGGCAATATGTTTCCAAGTCCAGATGGTGTGTGACTTGGAAGGGTACTTGCAGATGGTGATGTTCCCATGTGTCCGTTGTTAATTCATGAGCTCAACATGTCCCTCGCATTTCAGAGCCAATGAACTACCTTTGAAATGTAGTCACTGTTGTAAATTAGGGGAAATGTGGCAGGAAAGAAAAAATACACTCGCAAATAACATTGTAATAAATGACCAAACGATCTGTCTAGCTGGTTGAACAATAAATATTGGCCCGGATAATGAGAAAACTGCCCTGTTCTTTGGAGATTTTTTTCTTGTCCACCAGAGCAGGCAGCCAAGATTTCAGTCAAAAATCTCATCCAAAAAATAGAACTGTGTAGCACTCCCTAGAGAAAAACGACTTGTACTTATGATGGCATGTTTTGTGACCTTGGAGTGTCCTAAAGCCCTTGCGATCGACATACTTTTGAAATACAGTCACTGTGATGATGTGGGAAACACAGTAGCCAATTTTCGCTCTGCATAATTCCACCAAGTGATGAGCTAATGATCGGAGAATCTGTTTTAATGAATATGGTTAAGGGATAAATGTTGCACAGGGCACCAAAAGCATTGTTGCTCTTTGAAGTGGTGCCATGGAATCTTTCACCTGATGGAGCTGTGGGCAGTATGATGGCACAGTGGTCAGCACTGCTGCTTCACTGTGCCAGGGACTTGGGTTCGATTCCCGACTTGGGTCACTGCCTGTGTGAAGTTTTCACGTTTTCCCCATGTCTGCATGGGTTTCCTTCGGGTGCTCCAGTTTCCTCCCACATTCTAAAAGACATGCTGATAAGGTGCATTGACCCAAACAGGTGCTGAACTGTGGTAACTAGAAGAATTTCACAAAAACTTAATTGCAGTGTTAATGTAAACCTTGCGAGTGACAAATAAATAACAAATAAAATAAATAAGCTAAGTCATCTGAAAAATAGTACCTCATTGGCGTCAGTCCAGATAGTTCTGCCACCAAGAATGAACTGGCACTTAAATACACCTGAATAATTTGTAGGGCTTCTTTTATTGTTCTGAAGGGCCCATAGCCTGACATTGAAGATAGGATTCAAATTGTTTACAGCTTTGTTTCCAAACCAAAGGAACAGGTTCAAAGAGCTGTTTAAATAATTAACTGCTATATGCAACACGTGTCCATTTTAAACACTTGAGTATGGTTGTGTAATAGTTGTGGGACTGGCATAGCAACCAGAAGTTTAGAGTTCAAATTCCACAATGGCAGGTTATGCAATAGGATTCAGTAAATCTGATAAATTTGATAATGGAACATGAAAGTTTGCCAAACTATTGTAAAAATCTAATTTGTTTACCTGATCTGGCAAAGACTCGACTAGTTTGCACTGCAAGGGTCACTTTTAATGTTATCTGAGCTGACTAGCAAATCACAGTCACTTGAAGTTAGGGATGGGCTATGCCTGGAGCCATGTCAATATTGACCATATCTCGCGAACAAACAAAATAAAACTCTTAAATGTTAGACCGAACCCTTAAGGATGTGTTTAAGATGGAAACTATGGAAGTGCTGCCTAAATTATTTTCTGAGAATTATATTTGAGGGACCATGAACTTGTTCACAGAAGCTTGAATAGACTCTAACCCTCTGCTGTGACCACTCAGCCACAACTGCGTGGCGCCTAATTTTTGTTTTAAATACTAAATAACTCACAGATCAGTAGATAGAAGTAAATATAGGTTCGAGTGATTTTATAGATTATATTTGGATTTCTGGAGTCACTTAACTACTGTTCTGGCTGCAATCAGCCATCTACAGACTAATGATTTTTCTTTTTATTGGACATGCCTGTCAATGGCTAGGCCAGCATTTATTGTCAATCTTGAATTGCCCTTGAGAGGATGGGTGGTGAGCCACCTTGAATTGCTGCAGTCCCTGATGTAGGTACACCGAGTGTTGTTAGGAAGAGAGTTTGAGAATTTTGACCCAGAGACAGTGAAGGAATAGCGATTATAGTTCCAGGTGGCATGGTGGTCAGCACTGCTCCCTCATAGCGGCAGGGACTGGGATCCATTCCCAGCTTGTGTCACTGTCTGTGTGGAGTCTGCACATTCTCCCCGTCTGTGTGGGTTTCCTCCAGGTGCTTTGGTTTTCTTCCATGGTCCGAAAGACGTGCGGATTAGGTGCATTGGCTGTGCTAAATTCTCCCTCGAAATAACTGAACAGGTGCCAGAATGTGGCCACCAGACTTTTACAGTAACTTTGTAGCGCTGTTAATGTAAGCCTACTTGCAACACTAATAAATAAACTTTAAACGGTCAGGTTGGTATGTGGTTTGGAAGGGAGCTTGCACATAGTGGTGGTGTCCCCGTTCATCTGCAGCCTTGGTAAAGTTTGGAAGGAAAGAGAATAAAATAAATTATTAAAGTGCTTTTCTTGATTAGGAGTATCGTCGGCTGATAGGAAAAAATGGAGAAGTGTGGCAGAATTAGTGTTGACCAAGGTTGTTTTGCTCTATAAGATGGGCATATTTCATTTCATTTGTGTCATGCTTTGCTCCTGAAAGCAACATCAGTAGATGGTAAAAGTTCTGGTAAAAGAAACTTGCATGTAAAAAGGAGTTAACTTTTTTTTGCAGATCCCAAACTAATGTTTGAAATGTGCTGAATTATTTACACCAAGGTAATTGTTCTGCCTCGTGTTAACCCAAGCTCTAAGTAAACAAAAGACATTTTTGTTCAGAATTGTGCTGAATGTCCAAAAAAACATGAATGAGAGACAAAGGGTGAGAAGATCCAAAGGATTAGTCACCCAATTCTGGATTAATCGTGTTTCCATTTTCTCTCTAGCAATCAGATGATGATGTCAGTCAGTTTGATTCAAAGTTCACGCGACAGACACCTGTTGACAGCCCTGATGACTCGACCCTTAGTGAAAGTGCCAATCAAGTCTTCCTGGTAAGCCTGTTGAATATAGCCTGTGCCTATATGGTGATTTAATGTCTCTTTTTTTAAGTTTTCATCAAGTTGACTGATGTTGACATTGGAGAATGGAACACAAAATGGCACACGAGTATTTGGGGAAGAGGACAGATTCATTTAAGGGAAAGCAGATAAGCATGTGAGGGACAAAGAAATGAAAGAGTGTCCTGAAATGGTGTATAAGTGCAGGCATAGACCAGATGGTCCATTTCTGTGCTGTACCTAAATGTAATATCCCGTCAGCATCACGAGTAGGTACAGCAGAAGGAAATCATGTCAAACACATGGGCAGCACAGTGGTTAGCACTGCTGCCTTACAGCACCAGAGTTCTGGGTTCGACTCCCGGCTTGGGTCACTGTTTTTGTAGACTCTGCACATTGTCCCCATGTCTGTGTGGGTTTTCTCTGGGTTCTCCAGGTTCCTCCCACACTCCAAAAGATGTGCGGATTAGTTTGATTGGTCGTGCTGTATTGACCCTAGTTTCAGGGGGATTAGCAGGGTAAGTGCATGGGGTTACAGGAATAGGGTCTGGGTAGGATTGTCATCAGTATATACTTGATGGGCCAAATAGCCTCCTCCTGTACTACAGGGATCTATGACTCCAGCCTTTGTTCTATTAATGTGCTTCAGCATTGACCTTGAGCATCTGTCGATGTGATAATTTTACCATTCGTACAAGTTAGTGCTAAATGGGGAACAGTTTTGTTCTGTAAGTCTACTATGCCACCTAGGAGCTAGTTTGACTGTTCAAATTCGCTTAACAGAGCCATTGCAACCAGAACTTCTGCCCCATGAGCCTGGCAGGACTTTAATTCAAGTTATGTATGTGCTGTTACCCCCATCGCAGAAATGATTGGTTGGCTGCAGTGTGACAAAGATGCATATATTCAAGTTTACTGTTAGTTGAATGGAAAGAATGTTTTTTTTAATTAGTTCCTTGGACATGAGCATTACTTGCTGAACCAGCATTTATTGTCCATCCTTAATTGCCCTCAGAGGCAGTTACAAGTCAACCTCATTGCTGTGGGTCTGGAGTCACGTGGTCCAGACCAGATAAGGATGGAAGGACATTAGTGAACCAAATGAGTTTTTACAACAATTAACAATGGTTTCATGGACTTTCAATTCCAGATCTTCAATGAATTCAAATTTCACCATCTGCAGTGACAGGATTTGAAGCTGGAACCCAGAGCATTACCCTGGATCTCTGGATTTTTCTGGGTTTTTTTTCCCTTTTTTTGTTTGATTCCAGCATCCATGCTATTTTGCTTCTATTAAGTTAAGTTTATTTATTAGTCACAAGTAGGCATGCATTAACACTGCAATGCAATTATTGTGAAAATCCCCTAGTTGCCACACTCTAGCACCTGTTTGCTGAGTTATGCTGAGGGAGAATTTTGCATTGCCAATACGCCTAACTGGCATGTCTTTTTGACTGTGGGAGGAGACCAGAGCACCCGGAGGAAACCTAGACACGGAGAACGTGCAAAGTCCAAACAGACTGACCCAAGCTGGGAATCAAACCTGGGTCACTGACGCTGTGAGGCAGCAGTGCTAACCACTGTGCCACCATGCCACCCCAGTCTATTTTAAGCTTATTTACCTCTGGATTGGTGACAGCACCACTATGCCATGCTATTTTAAGTTTATTTTTCGCTAATGTTGTGTCCTCTGGTTCCCCAGCACAAGTCTTACTTCTCATAGATGTTTTTAATCAGATACACTAGAGGATCTTTCAACATTCTCACTGATTTTAGGATGTTCCAGTTTAATTGAAAAAATTCAGAGTCAGAGTTGTGAAAGATGTAAATGGTATACCATATGGATAGTCAGCCTTGGCTTTGCATGCTCATTTCTGAATCTGAAGGTTAGGGGTTAAAGCAACTGGTCAGTATTTATCCCTCAATCAACATCACCAAAAGATATGTAGAGCCTGACAAGTTTACAGCAAATTACTGCAATAAGATATTTTCCTTGGAAATGCATCACAGCAGAGAAATGAGTTGTGAGGCATGAGACTAATTAGGCAAAAGATGAACCAGGATTCTTGTTTCTATCTCAATACATCATGTGGCTCGTGCAGGTGAGGGATGGTTGGGCAAGAACAAGATTGAGTGCCTTTGTGATTGCTGGCCAGCTTACCATATGGAATTGCATCTTCATGAGAGAATGAAAATAAATCACCACTTTATTCCATTTTCAGGGATTCACTTACGTGGCTCCATCAGTACTGGAAAGCGTTAAAGAAAAATTCTCATTTGAGCCAAAAATCCGTTCACCTCGCAGATTTATTGGCAGCCCTAGAACTCCAGTCAGGTATTTGTGTTCCTCAGTATGTTCAGTATCACCAGTGCACTATTCACTGATAGCACCAATCTCTTGTATTAATAATATGCTTCACTCAGATAATGACATAAATCATTAATGATAATAACATTATCTCTTAAACTGAGATAATGTTACACAGAAAAGACTGGAAGTCAGGGACAAAAGTCAAAACGCTGGCAATATGCATGTTGATCAACAGGAAAGTATGTTTTGGGTGAATCCCTCCCTAGAATGCTAAGAGAAACAAACCCTTTGACCAGCCACTCTATCAATATTTATCTTTCACACATGTTAAGCTGAAGATCTAAGCTATTGTTCTAATTCAGATACAAGCTCACTTGCTTTGTATTTCTAGCATTTTGGGTGTGAACTTGTTTTGATGTTGGGAGTTTCATTGGTTATGTTGAAGTTAGTGAATTCCCTACTCCTGATGAGATGTAAGTTTTATTTTATTCTTGGGGAATGCACAGCTGGGAAAGCCAGCATTTGTCATCTATCCTGAGCTGCCCTTAATTGATATAGGTATTTGACCTGCTAAGCCAGTTAAAGTCAACCAAATTGGTGTGGAACTGGAATTACTTATAGACAAAACTGGGAGAGCCAGAGACCATTCAGCCTCAATCCTATTTTGCCATTATGATCCCTCTCTTTACCTAAAACTATCAATTTACATTCTGACATTTCCAATATATCTTCAGATCATAAAGGCTTTCTGAGGGGGTGAAAGTTCCAGATTTCCACAGCCCTTTGTGTGAAGATTTGAGCCTCTTATTCGGGATTATCACTGGAGAGGATAGTTTCTCTCCTATTTACCTGATCAAATCCTTTAGTCAGCTTCAACATCTTAATTTGATCACCTTTTAACCTTCTATTCACAAGGCAACGTGAACCTAGTCTATGCAACCTGAGCTCATAATTTAAAATCTTTAGCCCAGACAACTTTCATTTGGTGAAAGTGTTAGGTAAGCTTGATTTTTCGAAAGAACGTTAGATGCAAGTTATGTGTAGAAACAAAGATGGATCAGAAGTGATTATAGAATTTGGAAAGAATTCTGTAGCTAATCTGCTCAGTAATCATTTGATTTGATTTATTGTCACATGTATTAACATATGGTGAAAAGTATTGTTTCTTGTGCACTATACAAAGCATACTGTTCATAAAGAAGGAAACGAGAGAGTGCAGAATATAGTGTTACAGTCGTAGCTAGGGTGGAGAGAAAGATAATCAAACGGTAATGTTTTAGGTTGGCTAGCTGTTGTAGACTCTCTTGTTAACTGGGATCAGAGAGAATCATAGCACATTCAGCCCATTGAGTCTGTGCCAGTTCTTTCCCATTCTGCTGTTAATTTTCATCCTTGAATATTTATCCAATTCCCTTTTGACAGCTACTGTTGAATGTGTTTTCTCCATCCTTTCGGGCTGTGTATCCAAATTCTAACCACCTGTTTTTTAAAAAAAATCCTCATGCCACCTCTGGTTCTTCTGTAAATCATTTAAAAATTATCTGGTGCAAGTGATGATTTGATGTTTTAGCTCTATTCCTGACTCATGGTCTTTTCAACAAAGGGAGTGGTGTCATGTAAAGATTACTCTAACACATTACTGAGTGATCAAGCTTTTACAAGCAAGGCTGACATTAACAATAAATGATTGCTCCCTGAGTTGGAGATATTTCATATTACATAGTTAGCAGGGGCCCACTTTACCTCCTAACACACAGGACAAAATTAATTTGAATGATTTATTTTGTGGCAGAAGTAAATCAATATAAAGTACTTTGTGGTATAATTCCTGTGGAAATGTAATTTTTATCTTCATTGTAGAAGTGTTGCGAATGAAAGATGTCGGCCAGCGAACTGTTGTTGTTCATCTTGCAACAGCTGCCCCTGACTGAATACATCATAAGCAACTCTTCACTTGTATTCTGGCGCTGGCTTAAACTGTCCAGCAAATTCTCAACGAGACCTTTTTACTATGGACATAAATATGAAAGTAATGTTGTTTCCCAGAATCGAAAACTGATTTATGAGGCAACTATTTCAGATTGAGGAAGTCCAACATATGGACCATAAAACTTTCAGTATAATACTAAGCCATGCAGACAAAAGATCCCAGGTTTGGTCCCCAGTTCACTGATCTCATTCAACGCAGCAGAGATGTGTTGTATTGTCCATAACAGCTCCTGGCTAAGTTAAAAGGAAAACCACAGTGTATCTATTGACACCATTGTGTTGGAGGCAGGTTGGGACTACTGCAGAACACTCGATGATGAAATTCACAACAAACCAAAGTCTCGTTACTCAGCAACCAATTTGTTTAAATCACATACTATAGCAGATGTGAACCAGTGGTGCCATGATATCCAGCCAGAAACTACAGCAAAAGTATTCACGACAGAAACTACATCAGTGTCCCTGATGAAAGTAGTAACATGAATAAATGGAGGATAGTTAAGTAACATGAATTGATTATTTTTCCAGCAAATTACAGTGAGTGGAGAAGAGTCACCCAAAAATGTATACAGACATTGAATCCTAGATGCTTACAGTGGTATCTCCAGGTGTGATTGATGGAGTAATTAACCAGTCATCATCATTCTGGCAGAAATAATATATGTAGCTGAGTTATACAATGTATACTTTCAAAAGAAAAATTGACTTTATTGTGGATTGGTTGTAGCATTATACACTGATCTTTTACACTAATTCAGCATTAGTTGCAGTGTTATCGAATGGGTAATGTTACTGATTAATGATCCAGAGGCCTGGATAGAGAATGAGCATTAAAATCCCACCAGAACGATTTAAGAATTTGAATTCAGTTTTCTAAAATTAAGTCTTTAACAAAAAAAAATGAACTAAAAAAAGGTATCAGTGAAATTGACTACAAAGCTCACAGGTTGTTATTAAAACCCCCAACTAATTCACTAATGAACAATTTTCTTAGCTTGTGGAATTCACTTTGAGGGTTAGTCATAGAGTAGGAAACTTGTGAACTAGATAGGTGAGTAAAGATAAAAGGTAGTTGAAACATATAAATCAAGGGTGAATTCCAATTTCCATTTGCAATTTGTGTATTTTTGTGGGACAAAACGAATAAATGACGCAAGCCTAAAATTCTCTGAGCTTTCTGTTAGAACTCTTTGAGGAGCTAACAAGGAAGATAGATAGAGGAGAACCAGTGGACATGATTTATTTAGATTTCCAGAAGGCCTTTGACAAGCTGCTGCATAGGAGACTGTTAAGTAAGTTGTGCCCATGGTGTTGACATTATATCCTAGCATGGGTAGAGGATTTGCTGACTGGCAGAAGGCAGAGAGTGGGGATAAAGGACTCTTTTACAGGATGGCAGCTGGTGACTAGTGTGCCTCGAGTCAGTTCTGGGGCCACAACTTTTCACAATATAAATGAACGATTTGGAGGAAGGAACTGAAGGCACTGTTGCTAAGTTTGCAGATGATACAAAGATATGTAGAGGGACAGGAAGTATTGAGGAAGCAGAGGGGTTGCAAAACGACTTGGCAGGTTAGGAAAGTGGGCAAAGAAGTGGCAGGTGGAACACAATGTGAAAAAGTGAGAGGTTATGCACTTTGGAAGGGGGAATGGAGGCGTAGATTATTTTCTAAATGGGAAAACACTTAGGAAATCAGAAACACAGAAGGATTTGGGAATCATTGTTCAAGATTCTCTTAAAGTTAATGTGCAGGTTCAGCAGGCAGTTGGGAAGGCAAATGCAATGTTAGCACTCATGTTGAGAGGGCTAGAATACAAGAGCAGGGATGTACTTCTGAGGCTGTATAAGTCTCTGGTCAGACCCCATTTGGAGTATTGTGAGGAGTTTTGGGCCCCATATCTAAGGAAGGATGTGCTGGCCTTGGAATGGATCCAGAGGAGGTTTACAAGAATGATCCTGGAATGAAGAGCTTGTCACATGAGGAACTCTGGGTCTAAACTCGTTGGAGTTTAGAAGGATGAGGGGGGATTTTATTGAAATATACAGGATACTGCGGAGTTTGGATAGAGTGAACGTGAAGAGGATGTTTCCACCAGTAGAAAAAACTAGAACCAGAGGGTACAAACTCAGACTAAAGGGACGATCATTTTAGAAACAGATGAAGAATTTCTTCAGTTAGAGAGTGGTGAATCTGTAAAAATCTGTGCCGCAGAAGGCTGTGGAGGCCAGTTCATTGTGTCTTTAAGATAGATAGGCCCTTGATTAATAAAGGGGTCGGGGATTATGGGGAAAAAGCAGGAGAATGGGGATGAGAAAAATATTTGCCATGATTGAATGGCGGAGTAGACTTGATGGGACTGAGCAGCTTAATTCTGCTCCTTTGTCTTATGGTCTTTCTGAGGAGAAGCCTTTGTTTTTTTCCCTCTTACTGTGACGATGTATTTTACATTGTTCGTAGCTTTCTTTTTAGGTTTACTTGGCCGTAACAAGAGGTCATGCCATGCAGGAGTTAGAACATAGAAAAACTACAGCACAATACAAACCCTTTGGCCCACAAAGTTGTGCCGAACATGTCCCTACCTTAAAGATTAACCTTGAGTTGCCTCAAATTTAGGTGGTTTTGTAGATGGGTTTGTACAGAATGTTAGAAGAGCCTGGTTTAGTTTCCTACTGCACATGTTTTGTATGTTATTAGATTACATTTGTCCAGGTTGAGCAGATTAGTGTCTGTGAGCAATTCATCTAATGCCACTTTATTTTGCAGCCCAGTGAAGTTCTCATCTGCTGAATGTTGGAGTCGGGGAGCCAACATGGAACCACCCAGAGAACGTGGATCATCAGACTACCCAATGGACGTCGGGATGGAACAGATGGACGTGACAGTTAGTGGAGAGGCTTCTGCTCCACTGCCAATCCGACACCCCATGGGCGTGAGCTCTGTGCCTTTCAAAAAGCAAACGTATCCAGTGCCCCCAAACAGACCAGCACACCTGCGAATGAATCTATGACGACAAGTGAACATGGAAGGGGGAAAAAAATCATCAATGCAAGACTGCGCTTGTGCAAGCGCTAATCAAGTACAAATGTGAGAGTATTTTTAGGAGGATACCAAGTCTCTCTGCTTTCTCTCCCTCCAACACCCTTTCAAAAACAACCATGGAAGTCTTGGTTCAGGACAATTACTCAAATGGAAACATATGCATCACTGGGAAAAAAAGGGAGATTAAAATAATTGACAGGGTGATGAACATCTTTGTAAGACGCATGTACTGCATCAGTGTGGGGGCATTAACGTTCCACGCAGCATTTCACCTCTTGAGGTTCTGCACTAGACGTTAACAGAAAAGTCCCGTGGCTCATCATCGTTAATGGTGTTGAAGAAATCTTTCTGCTTAGGTGCCTGATGAACACAGTATTACCAAAGGCAGAGTTGTTGCACGGCTTTGTCTGAATCTCAATCAAACTGCCGCTTGTGTCCAGAGGGTGGGGGAAGGGTGCAGAGAATGCTGGGTGTGTCTGCATCCGGGATAGGAAAGATTGCACACTGTCGTAATGTTATCAGAGCCCAAAGTCTCAGATACTCAATCCTGTAATGTTGGAGCCCGCATAAATACAGCTTATGGAGAGAGATCATGGATTAAAAAAATCTATATGCTACGCTGTAATGCGTAAAGTGGTGATACAGTTGTATTAACTCTTTGGTACATACAAGTCTTAAAAGCTTAAATTTGCTTTATGTAGACTTAATGTTTGAAGAGGTTTGAAGTTTACCACATTATCTGCCTTTTTTGCCTACTGCAACTATTACTTTCTTAGAGCTGTCTACTGCAATAGATCTGTCTTTTTTTTTAAAAAAGGGATAAATGTCTCCCAAGATTGTGCCACCATATAGGTGATGATGTGCAACCAGCACTTTAAAATCTGGCCCACTTGCATTTCTGGCTCGATATGAAGCTCGAGTTTAAATTTTATCTTCCTTTCAGACTCTTTAAATTTCATTGTCTACTTCTATTTAGAAATGTGCTGACATGCTGGTGCCCATGCTGCACGTTTGTAGCAGTAGGCCCCAAAACTGGTATTTGCCCAATCAGCTAGATGTGGTGAGTATAAGGAGGAGACGAGAAATGAAGAAACTAAATGTTTAGACTCTAACCAAATCTTCCCTTCCTACATTCAGCCAAACTCCAAAGAGTCTGAAATTGAGTGTAGGCACCTCACACGGATAATCTGTGGTTCTGAGCAAGATGCTGCATTGACCACTCTAAAAGACACATTTTCCACAGTTATGGTACTTGACTAATGTGTTCTGATTCTGTCATGCTATGTTCTGGACGTTCAGGTCTGAATGTGTGAAGTGTAGTGTGTGCTGAAATTTTTTTTTACAAGCTGCTTTTTTCTCTACCTGTCTCTGCTATTGAAATCAGTTGAGCCATAGGATACAAGCCATAAATGTCTTTATGCACGGAAAGGCAGTCTGGCATGCCATAGGCCCTTTTCTCAGTACGAACCTATGTGACAGCTTAAATCCAAGCTTTAAAAGCAGCTGTTATGTATACAGACTTTCATAGAGAGACATGAAAATGCAGTTCAGAAGCCATTCATTTGAGTGATTTTTATTCTCTTGTCAAATTTATAAATATTTAATCCCATTTCTTGTCCTTTGGGTCAAAGCATTGTGTTCTCATTAATTTAGGCTACTTGAATTTTTCATTTGTTTTGGCTAAAGAAATTCCAGGACTTGTTCATTATTTAAAGGATTTTTTCTTACCTTTTTCCTAACCCCATTTCATGATGATTATGTCAGTAACGACGTTTGCTTTTGGTAATGAATTAAAAGCCTCATTTGGATGCTTTTCCCACATTTCTCGAGTAGAAAATCATGGCAAATTAAATGACCTTAATCTGGGCAGAGTACACCAGCCTGAGGCATAAGAAATGGTAGCAAGAGATCATAAATTGGAGAGAAGAAATGGCTTCTTCATTATGTTCAACTCTAAAGTTCAGATTTATTTCAGAGGTTAACTGCTAACTCCATCTTTTATTTCTTCTTCTTCTCCTCTCCCCATAATTCCATTGTGTTTTATAGATGTGTTTCAAATGACATCAAATCACATTATCCTGTCCAATTTTTCAATGAAATCTTAGCTGAGAATTCCACTCCTAATGTGGAAAAACATGCAGATGCGTTTGGATCTTGCATTACAAAAGGAGCACCATAATTAATTCCCTGCATTGTAGAAGTGGAGAGATTTATGTGCTAGCACTGAACTTGTGCTGATAATCGGTAATGGCAATTATTATAATTTACTGCAAAAGAGCTTGAGCTTCAGTACTGGATATTCAAACTTGCTGACATATTATGTGCTTGATGTTATGAGGCTGAGTGCATCATCACCCAATCAATCTCACACCTTGGATCTGTCCACTTGACTCACAAGATGATATATGCCCAAGCTAGCATGCCTACTCAATGACAACCTTAAGTTGAGTGCACACTTGCACTTTCAGTTATCAAAAAATGCTAAGCGTCATCTTCATTTTTAATTGACTTCTCATGTTTGTCCCACCAAAACTGCCTTCCTCAGGTGTTTGAAATTGGCCTTGCTCCTGATCTGTGCTGCTGACCATATATCAGTTTGCCATAACAGCCCTTTGAAAGTTTATTATCCATGATACAATCCAGTTTTAATTATTCTAAAAGCTGCTGCGGTCGCCTTGGTTAATTTTCCTTCAGGCTGATCTGAAATCTTCGGCCCTGGAAATGTCAGCGTGTTCTCTGGTGTGGGGGGGTGCAGCCACTAAAGTGCAAGTGGCATCCTCCCCTTTGCCCTTCGATTCACACATCAGCTTCTCTTGGTGATGTAACTTGAGGTTGGGATTTTATTTTAAAATTAGAAAGGTTTACGGTATGAACTTGTGTCCCATCACTGCTGCAGCCCAATGGCTGCTGACAAGTTGCATACCAGACTGAGATTGAACACCTTGACATAGTCAGCTTGCAAGTAATGCACTTAATGCAATGTCATGTGAGAGCTGGTTGGAGCAATTTTAACAAGCCTCATGTGTGACCTACTGTGAAACTAAACTCACAGAACAAACCATATTTGCCAGCAAACATCCTCCAGGAAGAGGGCGGTTGTGCGCTTAACTCAAAAACTCAGTTGAAGTCATGATATTTTTATTTTAAAAGTTTTAAGCTTAACATTTTAAGTTTACAAAGGCATAACTACCTCTCACCTTAGTTATACAGCTTTTTTTCAATGACTTCAAAAACTTTTTTGTATTTTAGTGCTGAAACTTGTAAATTTCTATTCAACTCTATAAAAATAATCAACAAAGGCTGAAAACCAGTGTATACACCTCCCTTCAAATCTACTGCTATTAATGATAATGAAAGAGCTATTCTCTATAATTGGATCTGTCATTTGAGTATCTCCAATTACGTTATGCATTGATGGGTTCAGAGATTTTACAAAGATTATTGGATTGTATTCCACAATTCCATTCATTTCTGAAATAATCAAAATCAGAGGCCATGAATGAATGCAATTGTACATTTGAATATTCCCATTGCCGAAATAACTCTTGTTTACTTCTATGTTTCAGCATAAAAATCAAGTCAGTTACCTGTATTATGTTTGGGGAATGATGTCCATTTAACCTATAAAAGCATCCAAAAATAGCATTTTTATAAATGTCTAGTTCCAAGTAATTCTGAAAGATTTCTCTTGCAAGTACTGGAAATTGAGCCTCTTAGATTAGAAAGGCTCTTGAATGAGCGCCATGCCTTGGTTGATTTTGCTGAATCATTAATATTGTATCCAAAAAAGCTGTACTCAATGGCAATGGATCATGCACTTGCTAGGAGCTAGGAATTAGGTTGCAGTGCCCTTGGCTGCTCTACATTCTGGGGCCACTAGAGCTGCCGTGCTGGATGTAGGAAGGCTGAGAGAACAGTGGCTGCATGTTCACTATCACTTGTGTCTAATTGTGTTTCGTAGGCACTGCATGATGGAGTGGATCTGTTAGTGGCTTACAACTATGATCTACCAGATTAACAAAAGATGCATTTACCCACTGGACTATTTGGGAAGGTGTGGGGGAAATAAACTTGCTGTGTGGATCATGCAAGTTGACATTTTGTCATACTTCAGTACTGCTTCACAGCCACTGTAGACTGACCACAGAAAATAGCAATTAAGCAAAGAATCACTTAGTTCTGAAGTCAGTCTCTTTCCTTCTATGATTCTTTATGTAGCAATCTGCAATCATGTAAAGGCCAATATGTTTTTCAAGATTGTAATTACAGAGCACTAAAACACATGTTGGAATGCGTTTTGGTGTCTTTTATTAAATAAAATCCAACACTTACAAATAATTCTGCTGAACGTTATCTGAGTAAGATTTTTGTATAATGAGCTTTTCGTGACATCTAGAGAACCATCTTAAAAGTATTGAACGCCTTGGTCTCAGAAGGCTTAATTAAAGTCTTTAATTCAACTGTTTCACATCCTAGCTTTGATATATCTCCCTTTACCATTATCCCCTGTTCTCTCCCCCCTCCCCCAAAAATCACCTCTGCAATCTCCCTTTTAAACCAAATATTTTTGAAAAAGGCTGCAAGAGTTGAGGTACAGGGCTGTGAGGGAATTTTGTTACCTTGATGCATTGTAATAGTTGGATTTCTAAAGGGCTATAGAGAGTTTACAAATGCAGCTGAGCTGTTGTTGAGTGACTTAAATTGACATCTGATCTTCTGATGAGGCAATGTAGCATCAGAGAGAGCATCCTTGATGATAAAATTGCTAAAACACCCACTCTGATAGTTCATAAGACCATGTAGTCTTCTATCATTCTGAGTTTAACTTTTACTTTAGTCTATGTATTCACTGATCATAGTGCATGATTCATGTACATAAACATGATTATCAGTACAGTGGTGTATGGATTCTTTTAAGAGAGGTGCAGCAAATAGTTTCATAGAACTCTTGGCCTGAACTTTTTAAACGAGCTAGTTTTTGAATGTGTTTGGGAAAAAAGGAGTTTCTGCCCCCACACTCCCTCCCCCTAAACCCTGCCAAGTGGTGGCCTTTCCTTTGACTTGGTGGGGGAGGGGGACCATCTGACATTTGGGGGGATGGAAGGCTGAAAATAACATTTCAGTACTGACAATTATGGTCATGTTGGGGCCTGTCAAGTTCAAACTATGCAAATTGTCCCTCCCAACCCATTCTACTTTATTTGTAAATAATGAAAAGGCTGACTCTAAATTTGCCTAGTGGCCTAGTAATGGTTTCACAATTAAGCTTTGTATTTCAACAGATTTATAAGCATTTGGGTTGATCCTTATTTTTGTACAATAGATTTGAAATTTAATTGTGGTGCAAATGGATGTTTGATTTGAATGATAGATTAGAAGAAACATTTTGTAAAGTGCTTCCTTCATTCCCTCCCTCCCCTGGGAATTTATTTTGTAGAATTATTGGTTTCTTTATTATTTTTAACTCTGATTTGTGGGGAGAAATATCAATTTATTTTTATTAAACCTTTTATGAATGTATAATCATAGGCTATTAAATTTGTTTTTGTTTGGAAATGGATGATGCCATAATGTTTGAGTTTGTTCATTAGGTGAAGAGGTAGAAATTGAAATTGAAACAGACACTTTCCTAATTCTTGGACAACTTGCTATCTACTGCTATCAAGTTGTTGCCACAGCTCAAGTGTATGAACTGGAGTTTAGTGTTGGCTGGATTGCGATAAAGCTATTAACCCCACCCCCCCATCTGTTACAGGAAAGCCCAACCACTGTGACCAGTTTGAGTAGTCTGCAGCTGTGTCCACACTTCAGCTGTATTGTCTTGTTGCTGATAGGTAAATCTAGAGCACAGGGCTTATCGGAAGGAGTCTCACACTGAAGTTAAGCAAAATCCTCTATTGAGATTTGCATCATAGCTTCAAAACTGTCTTGTATCAATGTTGTAGTGTAATACATGGTACATTGGTTAGCACTGCTGCCTCACAGTGCAAGGGACCTGGGTTCAATTTCAGCGTCAGGTCACTGTCTGTATGGAGTTTGCACATTCTCCCCGTGTCTGCATGAGATTCCTCCAGGTGCTCTGGTTTCCTCCCACAGTCCAAAGATGTGTGGGTTAGGTGGATTGACCATTGCTAAAATGACCCTAGTGACAGGGGATTAGCAGGGTAAATATGGGGGATTATAGGAATGGGGCCTGGGTGGGATTACGGTCTTTGCAGATTTAACGTGCCGAATGGCCTCCTACTGTAGGGATTCTGTTGGAGTCTAAACAAATTGTTTTGGGTCTTTAGACTGTTTAGGAAGAATAACTATTTTAAATCAATTAACAGATCATTTAATAAAGTTTGCGAATCTAAGTGTTGCGAAGAACAGGGAAGTGTGTACATGCTTTTTTATTCCTGCTGATGTTTTGGCATAAACTAACTAGAATGGTTAAATTATCATTGTGGCCAAGCTCTAAGTATAAAAATTAGTCTTAACCTCTGAAAATTTTCTGTGAGCTAACAATCCATTCATGTCCAGTTCATCTTCACACATCATCTACAGTAAATAATCTCAACACCAGGTTAAAGTCCAACAGGTTTATTTGGAATCATGAGCTTTTGGAGTGCTGCTCCTTCATTGAGTGAGTGGAGAGGTAGCTTTCACAAACACAGCATATGTAGACAGAGGCTTTGTAGCAATTGATAGAACTGAGTGGCTTGCTAGGCAGCAGTTGAAACCAGGTAAGGACGGCAGGTTTCTTTCCCCAAGGGACTATTGAGAAGCTTAGCAAGCCACTCAGTTGTGTGTATATGCTGTGTTTGTGAAACCTACCTCTCCACTCACCTGATGAAGGGGCAAAGCTCTGAAAACTTGTGCTGCCAAATCTGTTGGCCTTTAATCTGGTGTTGTGAGACTACTTACTGTGCATACCCAAGTCCAACGCCAGCAACTCCACATCATGGCTACACATCATTTACAGTAGTTTCATCTGCACTAGAAACCAAAACCAAACAAGCAGATGCATCCTTTTTCACCAGCTGATAGCTGACACGACACTAGTTCACATTTCATGGTATTATTGACTTCTGTTAATATGCATGTGTATCATGTCCTTGTTTTACCTACTTTATTTTTAAAGACAGATTCCTGAATTTTAGAATGTACGCTCATGGATTCAACATTGGTGAATTTCTTACCTCAGCCCTGCTGTCAATAGTAGTGCAGAATAGTCACAGGCTTCCTCAGAGGAATAAAAAACCAAAGGATGTGAGGCAGTGAGTTTCATCTTGTTCGTGGCCAGGGAGCACCAATTGGCAGTTCCCTTGAAGTGAAGCCAGAAGAGGACAGTTCCAAAGCATTAAAACCAGTGAATCCATCTTGTAATACTCAAAATAGTGATGCAGGCTCTCTTTTTTTGTGTGCCCCTCACCTTTCTCATTTCTGTTGCCGGTAAGTGCCTTTGGCCTTCCAATAACTGTACAACTGACCATTCTTAAAAATGAGCTTTGGTTGCCTTTTAGCCCCGAAGGGCATCGGAGTTGAATTCTATGCTGTCCAGTTACATGTAATGGTCACAGGCTCACAACGCCCTCCCTGTTCAGCATCCTAACTCCACACCTTTGTGGACAATGAGGTCAATTGTAACTTTGTAATGCAAATAAGGGATTGCCATTTTGACACTGCTGTTATGTTATGGCTCAGTATCACTATGTAGTACGCTTTCCTCACATTGGACAATCTCACTGGTTCTTTAATCATCTATTAACCTGATCATTAATTTGGAAGCAATTATATTCCCTGAATCATCTTGTGTTGGGGACATGCAGCAAAATGTTTCCAGGTTTATTTGAGTCATGTTCTATTTCTGGGCGGCACAGTGGTTAACACTGCTCTGTCACAACTCCAAGGACCTGGGTTCAATTCCCGGCTGGTGTCGCTGTGTGGAGTTTGCACGTTCCCCCTGTGTCTGCATGGGTTTCCTCCGGGTGCTTCGGTTTCCTCCCACAATCCAAAGATGTGCGGGCTAGGTTGATTGACCATGCTAAATTGACCCTTAGTGTTCTGAGATGTGTAGGTTAGAGGGACAAAGAACAACACAGCACGGGAAACGGGCCCTTTGGCCTGTTAGTGAAGTAAACATATAGGCCAGTGGAGGTAAGGCCTCGGTGGGATTGTTGTCTGTGCAGTCTTGATGGGCTGAATGGCCTCCTTCTGCATTGTAGGGTTTCTATGATTCTATTATTGCCACAATTTTTTGTTTCATATACATTTACTGATTTGTTGTCTAATAGCTTGCTTGCTGGCCAAGTAACTCAATTAGCTGATTTTTTATGTGGTGGTATGATGGATTTTCTCTAATGTATGATTGAACCTATCTTCTGGCTCTATCATGTTCTCATTTGGAAAGTCCTGAAGCCCCATGTAGAAGCCTACTGCTCTACAACAGAAGGAAGTTTGGGACATTAGTCATCCTATGCTGCTACTCTTACACAGATGATCTATGAGCAGTTTGCTTGCTGATTATAAAAAGGGCACAAAAAAAAGAGGAATTAGTCAACTTTTTTTAAAAAAAGTCACTTTATTATCTAAGCAATGTGCTAAGTTTAAAAAGTTGCAGCATGCTCCAGCGTGCTGAACAAGATTGAACAGTTCACATGTTCCCTTACCTCCAACCTCTCTTTCTTTTTGGATGAATTCATGGTGTAGTGAATAATCTGTGTGACCAGCTACTTCTCGCTGAGCAGCATAGATATACTTTCTCCATACATCACATCTCTAGAAATTTTGTTTGCCTAAATTTCATATGTACTTTTAATAATAACACCATAATCTCATTGCAGAGCTATGCAGAAAGACTGCAAATGTTGGAAACCAGAAATAAACTTTTGAAAAGCACAGCAGATCAGTCTGTTGGGGCCTGATATCTAGAATATGACGTCAGTTATGACTAAGGATCCCACCCAAAGTGTTAATCAGTCTCTTGCAATTGGCCCTTGACATTGAAAATTTTAAGACTCCTTCAACAGAAGGGAAGACTCCTTTATTTCTTTTTTTTGCAATGCCCTCATTTGAAACCTGTCTTTTCATCCTCTCCCAATCAAAAGAAAATACCTTGCACTGGATTATAAGGGACTGGATGAGAATTAACAGCATGGTTTAGGTTGAATATTAATTTTAAATGCTTACAAACAAACATCAAGGAACTCCTAAAATTATCAAGGGAGCTTCATACTTGTGCTATGTTCACTCTATAGGCAATGTCCTTGCGCGTTACAGTTTCATTGATCATCCGCCAGGATTGGTGATGCGGTGGTTAGCACCGTTGCCTCAGCGCCAGGGACCCAATTTCGATTCCCAGCTTGGGTCTATACAGAGTTTGTACGTTCTCCCCATGTCTGTGTGGGTTTCCTCAGGTGCTCCAGTTTCATCTGTCTGAAAGACGTGTTGGTTAGGTGCATTGGCCATGCTGAATTCTCCCTCACTCTACCCGAACCAGCACTGGAGTGTGGCAACCAGGGGATTTTCACAGTGACTTCATTGCAGTGTTAATGTAAGACAACTTATGACAGTAATAAATAAACTTTAAACTAAGGATGGCTTTTTTATTTTATGAAGAAAATTTAGTAGGATAAATGAAGAACAAGATTAAGCTGTCAATCATATCACAAATGCTTAAAAGATAGAAAACAGGCTTCAGAATTGTTGAATGTCTTGTTGTATAGCCACTGTGCACATTTACTCTTGACTTGTACCATCATTAAGATTACCAGCATGTAAAGATAAAACCTTAACCCAGGTTGTTGGCTAGATGTGGCTCAATTGTAACTGATAGAGATATTGAACAGGTGTGCTGTAGTTGTAAAGTTGTCATTCTCGCAAATGTTGAATCAATTGGAGTTGAGGATCGGGATGAAGTCTCGTCTTTGCAGACGAAACACTGAGTAAAAACACAGTTATGTTGGTGAAAGCCAGAACCCATTTGCTATTCCTGGTAATGCCAATATTTTGGGCTTGCCTTGATTGAATGCATGTGGAGATTGCCAAATTTCTAGAGACCAGCAAAGACAGAAATCACAATGTTTTACCAACATTATGTAAACTAGTTGACGTAAACAGTCAAAAGGGAAGTTGAATATGGTAGTAACTGCTGAATATATTGTGATGACCAAATTTCATTTTATTGAAGCCCCTTATCACGGAGTCATTATATTTATCTTGCATCCCGCAATCATCTGTAAAACATTAGGTCTCATATTTGTGGCTATTTGTACGTTCATAAGAAATAGAAGTAGAATTAGGCCATTTGGCCCATCAAGTCTGCTCTACCGTTCGATCATGGCTGCATGGGTGTGCTCTTCATCCCCATATTCCTGCCTTCTCCCCATAACCCTTCAACCCATCACCAATTAAAAATCAGTGTAACTCACTGTCCCAGCATCCACTACACTTTTGGGTAGTGAATTCCACAGATTCACAACCCTTTGGGAGAAGTAGTTTTTCCTCAACTCTGTTTTAAATTTGCTACCCCTTATCCTAAGACTATGACTGCTCGTCCTAGAATGCCCCAGAAGAGGAAGCATCTGCTCCACATATACTTTATCCATACCTCATCATCTCTCATACCTCAATTTGATCTCCCCTCGTTCTTCTGAATTCCAGAGAGTATAGGCTCAAACTGTGTAGCATGTTGTCAAGCAGACAGTTGCATATGCTGAATATTGATAAACGTTAATGGCATAAAAAATAGAAATTATAAAAACAAAGCAAGTAAAGATGGTATTTCCCTAAAAAGTGTGACAGAACGATAGGCCAAATGTTTGTTAAATTAGGGCTTCAGAACTATTCAACAGCTTTTCTGATTTTGAATTTAATGCATCCACAAGCACCTTTGTATTAAAGTACTCATTGGGAGTATGTTCGGATGCTGCATCTCAATTAGATTAATGGAATTCAACTGGAGAAAGTTGGTGTTTTTAGTGTCCAAGTATAATTTGGAATTTGTGAATGATATGAGTGGCAGGATATCACTGTTGCCCTAATATCTGTTATGCCAAGCTTGACAGAATGTCTCAGTAGGACACCTTTTGAAGTTTTCTATAATGTTCATTTGAACTTCTGAGCATTCGTTTGACAATAGGGAAGATCTGACTTTAGTTGCATGGACAATCCCGTTAGTTACAGTTGGCCAGGCAGAAGGAGTAAGAAAATTCAGTTCTGCAAAAGTGAACACAAAACTGGAGTTGAGCAATCTTTGTCCCAACTCATGATTCCAATCCTGAAAAAAAAGCACAAGCATCTCACCCTAACACTTTTTATACGTAGGACATTATACCTGATCTTGGATGACTTTTCTCCCTACTCCAAAGATCAGTAGGTTGGCACAATGCTTTACTTCTAGAGAATTAGGCTTCTTGCCTCATTATGCTGATAGGACTACATTATTTAGTTGCCTAAGTAAAAATGATGTGAAATCTCATTTTCTTTTTCACCTTAATCATCTTGTACCTAAATCAGCTGTATTATGAAATAAATCTAGGTCAATGAACATCTGTAAAACCCCATTGAAGGTAAGGTTGAATAAATTTTGTTTTGTTTGTTTGCGGTTTGGGTGGCAGGTCACAAATGAAGTAATGACAGTTGCTGGATTTGGCAATGTGCATGACAGTCATGTCATCTCAAATGTTAAGATGAACTTGAATTCATTTTTTATATGTATCCCTTTATTGTAATTACAGATACATCATGTCCAAGGAATAATGAACATTTAAAAGTACTTGGGGCAAAGTAATTGATTCATAGAAGTCCTTATTTTGATAGACCTGCACTTGGCTCCCTATTGCAGTGCATGTGCAGTGCTCTGTTTCTTTACAAGGTGGAGGTGCCAGTGTTGGACTGGAGTGGGCACAGTAAAAAGTCTCTCAATACCAGGTTCAAGTCCAACAGGCTTATCTGGAATCATGAATCATCATTTTTCACTCTTATGCTTTTAATTTGTTTTGCTTCAAGCTGGGGGTTGTGAGATTAGAGGAAGTATAAGTAAAGTTTATTAGTCACAAATAAGGCTTACATTAACACTGCAATGAAGTTACTGTGAAAATCCCCACACTCCAGCATCTATTTGGGTTAATGTGCCTAATCAGCATGTCTTTCAGACTGTGGGAGGAAACATGAACACCAGGAGAAAACCCACGCAGACACGGAGAGAACATACAAACTCAACACAGCGACCCAAGCCTCTGGTGCTGTGAGGCAGCAGTGCTAACCAGTGTACCACCATGCTGCGCAGGAAGCCTACTCAATGCAAAGCCCCAAGGAACAAAATGTGTGCACGTTTGTAACTTTAGTTGAAAAAGAATGATGTCCGCATGTTGCTGATCTCATCCATTGCAGTGTGGAAAGGACAACAATTTACAACTACCTCACTCAATAGAATGACCTGATGGTGACACAAGGGAGAGATTAGGGATTATCTCTGATGGATAGAAAATTGGAGCGTAGGCCTATCCAACATCAGCAGCTGGTTTTAAAATTGCTTTGGCAGGGGCCTGGGGCAAATTTACCAGCAGAGTATCTAATGAAGGAAAGGACCACAGTATGAAGGAAAAAACATTGCAGAGCATAATGTGGAAATAAAATAATGTATATTGCTGAAAACATAAATAGAATTGTAAACATTAATACAACTTGGGTCAATAAAATAATGAGGGCATAGATAAGGTAGATAATCATCTTTTCCCAAAAGTAGGGGAGTTTAAAACTAGAGGGCATAGGTTTAGAACCAGAATGGGTCACCCTGCTGTAGGCACCTTCTGTGTAAGATAACAGTCATAGAATCCCTACAGTGCAGAAGGAGGCCATTTGGCCCATCTAGTGCACTGACGACAATCCCATCCCAGGCCCTATTCCCACAAATTTACCCCACTAATCCCTCTAATCTACACATTCCCTGACGCTAAATGGCAATTTAGCAGGGTGAATCAACCTAAGGTGAGGGAGAGGAGATACAAAAGGGTGCAGAGGGGCAATTTGTTTCATACAGGGTGGAGTGTGTCTGCAACAAGCTGCCAGAGGTGATGGTAGAGGTAGGTACAATCTTGTCTTTTACAAAGCATTTAGGCAGTTACGTGGGTAAGCTGAGTATAGAGAAATATGAGCCCAATGCTGGCAATTGGGACTAGCTTAGTGGTTAGAAAAGGGTGGCATGGACAAGTTGGGCCAAAGAGCCTGTGTCTATGCTGTAAACCTCTATGACTCTAACTTTCTTAATATAATCAGTCAATAACAGTCATAATCAGGCTAATGAAAGTGAGCACCTCATGAAATCAAGAGTATCTATATCAATGTTGTATGGAAATTAAAATCAGAATTTCAAGTGGTCAGTAACCCAGCAGCAATGCAAGCCTTGCTACTTACTATTCTGAATAATTCATGACCTCAATGAGCTTTGTCCTAGAAGTACCAGCTTCAGACTGCACCATCTTGATTATAGGTGGCAGCATTCAGGACAGGCTAAGTTGCCGCTGACCATAAGTTATTCTCCCTTTTTGAGGGGGAGCTGACTGGTGGTGGTTTAACCTGAGGATCATCATTCTTTGGGTGAGGGGCAAGGTTGAGAAGGCAGGACCTTCATGACAGACTAGCTACTGTGCAAGTGACTGAGTAGCATTAGTGGGAAGGCAGACACTCATCCTGAAAAGGTTTGGCCTCCGTTTGAAGTATTGCGTCTGGCTCTGGTCATTAGAGAGTGCGGAAAAGATTCACCAGAATGGTTCTAGGAATGAGAAACTTCAGTTAGAAAGTTGGAACTGTTTTCCTTGGCAAAAGAGAAAGTTGGGAGAAGTATTCAAAACCATAAGGGGCTTGGAGAGGATAGGTGGGAAAAGATTTCTCATTGGTGGAAGAATTCAGGGCAAGAGGGCATAGATTTAGGGTAATTGGTAAAAGAAGCAATGAAGGCATGAAAACCTTACACTGGCTAGGATCTGGAATGCAGTGTGCTTGATGCAAGGGAACTGGATTATCTGAAAAAGAACAACATACAGAGCTATGGGAGTAGCAATAGGTGAACTGCTCCTTCAGAAAGCCAACACACACAATGGGCCAAATGGCCTCCTGCTCTGTAACCATTCTATGGTTGTGATTTTGAGTTCCAATTTGAGCATTGGCAGCACAGACATATTAATGAAGATGGTTGATATGTGGTACAGCAGTTATTAGCTGTGATAAAAAGCCCTCGTTGTATAGAGCCAAATGTGTTGAAGGTCAAGGCCTTGCTGTTTGGAATCAAGCTTCTTTTTGAGGCTAAAAACCTCTGGTTTCTGTAGTTTTTCCTCCCACATTGTGCTTTGAGGCAAGGATGAGTCTTCACTGCATCCTCTTCGGGGCTTAATTACTTCCATAGTCATATGATTGAAACTGGGCAATGCCCAATGCGCACGGTAGCATTCAGGAATTGTACTCTACTGTGTTACAGTTCAACATTCCTTTTGCATTGTTGATCCAATTTGAGCAAAATGTGGACCTCCAGGGCAAATGAAATGGGGCAAAATGTTGCTCTGTACTTTATACATGGCAACACAAGCCCATTGCAGGTTAAGCAAGCAAGTTCTTTCTGGTTTGGAACTGCTGGATGTATGATGGAGGTCACATCCTTATGTCCATTTGTAAGATCCAGGACCAAGGTAGGTTTGTGGGAAAATGGGATAGTTGCTGGGCGAGAGCACTGCCTTACATTGATTATGCTAGAGCAGGAATAGCACTGGTAATGACACCTCTGTAAAGACCCTCACGTGAAGACCTAGATTAAGCAATAAGTTGTAAATGAATTCTAAAATGGCTTGCCTGATGTGAGCTGTCGACTCTGTTATCTTTTATTTGTTCATGAGATGTGGGTTTCACTGGCTAGGCTGATATTTATTGCCCTTGAGAAGATAGTGGTGAGCTGTCTAATTGAATTGCTGAAGTCCATGTGGTGTAGGTACACCCACAGTGCTGTTGGGAAGGGAGTTCTAGGATCTTGACACGGCGACAGTGACATATTTGCAAGTCAGGATGGTGAGTGGCTTGTGGGGGGAGCTGGTGGTATCACAACCCTAGCTGATATACTGAACAAGTCATATCTGAGAGTGAAACTTTCTTTATTTTTGGTATAGAAAAATTTTATTTTTGGTATAGAAATGTGGAGGGCAGCTACTGAATAGTCAGAAATTGCTGATGTATTTTTAACGAAAGAATAAAACATTTATTTTAGGAAAAGATAAATTACATACAATACACTACTCCTTCACCCACAACTATGCCTTTACAGATTTGCAGATTTGTAAGGATAACACAAGTTACAAAATCTATCTTATATTCATATACTTGTATCTTATGTTCCAAGTAAGTATGGACTGTGCAATTCAATCATTGACCTGTGGTCAGACACACCATACTTTAAAACCAAGTGACAAATGCCACCCAAAACAGTTAATATGGATTCTTCATCAATTCCCAGCCAACTGGTTTTGCTGGAACTCTGTCTTCCATACAAGGGTTTCCCATCTCCACACTCCAGGGACGCCCCTTGGAACCTCCTCCCAAACAAAGCTTTCTCTAGAATATCTTCAGGGATCCACCTCCAGGATTGCAACCTCTCCTCCTGATGTTCCCCTCCCCTGGATTGCCATATGCACTCAAGCTTTGTTTTTCAGTCAATCTCTCATACCAAACTGTGCCAACAAAGCACTGCTGCTTCACTGGCCTGTACTAATAAATCACCAAACTTTGGCTGTCTCCTCAGGTCTTCTGTTTTTTTGCACCCTATAGCTGTAATTTAATTTGGAGCCTCTGCTCCTCACTTAACAGGAAATTTTCCAGATTTCTGCTTATTCCCTTTGATATTCTCGTGGAACTTCCTTCTGTATCTCTCCCTGGTTCTGGGACTTTTCTGTTCTTTAGTTTGGGACCTGTTCTATGCTGTCCCCTTCCCTGTCTGCTGTGGTAGATTCTGAGAAAATGCTTTTTTTCAAATGTGTGTCACC
Organism: Carcharhinus amblyrhynchos; assembly: GCF_965287045.1. Lineage (NCBI taxonomy): Eukaryota > Metazoa > Chordata > Chondrichthyes > Carcharhiniformes > Carcharhinidae > Carcharhinus > Carcharhinus amblyrhynchos. The sequence continues at coordinate 6,322,082 of NC_137346.1, read as the reverse complement.
ATCTTTCTAAACTAAAAACTGCTCTTTGGTTTCTCCCTGTGTTTGTGGGGTCCCTATTGCTAGGCAACAGCATAGTTCTTCCTACTTTGAGTTATAAATCCTTATTAAATTGCAAGCATCTTTTAAAGTGTAATTGAAACTCAATTCCTCCTTTCTTAACTTGCAAGTACAAAAATATAATTTAAACTTAAAGCCATATTCACTTCTAACATCCACCATGCAATACAAACAGAACTTAAAAGTACCTCTATTTCCTAACAATGTTCCCACACATCTGTTGCCCCTTGAAAGTGATAGAGATTACAGGTTTGAAAAGTGCTGTTGAAACAGCCTTGGTGAGTTGTTGCAGTGCATCTTATAGATGCTGCTGATACCGTGCATTAATAATGGGACGGAATGGGTGTTGAATGTGGGATGCTGACCAAGAGGACTGTCTGGTCCTGAATGGTGTTGAGCTGCTTGTGTTGTTGGAGCTGCACTTGTAGCCAGACAAATGGAGAGTATTCCATCACACTCCTGATTTGTGCCATATAGATGGTGAATAGACTTTGAGGACTGAGGAAGTGAGTCACTTTCTGCAGAATTTCCAGTCTCTGATCTGTTGTTGTGGCCACAATGCTGGTCTAGTTCAGTTTCTAGTCAATTTTAATCCCAAGTGGGAGATTCCATGATGGTAATGCCACTTGTTGAAGGGGAATAGTTAGATTATCTCTTGTTGGAAATGGACATTGCTCTGCATTATGTTCCTTGCCACTTATCAGCCCAAACCGGAATATTGTCCAGGTCCTGCTGCATATGGAGATGAACTGCTTCAGTACCTGTGAAGTCCTGAATGGTGCTGAAATTGATTTTACAATTGTGAACATGGTTGGACCTAGGTCTCTAATCTGATGTACTGGAATTGAGATGATTGACCCAAAGGAACCACCTTCCTTTGTGCCAGCTATGATTCCAATCAATCCTGATTCCCATTGCCTTTATAAAAGCAAATTACTGCAGATGCTAGAATCTGAAACCAAAAGAGAAAATGTTGGAAAATCTCAGCAGGTCTGGCATCTGTAAAAAGAGAAACGGGTTTCGAGTCGAGATGACCTTTTGTCAAAGCTGAGTGGGCCCCAGACAAAGGCTTTGACAAAGTGTTATCTGGACTTGAAATGTCAGTTCTTTTCTCTCCTTACAAATGCTGCCAGACCTGCTGGGATTTTCCAGCATTTCCCCGTTGCCTTCAGTTTTGCTAAGGCTTTTGATGTCACTGTCGATCAAAGGCAGTCATTCTCACTTCACTACAGGAGTTTAGTTCTCTTGTCCAAGTTTGGGCCAAGGTTGTAATTTTGACACAAGTCTTTAGATGTTAATAAGGAGTGCTGGATGTGTTACTGTCATTTCTGGTGCCTGAGTCAATGCTGGGTGACCCATCCAGTTTCATCCCTTTTGGGCTTTGTCACAATTTGATACAACTGAGTGACTTGTTGGGCCATTTCAGAGTCATCCACACCAGTTAAATAATAGCTAAAGCAAAATATTTATATTTATATTTATATAGCACCCTTCACAACCATGCTGTAGAAGAGCCACCAATTAAGTACCTCTGAAGTGTAGCACTATGTGCATGTACTCAGCAAATGATCCAACATTTAGATAATCTTGAGATGTTGGTTTTGACTAGGCCAGAAGAAGATATTGGAAGAAATAACTTGGAAATAAAATACAAGTGCATGGAAGCTTTTATCCAGTATTCTGTTCCTACCATGATTGGATTGCAGAGAGGCAAATAACTACTTATTACACACTCTGGTGACACAGTGGTTAGCAATGCTGCCTCGCAGTGCCAGGGATCTGGGTTCAATTCCAACCTTGACTGACTGTGTGGAGTTTGCACATTCTCTGTGTCTGCATGGGATTCCTTTAGGAGCTCCAGTTTTCTCCCACACTCCAAAGATGTGTGGATTAAGTTGATTGGCTATGCTACATTGCCTCTTAGTCTGAATGGAAATTAGCAGGGTAAATAAGTGGGGTTATGGGGATTGAGTCTGAGTCATAGAAAGCATTCTTTCTGGTTGTATCATAGCTTGGTATAGCTTCTGCTCTGTCCAATTCTGCAATAAACTACAAAGGGTCATGAGAGAAGCCCAATCCGTCATTCAAACCAGCCTCCCACCCATTGACACTGTCTACGCTTCCCACTGCCTCAGAAAAGCAACCAGTATAATTAAGGACCCCACACAACCCAGACGTTCTCTGTTCCCACTTCTTAGGTTGAGAAAAAGATACAAAAGTCTGAGGTCACGTACCAACTGACTCGAGAACAGCTTCTTCCCTACTACTGTCAGACTTTTGAATACACTTACCTTGCATTAAGTTGATCTTTTTCTATACCCTAACAATGACTAACACTACATTCTGCACTCTTTTCCTTCTCTATGCTTTGTCTGTTTTTTGCGCAAGAAACAATATTTTTTTCACTATGCTAATACATGTGATGATAATAAAATGGCTGGGGTTGTTTTTGGTGCAGGCTCAATGTGTTGAAAGGCCTCCTTTTGTGTTGTAGGGATTCTATGATTCTACTTACGATATTCTGCACCACCAACTAGTTTATCAACTGAAACTAGGGAACCAGGTTTCTGTTCATGTGGTCTAAATGTTTGCTATTAATGGGCCATTTGTTTATATTTAAGAACCCCAAAGGCCCCAGACAAAGAATAATAAGTTTTGTTCTATTAAATTCATAAGAGCACTTCTACCAAGTTCATAAGTTTGAGATTGGTATGATAATTAAGTAGTCAGAACAGAACTTTCCAAGCTCTACATTCAAACATAGAATATGACATATAAGCAGAAATAGAAATTGTTCGACAGGCTTTATGCTGGAGGACTGTGAACCAAATTTTGATACTATCATGCTAAACTGTTCTATTTTAAAAAAAAAACTTGATGCTTGCATTGAGCAACCTTCATTAGTATGTTCAAAGTTCAAAAAAAAGCAGTGGGTAGTTCAACTTAAAAGTTAAACTATCACATTAAACTAGAATACTGTGACAGAACATTTAAATTTCAGGATGTGGTGTAAAAAGATGAGCTTGAACCCTGCTGAATGGGGATTTCTCGATTGAAAGCAAGCGTGAACAAAAGATTGAGATTAGTATATATATATATAAAAAAAACACTTACAAGATGATTCCTTGTTGCCGCTTTGAGTTGTTACTGATAGACGTGTTGAAATTCATTTAATAGATTAAAATAATTTGTGTGCAAGTTCCCCTCTACAATTAAAATTTGGACGCTGTCAACTGGAGGGAAGTTCCCGCGTTTCCGTTCACTGGCCTGGTAGTTTTTTGTAACTCCCCACCCGCCCAAATGCTCTCTGTTTTTCAAATGATTACACTTTATGAAGTCATTGCCCCCTGTATTAGTTGTTTTGGTACATTTAGGTATTCTTTAAAGGCAGAGTAAATAAAATGTTTGTAATCTCTGTCTATCTCAGTAGTGGAGGTGAATTGTAGAATACACCTCAATACAATGGAGGTGGGTTGTAGATTGCTGAGTGTTTGACCAAATATAACCTCTCCTCATTCTGCCAGTTCCAGTCTGCAGACTCCATTTATTATTCCAATCTGCTGGATCTCTCTCTCTACTCTATTGCTTCACATTCTTAGCAATAATCCAGTCAGTTGTTGCCACCTATAAATTGTGACCAACTACCTTCATGGCAGTAGTGGTTAGTACTGTTGTCTCAGTGCCAGGGATCTGGGTTCAATTACAGCCTTGGATGGCTGTGTGTGTGTGGAGTTTGCATGTTCTCCCTGAGTCTGTGGGGGTTTCCTTCAGATGTTCCAGTTTCCTCCCACAGTTCAAAGATGTGCAGGTTAGGTGGATTGGCTATGCTAAACTGCCCCTTAGTGTCCTGAGATGTGTAGGTTAGAGGGATTAGCGGGTAAATATGTAGGGATATGGGGGGTAGGGCCTGGGTGGGGTTGTGGTCGCTGTCTATGATTCTATAATTCAATAGGTCAAATGGCTTAGAGATTCTAAGGATACTGTCAGAAGACAAGTAAACGTCAAGTCATTGGCAAATAAATCATTTTATTTATAATTCTTCAAATCTAGATGAGACTGGGAAAGGGAAAGAACATTAATTTCATATTCCCCTTACAACATGCATTCTACCAAGTAAAATAAACCAAATTTCAAAACCACAAACATTAAAGGAAATTACTTAAATCCAGAACAAAATCAAAGAAAACAGACTCATCTAAAGCAATTATAAGAATTTATTGGCTGGTGTTTTAATTCGATTTCATTGAAATTTTAATCACACCCCATGAGCAGATCTAGAAGAAATACAGACTAGATTCCTGGTTTTGACCCACAACCTGTTAGGGATGCAAATGCTGAGACACGGGAGCTACAGAAGCTGGTTACAGCCAGCAGCGTCTGATCCACCCAGCCATCCTGTTACAAAGATTAAGCCCTCTTTGCCTGTTTGCTTGCACCTACTCAAGGAATCTCCCTCAAACAGGACATTGCAACTTTTGGGTACACAGGTGGGAGTGAATACTTTGATGTACTTTTTAAAAAATAAATCTACAAAAGCAGATCCACCAACAGTTGTTGGCATCCCTGAGGGAGAGGGGATTTCACCTTAATACAATGACATATTTGGTATCAGAGTTTATTCATGATTCCACATTTTCTTTAGCCAATGTCTTTATTTTAAAATCTTGGTAATGCTAATAGGGTTTTATACTTCCTTTCAAAAACAAACATAATTGAGAATTGCATGTGTTACTTAAAATGAAGCCCTTGTAGAATTGATTGAAAATTTAAAGAATCTGTAATATGCAAAACATGACTATGTAAATTCCTGACACATTATAAATTCTCTAAGGCAGTGGGGTGTTTTAAAACTTTAAACACTGCCTAGATTTTGCTCCTACCCTTTTCCCAGCTCTGGAGAAATGTAATTCCCTGAAGCACAGAATTTAAAAACTGAGACAGACGAAGAATAAATAATCAAGCAAGTCCAGCCCCCACTACTTTTGCATGAGTTTTAGACAGGTAGCAATACTGCTTACAGACTGCCCTACCAAGCCCTTCTGACCCAGCCAGACAGCCCCACTCAGGCTGAACTGCGTATGGCATGAGTTGGCCTTCTGGTGGTGGTGTTGGCTAATGGTGGCACAAAGGGTTTGAAATATGCCACCTGTTTTTGTGAAGTTACAATGAAACCAATATCTCTGCAGTGGCATGGTTTTACTTGTTCAGGAGAATCTGGCAGAGTTTTTTTCGGTGAGAGAATTAGGAGGAATCAGCCCATCTTTGGTAAATACCAAGCATTTTTGGAGAGATAGAAGATCCTCACTCCAAGCCACAGGTGGATCTGGAAAATCACTGGATGATGATTAAATTGGGGAAACCTTAGCCACACCTTCCATTCCTGTTCTTTTTTATTAGAGAAATAAACTCAGGACTGTTCAAAACAAATTAACACATTCTAAAATGATAAATTTCAGTTTTTCAATCAACACAAAATAAAACTGCTTTCAATGATGCACATGATTCAATTGCCTTAAAATAGTTCTGCAAATATATCTGAAGGCAAGCCTTGAGGTTTCAATGATTTGGTTTGTACTTTGCCATTTTCCTCTATTCCCTCAACTCCAATTGGATTGATTGACATCACAGAGGTAGAAGTGTTTCTTTTTTGGTGGAAGAAAAGGCGGGGGTGTGTGTGTGTGTGGAGGCTGAGGAGGAGGAGGGGGGGGTGGAGGCAGAGAAGGAGGAGGGGGGGGTGGAGGCGGAGAAGGAGGAGGGGGGGTGGAGGCGGAGAAGGAGGAGGGGGGTGGAGGCGGAGAAGGAGGAGGGGGGGTGGAGGCGGAGAAGGAGGAGGGGGGGTGGAGGCGGAGAAGGAGGAGGGGGGGTGGAGGCGGAGAAGGAGGAGGGGGGGTGGAGGCGGAGAAGGAGGAGGGGGGGGGGGAATGGTGGGATGGGACTTACCCAGTTATGGATGTCTGGCAATGTAACTCTTAAGCCAAGTAACAAACAGGACGCGGCTCTGATGGGCTGAATACTATCATTTTTGCGATTTTATGAAAGCTATTCGTATTCTCACTTAGCCTTCCAGGGTACAATCTTTCCATACAACTGGCACATCGATCTGCCTCCCTACATTGTGAATTATAGTACTCTGGCTTATCTGCAAGAATTTGGACTTCTAATGACTGTTTATTTTCTCATATTGCTCCTTCCCTGTTTCCAATTAGGACCTTTCTTTAAACATCAGACAGTGGATTGTTACATTTTATAACTTTGACCCAACATAATTTCTTCCAAAATTGCTTCATCTTACTGCATAAAGAGTAGTTTAAGATGGTTTGTTTCCATATCTACACAAGTTCATTATAATTCACATCAAGTAGACCTGGATGGCAGACTACGGGGGTGAAAATTTTCTCCCAAAATCAAACTCATTTTTAAGAAAGTAAGCATCACCATGTCTTTGTGACTTGATAGACCTTCTATGATGGTGCGTTAACTGCTTTAACACCAATTGCCTAGCCTTGCTCGTCCAGTGGCCTGCAATTTTAAACAAGACTTCCTTAGGAATTCTTCAAGAGAACATACTGAGCTATCTGGGGCATTGAAATTTATATATAAAGGACATGGAAACCTTCAGTAACTATCTGGGTTTGATGGAGTATGATTCCCAGCAATTCAACCTCCCCATTAAAAGGTCTAAACCCAAAGTCTGATTTTTTTTGGCATTAAAGATAACATTGAGCCAAAATTCAAATAATGGGTTTTAAACAGTATTTCCAATTTGGAATTGAAAACAGCATGGAGAGGCTTAATAAGAACTGCAATAAGTGAATAATACATTTAATATACAAGTTTCAGCAAGTGTAAATCAAAATATTCTGACTTAGGTCAAATGATGTCCGTTAACAAAATAAAGCATTTCTCTTTAAGACTTTTTTTATTACTAAAAGTTTCTTTCTTTTAAAAAAAGCTCTCCTTTGTATTTAACTGTTAGAAAATCTTAGTTGCGCATACAGTCTTATTTCAATGTTGTTGTTGGCCAAAGGGACGTGATCAGCTGGTTAATAAATTTGTAGATGGGTAGATGTTGCACCATCTCGCCAGGCCTGAATGTGGTCCAAAATGACAGTCCGACACAAGGGGCAAGTTTTTTCTCGATTAAACCAGAGTGAAATGCACTCCTCACAGAATATGTGCTGCAGGACAGAAAAAGAAAGGAATTCAGAGAGCTTAAAGATAACGGATCTCTCAAATTTATTTTTCCACTTCTCATTAAGACATTTACCTGACAGATGAGGACAATAGGCTCTCTGAATTCAGTCTGACAGATGGGACAAATATCTCCTGCATCACTGCACTGAAGCTTGCTGGCTGCAGTTCCGTAGTGCTTCAACAGAGCAAAGTGATATTGGTTACTGGTTTTGTTAGTTGAATATATGCAGGATCTTTACATTTTGTCCATTGAGCCTGCATTGACAACAATCCCACCCAGCCCCCACATATTTACCCTGACACTAATGCTCAATTTATCATCGCCTAACAACTTAACCCACACATCTTGGAGTGTGGGTGGAAACTGGAGCACCCAAAGGAAACCCACACATACATGGGGTGAATGTGGGCAGTACTGTAGTTAGCACTGCTGCCTCAGTGCCAGGGATCCAGGTTCGATTCCCAGCTTGGGTCACTGTCTGTGCGGAGTCTGCACGTTCTCCCCACAGATGTGTGGGTTAGATTGATTGGCTATGATAAATTGAGCATTAGTGTCAGGAGGATTAGCAGGGTAAATATGTGGGGCCTGGGTGGGATTGTTGTCAGTGTAGGCTCGATGGATCGAATATTAGGCAGGCTAAATTCTCCCTCAGTGTATCCGAACAGGCACTGGAGTGTGGCGACTAGGGGATTTTCACAATAACTTCATTGCACTATTAATGTAAGCCTATTTGTGACACTAATAAATAAACTTTTATTTTAAAGTGCAAACTCCACCCAGACAGTCACTCAAGGCAGGAATTGAACCCAGGTCCCTGGCACTATGAGGCAGCAGCGCTAACCACTGTGCCATCATAAATCATATATTTATGCACAAATTAAAAAAAGTCTGCACAGAGACCAACTCTTGTCAATTGTTGTATAAAATGTTAACACTGAAATCATCCACATTTAAAATAGAAATCTGAGTGTAAACAGTTGCCTGTAACAAGGCTGTTGCACGGGTTGGCCAGTAAGTGGTGCACATTTTAAAAACATGTTTAGACAATTTTCTAATAAGTTTTAAAAATAAAACAGATGAGGCTCAGTAGCTAGGTCACCTGGGGAAACTACTGATTAAACAACAGGATAGAGCTAGACCAGAGTGCTCTTGGACAAAGATCAGGAAAACATATACTATAGATTTACAGACACCAAACTAAATGGTTCACTTTTTCAAGCAAGGTGATTCAAAAGTACCCCAACTCTTCTCGTGAGCAGATTAAAATAAGTCCAACTACTGATGGGCTAATTAAAAGCCCAATTAGGTTTATTTTCAGTTAATCTATACAAAACATTCAAATGTTGTTATTTTTACCCACTTTGCTCAATCCTCCTTGCATATTTCTCCAAACCTTGTGGTGTGTCAGGTTAGAATAATGTAGAAGTGCTGATGGCTCAGAAATAGGACTAACACTATAAAGAGATTGGGCTTGTTTTAAATAAAAGTCTCTTAAACCCCATGCCATGCATCAGAAGGAATTGTAAAATCCCCGGGCACAGGAGATGGCCTGTGCCAACTCTTTGAAAGAGACATCCAATTAATCCCATTCCCCAGCTTTTTCCCCATTACCCTCGTCAAGGACCTGCCCAATTGTCCGTGGAAATGTACTCTGTTGCATTGCTCTCTTTAAAAAAAAAACCTGCTGAATCTTAAACAAGTGGGCACAGGTTCAAACTAGCAAGAGGAAATTTAACACGAATTCCTCTTCAACACAGCAATCAATGTGAGACATGGACTTTTAGGCTGGGTAATGGAATTGTTTAAAAAGCAGCTAGACTATACAACAGAGGCAGTATTTTTCCCTCTTCCCCAATTAATGCCACCAAGGCATTGGTGGACCTTTTTGTCCGGCTAAGTTATGTGAGTGGTTTCCAGAATACTTTGAAAAATGGGCAGTATAAGTTAGATGGGGTAAAGGAACCTAAATTAATATTTTGGTCTGGCAGTAACTGTAAGGAGAGAAAAAAGAACCGACATTGATCCAGATAACCCTTTATCAAAGCTTTGACAAATTGTCATCTGGACTTGAAACGTCAGTTCTTTTCTCTCTTTACAGATGTTGCCAGACCTGCTGAGATTTTCCAGCATTTTCTCTTTTGGTTTCAGATTCCAGCATCAGCAATAATTTGCTTTTTTCTGATATACTCATGGTTGGGTTGATTGGCCATGGTAAATGCACAGAGTTACGGGGAGGGTGGGGGGTTTGCTCTGCTGGGGAATCAATCAGTGCTGATACGATGGGCCACATGGCCTCTTTCTGTAGGAAATCTATGGAGCAATGGTGAACACTCCTATTAGGTGTAAAGATTCGCATTCTAATCAGTAATCTGTAAACTGTCTGTGCTTTATATGCTCTGTCTGAGGCCAGAACTCTCCATTCATCTGACAAAGGGGCAAACCCGAAAGCCAGTGAGTTTACTATCAAATAAATTGGTTGGACTGAAACCTGGTGTTGTCAGACTTTTTACTGTGTTTACCCCAGTCCAACGCTGGCATATCCACATCATGAACACTCCTATTACCATAGGAGAAATTTGAATGCTCTTTTATAAAAATAAATGCTGCAAACTTTGTTTTGTGGTTTTACAGATAATTTAGGGAAGAACCTGAAGGCTGATGGGGCAAATATCTTTAAATGAGGGGAGTTTTTATTTTGTGCTTCTGTATTTCCAAATGACAGACTTACAAATACCAGCTGCAGTGTCCCAAGGTGACCAAGAGATGGCAGCAGTTAATATTTTATTAGCACCGCTGTCGCTATCTGAAAAATGACCACTTGTGGGAATGTGAAAAGGAAGCAATTAGTTTACTAGAATACAGGTTCAGTGAAGCCAAGGGTGCTGTGAAGTAAGATTCAAAATCTCAGGCCTCCCACACACTTGAAGGGCTGCGTGCACAGTTCGGATTACCAACGTAAAATGATTCAAACTGCACAACTGCAACCCTTTCCCCGCAGCGTGCACACGGGAGACACAAGGTTCCTCGGGACTCGGAGCTGAAAACTACACCCCTGTGCAAAAACAGGTGAAAATCCTAGGAGAAACGAAGGAGACAAGGATAGGGGAAACAGGAGTGGAGGTTTCGCAGCAGGCTGTGTTTGCGAACTAATCTCCACTCACCTGATGAAGGAGCAGCACTCCGAAAGCTCGTGATTCCAAATAAACTCTTAACCTGGTGTTGAGAGACTTTTTACTGTGCCCACCCCTGTCCAATTCCAACATTTCACATCATGCCCAATAAGGGAAAATGATAGAGCTAAGAAATAGGAATCGAGGAAGCTAAGAAAAGAGACAGGCTCCATAGAGAAAGGGCTGGGAGGAGCAGACTCTAAATTGATATGGGTGTTCAAAGAGACCCGAAAAAAGCTCAGAAGATCTCAGAAGGCAATCGAGGGTTGGTAACTCCATGCTATGCAAGGATGGGGTAAGGATACATGTTTGGAGGAGTTTTCAACACAGCCAAAGAGCTGAAACTGTGCTTGTAAGTTAATGCTGGAGGGAATTTATTGTGCAGTGTAGTGTGTTTGACCAAGTTTGCTAAGGATAGGTTCTTGAAGAGAAGTCAAAAATCCTACTCAGATTCAGATGTGGCTGAAAGAACAGAACCGCAGGAGAAAAAAAAAGCAACATCCGTATACACAGCGCAGCGGTAGCAACTGGCCTTTGGATTTTGGTGGACTGGTAGTGCCTGTCGCCCTGTCCCAGAATGTCTAATCCGCAGGTAGTTGCTCTCAAATGCTGCAATGGCACCAAGTAAGCAGAAGTACCATTTGAATACAAAGCAGCATTTGCTCTCCTGCAAGGATATACAGCAGTTCAAGCAACTGAAAAAATAAAATGTAAAGAAAAATTCACATATGATGGAGTGTGTGCTGGTTTCAGGTAATGTGCAGGAGGCTGCTACCTGGCAGCCAAACTAATAGTGAAACCCAAGAACGATTGCCAAAACCCCAATTCTGCCGGCATGCAAATTGTGAAAGCAACCTTGGCAGCTGACGCTGCCAAAGAAATTGACAAGTTCCTCTTTGACGGTACAATCAAAAGATATTTTGATTAAATATCTGATACTGAACAGGTGCTTCAGGAGAAATTAGAAACATGTAGAAAATGCGCCCTGCAACTTGAGATATTAGCTCACTCTGCCAGCTCTTAGCCAGTGGCACAAATAGGCAAAAATCCAAGAAAAATAATTTCTTCTTTTGCAAAGAATTACTTGGCCACACAACCAGCGATTCACGTCAAGTGCTTCTCTGGAGGAAAACAATCCGAACTGGACCAATTGCAGGGACACTGCACTGAGAGAGCAGCTTCCCTGCTGGGAAAAGTCAAAGAATGTGCGAGTTAGGTGAAACAGAATCCTGTCATCCAGGTTAGCTAAGGACATTGTGAAGCCCTTGTTGTCAAAATGATGCCACTTGAGTTAATTACAGTGTGAGACCAAACAGGGAAGATCGTGAATTATGTGAGGTCGCGTCCTTTGATTTTTACTGTTTTGTGTGATGAGATGGGAGTCAAGTACCAGGGTTTACTGCTGCACACAGATTTGCAGGGCTGTCTCAGGGAAAGGTCCTCTCATATTAATAAGCTCCATGACACACAAAGGGTTTTAGGCTCTGCATGAAGTGCCATTCAAAAAGATTTAAAACATGAGGATTCTTGATGCGCTAAGCTTGTGTATCTTTCAGTTACATTCAGCTGTTTGAATGAGTTGAAGGTTAAAAAGCAGGTGGTGGGAAGCCAGAACATGCTGACTGCCAGAGATAAACTTCAAGGCTTCAGATTAAAACTGGCCCTTTGGCAGGAAAACATGGCAAGTGAGTTGACTGAGCTGTTCAAGTTGGCAGCAGCAAATCCTGCTGGCAAAACCATACACAACCTCATCTCCACACATCTTAAAGCACCACAAGAGAAGTTGAATGCAACTTCCCCTCCACGAAGACTTTGACTGGGTACGTGATCCATTTAGTTCACTTTCTCTTGAATCATCAAAGAAATTGTCCTTAAAAGAACAAGAGGAATTTAGAGCTCAGGAGGAGTTGTACACTAAAATTTAAGTTTGCAGTTATGCCTCTGGATATAGTTTGATTGTTGTGGGACAAGAATATCCATCTATTTCAAATTGTGTTACAGCAGTTCCTCACAACCTACCTGGGCAAGTGGGTGTTCTCAAAACTATGGAAAAAAAAGAGGGAGTGCCTTTCAGTGCAGCAAGACCTGCAAGCTGCCATCAATTCTGCTCCAGATCAAAAGTCTGCTCATAGAGGTAGACATGATGTGGAGATGCTGGCGTTGGACTGGGGTAAACAGAAGTGTTCGCCAACAGGAAGGGAACAGTGGTCAGTGGTCACGGGCATTTGGCCTCTGACCTTCAGGTAAGCATTCTCCAAGGCGGCCTTCAAGATGCACGACGGCGCAGAATTGCTGAGCAGAGACTTATAGCCAAGTTCTGCACACATGAGGACGGTCTCAACAGGGATCTTGGGTTCATGTCACACTATCTGTAACCCCCGTGACTTGCCTGGGTTTGCAAAACCTCACTTACTGTACTGTCTGGAGACAATACACGTCTCTTTAACCTGTACTCATTGCTCCTTCCACTCACATTGTTAGCCACTTTAAGACTTGAACAGCAGGTTAGATGTAAAGATTCGCATTCTAATCAGTAATCTGTGAATTGTCTGTGCTTTATATGCTCTGTCTGAGACCAGAACTCTCCATTCACCTGACGAAGAGGGAAACCTCGAAAGCTTGTGAGCTTACTATCAAATAAATCGGTTGGACTTAAACCTGGTGTTGTCAGACTTCTTACACAGAGGTAGACCCAGGTGTCACATTAACATTGTTGCTGATATGCTGCTCACAATATTTCCTTCATAGAATCCATACAGTGAAGGAGGTTATCTGGCCTATCGAGTCTGCACTAACAATCCCACCCAGGCCCTATTCCCATAACCCCACATATTTATCCTGCTAATCCCCCTGACACTAGGGTCAATTTAGCATGGCTAATCAACCTAACCCGCACATCTTTCGACTGTGGGAGGAAACCGGAGCACCCGTAGGAAACACATGTAGACACGGGGAGAACATGCAAACTCCACACACACACTGACCGAGGCCGGAATTGAATCCAGCTCCTTGGCACTGTGAGGCAGCAGTGCTAACCACTGTACCACCATGCCACCCCTTCATTTCATGTTGAGAAATGCAGATGTGAAAAAAAAAAACAATGGGAATCTTTAATGGGAAACACTTCTAAATTGTGTAAATTTTCAATAAAAAAATTGTATTTGACACACAATAAGGTGATAAGGCTTTCATTGTAAATTTCTTAAACTAATGGAAATTGCATTAAATGGTGTCTTGACATGTTTTTAGGAGGTTTTAGAGACAAAAAGCTTTTGCTAGAAGGCAGTAATGTTGGCGAAAGTAAGAGGATCTGCCTCAATTTTTATATTGTATAAAGGTGTGCCATGACTGGGAAAAAAAGGATTGGGAACCATTGTACCAGAACGTAACAATATCGTACTCATTCACCTGCTTGTGGATCAAACTCTTCAGAACTCTCCTGAAATTGCTCCACCGACCATAAATTCCAAGGAGCTGAGAATCAAAAACAAGGCATCAGGAACAATGACTGGAATTGGAGTTATGAACGCACGCAGCAGAGTGGTAATATTTTTCACGTTTTCTACCCAGAGGCAGATCCTTGGCAACTACCTGGCAAACCACGGGAAAGGGGCAAGATTTATTTTACTACAGCTTGAGTGAGAATGGGGATCAAACCGTGTTGTGGGGATTAATCTGGCCCATATGTGGTTGTCTAGCTAAATGAGCTAACCAGCTCTCCAGTGGATTAGGAACTGGACTAATAATCCAGAGGCCAGAGTTGGAAGAATTCAAATTCAATTAATGGATAAATTAATTAAACTACCAAATTATTGTTAAAAAACCTATCTGGTTCCACTTACCTTTCACCCTTTCCCCCTTTCCCAGTCTGACTCCAGATCCACAACAATGTGGTTGATTCTTAACTGCGTTCCAAAATGGTCTGGCAGCCAACACAATTGCAGACTGTTCACCACCACCTGCTCAAGGGCAACGCTGGCCTTGCCAGCAATGCTCAAACCCCAACATGTTTCTCCAAATTCCCCAGCACTATTTGCGGTGTATTTCAGAAAGTTGCTTTGCATAGGGCACTGATGGATGGGGTTAAGTCTACTGTTGTGCTGTATTCTTCAGCAGAAAGGAGATTTACCCAATCAATCACATCTGGAGACTGACCTCTGTTAATGATCAATATTGATTTTATGCGCAGTTGTATTTTGTAACTATCCTCCACTCCATAATACATATTGCTGGAGAAATCAAAACAGAAAATGCTGGAAAATCTCAGCAGGTCTGGCAGCATCTGTAAGAGGAGAAAAGAGCTGACATTGAGTCCAGATGACCCTTTGTCAAAGCTTTTCTCTCCTTACAGATGCTGCCAGACCTGCTGAGATTTTCCAGCATTTTCTCTTTTGGTTTCAGATTCCAGCAGCCACAGTAATTTGCTTTTATTATTACTGCTGGCAAAATTGCCCTGTTTTTATTGGGAGATACTGCTGTGGTCCTGCATAACAAACAACAGCTACATTACAATTGTACTTCATGGGTTATAAAACACTTCGAAGATGCAAAAAACACTACAGAAATACATGTTTTTGTTAACTGTGTATTAATTGTATGAAAACTGTGGACATTAACTGGGGATTCATTTGTGCCCCTACAAAACAGACAGGCAAAACAAACCAAACCTCAGAATAAAGATACAATTGGAAATAGTTGTGATGGCTTGACCAAATTTCCCTTTGAGATTTGGTTAACCCAGTAATTACTACCTGCCACATCGTAACAAAGCTAAGATTTTCCTCTTACCTTGAGCATGAGGTAGAACAAACCTAGCAGAATACCGAAAGTCCAAATTGCAAAACCATCTGATTCTTTGTTACCAATCAGGTACCAAGACCAAACTGGCAAGGGTACGAGTGAACGGTGAAACTGACTCACTTCTTCAATAACCATATACCATTGACCCTTTGAAGAAAAATACAATTAGTAAAACCCTTAATCAAATTACAAGACTTTGTCAAGCTATACCACAATCAGCGTCCTTTCCCATCATAACACTTGTGTCTATCCATCTAGCCTCCTTATTTGTTTACACTTCTGAACCACCTTGAGCATTTAAAAAAGTTAAATCAAACGCAATGAGTACTGAAATCAGTAAGACAAGAGGTCTATGATAGAATGCAGAGCTAGGCAGAAAAGTGGCAGATGGAGTTTAATGCTCATAAGTGCGAGGTGATTCATTTTGGTAGGACAAACTTGAATGCGGATTACAGGGTCAATGGCAGGGTTCTGAAGAATGCAGAGGAACAGAGAGATCTTGGGGTTCATATCCACAGATCTCTGAAGGTTGCCACTCAAGTGGATATAGCCGTGAAGAAGGCTTATAACGTGTTAGCATTTATTAACGGGGGATTTGAGTTTAAGAGCCATGGGGTTATGCTGCAACTATACAGGACCTTGGCGAGACCATATTTGGAATATTGTGTCCAGTTCTGGTCACCTCACTATGAGGAGGATGTGGAAGCATTGGAGAAAGTGCAGAGGAGATTTACCAGGATACTGCCCGGTTTGGAGTGTAGGTTTTAGGGAGCTGGGGCTTTTCTCTTTCAGCGGAGGAGGATGAGAAATGGCTTAATAGCGGTTTATAAGATAATGAGGGGGATAAATTGAGTGGACATGCAGAGACCATTTCCTCGGGTGGATGCAGCTGTTACTAGGGGGCATAATTATAAAGTTCATGGTGGGAGATATAGGAGGGATGTCCGAGGTAGATTCTTTACTCAGAGTGGTTGGGCTGTGCAATGCACTGCCTGCTGTGATAGTGGAGTTGGGCACTTTAGGAATTTTCAAGTGGTTATTGGATAGACACGGAGCACACCAGAATGATAGGGAGTGGGATAGCTTGATGTGGGTTCGGACATCAAGGGCCGAAAGGCCTGTATTGTACTGTATTGATCTATGTTCTATGACTATAAAACAGCTTTCTGCAACAGATCTGACAAGACTGCATTTATATACACATACTAGCAAATCACCCAATCTTTTGCTCACATATTTATAAACTGGATGAAAGGCTGCTTTTTAAATGTAGCTCACTTGACATACACTCACCTGATGAAGGGGCAGCGCTCCGAAAGCTAGTGGCTTGTGCTACCAAATAAACCTGTTGGACTTTAACCTCACTTAATCAAGACTTCTTACTATGTTTACCCCAGTCCATTGCTGGTATCTCCATAAAATCTTAAATGTAGCAGCACTGTGCCATGTAATGTCATGATGTGGAGATGCCAGCGTTGAACTGGGGTAAACACAGCAAGAAGTCTCACAACACCAGGTTAAAGTCCAACAGATTTATTTGGTAGCACAAACCACTAGCCTTCAGAGCACTGCCCTTCATTAGGTGAGTGGGATTTCAGTTCACAAACAGGCATATAAAGACACAAACTCAACTTACAAAATAATGGTTGGAATGCAAGTCTTTACAGGTAATCAAGTCTTAAAGGTACGGACAAGGTGAGTGGAGAGAGGGTTAAGCACAGGTTAAAGAGATGAGTATTGTCTTCAGCCAGGATAGTTAGAGAGATTTTGCAAGCCCAGGCAAGTTGTGGGGGTTATAGATGGTGTGACATGAACTCAAGATCCTGGTTGAGGCCGTCCTCATGCATGCAGAACTTGGCTATCAGTCTCTGTTCAGCAACTCTGCATTGTTGTGTGTCGTGAAGACCGCCTTGGAGAAAACTTGAAGTTCAGAGGCCAAATGCCCGTGACTGCTGAAGTGTTCCCCAACAGGAAGAAAACACTTTTGCCCGGTGATTGTCCAGTGGCGTTCATTCATCTGTTGTCGTAGCATCGGTACGGTCTCCCCAATGTGCCATGCCTCGGAACATCCTTTCCTGAAGCCTATCAAGTAGACAATGTTGGCCAAGTTGCAAGTGTATGTACCACGTACCTGGTGGATGGTGTTTTCATGCGAGATGATCCGGCATGTCTTGCAGAGGTTACTGTGGCAGGGTTGTGTAGTAAAAAGTCTGACAACACCACGTTTTAGTCCAACTGATTTATTTGATAGCAAACGCACAAGCTTTCGAGGTTTCCCTCTTTGTCAGGTGAATGACGAAGAGGGAAACCTCGAAAGCTTGCGCGTTTACTATCAAATAAATCGGCTGGACTAAAAGCTGGTGTCAGACTTTTTACTGTGTTTACCCCAGTCCAACGCCGGCACATCCACATCAGGGTTGTGTAGTGTCATGGTTACTGTTCTTCTGAAGGCTGGGTAGTTTGCTGCGGACAATGGTCTGTTTGGGGTTGTGCGGTTGTTTGAAGGCAAGAAGTGGGGGTGAGGGGATAGCCTTAGCGAGATATTCGCCTTCATCTCTTGAAGGCTCTGGAGAAAATGTTGTAGCTTCTCCGTTCCAGGGAAGTATTGGATGACGAAGAATACTCTGTCAGCTGTGTCCTGTGTTTGTCTTCTAAGGTGTGTTTTCTTTGCTGAAGCGCATCAGAACTGTCGATTGACGAGTCGAGCGCCATATCCTGTTCTTATGAGGGCATCTTTCAGCATCTGGAGGTGTCTGTTGCGATCCTCCTCATCTGAGCAGAACCTGTGTATATGGAGGGCTCGTCCTTAAGGACGTTTCTTCATCGCGTTTAGGGTGGAAGCTGGAGAAGTGGAGCATCGTGAGGTTATCCGTGGGCTTGTGGTACAGTGAAGTGCTGAGGTAACAGTCCTTGATGGAAATGTGCGTGTCCAAGAATGCAACCAATTCTGGACAGTAGTCCATTGTGGGGTATTAAGTATTCAGTAACTGAACTTATTTCTCTGAAACTCTTATTTATTCTTTTACAGCTGTATAACACTGGCCAGGCCAGCACTTATCGCGCATCGCTAATTGCCCTGGGCAGTATGGTGGCACAGTGCTTAGCACTGCCACCTCAGTGCCAGGAACTCAGGTTTGATTCCTGGGCTTGGGTCACTGCATATTCTACCCGTGTCTGCGTGGGTTTCCTCTGGGTGCTCCAATTCACCACCACTTTCTTTAAAGTTTAAATTTTTTTTAGTTATTATTGTCACAACAAGGCTTACATTAACACTGCGATGAAGTTATTGTGAAATTCACGTAGTCACGACACTATGGTGCCAGTTCGGGTCAATGCACCAAACCAGCAAGTCTTTCAGATAGACTTTGGTCTAGCAGTATTATCGCTCGATATTAATCCAGAAACTCAGCCAAAGTTCTGAGGACCTGGGTTCGAATCCCACCATAGCAGATGGTGGAATCTGAATTCAATATATAAAAAAAATCTGGAATTAGGAATTGACCAACAACCATCGTTGATTGTTGGAAAAACCCACCTGGTTCACTAATGTCCTTTACAGCAGGAAATCTGCCACCCTTGCCTGGTCTGGCCAACACGTGACTCCAGAGCCACAGCAATGTGGTTGACTCTCAACCAGCAACGGGCAATAAATGCTGGCCAGCCAGTGACACCTGTGTCCCAAGAATGGATTTAAAAAAAAACAGTAATGAGTTAAGCTTTATTTAAATTCAAACTAAGCAGGTTGACTCTTGATTTGGTCAAGAGATTGCCCAGGGGAACAAACCAGATAAATGGCTGCCATCTATTTTGTTTAGTTAAAAAAGGCACAACTTCTCAACCAGCAAGTCAAGGGAAGGTAGCTCATTTGAATGTTCCATTTCAAAGCTGAATTTGAGTGCAGGATGGAGTAGGGTGTGTAGGAAATTCTTACATTCAGCTGTGGATTCAAATATATCATCTGTCATCTACATGTCAAAAATATGCAATGGATAAGGGGTCAGGTGTCATTCCACCAAAGACACATTCCTCGTCGAACCCAACAAAGATGTTTATGAAAGCTGGGCATAAAGGGGGTCCCGTGGCAACACTACCTATTTGGGCATACATAGTGCTGTTAAAACTGAACTCAACTGTGAGAGTTGCTGAGTTCATAAATTCCATGAATACAAATACACACAATTGCATCAGGTCTAGATGTCCATGATATATTGCTTCAGTGCAAATGTTTTTCGCTTCCTTGAGCAGTTCATTAGTGAATAGGCTAGCAATGTCAAATGAGCAAGCGGGCCCAGCACTGTTATCAATAACAAAGTCCTATACGGTCATCGCAAATGTTAAGAAATCCTTCACATGGCTGCGATCAATTCTACGATCCTATAAATTGACCAATTAAATTATTTTTGTGATATTGATGGCAGGATACAGAAAATGTCACACCAGGAGAACTTGCCTATCCTCCAAATCCAGACATCACTTTTATTATTGAGACTGAACAGTATTATACCACAAATGTTGAAAGGATGGATATGATTTCTGATGTTGCATTCTTAGGCTACCATAATTGTGAGAAAATCAGCAGCATTTGTATTAATAGAAACTGAAGTTGCTGGATTAAGAGATCTACAATGTTCCATTAAATTTGCCCAATGCCATCACTTTGCCACATCAGCATTTTACAGAATGAGTGGCAGGTCACTAACAGCCAGTCACTATGGAAACACTTCATGTCCTAGAACTGTGAATGCGTCTGTGGGACATGTTTGAGCATATTGCCTAGATTTAATAAATTTCGGACGTGGGAACTACTTTTAAACATTTAAAACAATCTGCCGTCAAGAAGAGAGACCTGGATACACATTTTTAAAATCAGACTGTATTATACTACCCCTTCGAAAATGCCCCTCTGTAATTTCATATAGATGCTGGCAAACCTTTAGAACTTGCATGAGGCCTTAGACAATGAATGTTGATGAGTTATTCAACTGCGGAGTCACACGGGATTGGTGGATAATGAAAAAAGGGGTATTGGCTGATTTCCCAGAATGCAGTAATCAACTATAGAGAAGCTCAGAATTCAGCTAACTCAGGAAAGGCCAGTCTGAGCCTAGATTTTCTTGCCCCATGTGGCTCTGAGGTACAATAGGCTTTAGCAGAAAGTCATGTGGTGCATCAAGATGTATAGAAAGTATTCTTCTATAAAAAGTATGGAGCAGAATTTCAAAGCCGCTGAAAAAAAGTAACAACCTCCACATGAAACAAGCAACGTTGCAAATGGTAAGTGTATGAAATAACTGCAGCACAAATTCTACAAACCATTCTTAGCTAAACCACGTACAGACAAAATAAAGCTTCCTTAACATGTAATCCATAAAATATCAAGCATGAAGAGTAACTGACAGCTCTACAGCAGCTCACTTACCCATGATCTTTAAACCCTGCATTAGAAACCAAGAGCATTCTGAAAAATACCAGTTTCAGAATGTGAAACGTATCCCTGACAACAATCTCCAAGTCCTCAATCTAATAATGCAACCGATAGGAATAATCAGAGTGGTAAAGGAATTATTTAAAATGTATGAATTTATTGGCGACTTCTGAAAAAGTTACATGAACTTATCTCCCCCCCGCCCCCCAAAAAAGTTGGTTTATCCTTCTAAAAAATCTCAAAACTTTCTACATGCCTACTTAAACACTGAGTAGCTGGCGTTGACCCATCCTGACACTCACTCAGGCACATTTCTGAGCAAAGATCACAGACTGGTTTTTGCTCCCACTACCTAGCCCAGAAATAAATCACTCCCGCTGACACATCCTTAACGTAGATCACGCAACATTATGAGCTAAAAACGAAACTGGGACAATCTTTCTAGTTTGAAAGCACTACTAAAAACATCATGGCAACCATGAACAAAGGCTATCCTTAAGGGTTTCTCACTAACGCACACACTGCGGGTTTGACAATAAAAGACACAAGGAGGAAATACCCAAGGATTTTTAGAAACTGTAGTAAACATGATTTATTTTTCAATAAGCCTATCTTTTGAAAGTCAAATTACCTGTATGTAGTTGGAAACATTTAACAGCCAACTGCTCTGTAAATTACCACAAGTTGAAGGCTGCCAAGTGAATTTCTCACTTTTGAAGGTTACAGCTATACAGTGGAACATGAATATTAGACTCAGCTGCAGCATAAATAATGTCAGAAATAGACCGACAAAGTCTTTGGGAAGCATCACTACACTACCAATATGCACATTTCAGGCTCAATAAACACTCCTCTTCTACATGATCAGCCATGACCTCACAATCCCAAATAGATCTGGGTTTGATAGCTTGCATTGTGAAATCACCGAATTCTTTATAGTGATAATCGAGTTCTTTATAGCAACAATCAAACATCCACAGATGGAAACTTAACATAAATACTCATATCCACACTTCCTCCATGCAGAACCAGCCAATACCCACCCATTCTCAAGAGGTGAAATGGACTTCATCATTCTCCATGTTTAAACCCACTGTGTGTGCTGATAGGTTATCTGACATGTACAAGAAGCTACTAACATAATATAGAATGGTATAGATAGATACATTTAAGGGCATGCTAGACAAGTATACGAACAAAAGGAATAATGTTTTATGATATGAGATTTACATGAGGAGAGCGGAGGCTTGAGTGGAGAATATTTGCCAGCACATACTCATTGAGCTAAATGGCCCGTTTCTCTGCTAAATATCCTATGTAATTCTGACATCACCTGATGTCTGCAGCGTGCAAGCACTTTCAAGCAGTTTCTTTTCAAGGGAGTTGTATGTAGTTTTTAATGTTCACTTACAGGATGTGGGCGTTGCTAAAAAGACCAACATTTATTGCCATTCCCAACTATCCTCAAGAAGACAGAGTGGAGCTGCTTTCTTGAATACAATTGGGTGAATTGTTTGGCCACGTCAGAGAGCAATTAAAAGTCAACCACCTTGTTTGGATCTGCAGTTGCACATAGGCCCTACCAGGCAAAAATAGCAATTCCTTCCCTAAAGGACATTTGTAAAATCCCATCTGGTTTACTATAATGCCCTAGTTTTAACATACTGGGTATTTTTATTCCAGAATCACTTAACTGATTTAAATTGCTGCTGTAGTGAGGTTGCTGGAACATTAGTCCAGGACTCTGGATTACAATTCCACTGACCTAACCACCATGCTACTATATTCCATGTGGCCAGGCAAGTGCTGAAATGGATCACTCAGATTCCAGGCTACTGAAATAGCTACATTTGCTCCACAGGAAGTGCACACTTTGCATTCTTCTGCCCAGCCACTACCCCGTAACCCCTAAAGAGACAAAGCCTACTTTGCTCAATCCATACTGCTTGTGAGACTGCAGGTATACTATCTGCAGACATAAGAATCAATCAGTAAAGGTCACTAGTTACCTCACTGCTATTTGTTTAGGACCAGCCTTCCTAAAACTATACGTAAGCTGCATTGCTTCATGGGCTGAGCAAGAACATTTAAGTAGAAACTTGAACAAGATTAGCTTGATTATTGGTATTGAGGGAGTGTACACTACAGGAGGCATCAAGCTTTGGAATAAGATGCTGAACCAAGGCCCAAGATCCATTGATACTATTTCAATAAAGAGCAAGGAAGTTCTTCCTGATGTTCCAGCTAATATTTAATCGCTCAATTAACATCACTAAAACAAATGATCTGATCATTATCATATTAATATTTTTGCAAGCTTACTGTACATAATTGGCTCTATACTGATGCACCTCAAAGGTACTTAATTGTCTATAAAGTGCTTTGGCACATCTGGAGGTTGTGAAGGGAGCTGTATAAACAAAAGTCTGCCTTTCTAGTTAATTCAAAACTAGTTGATGTTTTCCCCACCAGAACAGTGCTAGTTGAGTTTATCACAGTTTAGCTACATACGAGAGATCCTCAGGTAAGTGTTAAAAATGTATAGTTGTTTGGAGACGCAGGGTTGAAGGTGGAAATACAAAAGAAAAATCGAAGGTGCATTTATACTTTAAAATATGGATTTTTGTCCCAGAACTGTTTGCTTACTTGGGATGTAAACAATTACAAGCTTGGATCATCTTCACTAAGCTTACCCTCGACTTGAATGACATCAGTGACGAAGGCACCAATAGGATAAGGCACTTGAACCCCATACAGACGAACTTCAATATGAAGTCTGCAGTTCCTACGATCCACAGTACATCCCAGAATTTGACAGGATCGACATTGGGATGCAGAAAGATTAAGCTACAAAGGAAAGAATGCAGTAAACTTAAAACTAATCAAATATTATTCACACTGAATTTTTAAAAAAAATCATTGTTCAGGTTGAGGGCCCTGATTTTACCGGCACACCTGCCCCACTGCAAAACAACATTCTCTGTTGGCCTCGGGTAAACGTGCCGGTAAAATTCTGGCCTTAATGTCAATTATATTGTTACGATTAACAGATGGGTAATAATTGTCTTTAAAAAATGGATCACAAATATCTATTCTGGACCCTATAGGCTCTCCAGTTTGGGATACATTTCGTCACCTGAATCCGACTTCTGTAAGCCATTGCAGAGTGTCTTATTAAAGTTAAGAAGTCCCTGAAGGCATCCCTTCCTTGGGGAGAGAAAAATGTGTCAGGGCTGCCCCATGTCTAGCCAGTTATATTCTATCTGCATGGAGCCCTTTGTGCCTCCTGTGGAAGAGGTTGTCAGGATTGGCTCTGTGTAGTCTGGGCATGAGGATGGTCCTTTTGGCTTACACTGATGACTTGCTCCTCAAGCTGACCTGTGGAGAATGCGTAGTGTCAAAAAAAAATCTGCTCGACTGCTTTCTCCACCAGGATCAACTGGAGTAAATGTTCTGGACTCTTAGTTGGTCAATGGCAAGATGGGCCCCCTATCAGAAGAGCTCAGGCCTTTCACCTGGGAGTCCCACCAATCTCCTCTACCTGGTAGTCCATCTTGTTTCTGCTGAAGAATCCAGGCCAGCAAACAGTCAAGAGCTGGAGACCGAAGTCACCACCCACCTGGGAAAGGATTGTTCTGAGTGTTGTCCTACAGGGGTCAAATGTTGGTCATGAACTGCTGATAGTGCCACAGCATGGAGACAGTCCGGTCACTTAGATTCCTCCCCAAACTTTGTCATGAAAATACAGAAGAGGTGCAATAACTTTTTCTGGGATAGAAGGACACACTGGATCACTGCTGAGGCTCTGTATCTTCTGCTTAGGGAGGGCGGTCAGATGCTGGTATGCCTTTACACCCAGGTGGCGACTTTTCATTTCCAGATCCTGCAGTGATACCTTTACTTGGAGACTCCTTCCCGATGGTGTGTCCTGGTGATGTATTTCTTCTGCCAGGTGCACAGCCTTAACTATAACCTGCAACTCCTGTTTCTAGGCCTGAGAGATCGCCACACCACCTTGCAGGAAGTGCCTGTCTTCTATAGGGACCTGATTACAGTCTGGAACATGGTTGCCACATGCTGGCATTCTCTCCCATCAGGAGTAGCAGCTATCGTCAGACAGCCATTGCTCAAGAATAAGCACCTCTATCACTATGGATTCAGATGGCTAGCAGAAGAAAGGGCTTGGGTTGTTAGGGTGACCAGAGTCAGGGATGTGTGCTGGATGGTGCCACTAGAATGAGCTCAATATGCATCCATTAATGTCCAGCTCACAGTCAAAGCCATGCACAGATTGAAAAATGTGCTTCTCTGACCCAACAGCATTTGTGACATCAAGGCGGCTCAGGCATGTGGTGGACTACAGTCTTGTTCAGATAGAATTCCACATTGACCCTGCACCCTGATACATCCCTTGGGAGCCGCAATCTCACAATTTGAACCATTTCATGGAAATTCCCTGTGTGCCTTCCATTCAGTACAAAGGCGTTTCCTGTTTGACCTGCTGCTGCTCACCTCCTCATCTTCCTCCATCATCAGGACATGCCTTGGCAGTCTTGTTTTACCGCCTGACAGTGGGGAAGTCCTCAGTGGAGGGCTCACAAGCAGAAATCCTCCTTTTCTCCCAGCAATCGAAGATCTGACGGAGGATGTCGCGTGCAGCATGCAACAGTGCCAAGCAATCATAGATTAAGATGGTTCACAGACTCCCGGCCACATGTCATCTCTACAGTCAATGGGAGTTTGTGTTCCACATTGCCTAAGGCTGCAGATCCTTTTTAGCCATTTGAACTTGATTTGATTTATCGTCACATGTATTAGTATACAGTGAAAAGTATTGTTTCTTGCATGCTATACAATGTACACCATACGTAGAAAAGGAAACAAGAGAGTGCAGAGTGTATTGTTAGTCAAAGCTAAGGTGTAGAGAAAGATCAACTTAATGCAAGATAGGTCCATTCAGAAGTCTGTTGGCAGCAGGGAAGAAGCTGTTCTTGAGTCAGTTGGTACATGTCCTCAGACTTTTGTATCTTTTTCCCGATGGAAGAAGGTGCAAGAGAGTATGTCTGGGGTGTGTGGGGTCCTTGGTTCTACTCCTCTGTAGAAGAGTGACTGATTTTAAATGACTTAAACAGTTTTTAAAAGAAATTACCTTTTAAAAACCGTTTAAATCATTTAAAAGCATTTTTGTGGGCTTTTTGATAGGCAAAGGGATTAAGGGTTATGGGGAGAAGGCGGGAAAGTGGAACTGAGCCATGACAGATCAGCCATGATCTTATTGAATGGTGGGGCAGGCTCGAGGGGCTAGATGGCCGACTCCTGCTCCTATTTCTTATGTTATGTTCTTATGACTGGGACCAGAACAGGTTGTTGGTGATCTGGACACTTACACACTTAAAACTCTCGACTATTTCTACTTCGTCCCCATTGATAAAGACAGGGGCCTGTACTCCACTGCGCTTCCTGAAGTCGATGACTATCTCCTTCATTTTGTTGACATTGAGGGAGAGATGATTGTCGTCGCACCAGTTCACTAGATCCTCTATTTCATTCCTGTACTGACTCGTCTGACTCTGTCTGAGATCACGCTGGTGTCGTCAGCAAACTTAAAAATCGAGTTGGAGGGTAATTTGGCTGCACTTAGTATACTTCTTGAACATATGTGGTCAAGAAGTACTAAGGGGCTGAGGACACAGCCTTGTGGGCACCAGCGTTAAGGATGATCGCAGTGGTGGTGTTGTTGCCTATCCTTAGGCATTCGGGGACTGTGAGGAGGGAGGAGGGAAGAGGGCCTCCTCATATGCCAACTCCTGGGTGTGGACAATTGGCTATTAACAGATCCAAGCGTCAAGGGGGCCATTCAACCCGATTGTGTGCCTCTCCTGCAGCTACTTTGACAGTTGGGTGGCCTTGGAGAGGTAGCACACATATCCACTGGCACGCTTCAGACCTTCCACAACTGATGGGTGCCATGGTGCATCATGCCCCGGAAATGACATTGATTTAGTCAGTCAAGTTTCCTTTTGACGTTTTATTTTAGATACAGTATCTCACCAGGGCTGCCAACCCTGTCATTTTTGTTTCATTAATTGATTGCTTTCTTTTTAGAAAAAAAGGAGATTGAATAAGTGATTCCTACGTGCCTTTCTACTCAACACGGAAGGGTTTCCTGTATGGCCTGCTGCTGCACATCCTCCACCTTCCTCCTGTCCGGAGGCACCTTGTTCTACCCTCTGGTGGTGGGTAAGGTCTTCGGGAGGGGGGGGAAGAAAGAGAAAGAGAAAGAAAGAAAGAGAGAGAGAGAGAGAGAGAGAGAAGAAGAGGGACTCTCTGCATGTGCATTCTCCTGTTTTACATGGGGGACCTGGTACGCAGGGTGTTGCACGCAGCAGTGCGTTGCATTGCAAACATGAGTTAAGGTGGTTCAGGGACTCCTAAGCCTCATGTCTTTTATGCAGCTAAGGGGAGTTAGAGATCCACATTTACATAGATTGGCCAGGGGCTAGAATCCCCAATCTTTTTGCTTATTTTACTGATTTTTTTTGTTCTAATCCAGAGTATAAATAAGGGATGACTCTGCAGGGGCGCCTGGAAAAAAGGCGATTTTTGCAAGTTTCCTTTCGAAACTTTTTTTTAAAAAAGTGCCCCACCAGGGGCTGTCATCCCCTTGAATTTTTGATGTTCTGTTTAATTATTTTTCTGTATTACTAAATAGGGATGGCATCACGAGGGCTGGGTGCAACATCCCCCTCAGAAATGATCTTATGATTTGATTTTCTATTTTTCCTTTCAAAATGTTGTATCTTGTCACAGTGCCCCAAGGGTTATCACCCTCATTCAGCAGCTTATTTTTTTGACCATCTGTTTTACTCTAAAGTAAAGAGACAAAAAATAAGGGATGGAATCATAGAACTCTACCGTGCAGAAGGGGGCCATTCGGCCCATCAAGCCTACACTGACCACAATCCCACCCAGGCCCAATCCCCATAACCCCATGTATTTACCCTAGCTAGTTCCCCTGACGATAAGGCGCAATTTAGCATGGCCAATCCACCTAACCTAATCTTTGGACTGGGAAAGCTGGGGCACTGGAGTGGAATCAAAGGAGAGCTGTGGGACTGAACCATCAACAAACCCTGTGAATAAAGAAAAGCTCTGTGTCTTGGTTTCGATCCTTTTAACACAGACTGGTCCTGTTGCAAAGAATAAAAGTAAAATCACCACAGTCCCGGATGACCGTAGGCTAGAAGTGATTCAACCTGAGGAACACCACATTTCAGATGAGGGGCTGGGTTAAATGAATAATCTCAGCCAGTACAGGAATTGAACCTGCGCTGTATCACTCACTAACTGTCCAGCCAACTGAGCTAAACCAACCTCCAGAAAGAATTAATAAATTTAGTTCGAACTCTTTCATCTTCACACACTCAAGTCACATCTGGTCCGAATTAATTTTGCTTCACTGCAATGCAAATATCATTTAGCATAACAGGGTAAAATGAGGATCTATGATCCATTCACAAGATCTTTAATTTATATTTCATAGAGAGTTATTTAAAAAAAAATTCAAATGTCATATTACTGTCTAAGCAAGGAGAGGCCACCAATAGGAACCTTGGCCAACGTCCCTCAAAAACAGCTAAACCCATCATCCATTTTCTGTCTGATGACACCTCTAGCACTCTGGACATTTTTCCACACTTCATAAATGCAAGTTGACATAAAACAAGCTGATTAATCATTCTTTAAACTACTGGGTACAGACTAGTTAGAATCTGACAAAGTAGGAGACCATTCAGCCCAAGGCTTCTGCACTGACCACAATCCCACCCAGCTCCCTATCCCCATAACCCCATGCATTTACTCTAGCAGGTACCCCTGACACTAAGGGGGTAATTTACATGGCCAATCCACCTAACATGCATATCTTTGGACTGTGGGAGGAAACCAGAGCACCCGGAGGAAACCCACATGGGGACAGTGTGCAAACTCCACACACACGTGACCCAAGCCAGGAATTGAACCTGGGTCCCTGGCACTGAGAGGCAGCATTGCTAACCACTGTTGCCACCCTTAATGGTTACCACTTTAACCTACACAAAAGCCAATTCAAAAAAAGATGTTTTAATGTTATCAAGTGTATCAACACCAGGATTAGTCTACTGAAATTAAGCTAGGTCTCACATTCACATTCAGTTCAAATGTAAATCTGGATTCCATTTTTTCTTTGAAGATCCCATTTGCATTTTCCTTCTCCCACAACCCTTTACTAATCACCTGCTTGTAGGAGCAAAGCAATCTGAGCCATGACTGACCCACTATGAGACAAAGTGTCTCATAGTTAATAACAAGAAGCTGTGATTTAAGTGGCACAAATCCAATTAAAGCATGCATTGTTCCTGTTGCCCCTCAGCTGTCTACATAAACCTCACAAATGATCCCAAGCTAAGGCAGCAGTTACGACTTGAAGTCCAGGCCGCTGTCAATATTGTTCACAAGATGGGCACTCTGGGAATAGGGATTGCAAAAGCATCCTGGACTGATTTAATGTCATACCTCACCACCTCACCCTGTGGGGATTGTGTATGTTGTATCCATTCTATGATTTTATGATTAAATCCCCAACATATCTATCTTATCTTACGACCCACTTGACTTGCCTGTTTTCATGAATGCATTCTTAATTATAAAAAGAAATGCACCAACACAACTTTTAAATTAGATATAGTTCTTGGGGCTAAAGGGATCAAGAGATATGGTGGGTGGATGGGGAGGATACTGAATTTGATGATCAGCCATGATCAAAATGAATGGCAGAGCAGGCTCGAAAGGCCAAATGTCCTCCTCCTGGCTCTGTTTTCTACATTTATCCTCAGAATCTGTTACCTGTTAAAGAAACATCTTTAACTTTGCTTGAAGCTTATTATTATTTTGTACTGGACAAAAAGTACCTGTAGAAGAGTGACTGGGAACGAAAGGTGTCATAGAGAAGAAGAGTGGAGGCTGTTAGAAACACAAGCAGCCATGCACACTGTAACATCGAGCGGCGCTCCTGAAAAAAAGCAGAATTACTTTCAGTCTGAATTTGCACAGTTAAAGAAAAAGATTATCATGCATCACTTTCATCACAGTAAATATCTCAATCCACAGGATGACTGTAAATAATGTTCATTAGATTCTGTGCCAGTAGCAAGTGGACGTACCACCTGGAATCCACAATGAGAGGAATTTTCATTGAAACTATTGATTTGTTAGATGTTACCTAGCTCAATTTATTTACCAACTGAGTCAACAGCTTTGAAGTAAGCTACATGAATATTGACCACTTATGCAAGGGATATGTTGGAGGCTCATCCCAGTTAGGAGGCAATGACTTCAGGAGCAGAGAGAGGAAAACTGGCAAAATGCTTTTTAAATAAAAGAAACCTACCTGGAGGAAGACCTGATTTATAATTATCTTGTTTGCATAAAGGAAAGTTATGCACAGTCCAACACCGACTGCAATACCTAACAGAACAAAAAATATTTGTGATTGACTGGAGTGGAATTTTGTTAATAAAAAAACAACTTCACTCAAGTGGAGAAGGGCAAATATTTAACTGTGACGTGAACCTAAATACGCCACAAAGGACAGAGCCAGATACTTGGCCACGTCAGTTGTTCCTAGTTACGGTGTTTATATGGCATACTAATTAAGATGTTAAACCAAGGCCTTCTCAGATGGATGCAAACAGCTTTATTTTGAAGATCAATTCTCCCTGGTGTCCTGGTCAATATTTATCTTTCAACGAATGCCACCAGAAGAAATCCATTTGGTTCACAAATATCCTTTAGTGTAGGACACCCTTGAGGTCAGAACAACGTTTGACCAAGTGTGGCATCAAGGTGCCCTAACAAAACTAAAGGCAATGGGAATCAGGAGGAAAACTCTCCATTGGGTGGAGTCATACCTAACACAAAGGAAGACGGTTGTGGTTGTTGGAGGTCAATCATCTCAGTCCCAGGATATTGATACAGAAGCTCACGATATAGTGTCCTCAGTCCAACCGTCTTAAAGATCAATGACCTTTCCTCCATCATAAGGTCAAAAGTGGGGATATTTGCTGATGATTACACAATGTTCAGCACCATTTGCGACTCCTCAGATACCGTCCGTGTACATATCTAGCAAGCCATGGATGATTTAACCGTGGGCTGCCAAGTGGCATATAACATTTGCACCACGTAAGTACGAGGCCATCTCCAACGAGGGAGCGTCCAACCATTTCCCCATAATATTTAATGGGATTACCATTGCTGAATCCTCCCCAATCAACATCTTGGAGGTTTACCATTGATCCAGTTGCGTTTAGTCAGTCATACAAATACTTTGGCTGCAAAAAATAGGGCAGAGGTTTGGATTTCTGTGGGGAGTAACTCACCTCCTAAATCTCCAAAGCCTATCCACTATCTAAAAGGCACATGTCAGGAGTGTGATGGAATACTGTCCACTTGCCTGGATGAGCGCAGCTCCAACAACGCTCAAGAAGTTCAACACCACCCAGAACAAAGCCATGCATCTAGGACATTCTCTCTTCCACCTTCTTCCATCAGGAAAAGGTGCAAAAGCCTGAGGTCATGTACCAAACAACTTGAGAACAACTTCTTCCCTGCTGCTTTCAGACTTTTGAACTGACCTACCTTACAGTAAGTTGATTTTTCTCTACATCCTAGCTATTACTGTAACATCAGATCCTGCAACTGCTCCCTTCCTTATGAATGGTATGCTTTGTCTGTATAGAGTACAAGAAACAATACTTTTTACTGTATAATAATATGTGACAATAAGAAATCAAATTAAAGCAGCTGCTTGATTGGGAGACCATTCACTAACTTAAACGTTCATTCCCTCCATGTAGCGGCAGCAGTGCGTACCATCCACAAGGTGCACTGCAGCAACTCACGGTCCTATTTGACAGCACCTTCCCAACCCATGACCTCTACTACCTAGAAGGGCAGCAGATGCATGGGAACACATCACCTATAAGTTACCCTCCAGGCCACATACCATACTGACTTGGAAATAGATCACTGTTCCTTCACTGTCATTGAGTCAAAATCCTGAAACTCCCCAACAATGCCTTGGATGTACCTACACCTCATGGACTGCAGCAGTTCCAAAAGTGGCTCATCACCACCTTCTCAAGGGCAAATTACGATGGGCAATAAACGCTGGCCTAGCCAGTAATGCCTACCGTGAATAAATAAATTCTTAAAAACCCCACCCCAGACAGTTGTGTTCACTTCACTGAGGCAGTAAGATTCTGGAATTCTGCAAGCTTTTTCTTGACTCTCCAGTAGGAATGCTGGTTTAATGAATTTGTGAATAACAGCTTGTTTATTTATGTAATTGCAGATGGAATTTGTGGCTCCACGTATTTCAGAAATACCACTCCATCAATTGTTGCAAGTTTATAGAAAATCTTTTGCTGATATTCTAACAACTTCATCTGTCATTGAACCACCCCACTTAGGCAGCCAGCTGAACTCACCACCATTACCAACTAAAATCAGACTCATTGAAAGTTTCTGTTAGTACAGAAACATATCCATGCAGATTAGAAAGTCATTCTGTAGAGGGAAAAAAAATCAGAGGGTTCTGCTTCTCATCCATGCCCTCTGCTGGAAAAAGAGAGGGTCTTGCCCCTTATTCTCTATCTAGTGACTCTT
This sequence comes from Carcharhinus amblyrhynchos, assembly GCF_965287045.1. NCBI lineage: Eukaryota > Metazoa > Chordata > Chondrichthyes > Carcharhiniformes > Carcharhinidae > Carcharhinus > Carcharhinus amblyrhynchos. The sequence goes on along the minus strand of NC_137346.1, from coordinate 6,289,729 downwards.
GCTGGAAGATCCCTCGCTCAAAAATGAATACTTGGGGCAGAATCACCACCCAGACTTGTACATAAAGAAAAGCCATTTGCAAAGGTACCAGAAAGTGTCTAGTATCTTAGCAGAGGGTAAAATGAGTGATAAGGATCAAACATACTTCTTTTCTAAAGGTGAACTTCAGTGGATTCAGCGACAACTGTTGTTATTCTATATGCAGATGGTGCTTACACTTAGTGATTTTGTAGCTGTGCACTTATTACTGTAATGTGAGTGCTCAAGTAGCCTTGGGTTTACTTAAAGCATTTGAGGGAAAAGTCACATCATTTCAATTCAATTTGGGGAAAGAAAAAGAGAGCAGCCTTCGCCAAAAGGGCACAGTCAAAAGCTGACTGTGCAACTCCAAAGCATATGTTGCAAAGGACTGAGTTTTACAGGTGTTTTTGAGCCTCACCCCCTCAGTTTGCTCTCCTCTTCTCCTGAAGGCATCAACTTATCCCAAGATTCAGCTCCATTAATGCTTGCTAAACTCCCATATCTTTCAAGTGGGCTTTCTTCAGGTACGAGACTGAACAGTGAATGTTGGGGAGCTATTTCACCATGGAGTATCACTGTTAAAAGAACCACACTGACTAGAAAATTTATTTGTTGATATGGGGAAGCATCAGGATGGGAATCATTGCTTCCCAAGCCTTGGGAATGTAAATAAGTTCTTCCATTCCTACTGGTGAGATAAGCAAATTTAGTATGATTTGGCAATTGGAACAGCTATCTGTACAACTCAAATCCACACTGTGAAGTTCCTTTATTAACCAAAATATCATCCAAGAATAGCTTGAGGATGTGCATTACAAACTGCTTTCAGAATATTTTTAAGTCTTAGAAAAGATATGAGCCCCAAAAACCCTCATAGGTCCAGTCACCTGGTCTCCCTTTGCAGGAGACCAAGGAACAACAATGGAATCTCAGATGAATAAATATTAATATGCAATTCATAAAAAACACCCACATGTAAACCATTCTTCTGAAATGTTTCTCATACCTAATGCATGCTGGAAAACCAGTTTGGCACAAACAATAAGAACGTATGGGAGACTCTTCTGAAGCCATAGAAAGATGTATCGAAGTTCTGAAATTGAGCTGGTAGGTTCTCTGTCATCTTGTTCAGACCTTTCTCCAGCAGGGCCCTCTGTCCTGGCATGAGAACGTGGGTGCGAACGTGAATGAGAAGAATTTGAGTGCTGGGCACCTGCTCCAAGTCTGCTGCTCCGGTCTTCGGTTGCATCCACCTGGATTTGAACCTCCCCTTCTTTGGAAGGATGTGACACGTTCTCTGGAGTCCTAACAAATAAAGCAGGATGTGAATCCATGCTTTCCCCTACAGTTCCATTTAAAGGTTGCATGTGGTGACGGCTAATATCAGTGTGCACAATGACAAATTCCTTCTGCATTTCAGACTCCCTTCCTGCTGGGTTGTTTAGGATGCCTGATCCGTGTAGAGCTCCAGAGCTTTGACCCGAATGTCTCCTATACCATGAAAAAAGATCAAAACAAAACATTAGATCCAGCACTTTACATTGATCATGTTTATTCACTTTTGATATGCTGCTTCCTTTCGTCTGCTTAGTTTCTGCTGCTCAGAGAACAGGTGTTCCCCCCACCCCCCCAGGCTGCCATCACCAGAAACAATACAGGCATTCAGAGAAGAATAGGAATCCATGTCGCATCAGTCCATGCCATTTGGTACTGGTTAAACGTTGCACATTAACTTTGTAAAAATTTATACAAACGTAGCTATCTTTTTATGTTGGCAATCTGTGCTCCAGCGATGGGCAACCAGTACCCACCAATAATCTGGGTCCTACTTGGCAAGTGTAAGATCATAATTCCATTCAAGGATTCCTCTTCTTAGTACTGTAAACACATTCTTTTGGAACATCATGATGGCATTGGCAATTTTGGCTCAGAGGATAGCACTCTCATCTGACTTAGAGGAAAGGTATTGTAATAGCACCTTTCATGACCAAAAGTCATTTAAAGCTGAGCAATTTATGTACTTTGGAAGCGCAGTTGATATTGTAACGTAGGAAACATGGCAGCCAGTTTTCAGACAGTAAGATCCCACAAACGGCAATATGGTAAATGACCAGATAACCTATTCCGTAATGTTGAAAGAGGGATAGAAATTGGCCACAACACCTGAGGTAACATCCCTGTTGCTCTTTCAAATAATGCCATGGGATCTTTTACATCTGTCCAAAAGGGCAGATGGCTCCTTGGTTTAATTAGCTGCAAAAGACTGACAATCCAGCATTCCCTCAGCACTGTATTGTCAATTCAGATATTTGTGCTCAAATTCTGGAACAACTGAGGACCCACTCCAGATCTCACGGCCTAAACAGAGACTTTAGTTCAGTACTGAGGAAGTACAGCATTGTCATGGTGCTGTCATTCTGTTGGGACATTAAACAAAAAAATGTAGCTCTTGGTTTAACTGGACTGGAAAATATCCCCAGTCCTGTCTAAAATTAATTGCTTCAACCAATACCAGCAAAAATAACTTTTCATTTGTTGTTGGGGGATACGGGAAAGAGAGAAGTTTGGGGGGGGGGTGCGGGGAAGGAAGAGAGAAGTTGGGTGGGTGGGAGGAGGAAAAGACTAATTGAGCACAAACTTAGTTAACTTCGAGGGCAGCACAGTGACACAGTGGTTAACAGTGCTGCCTCACAGCTTCAGGGACCCTGGTTCAATTCTGGCCTTGGGTGACTGTGGGGAGTTTGCACATTCTTCCCACGAGTTTTCTCAGTGTTCCGGTTTTCTCCCACACTCCAAAAACGTGCAGGTTAGGTTGATTGGCTATGCTAAATTGCTCCTTACTGCCCCAAGGTTGGGGGGCAGGGGAAATCAGCAGGGTAGATACATAGGGTTACTCAATTGGAGAGTCAGTGCAGACTTGATGGGCCTCTTTCTACACTGTAGAGATTCTGTGATGATTCTATGAAACCAGCTGCCAGATTTCATGAGAGAACACTTCATAGCATCATAGAAACCCCACAGTGCAGAAGGAAGCCATTCAGCCCATCGTCCATGCCAACAACAATCCCACTCAAGCCAAATCCCTATAACCCCTGCATCCCAGGTCATTAAGGGACAATTTAGCCTGGCCAATCAACCTAACCTGCACATCCATGGGAGGAAACCCACGCAGTCACAGGGAGAACGTGCAGACTCCGCGCAGGCAGCGGCCCGAGCCGGGAATCGAACCCGGGTCCCTGCAGCTGTGAGGCAGCAGTGCTAATCACTGCGCCCCTCCAGAAGTAGTTAGTGGGCTGCTGCAGAAGTTTGGAGCGTCCTGCGGACCTGATTTTAAATGGAGGTTCTTTCTCTGCGGGTAATATACATAAATCTGGGCATCGGGGATGAAATCAGAGTAGAGTGGGAGCTGTGTGTCCCGAAGGCCGGCGTTACCGAAAAGGGAAACAGCTCAGGCCTCTCCGTCAAGGCACTCACTCCCCTCGACCACATTCACCGCAGCTGAGGGAAGAAATCCCGCGGGTTTCCTTTTTCAGGAGTTTCCTCGGCCATTTACCTGTCATTCTGAGGCCGGTGTTTCATACTGGGAAGAGTCCAGCGCCCAGCCCTCCCTCAGCCGGCAACAGCCATTTCCCCGGCCCGAGTCACAAACCAACCCGGGAGGGGAGAGGTCACAGGTGAGAGGTTAGAGGGGAGAGGTCACGTTTACCTGCCCCAAGTTTTTATATTTTTTTAAAAGATAAAAGACATCCGACCAGACGCGGCGTGAAGAAAGTGAGTTTAGTGTAGGAGCCACATTCCTGTTCAATGTGGAAAAATATTTGACTTTTTTCAAAAATGAAAGGCCAACGGTTCCTCTGACGCGGTGACGTTCGCAGTCGCTTTGTTGCCGCGGCAACGGGTTTAACAAGGAGCTGTGGGCAGGTAAATATTTAATTCATGGCCTTTCCGCTCTAAGATTTCACTATTAGCACATCATTGTCTGCCTTCACCTTCCCCGCACCCCCCCAGCTTTTAAAAGTTGTTTTTGTCTAAGTGCAGCGTTTGTTTCAGACTCTCATTCCTCAGCCTGGGGGAGGGGTTTCAAATGGGGGTGCGGCCGCGGGGTTGGGGGGGGGGGATTTAAAAGCCTTTCCCTTGGAGTATTGTCACCCTCCCTAATGTCTTAGAAAATACAATCAGAAGTAGGCCATTCAGCCTTCTAGCTTGCTTTGCCATTCGTTATGATCGTGGCTGATCATCGAATTCAGTATCCTGATCCTGGGGTGGCAAAGTGTTGGACCTGTTGGACTTTAACCTGGTGTTGTGAGACTTCTTACTGTGCTTATCTCAGTCCAACACTGGCATCTTCACATCCTGGCACGGTGGCACAGTGATTGGCACTGCTGCGTCACAGCGCCAGGGATCTGGGTTCGATTCCCGGTCTCAGGGCACTGTCTGCATGGAGTCTGCACATTCCTCTTGTGTCTGTGTGGGTTTTCTCCAGGTGCTCAAGTTTCCTCCCACAGTCCAAAGAGGTGTGAGTTATGTTGATTGGCCATGCTAAATTGACCCTAGTGTCAGGGAGACTGACAGGGTCAATATGTGGGATTACAGGAATAGGGCTTTGTTGGGATTGTGGTTGGTGCAGACTTGATGGGCCGAATGGCCTCTTTCTACATTGTCGAGATTCTACGATCCTTCCTTCCCCTCATATCCCTTGACCCCTTTAGCCCTTAGAGCTCTGGTTTCCTCCAACATTCTGATGTGCTAGTTAGGTTAGGTTCATTGGCCCAAACAAGCGCCAGACTGTGGCGACTAGGGGAATTCCACAATAACGTCATTGCAGTGTTAATGTAAGCCTTACTTGTGACTAATAAATAAACATTAATTTCTTTTTGAAATTGCAAAATGTTTTGGCTTCAATTACTTTCTGTGGTAGTGAATTCCACACATTCACCACTTCCTGGGTGAGGGAATTTCTTCTCACCTCAGTCCTATCTTTTATCCTCAAACTAGGACCCCTAGTTTAAAGTTTCTTTATTAGTGCCACAAGTAGGCACACTGTTTTGGTACACTGAGGAAGAATTTAGCATAGTCAATGCACTTAACCAGCACAACTTTCAGACTGTGGGAGGAAACCGGAGAACCCAGTGGAAACCCACACAGATAAGGGAAGAACATGCAGACTCCACACACACCCAAGCCAGGAATTGAACCCAGAGCCCTCCTGCTGTGAGACAGCAATGCTAACCGGACTAGAAGCAGGAGTAGGTCATTTGGCGCTTTGAGCCTGCTCTGCCATTCATTCTGGTCACGGCTGATCATCAAATTCAATGTCCTGATCCTCCTTCCCTCCATGTCCCTCGACCTTTTTAGCCCAAGAGCTTTATCTAATTTCTTCTTGAAATCACACCTTTTGGCCTCAGCTACTTTCTGTGGCAATGAATTTCATACATTAGCCACTCACTGAGTGAAACAAGAATCTCCTCACCTCAGTTAGAACCTTACGTTCAAATTATGAGCCTGAGTTCTGGACTCCCTCATCATGAGGAATATTTTTTCTGAATTTACCCTATCTAACCCTGTTACAATTTTATAAGTTTCTTTGAGATCCCCTCTCGCTCTTCTGAACTCCAATGAATACAATCTTAGCTGACCTAGACTCTCCTCTTTTGACAGTCCTGCCATCCCAGGAGTCAGCCTTGTAAACCTTGTCTGCACTTCCTTGAAAGCAAGAATATCCTTCCTCCGATAAGGTCACAAAAACTGCACATTACATTAGCCGCTCACTGAGTGAAAAAAATTCTCACCTCAGTTCTAAAAGGTTTACCCCTTACCTTCAAAATATGAGCCCAAGTTCTGGATTCCCTCATCATGAGGAATATTTTTTCTGAATTTACCCTGTCTAACCCTGTTAGAATTTTATAAGTTTCTTTGAAATCCCCCCTCACTCTTCTAAACTCCAATGAATACAATCTTAACCGATCTCTCCTCATTTGACAGTCCTGCCATCCTAGGAATTTGCACAATACACCAAGTGTGGCTTCACCAACACCCTATACAGTTGTAATTTTTGAAAAAGTCTCTGTGTAAAATTCTGTTTGCTAACCTTTCCTGTGTAGAACTTTGGGATTTTTTAAATGTATCTTTACTACATAAGTGCAAGTGGCAGGAGAGCCTAGAACCAAGGGACGTATTTTCAGGCAATGTAAGAACGAGGCAATGAGGAATTTCTTCACTCAGTGAATCTTTGGCATCATTACTGCAGAGAGCTGTGGGAGATCAATCATTGACAGTATGTTCAAGACTGAAATCAATAAATCTCTGGATACTAATGACATCAAGAGAAATGGCGATAACTTGGGAAAGTGGCAAGGAGATAGATGATGACTTAATTGAATAGTGGAACGGGCTTGATGGGCTGATTGGTCCATTCCTGTTCCTATGTTGCCTATGATAGAATCTCTACAGTGCAAAAGGAGGCTGTTTGGTCCATCAAGCTACAATAGCTAACATAGTTAAGACATTACAGAAAGAAAATTGGCAACAAGTAAGGATTTTATTTCATTGTAAATCTGGAGAAAAGATCCTAAGTAGAGAAAAAGATCATGGGTCCTTGCATTTTGAATATTAGAAGGCTGAGGGAAATCAATAACAGAATTAAAGCAGTGCTACAAGTAAGAAAAAGAAGTAAAATCAAATATTGCCTTTCATTCTGGGGAAAAAAGTTGGGTAGAGTCCTCTAAGCTACAGAGTCCGTGCACATCTAGACTTGAAACATCAGCTCTTTTCTCTCCTTACAGATGTTGCCAGACTTGCTGAGATTTTCCAACATTTTCTCTTTTGGTTTCAGGGTCTGTGTACATGTCACACTGTGTAGCAGCAGATTGTGAAACTCACTATGCGGTTAAAAAAGGGTGGAAGTTCTCTATGTGGTTTTAAAAGTGGGGTTACTTCCAATCAGAGACGGATGAGGTTTTATCAGGCATACTTGAAAAGAAGGCATGCTTTGCTGTACCACTAGGGCTGTTTGAAAATAAAACATCAAGTCAGCGGTTTCCAGGGTACAAAGTGGAGTGCAGGAAAGACAGTAAAAAAAAGTACCGAGCAGTCTTAAGTCACTCATGCCTGCAAGGGAAATGACAGGTCAATTAGGATCCATGGGTCCTTACAATGAAGAAAATGAAACATGGAGTTCCTATGTAGCATATTTGCAGTACTTTAGACAAGTGAATAAAACTACACATGAGTTGCTTGTTCCAGCTTTTCTCAATACAATAGGAAGTAAAACCTTCAATTCTCTTCAGAACTTGGTCATCTAGCAAAGCCAGGAACCAAAACTTACAATGACTTGACAAAAATCCTTGAAGAGCATTATTGTCCAAAGCCATTAATCATTGTTTCAGGTTCCACTAAAGGAATGAAGTGAAGGTGAAAGCATTGCTCAGCTTGTGAGTATGTTAAGAAGGCTGGCACAGCATTGTGAATTTGGTGAGTCATTAGAAAATACTCTTCGAGATCGTCTAGTTTGTGGTCTCCAGAATGAGGCTATCCAACGAAGATTGGTCACTGAACATACTTTGACTTCAAAGACAGCAGTAGAAATCGCAGTGTTGATGAAACAGGTTGCTAAATAGGTTTCACAATTTGGTGCAGGAATAAAGATCCACAAATTGGGAACTGTCCATAAGAAGTCAGAAACAGCAACAAGCGTGTCACAGATGTGCTGAAGTGAGCCATTCAGTGAGTAAGTGCTGGAGCAAAGATAGTCAATGCAAGAATTGTGGCAAAATGGATAACATTGTGAAAGATTGTTGGACTAGACCAGATTCCCTGAGAAGAATATTCAGTTGAATCTAGGTATCTTCAAGAAGAATAAGTTGCATTCTAAAAAAATAATTTGCAACATGGGAGAAAGGACTAATGATTGTGAAGAAGAGAATGTCTAGAAATATGATAAGGAGCTCTGACTGAATGTCTTATCCATATGACATGAATCACATAGATTCTGGGTGATTCTGAAGTTAAATAGACAATCTATTAAGATGGAGGTTTTTTTTTCTTCGTTCATGGGATGTGGATGTCGCTGGATGGGCCAGCATTTATTACCCATCCCTGAGGGCAAAGTCAGCCACATTGCTCTGGTCTGGAGTCACATGTGGGCCAGACTAGGCCAGGTAAGGATGGGAGATTTCCTTCCCCAAAGGGCATTAGTGAACCAGATGGGTTTTCACGACAATCGATAGTGGTTTCATGGCCATCATTAAACTTTAAATTCCAGATTTATTGAATTCAAATTTCACCATCTGCTGTGATGGGATTGGAACCTGGGTCCCCAGGGAATTACACCATGTCTCTGGATTACTAGGCCAGTGATAATGCCACTACTCTACTGTTTCCCAGGTTGATACTAGTGCTGTTGTACCTTTAATTCCTGAGACTACATTCCAACAAAAGTTAAAACATCTTGCTTTAAAACCAGCTAATGTGATTTTAAGGACATGCACAGAAAAGGTTACATCATGGTCAACAAAGAATGAGTGGACAAACAGTGGAGTTGTCTCTCCGTGTAGTTTGTGCTAATTTTCCAGCTCTATTGGAAGATCACAGTTGGAGAAGATAAAGCTTAACTGGATTGCTGTCTTTCGCTGGTTGATGCCAAAACAGATCTACAGCAATTTCTGGATAAATACCAGAGGGCATTCGAAGAGACACTTGACTCAATGAAGGAAGTTCAAGTGAAACTCAAGGTTAAGCCTATTGGTCAACCAAAAAGATTTTCTTAGTGTCACAAGGACACTTACATTAACACTGCAATGAAGTTACTCTGAAAATCTCCTAGTCACCTCACTCTGGCACCTGTTTGGGTACAAGGAAGGAGAATTAGCAGGCCAATGCACCTATCCAGCATATCGTTCAGACTGTGGGAGGAAACCAGAGCACCTGGAGGAAACCCAAGCAGACACAGGGAGAACGTGCAGACTCCATACAGACAGTGACCCAAGCTGGGAATCAAACTCAGGTCTCTGATGCTGTGAGGCAGCAGTGCTAACCACTGTGCCGCCATGCAATATGCATATGTACCATATGTAATTTGTCCCAAGGCCAAAGAAGAATTAGTATGACTTGTTAACACTGGTGTGTTGGAGCCAATTACAATGAGTGATTGAGATACTCCCATCATATCTGAAATTAGATGGTGTGGTTCGTATTTGTAGTCATTTAAAAACAACCATAAATCCAGTGTTGTTTGCTGATCAATATCCGCTTCCTTTAAGACTTATTTGCTGGGTCATCAGGTGGGCAAAAATTCAGCAAGATTGATCTTCCACAAGCAGATGAATGTAGCCACTGAATCTCAACCATTGTTTACCATTGTTACTTGTAAAGGTCTTTTACTTTATAAAAGAGTGCCTTTTGGAATAAAATGTGCACCAGCCTTATTCCAAAAATTGATGGATCTGATTTTAAGTGGTCACGCTGATACACAGTGTTACCTGGATGATATTCTAATTACAGAGTCCAGAGAAGAAAAGCATTTGAATAATTTAGAAGCAACTTTGGAAAATCTTCAAGCTTGTGGTCTGCGTATCAAAAAAGAAAAGTGTGACATTTTCCAGTCATCAGTCCAGTATTTGGGTCACGTTACTGATAATAAAGACCTACATCAAATACCTAAAAAGACAGATGCTATTTTAGAAGCATCACATCTGACAAATATGACACAATTGAAGTCTTTTCTAAGATTAGTAAATTATTATGGCAGATTTGTTTCTTATTTAGTACATCATGCAATGATTTTAATAATGTAGCTATGTGTGAAACAGTCTGGAACTGGACACTGTGAGAAAACACTGTGATACAATTTGCCAATCTTTCACTCCTGTAAAGTGCCAAGTTTACCTCAGACTACCCTGGAAACTCAAGGTATCTCAAAAATTTGAGCAATAGCTGAAGCTATTTCATGCTCCTACTATGCAGTAGAAACTTGAGTGGTGTTCACCAGCAGCCGGCATAATCAAGGACCCTGCCTTCTTCCATCAGGAAAGATGCAAAAGTCTGAAGTCATGTACAATCCAACTCAAGAATAGCTTCTTCGCTGCTGCTATCAGTCTTTTGAATGGACCTACCTTATATGAAGTTGATCTTTCTCTACACCCTAGCTATGATTGTAACATTACATTCTGCACTCTCTCATTTCCTTCTCTATGAATAATATGCTTTGTCTGTGTAGCACACAAAAAACAAAACTTTTCACTGTATACTAATACGTGTGACAAGAAAATCATATCACTAACCGGATGCTGCCATCAAGCCAAAAAGATATTCTGCCAATCACACAAGTGTGTAATGTGGTATGTGAATTTCAGTGCCAAGGTAATGCTGGTATGTAGGCCATACTTCCCAAAGATTGTTGGATCATTTCATGTTCTTTCTGTTGTTCACAATAGACAAGGTACTGACTATACCCAACCAATCCATGCCTGCAAAATTCAAAGCATAATGTCTAACATTAGATGTGATTCCGCAATTGGACAATATTTGTTAAATAATCCTAATAAAGTACAGTGACTATCAATTTAAATATGTCAATCAGACTTGCATTGTGGCACGTTTGTGTGTACTAGAAGCTTCATATACAAATACATAGGCCCTGTTCTTTTCAGACAGAAAGAACATGTCCACACATTCAATTTGGTTCAGTTAAATAAAATTAGTGATAACCATTTATTGGTTCATTCCTCAGGGCAGTGCCTTAACCAATCACAGTCAAACTGCCTGGTTTACATTTTCAAACATTGCTTGGTAGTTAACTGTCAGTCACCATCACCTGATGTAATCTCCATTGCAACATCTCCACCAATCAGAGTTTGCTTGCCCACCAATCAGAGTTTGCTTGCCAACCAATCATCACTCTCTCCTCAAGTAGAATAAAGTGGTTGTTTCCCCTGACATTGGCATTCTTGCAATTCTGGACACTGTGCAAAAAAACTCATAAAATTCCATCCCTGGAGTCTGAATTGTTGAATGGTTTCAAAAGGGAGATGTACATATTTCTAATAAAAAAGGGAAAGAAGGATATGAGGAACAGGTGGGGAAGTGGATTTGAGACCAGGCGGAGATCAGCCAGTATCTGATTGAATGGTGGAACAGGCTCAAAGAGCTGAATTTGGCTACTTCTGCTTCTAGTTCCTATGACTGCAAGATGAAAAGCTTAGACAAAATGTCTGTTTTCATCAGTACTCATGTTCTGTATTATATTGTTTTGCAGGAATAAAATTGTTTCAAGTGACTTTTCATAATTTCTACATTATTTCTAAAGATAACCTTCCTTTCAGAGGTGAAATTTATTTTGAAGATCTACTGTATAATGTTTCTTAAAACTGAAATAACTCGTCAGTGGGTTATTCTTTATATTGCAGCTGACATTAGACTTCAACAATTATTGATGGCAGATATATATCTCAAGAAGTCCTGAACATCATCTGGGCATTACAATGAATTACTGTCCCTTCAAGATGGATTGGCTGGACTCCAGTCTCCAGGAAACTCTATTACCCGGGAAACCATGGCACAGGGTGAGCACATAACTGGATTTCATTTCTCGGAAATCTCTAAAGCATGAAAGGAACACTCGGGTGAATATGCTGGGTTCACATCTGGGTGCATGGTGAAAGCTGGAAAACCCTACCATTTGGAATATCTGCATGTAAAAGAATATAATTTAAATGGAAGGAAATTAGGTGAGCTCCTTTACAGTGGTGCTCTACAACTGATTTCCCGGAAATTTGCCACAACTGGGCAATCTGGTGCATTTGGAAGTATGTTCAGGAATATCTCCCCTCATGTTTTGATCATCTGTCTATATAAAGGTTGAATGCATTCATCAAAAGTTTCGGGATGTTAAGGAAAAGATTGAAGTGTAGTCATTTCTAGATGTTTCTTTCTAAAATGCAGGCAGATGTTTACAACACCTTCTGGCCTGAAAACTTTCTTAATAGATAGCCCTTAGATGTGACCTTACAAACCAAGGATAAACACAGCACCACTTCAGCTGCAGAATTGTGATAGATTGTGCACTATTGGCTATAGTGCTTTTATAAACCAGTATGTGATCCAACTTCCCATGAACAAAGTTGCAGAATGTCTGTGCATCCTGTTTCTGGCACCAGACAAATGCCAGCAATGACCATATTCTAACATGAAAGAATCTAACCATCTTCCTTTGACATTCAATGGCTTTACTTTTACTGAATCTCCCATTGACAATATCCTGGGGGTTGCTATGGACCAACATGCGGCCACAGGAGCACTTCAGAAACTGAGAATTTTGTGGTGAGTAACTCACCTCCTGTCTCTTCAAAACCATGTAGTTATAATTAGTGGGTTTGTATACCACTTCTACAAATGACTCCTTATTTTTATCATTTCTCATCTTGACCCACACTGCTTCAATATCTTGGTTTATTGAACTTAGGTTATCCCTCTCTACTGTGCCAATACCATCGTTAATCAGCAAATTCACTCCTCCACCTTTTCTGTCCTTCCTAATAGTCAAGTACCCTTCAATATTTGGGGCCCAACTATGACATACAGCAGTTATGTCTCTGTAATGGCTATCAGATCATACTTACTTATTCCTATTCACTCACACTTTCTCTCTCTCATGCACATTCTCCCTCACATACTGTTTCCCTCTGATACACAAAAACTCTCTCACACTCTCAAATGTGCTCTTTCTCTAATGCACTCAGTTTCTCACACCATCTCTCACACAAACACTCACTCACTCTCTCTCTCTCTCTGTCTCTTTCACACTCACATAAGAACATATAAATTAGGTACAGAAGTAGACTGTTGGCCTCTTGTGCCTGTCCCACCATTCAATAAAAACATGGCTGATCTGTTTATTTTCAAAATCCACATCCCAGTTACCCCCCAGATAACCTTAGATCCTTGTTAGGCAACGGAATCAATCTACCTCCACCCATAATGGCCACATCCCAATAAAACAAATTAATTTTAAAATCCTAAATTTAAAGCTTTACTCTAGAGCAGTATTACTTTTTAAGCGTCTGCTTAAATATCCACCTGGAAATTCATAGCAGTTTTCTCAATTTCCTTTTGTCATTTGAGTGACAGACTGTCAGAGATGTTGGAAAAACGGTTTACACTATTTCTTTATGATTTCTGCTGATGTTAATTCAGGAGATCTCTGGATCTAATCAAGGTGTTCAAAATTACAAGAGCCTCTGATAAAGTAAATAATGTGAAACTGGTTTCACTGGCAGGAGAGTCAATAATCGGAAAACATTAGTTTTAGATATTGTAATTAGCAAGTAAATCAGAGGGGTGATGAGAAGAAACCCTTGTATTCAGTGAGTTGTTATGATCTGGAATGCACTGTCTGGAAGGGTGGTGCATTCAATAGTAACTTCCTTGATTTGATTTAATTTATTATTGTCATGTATTAACATACAGTGAAAAGTATTGTTTCTTGTGCGCTATACAGACAAAGCATACCGTTTATAGAGAAGGAAACAAGAAAGTGCAGAATGTAGTGTTATAATCATAGCTAGGGTGTAAAGAAAGGTCAACTTAATGCAAACTAAGTCCATTCAAAAGTCTGACAGCAGCAGGGAAGAAGCTGTTCTTGAGTCAGTTGGTACGTGACCTCAGACTTTTGTATCTTTTTCTCGACAGAAGAAGGTGGAAGAGAGAATGTCCAGAGTGCATGGGTCCTTAATTATGCCGGTTGCTTTGCCAAGTCAGCAGGAAGTGTAGACAGAGTCAATGGAGGGAGGCTGGTTTGCATGACTGATTGGGCCACATTCATGACCTTTTGTAGTTCCTGGCGGTCTTGGGCAGAGCAGGAGCCATACCAGGTTGCCAAACCAAGGAATGCTTTCTATGGTGCATCCTCACATACTGTTTGTTGGTGAGAGTCGTAGCTGACATGCCAAATTTCCTTAGTCTTCTGAGAAGGTAGAGGCATTGGTGGGCTTTCTTAACTATAGTGTCGGCATGGGAGGACCGGGACAGGTTGTTGGTGATCTGGATACCTAAAAGCTTGAAGCTCTTGACCCTTTCTACTTCGTCTCCTTTGGTGTAGATGGGGCATGTTCTCCTTTACGCTTCTTGAAGTCAATGACAATCTCCTTCATTTTGTTGCCATTGAGGGAGAGATTATTGTTGCCGTACCAGTTCACCAGATGCGCTATTTTATTCCTGTACTCTGTCTTGTCATTGTTTGAGATCTGACCCACTACGTGGTGTTGTCAGCAAACTTGAAAATCGAATTGGAGGGGAATTTGGCCGGTGTGCAAGGAATACAGTAGGGGCTGTCAACACAGACTTGTGGGGTACCGGTGTTGAGGATGATTGTGGAGGAGGTGTTGTTGCCTGTCCTTATTGATTGTGATCTGTGAGTTAGGAAGTTCGAGATCCAGTCACAGAGGAAGATACCAAAGCCCAGGCCATGGAGTTTGGAGATGAGTTTCGTGGGAATAACGGTGTTGAAGGCTGAGCTGTAGTCAATAAATAGGAGTATGACACAGGTGTCCTTGTTATCTAGGTGTTCCAGAGTTGAGTGTAGGGCCAGGGAGATGGCAACTTCTGTAGACCTGTTGCAGCGATAGGCAAACTATTGTGGATCCAGGTAGTCCAGGAGGCTAGAATTGATTCATGCCATGACAAGCTTTTCAAAGCACTTCATAATGATGGATATCAGATGTATTTCAAAAGCAGATTCAATAAATATTTCAACAGGAATAATTTGCAGTGCTATGGGTACGAGCAGGGAAGTTGAACTTATTTGATACCTCTTTTAAAGAGCTGCACAGACATGATGTGCTGAATGGCCTCCTGGGCTATATAGTTCTGCAAATATCTTGTGCGGACATGCAGCTTGTGGCACTACCTTTTTCCACCACCAGGAGTACCATTGCTACCATTGCTGCTTCTTTAATGCAATGTGAGGAATGCCATCAGTGACTAACTGTAGCTGTAATTTGCAAAGTAAATACAAATGAGAGAGGCACCCTAACTGAGAGGGGGAAAAAGCACAATTAAATCTGACTCTAGAATTTAATTTCAATATCCTATCAGAAGACCACCTTTTAAATTAAATTCTTCCTGATCTAAGACTCAAATAGATATTTCACCAGGTTTGCGCACGCCTCTTTTTCTGTTGTCAAGAAGATCCCATGGTATAGTTTCATAAACATGTGGAGTATTGTCCCAGCCTCCTGGTCAATATTCTTTCCTGAACATCAAAACCAATTAATCCCATTGCCAATTTTGGGATCTTGCTATGTGAAAAGTAGCCACTGTCGCTGTAGCAACAGTGCTTACTTTTTTAAAAAATTGTGAAGTATTTGGAACATCCTAACAGTTTGAAAGTTATAATCTAAATGAAAGTTTTTAACAACTTGGACTTTGAAGTTGGAAAACATCAGGAGAAAAAAACATCACATTGTGGAGAGTTTACCAAAGATGTGGTTGAAGAGGTAGATGGAAAGGCAGCTTTAGAAGATGGGCAGAGCTAAAGCAAGATATTGAGTTTTAAGACTGGTGAATGTTCAGCATGGTTTATTTTAAAGATGCTCTACAAGTTTCAGATTATAGAGCAGAACTTTTCTCCAGTTTTTTTTATAACTCTGCCTTCCCTCACTGTTTACAATTTTATGGCTCCTGAGTTAGTTTAAATATCAAAAGAATTATTGGAAATGATTGTAAATCAATTTATAACTCACCTGAGCAGAGACTAGATTACCATTTAATCCAGTTTCTGTAGATCTCTCTTAACATATAAATTTCTCATTTTATGTGAGTGTTTTATTTTACTTTAGTTCAGATCCACTGAAACAGTAATTAGCCTTCTAGAGATAAAAATAAATCAGAGCATTTGGAAATAATTGAGGAGACAAAAACTGAGAATCTGAATAAAAGAGTCATTGGAACTTTAATTTTTGGACAATTTTTTCCCTCACTTTTCTGCTCATTTTCTGTCTCTCCTTCCCCTTTTCATAGTTAATTTGTTGCTGGTTATTGTTCCATGATGGTGACAGCTTACCAGCACCTTATCTTACACGTTTTCATCATGTATGAGTTTAGATATACTGAGGGAGGGAGAGGCTGAACATTATATCCAAGCTCACATGCACATGTCCAGCAAGGGACTCCTAATGAGTAGCAGGAAACGTGACTTCTATAATCTTCTCTAATCCAGATGCAGTAAAGCCAATTATAGTATCCTTACATTGCCCCAGTTTGCTGAATAGCAAACATATTTCTACAACAGTGGCACAATGGTTAGCATTGCTGCCTCATAGTGCCAGGACCCAGGTTCAATTCCGGCCTCGGGTCACTGTCTGTGTGGAGTTTGCACATTCTCCCTGTGTCTGTGTGGGTTTCCTCCAGCTGCTACGGTTTCCTCCCATAGTCCAAAGATGTGGGGGTTAGGTTGATTAGCCATGTCAAATTGACCCTAGTGTCAGGGGGGAATAACAGGAATGTGTGGGGTTATGGGAATAGGGTCTCAGTGGGATTGTAGTTGGTACAGACTTGATGAGCCGAATAGCCTCCTTCTGTACTGTATGGATGCTATGAATGAAGGGTTGATGCTGCATTAGGTAGTGTGTTTATCTACTAAGCTACATACTGTGTATGTTAAACATTTTTGCCATCAGAATCATTCTGTCCTGATTTTTTGAATTGTTCTTGTTAAGATGATGCAGAATGGTTTAGCAGCGTCAAACTATGACTTACTTCTTGCTACCCTGACTTCACTGTCATGCCTGGTAATCAATTAAACAATGGTATAATTTTTACAGTGGATCCCCCATGGCATTGTTCATGCTAATTTGGATGGTGTGTAATTTGATAATAACGGGAATATTGTAGCATATAATAAGCAACATATTACTCAGCTGCTAATGTGTTTAATTTTTTTCTAAATAAACAAAACCTTGAGTTAACCAGAATTGGTGAGCGAATTGTACAGATTGCAAAACGCTTTCAAATTTCAGGCTAGTCACCTAGATATCCAGAAGCAAGCAATATCAAGTGACTGGCTTCCTTTCTCAATTTTAAAGTCTCTTTTGTATCTCCAACAAAAATGGCTAGCACTGCTGCCTCACAGCACCAGGGACCGGTTCGATTCCCTGCTTGGGTCACTGTATGGAGTTTGCACATTCTCCTTGTATCTGCATGGGTTTCCTCCGAGTGCTCCGGTTTCCTACCACAGTCCAAAGATATGCGGGTTAGGTGCATTGGCCATGCTAAATTCTCCCTCAGTATTCTTCAACAGATGCTGGAGTGTGCTGACTAGGGGAATTTCACAGTAACTTCATTGCAGTGTAAATGTAATACTTATGACTAATAAACTTTACCTTGAGTGCAATTAAGAAATGTATACATAATAGTAAACATTCTGTTTTCTTAAACATCAAACTAGTTAGATTTCTCAATGAACATTTGCACAGTTTTTCACAGTGCAAGAAACTGTAGTTTAAAGGAGAACATTGATAAGCATCAAGAGAAATTGGAGGAAGGAGAAAAGTTGAAATTGATTTTAAAGCTAATACTTTTGTGTAAAGTTGAGTCTATGGTTCACATTGTTGTGCTTTATGTGTTTTTTACTCAGGTATATGAGAAATTAGAGTATGCTCTTGCTCATGAGGTTGAAGGTCATTTGAAGAATCCTGAACAAAGACAGATCATTTTCCAACTACTGGGGATTCCTTTTGTACAGAAACACTTCAACAACTATCTGGATGAGCCCAGTCTACTGGTGAATATTAGTAATTACTACTTATAATAAGTGTTGGTCGTCCAAGGAAAGTTTCAGTTTTATATTTCTACTAGCTCCAGTAAATTGTTCATGGGAAATTTAGAAGTATTAGTCCTGGACAGCCATCTTCAGCTTCTTCATCAATGATCTTTCCTCCATCATAAGTTCAGAAGGGTGTGTTTGCTGACGGTTGCATTATATTCAGCACCATTCACTACTCCTCAGATAGTGAAGCACTCACTGTGCATAGGCAGCATGACCTGGACCACATTCAGACTTAGGCCGATATGTGGCAAGTGACATTCACATAAGAACATAAGAACATAACATAAGAAATAGGAGCAGGAGTAGGCCATCTAGCCCTTCGAGCCTGCCCCGCCATTCAATAAGATCATGGCTGATCTGTCGTGGCTCAGTTCCACATTCCCGCCCTCTCCCCATAACCCTTAATCCCCTTGCCTATCAAAAACCTATCAACCCGCGTCTTAAAAATATTGAGTGAAGCAGCCTCCACCACTTCAACGGTCAGAGAATTCCAGAGATTCACCACCCTTTGAGTGAAGAAGTTCCTCCTCAACTCTGTTCTAAACCGCCCCCCCTTTATCCTGAGGCTGTGCCCTCTAATCCTACTGTCCTTTCTGAGCAGGAAGAGCCTCTCCACCTCTATCCTATCCATCCCATTCAACATCTTATACGTCTCAATGAGATCTCCCTTCATTCTTCTAAACTCTAACGAGTACAAGCCTAGTTTATTCAGCCTCTCCTCATAGTTCAACCCCCTCAACTCTAGTATCAGCCTAGTAAACCTCCTCTGCACTCCCTCCAAGGCCAAAATATCCTTGCATAAGTGCGGCGACCAAAACTGCACACAGTACTCCAGCTGCGGCCTCACCAGTGCCCTATACAGCTGCAGCAAGACCTCCCTACTTTTATATTCAATCCCCCTCGCTATGAAGGCCAGCATCCCATTCGCCTTCTTGACCACCTGCTGCACCTGCAGGCTGTGTTTTTGCGACTCATGCACAAGGACCCCAAGGTCCCTCTGCACCATCGCATGCTGCAGTTTTTCGCCACGTAAGTAATAGTCCTTCCTACCATTATTCCTACCAAAGTGGACAACCTCACATTTGCCTACATTAAATTCCATTTGCCAGTTCCTGGCCCATTCGCCCAGCCTATCTAGATCCTTCTGCAGACTCTCCACACCCTCCGCACAATTTGCCGTTCCACCAATCTTGGTGTCATCAGCAAATTTCGACACCATACACTCGGTTCCCTCCTCCAGATCATCTATATAAATGGTGAATAGCTGAGGCCCCAGCACCGACCCCTGGGGCACTCCACTAGTCACCAACCACCAATCCGAATAGCACCCATTGACCCCCACTCTCTGCCTCCTATTTGACAGCCAATGCTCTATCCACGCTAACACCCTACCCCCAACTCCATGCCCCCGACCTTCTGCAATAACCTCTTGTGAGGCACCTTGTCAAACGCCTTCTGAAAACCAAGAAAGACCACATCCACCGGCTCTCCTCTATCCACCACCCTAGACACATCCTCAGAGAACTCCAATAAATTCGTCAGACACGACTTCCCCTTAACGAAACCGTGCTGCGTCTGCTCTACCAAACAATTCTCCTCAAGATGCCTCGCTATTTTCTCCTTGATCACGGATTCTAGCATTTTTCCTACAACAGATGTTAAACTAACCGGCACATAAGCACAACACATAAGCATCAGGCAATGACCATCTCCAGCAAGAGAGAATCTAACTATTTTCCCTCTTAACATTCTGTGGCATTTCTGTGGTTGAAATTCCCACTAGCAACATTCTGGGGTTTAACATTGACTAGAAACTGAACTACACCAAACATATAAATACTGCACCTGCAAGAGTAGAACAAAGGCTGGTAATTCTAAAATTTGTAATTCACCTCCTGACTCCCCAAAGCCTGTCGAAGGCACAAATCTTGACTATGTTGGAATACTGTCCATTTGCCTGGATAGCTGCAGCTCCAACAGTGAAGAACCTCGACACCATGCAAGACAAAGCATTCCACTCGTTTGACATCCCACTCACCACCTTAAAATTCAGTCCATCTGCAACCAACACACAATGTCAACAGTATGTATCATCTACAAGATGCACTCATGAAAATGCCTTCAAAAGCACCTTCCAAACCTGTGACCTACTTAGAAGGATAAGAGCAGAAGATACATAGGAACACCAAACCTGCTACGTTCCCTTCAAACCACATGCCATCCTAACTTAGAACTGTATCATCGTTCCTCCACTGTCACTGGGTCAAAATCCTGGAACTTCCCTCCAAAGAGCACTGTGAGTGTACCTAAACTACATGGACTGCAGTGGTTCAAGAAGGTGGTGCACCATTACTTTCTCAAGGGCAGTTAGTCATTGGCATTAAATGTTGGCCTAACCAGCAATCCCCGCATCCTTGGATGATTATTACAAAAAACGAAGTCAGTGAAGATGATTAGGCCAATGACATTTTCTGAGTGCTTTTGCAATAGTATCCTGGGACTGTGATAAGCGACCTCTAGCTACTGCAGCCACTTTCCTTTGTTGCTTCCAAATGATTCCAAACGGTGGTTGTTTTTCAAACTGGAGGCCTGTGACCAGCGGCGTGCCTCAGGGATCAGTGCTGGGCCCACTGTTATTTGTCATTTATATTAATGATTTGGATGAGATTATAGGGGGCATGGTTAGTAAGTTTGCAGGTGACACCAAGATTGGTGGCATAGTGGACAGTGAGTAAAGTTATCTCCAATTGCAACGGGATCTTGATCAATTGGGTAGTGAGTTGACGAATGGCAGATGGAGTTTAATGTAGACAAATGTGAGGTGATGCATTTTGGTAGATTGAACCAGAGCAGGACTTACTCAGTTAATGGTAGGGCGTTGGGGAGAGTTACAGAACAGAGATCTACGGGTACATGTTCATAGCTCCTTGAAAGTGGAGTCACAGGTGGACAGAGTGGTGAAAAAGGCATTCAGCATGCTTGGTTTCATCAGTCAGAACATTAAATACAGAAGTTGGGACTTCTTATTAATGTTGTACAAGGTATTGGTAAGGCTGTACTTGGAACACTGTGTGCAATTTTGGTCACCCTATTATAGAAAGAATATTATTAAACAAGAAAGAGTGCAGAAAAGATTTACTAGGGCGTTGATGGATTGAGTTATAAAGAGAGGCTGGAAAGGCTGGGACTTTTTTCTCTGGTGTGTAGGAGGCTGAGGGGTAACCTTCTAGAGGTCCATAAAATAATGAGGGGCATAAACAAGGTTGATAATCAATATCTTTATCCAAAGGTAGGAGAGTCTAAAACTAGAGAGCATACTTAAGGTGAGAGGGGAGAGATACAAAAGTGTTCAGCGGGGCAACTTTTTCACACAGAGGGTGGTGAGTGTCTGGAACAAGCTGCCAGAGATAGTAGTAGAGGCGGGTACAATTTTATCTTTTAACAAGCATTTAGATAGTTACATGGGTACGATGGGTGTCAAGGGATATGGGCCAAATGTGGGCAATTGGGATTAGTTTAGGGGTTTTAAAAAAAAAGGCATGGACAAGTTGGGCTGAAGAGGCTATTTGCATGCTGTAAACCTCTATGACTCTATGATTGCAATGCATTGTCTCCTGTCCTTGTGTAATTCCCTAAATTTCAGATTGAAGTTTCAAGTGTGGCTTCAACACAAAGTAATCTTGAATTAAAGTGAGAGTGCTGCCACTGATCCAAGAAAGAGAATTAAAGGTGTGCAGGAAGCTTCACTAGATTGATAAATTGTTGTAAGACATGTTTGGTGCTGCTTCTAGCACCCGTCTCTATACTCTTCATGAAACCAGGATTAGTTTCCTGGCTTCATGATGGCAGAAAAAATGAAAGAAGTGCAGGACCAAGAGTCTACAGATATTAGCGGTATATAATTCTGTTGTTGTTGATGATGTTCAGTTTTGGGTTGTCCATATGATTATCCTTAGTCTGAACCACATAATGCATTGGTAATGCTCCGCTACATAATGGAGGGAGTCATCATTTTGAAGAAGAGACTGCGGGTGGAATTTAAATGCCCTCCTTGATTGCCTGAGAGACGCTTACTTTTGTGGTACTTCCCTAATATAAGCAATATATATCTTTCTTTGGCTCCCCATCTGGCCCCTTGTCTCCTCCATTAAATGTCACCCTTTGCCTTCACAATGATTTGCACTGATCATTAAAACCAGTTATTATGATGGGACAAGAATATTGTTGAGGAAGGGGCCAAATATGTTATCTTCTTATGTTGATTATTTTACCAATTGACACAGTGTCAGGGTGGGATTCTCCCAAAAAAGTTCTAAGTGCCGAATTTGTGTAAAAACTGGACTAAATCCCACGTTTTTTTTCAAGGGATTTTTAAAGTGAATCTCCTAGGTTCTGTACATCACGGAATGCCCTACTGTGAATCATGCTGAAAAACTGGAGGCGGGCCTATTCCTGTTGGAGAGGCTGACAGCACAGCGCTGAGCGGGCACTGCACATGTGCTGATCAGTGAGTGCCGACCGCACACCCCTCCCCCCACCCCGATGAGTCCTTCCCTCCCTCTGCTCACGATCCCGACTGCAGAGTGGCAGCAAGATCTCCTACCTCTATCAATCCCTGCCCTGCCAAAGCTGCCCTCTGGACATTGCCACTTTGCCCCCTTGGACTCTCCCAGGGGCCAGGCTAGCACTGCCAAGCTGCCAATTCCCAGGGGGCAACTCCCCTTTTACCCTGACCCGCTGGGGTGCCTCCATAACTCCCCTTCATTCTAGGAGGATTGGGCCGCCAGGTCCCCACTAGGGGGGAGCTATTGTAAACTCTGTTGGAGTGAAACATTGCTAGTGGCGGGGAAAGGGGAGGGGAGGAGAGACACTAACAGGTCTGGAGGCTTCAGTCCCGAGCCTGCTAATGTTATGCTCATGGTGATTTGAATAATTCATTCAGCTCCGTGCCGATTTTTGCGGGGGGGGGGATCTATAATGAGACAAAAGAAATGTAGATAGTTATGATGAAGGCTGAGCATTCCAACACCCCCCCGCAACTCTCAGTATAAATCTCGTCTGTTTTTTTTGCTCTTAGCTCTGACGAAGGGTTATCCAGACTTGAAGCTCTCTCCACAGATGCTATAAGACCTCTTGAGATTCTCCAGCATTTTCTGTTTTTGTTTCAGATTCCAGCATCCGCAATATTTTGCTTTATCTAAATTGGCTCTTAGAGTCTCACTAGCCATTGGAAATGTATAGGTTACAGGGATAGGGTAGGGCAGAGGATCAGGATAAGATAATCTGTCAAAGATTCAGTGCAAACCCAGTGAGCTGAATGCCTCTTCTGCACTGTAGGGATTCTATGAACTACTTGGAGCGTTCTGTGGCAGCATGCTATACCCATCCTTTGCAACACCAGTAACAGGGAAGAACCTCAGAATGTAGTGATATTTGGTGTTTGCATACTGAGGATCTATGCACTGAGACTACCACACACCTGATGTCCAGGTTCTTACCTGCGATAAAGAAGAAGCGTTGCTCCCATGTATCAAGTTTTTGTTTCATTATACCTACTCGCTCCTTCCATTTTCTAACCCACACACTTGTCCCTTCAAACCTTATCCCTATCATTGTCTGGCCTGACAATGAGGGGGACAAGGGATTGGTCAGCCCAGTTCCCAAAAATAAATGGCCTTGCTCTTGCCATGATTTACCTTGGCACCTGGGACCAGTTCAATCCAGTCACAGATGTTGATTTGTTGCCCATATCTTTTATTGCCCTTGAGAATTTGGCGATGAGCTCTTCTTCTTAAATACAACTGACTGGCTATTTCAGAGAGTGATAAAGCATCATCCACATGCCTTTGCTGCTGGTTTTGCTCAAATGCTTAATAACATCCACCCACTTCCATCCTTGTGGAAGTTCTCCTCTGTTGTCTTTTATTGAAAAGATGTTGGACTAAGTTCCTTAAAACAGTCATCTGAGTCTGAATTATATATAGAGTAGAGAGGTAATGGCAGCAGATTTCACTCTCCAAAGGACATTGCTGAATGAGATAGTTGCACGGTCCCCATTCCTGCCACCAGATTTTATTTAATTAATTAATTTAATTAAAATTCCTGAACTGACATGTTGGGATTTGAACTTATGTCTCTGGAGCATTAGTCTTACCTCCAAATTACTATTCAGCAATTATGAATGATAAGATTACAGGTGTTATTTGCAATCCGTGTGAGTTCACTGATGGTGGTTAGGATGCTGTGATTAGTTCTGGCAATCCTTAATTAATGTGGAGAAAATCAGCCTGGCATTTGGCTTTATCCAGTGATAACTGCTGCAAACATATCTGTATGTTAAGTAGAAAAGGACCAAATTCAGCTGTGATGTTCCCATGTCAAAAGTTCATCAACGTACACTATCTAAACTCATAGGAACCTACATAGGAACATTGAATTTAAGAGCTGGAGTAGGCCATTGAGCCCTTTGAGCCTGCTCTGCCGTTTAGAAAGATCGTGGTTGATCTGGTTTTGGTCTCCATTCCATTTTCCTGTTTGCCTCACTTGTCTATCAAAAATTTAACAACTGCTTCCTAGGGAAGAAAATTTCAGATCCCAATCTCCTCTTGAGAGAAAAATGTTTCCTAATCTCTATCTTAAACAGTAGACTTCTTATTCTCAAACTGTGTTCCTGGTTTGAACTCTCACAAATGTAAACATTAATTTTCTATCTACCTTGTCAAATCCCCTCAGGATCTTATGTTTCAATAAATCACCTCTCGTTCTTCTAAATTCTAATGAATATAGGCCTAACCTTTCTTTACAAGATAAACCCCACATCCTAGGAATGGGTCAAGTGAACCTTCTCTCAGGGTATAAATCAAAAACTCCAAAGTATATTAACCCAGACAATTTTCTATTTTGGGAAGCTTTTATCAAAACAAGCTTTATTTAGCAACAGAGTTTAACTATAACAAAACTTTCAACAATTGAATGATACTTAAACATGATAAAATGAAAATTCTTAATTGCCAACCTATTATGAATTCAAATCAAGCAAAATTTCCCTTATAGACTTAAACCTCTCTTTAAAATTAGCAAAATACAGGTATATTTGCTTTGACTTAGGTTACCAAGCTTGGAGCTTTCAGAAAACTTTTGGGGAGAGAGAACATAAGAACATAAGAAATAGGAGCAGGAGTAGGCCATCTAGCCCTTCGAGCCTGCCCCGCTATTCAATAAGATCATGGCTGATCTGTCGTGGCTCAGTTCCACATTCCCGCCCTCTCCCCATAACCCTTAATCCCCTCGCTTATCAAAAACCCATCAACCCACGTCTTAAAAATATTTAGCGAGGCAGCCTCCACCACTTCAACGGACAGAGAATTCCAGAGATTCACCACCCTTTGAGTGAAGAAGTTCCTCCTCAACTCCGTTCTAAACCACCCCCCCTTTATCTTGAGGCTGTGCCCCCTAGTCCTACTGTCCTTTCTGAGCGGGAAGAGTCTCTCCACCTCTATCCTATCCATCCCATTCATCATCTTATATGTCTCAATGAGATCTCCCTTCATTCTTCTAAACTCTAACGAGTACAGGCCTAGTTTATTCAGCCTCTCCTCATAGCTCAACCCCCTCAACTCCGGTATCAGCCTAGTAAACCTCCTCTGCACTCCCTCCAAGGCCAAAATATCCTTGCGTAAGTGCGGCGACCAAAACTGCACACAGTACTCCAGCTGCGGCCTCACCAATGCCCTATACAGCTGCAGCAAGACCTCCCTACTTTTATATTCAATCCCCCTTGCTATGAAGGCCAGCATCCCATTCGCCTTCCTGACCACCTGCTGCACCTGCAGGCTGGGTTTTTGCGACTCATGCACAAGGACCCCGAGGTCCCTCTGCACCATCGCCTGCTGCAGTTTCATTGCTTTCTTCTGGCAGCCCGGGCAGCAACTGCTGGTATTTTAATATTAAAAATGAAACTGTTTCTTTCTTGCAAGTTTAGCTCCCACATTAACCACATGACTCTACCTCTGTCAATCACTTTAATCAAAACCTCACATGACTGCATATTTAATCAATAATCCCAGGAGAACCTAAATAAACAACAACACTCTTTATTGTAGAATAAAGCGTGCACTTTATTCTACAAAGTAACACATTCCTAGCTTAGGTCAGTTATTAACCAACATTTTTAACATCTGCTACACGTTTACCAAATTGACTCTTGTAACAAATCACTACTTCTTAAAGCAACCGCACCTTACACATGAAATATATCAAAATAGCAGGATCATCACACTGCTTCTAACACAATTATATATTTTTTCAAATAACCGGAAGAAACCATTTGTTTAGAGGGGGTGCCAATGTCAATAGTGTTTAAAGGAGTTTTAGAGTGCACTTGATTTATGCAATATTGGAGAGTAGTAAAAATGTGAATTTGTCTAGGTCTTAATTGCTTTTATTAATTTCCAGAATGTACAAAATAAGAGATTGTGGTTTGGCTAATTTGTTGATATAATGAGTGCCCTAAAATTTAGTGAGAACAATATTTTTATGATTAATATGCAGTATTACCTTTTAAAAATTAATGAAACCTTATATGCAGACCCAATAATGAAAGAGCTAAAACAAAACTGAAGTAGTGAACCTGGGAGAAGAATAATTCAATATTTCACGCTAAATTAGTGCAGTACATAAAACAATTAACAATAGATGCTTTAGTGATCACCTCATTTTAACTGTTGCTATCATATTGTTGAACCCAGATGCTTTAAAATTATGTTTTTGAATATCAATTGACAAATGCCTTGTGAAATAGTAAAGAAATTTCATACAAATGCATTAAGTGTTTAAAGCTATTATTCAAAGAACCTCATTTTCATTTCAAGTACTTCTTGCTCGGTTTCCATCTTCTAGAGTCAGTAGCATTCATAAGTTAGATAAATCCCAAAAACAGAAGTCTTAATGTTATTCAAAATTCTTTGTAACTTCTAATTTCCCATTGATCCGGACTATAATTTTTCAGCTCTGTCTCTGTGTCTTCCTGTGAAACAGCACCCACCCAACATGACAGCCAGCCATCGTGAGCTTCTGTTGCAGGACACACGAGTCTGGTTACAAGGTCTGGTGATGAAGGCAGCTGAACAGTGTGGCTGCCAGAGAAGGCCAGGTGAGATTGTAGTCTCCTACAATAATAACGTAACTGCTAACATTGTAGTTAATTCTGTTATTAGGATTCCAGAATTTCTGCCAACCTTGCCGTATCCACTGGCATGAGGTTCTGCATCACTGCATAAAGTGGTAGAATGCAAAGTCCTGTAACTAAAAGTTCATAACATCTGTGTTATTGTGGAGATATTAAAACATCAATCACCTTGGATGGCTGTAAAAGATCCCATGGTACTATTTAAAGCAGAGCAGAGACATTCTCCCCAGTATTTATCACTTAACCAAAATCAATAAAATGGATAATCTGGCTGTTATTGCATTATTGTTTGCAGGACCTTGTTTTCGTGTTCATATTGGCTGCCTCATTTCCTACAATGCTTCAAAAGGACAGGTTGAATATCCTTTATCTGAAACCCGTGGGATTGATGCATTTTGGATTTCTGATATGCAAATAGGCCTCTGCCTACATTATAATGACCAAAGCCTAGGCTAGCTGTAGTCTAAAATAAATTAAACGGCTCAAAATAAGATGTACCACTGAATAATAAAAATAGGATACAGTCAGCGAGGATCATGTTGACTTGGATGTGATAGTTTGACTCAGACGTTTGGGGTAACGGTCAATGAGGTTCAAAAATAAGTGCAATTTTTGAATGTGTTCAGTTTTTGAATTTACAGACAAAGAATACTCCACCTGTGTTTTAATGAGCTATAAAATATTTTGGGATGTTCTATGGGAGCATGACTCATAAATGGGTCACTGGGTATCCTGTTTAAAAAAAAGGATGTTCCATGATCCTTTTCAAAACATAGTGAGATGTCGTGTGATCCTGTTCAAAAGGAAAGTGGGATGTTCCGTTTATAGCACACATTTTGTATAAGGCAATATGACAATGAAGATCGCTCGACTCAGATGATGACATAGCCAGCTTGAGAAAGAAAAGCTTAGCATTGCCTGATACAATTCAAGTTACGTACATTTTATGAAAGAAAAAGGTCAGAAGGTGTATTTTTAACTGCACAATAAATCCCGTTTAGATTATAGAATCATAGAATTCCTATAGTGTAGAAGGAGGCCATTTGGGCTATCGAGTCTGCACTGACTCTCCATCAGAGCATCTTATTCAGGCCCACCTCTCCACCCTATCCCCTTTGCTATAGAGTAAAAATGTATGAGGACTGTTGCCTTCAGAAGGGAGTTTAGCTCTCAGTTTACTTGAGCCAAAAGCTTACAGGAAATGTTTGAAAATTGCTGTTAATTTTGTAAATTTGTTGTTGTGTTTATGAGCTATTTTCTTCCCAATGAGAGAACACCTCTTAATAAACAAAGTTTAAAATTGTTCTGGCAGAGATTCAGATTTTCCTTGCACTGACTGTTGCAGCTTGCCTGGTCAGTGGGTCGCAAGGGGTGGCCATTTTGTAAAAACAGGTAGCCAGAAAAGAAATTGAAACACTGTTCTAAGGTCATGAATGGTGCAAATTACGTCACAACTCTTACAATCTTCAAATGTCTCAATGGATGAGTTTGCTTTCACAATATGAAGTCCTATGGAGGCACTGAGTAGATTTTGCAGGCATTTTCTATAGCTAGCAAGGAAAATTACAAGATACTGCCCTAGATATTTCTTGTTGCTGTCTGAGCAGCCACATTTACAATATCATTGACAAGGCAACTATTTCTTTTCATTCTCAGTGCTGTCTCATTATCTTGCACTTATTTAACTGTGACAACCTTGGGACTCTTGGCTCTGAGTCAAAAGTGATTTAAGTGCCACTCTGGGCCTTGACTATATAATCTTGGCTGATAATCAAGTACAATAATGAGGATTGACTGCACTTGCAAAGTTACTATATTTTGGATGAGACTTTAAACCTAGGCCCCAGCTGTTCTCACAGGACTATGTAAAATATCCCATGGCACTATTCTAAGAAGGGCAGATGAGTTTTCTTGATATTGTCATCAGTATTTACCTCACAAACAACATCACTAAAAAAGCTGAAATGTTAATTTAACTTATTACTCTTTGTGGGACTTTACTGTGCTGAGGAAGGTAAAAAGATAATGGTTAGCCGCAGGAAAATATGACTGCTTGTCTTCTGTCTTAGTGTCATTACTAATAATTATATTATCATTTTATTAAATTTTCAACACTCATTCATATTGCTACTTACACTTCGACTTCAAAGAAAGACAGTCACTGCTATATACTGCTACATAAATATGAATAAATGAATTAGGAGCCGAAATGGGCCATTCAGTTCCTTGGGCCTGCTCCGCCATGCAATATAGATCATGTCTGATCTGTTTTTGTTTTGAGTTCTACGTTCCTATCTATCCCCAGTAACATTTGATTTCCTTACCTGACAAGAATCTATCCACCTCTGCCTTAACAATATTCAGAGATTAACGTCTCCGGGCTCGCTAAGCTCCCCACCTCCCACGTGCTCCCCTCACCCCGTCCCCACCCCTACTCCTGCACCCACCAGGAGTATTTCACTCCAGCGGGGTTTACAGTAGCTCCCCACTTTTGGAGAACTAGTGGCCCAACCTTGCTGGAGTGAAGGGAGGGATAATCAGGAGCCTCCCCTAGAGGGTTGGGTGCTTGGGGGATGGGTGGGTGCCCCTAAGCAGTGCCAGCCTGTGCCCCCTGGCTGCTCAAGTGGCAAAGTGCCAATGCCCAGGGGACTATGTGGCACTGCTCATTGGGAATGGCATTTGGCAGGACCTGATGGGGCCGGGCCTGGAAGCGATCGGTGGAGGTGGGGATTCCCGCTGCCACTCTGTAGTCAGATCAGTGTGGGAGGGAAGCCAGTGATCGGAGTGGGCTGGAAGTGGGGAGTGGTCAATGGGAGGGAAGGGATTGACAGTGCGGGGTGGGGGGGGGTGGTGGTCAGAACTGCGGCTGGGGAGGGGTTCGGGCTGGGAGGCCAGTGATAAGAGGGGCGGAGAGCACTCAGAGGGGCGGAGTTGCGGAGGTTGTGGAGCTGGCTGGCGATTGAGCTGGCTAGCAATCAGGAGGCTGTCAGTGAGGGGCCACTGCGCATGCGCCAATCTCGGCACTAACAAATTGGCACATGAGCAGTGGCCCACTTA
Source organism: Carcharhinus amblyrhynchos (assembly GCF_965287045.1). NCBI lineage: Eukaryota > Metazoa > Chordata > Chondrichthyes > Carcharhiniformes > Carcharhinidae > Carcharhinus > Carcharhinus amblyrhynchos. The sequence continues at coordinate 6,259,646 of NC_137346.1, read as the reverse complement.
GTGCGCTGATTTCAGCCTCTCCAGTGGGGTTAGGCCCTGCCCCTAGTTTTTAATGATATTCATGTTGGTGGCCTCTGCAAATGAACAGAGTGTGGGAGATTCTTCTCTGAACTCCCACTGAATTACTCCAGTTTTCATGCGAATTCCCCACTTAGAATTTCTTGGGGAGAATTCCGGCTCTTACGTTTTAATCACAATATACGTCGAAAATAAAGGTAAGAAAGTCAGGTGTGTTTAATTACATGGTGTTTATCAGCAACGTTTGAGTGTTAGACATGGGAGAAAACAATGATTAAAAAACTGTATTCAATATAAACATTGATAGACAAATTGCATTAAAATTCATCCTTCAACTGTTGCCATTACCAATTCCTGCACATTGCTGATTTTATGAATGCTGACTTTTTATTACCCATTAATCTCAGATTTTTCAGGCATATGCATCCTACACTTGCATTAATCTATGTACTGATTTGTAATAAGTGGATGCCCAAATACATTTAAATCCAAAACTAATTTTACGAGCATGGTATAATTGTAAAATGCATTTGGATTTTTTTGTGCGTGTTGCTTTAGTAATCTGCTTTTTTTTAAACCTTTCTAACCTCTCTCTTCAATCATAAAAGAGAGTTAACACAATATTGCAAATGGAAAGGAGATTTAGTTTTGGTTGAGGGACAAAACCATATTGTTTCAAATCATAGCAGGACAGAAATTAAAAAGGACTAGAAGCCAAATAAAAATTTTGTCCTCTATGAGTGTGGTAATAGAATTCTAGAATAAATTACCAGGAAAGGCCAACAAAACTGAAGAATAAATGGGTTCAAGAACACTTGGATATGTTTGGAGGGAGAGGAATTGAGGTGGGCAGGTGGGTTTAGATCAAGGCATAGTTTTGATTGGCCTGCTATTGCTCCTCCTAAAGTTTCTTCAATATTGTTTAGCTGCTTATAATTTCAATGTGATAATTAGGAACATGTACATAATGTGCATACTTAATCTGGTTGTAAAACTTCATTTTTACGTACCAAATTACCATAGGTGCTAATTAAATAATTTTTATAGTTTCTTGGAAGCTTTGCCATGTGAGTTACACTCCATGATTCACAATTGCTTTTCCATTTGCTTCTAGGTTTTTTTAGTATCTTTAGAAAGATTTGGAAATCACTCAGTTCATTGTTTTGTCAATACCCACAGCTGGTGATTATTCTAGCCTGTCATCCGAGATGATTAACTTCATTGATGACACCAACAATCTGATTTTCATGAAGATGGAGCAGTTGCTGGCTGGACATGAGACAAAGCAAAACGTAAAATGAATTTCATTTAATGATTTTGATTTGATTTATTATTGTCACATGTATTAGTGTACAGTGAACACTACTGTTTCTTGTGTGCTATACAGACAGAGCATACCATTCATAGAGAATGAAAGAGAGTGCAGAGTGTAGTGTTACAGTCATAGCTAGGATGTAAAGAAAGATCAACTTAATGCAAGGTAAGTCCATTCAAAAGTTGTTCTTGAGTTGGTTGGTGCATGACCTCAAGACTTTTATATCTTTTTCCCCAATGGAAGGAGGTCGAAGAGAGAATGCCCAGGGTCCGTGTGGTCCTTAATTATGCTGGCTGCTTTGCAGAGGCAGCGGGAAACGCAGACAGAGTCAATGGATGGGAGGCTGATTTGTGTCATGGATTGGGCTACATTCATGACCCTTTGTAGTTTCTTGCAGTCTTGGGTCGAGCATAAGCCATACCAGTGATACAACCGGAAAGAATGCTTTCTATGGTTTCTATGATTTAACAACACTTTCAAAATGTATGCATTATGTGAGGTGCAAATCTACACCTGCCATGCTGCATTGGTGTACTGTCCCACTGGCTGGAATTTCACCACCCTGCCTATCATGGGAATCAGAGAGGGATGGACAATGCTAAGGTCTGTTGACCTCAGGCGGAATTACACATTTTCAGGACAAGCAAAGCCATAAAATCCTACCCTCTGAAGGTGTAAGAGTCTGAAACTTAACACCTATGGTGAAATTGTAGATCACTTTCTTGTGTGCATTTTGTGGTGTTTATTGTTATAGCATCCAGAGCATTTCATTTGCCACACTGAGTTCTCAATCAAACTTGAATGTCAAGTTGAGAGGGATAATTAATAGCAATTTGTCAAATATTGCCTTTGACAATACCTGGGAGGAGGTTGACTTCTTACCCTGTATAGGATGGGAATAGGGCACAGTATAGTTTGGGAGACTTAAGAGAAAGAGCAAAATAACATAAAGTAATGTGAATAAAATGAAGAAAACCTCACCTTAAGAATTTATGATTTACTAAATTTAAGAAGCTCTTAGCATTAATAGCTAATTGTATAACATGGTCCCCAGAAGGTATTTTTTGTGGATGGATACTGAATTATAATTTATGCCTGGGAAGCTGCGAATATTCACACACTCCTGGCTCACCTCACTGTCTCAACTTCAGAAATGACTATGGCCGAGATTTTCCAACCTTGATTCTGGGATTCTGTGGTCCTGCTGCTGTGAATGGAGATTTGGCTGAGCACCAAATTCTCCATTCTCGCTAGCATGGAGGTGGGGATACAACATTGGAAAATCCCGGCCTATATCAGCTATCTAAAAGAAAATAGGGTAGAAAGCATTTATTATTAGAAAACAGCGATATAAAATAGCATGCTAATTAGTCAGCAAATACAGAAAAAAAGTATAACAGAGTTGTCAAAACACTATGTCTGGTCTCAGGAAGACAGAAAGTTGGTGACCTTAAGGTTCATAGGAATTTGCAAACCTCAGTTTGAAAACCTGAAGCTTGGAATAACTCTGCATTCCAAAACCACCAGCAACAATCACATAACTGTAGCAAAACATAATGTTTCTTCAATAAAGTACCTGGCCACATTATGTGAGCAACATAGCCCTAATGTCCCCTTGTGTATATCAGACCACAATCCATTGTTGTATGAAATTTTCAGACGTTCCACTTATGGAGAATAAGTCTGTTCTTCCCAGGACTCAGCTTTTAAGCAATTAATTTTTGTAGCATTTTCCTTTAATGAAAACATTAACTTTGGGTGAAAGATCCCCTCACTAAGGTGTAGTGTTGATAAACGTTTCTGCAGTGCACACAGTTTATTGTAATGGGGAAAGGTGATGAAAATCAGTTGAATCAAGGGTAATTCATTTTGGTTTAAAAATAAAACTTGTTCTGGCAAACCTCAACCAAACCAATAATCCCAATAAATGCCAAGTTTGAAGGCTCTGAGTGTACATTTAACTTGCAGGCAAAATTTGCAATGAATTAGTTGATGTTCTAATTTACAACTCTGAATTCAGAAACGTATTCTCTTTAGTGTTTATGAATAATTTGAATTGAGAGGGTAAAGTGAACACACTACTCTTGTCTCCTGAACTGTAAAGCATCATGCAGGGTGATGCTGGACAGAAGCTACTATGCCTGCAAACAAGAACAGGATGGAAACATTATTGAGGAAAATCATGCTGGGCTGTTCCTGATGCTGCCTTGTATTCAACCATTTGGGTTTTAGTGTTGGCAGCAATGTGGGAGAAATCTGTGTGCTCATTCTATAGAGTGTTTTATTTGAGCATAGATGTCAGACCAGGATGATGAAGAAAGGAATTAATATTTCAGTTAAAGGGGAAAACCTCCCCCACACCCAAAGAATAGCCTTATTAAAAAACGTTTAGAAACAAATCTGCATTTTCAGTTTGAAAGTTCAACTTGAGCAAATATGTGTATATTTTTCAAAAACATTGATGCTGGAAATCTGAAATTAAGCAGAAAATGCTAGAAGAACCCAGCAGGTCCGTCAGCATCTGTGGAGGAAGAAACCATTAACATTGGCCAGAAGTCTCACTGATAGTGGAGGAGCCAAAGGATCCTGCCACCAGTGAACATTGTGCCACCTCCCCCCACCAAGAAAACACTGAGAGGACGCTAGAGAATCTTGCCTACTATCTGTAAAAGGTCATCGACTTGATATGATGGATAGGTATTTTACATTGGCTTCAATATGAAAAAACACAAACGAGTTGAAAATTCTACAGAGGAGAAGAATTTGCATTGCATTGACTTTACTCCTTTTAGCTTGTTGGAGCGATGGTTTATATTGTCTCAGTTTTCACAAGGCTTGAACTGCTATGATTCATTCCCGCAGGATCCTGACTCTGATTTGGCACAAAGCTCAGTCACGTGGAAGTCCGCACAGACAGACTTCACCAGGAGACGCCCTAAATCAGTGCAGAGCGAAGACTTGCACCTGGCGATGCGGCGAGGATCAGCTTTCCAGTTGAAAACCAATGGTATTAAAGCAATTGTAGCATTAGCTTATCGCTATAGCTCTTAGTTTAATCATAAATGGTGAGTTGGGGGAATTATTCCCCCAATTAATATGAGCTTCTGTCCAGAATCCTCCTGCTTGATACAATATAGTTCAGAAAATAAGGGTAGTATGTTCACTTTACCCCACTCATTTAACTTGATAGTGTAGCTTTATTTTTGCTACCACAGAGGTGCAAGAGAGTGAAATACACTTAAATACTTTGCTTTGTCTGAACCATTTGAGTAAAAACTCCTGATTCTAACTGTTTCTATCCTTATTTGTAAATCTGTGGTACAAATTCATATCACACAGTCCAATTGTGCATGGCATCTTGTTTGGCTCCCTGTTCTTGGCCCTGTCTTAATAGGGTATCATAACCTTGTGACTGTTTCCTTGTACTAGCAATCCCAAGGTCAACAGTTCAGCTTCCATCAAAGCATGTTGTGAAACTGAATTAAATAAACCTATTCATTTTTGGGCGAGCACGAGAAATCAATCATGACAATGTCAGATTGCTCTAAGAACTCAACTAGCTCATTGATAATATATTTACTTTCTGCCCATTGATCATCAATAAATGGAATCCAGCCCAGAAGAATATAAGAACATAGGAAATCGGAGCAGGAGTACAAGATATGCCCCTCGCCTGCTCCAGCATTCAGTTTGATCACAGCTGACCATTAGCCCTAACTCCACCTTCCTGCCCACTTCCCATATCCCTTAATTGTATTAGAGACCAAAGATCTGTCTATCTTGGTCTTAGATATATTTAGTGAAAGAGCATCCACAGCTCTCTAAAGCAGAGAATTCAAAACATTCACGACCCCTTGAGTGAAGGAATTTCTCCTCAACTCAACCTTAAATAATTAACCTCAGACTGTACCCATACCCTAGAACCCCCAGCCAGAGAAAACAACATTAGCAAAAAAACTGCAGCTTTACACACATTTTGAAAATTGATACAGTAAAATACTTGCTCCACATCAGTCCAACTCTCACACAATACTAAAAATTGTCAAAGTCATGGGCTCTTGTTATTTGCGGCTTGCGCTTCCTTCAGCCTCAATCTGCCATTGTTCTGCAATACTATGTTTCCTCAGCACTGCTCACTAGAATCACATACTTCTTCACCTCTCACAAGATCTCAACACTTGCATCATCATGAGATCATCCAGGAACTTTCTGACTGGTTGAAAGCACTGAACTTTTAAGTAACTGGTAGAAACAGTGGTAAGATAACGGGAAAGAAAAAAACTGTGTTCGGAGGATGTGAACATGTGTGGCGGGGGCAAGGAAAGGGAAAGCTATGATTGTTGGTCAGTAAGCACTCTGAGGGAAATTGGAAGATAATTGAGTCCCTGGGTGGGTGCAGAGAAGAGAAAGGGGAAACTGTTGTTGGTGAATCAGCAAGCATGAAAGGAAAGGGGAGGTTTTGACTGGTGGATCAGCAAGTAGATAGAGCAGGAGCGTGGCGTAAATGGCAGTAAGATCATTCCTACAGAAACAGTTCACTTGTGTACATTCCATACTTCGAGCATCTGGTTTGCGTATCATTGACAGAGATCTGGGAACCAATGTTCTTCAGCCTATCTTGGTTGATAAAGTTTTTTTAAATTAATTCGTGGGACATGGACGTCACTGGCTGGCCAGTATTTATTGCCATCCCTACTTGCCCTTGGAGGGCAGTTGAGTCAACCACATTGCGGTGACTCTGAAGTCACGTGTAGGCCAGACCAGGTAAGGATGGCAGATTTCCTTCCTAAAGGATGTTATTGAACCAGATGGGTTTTTCCAACAATCGACAATGGTCATCAGCAGATCCTTAATTCCAGAATTTTTTTTATTGAATTCAAACTCCACCATCTACCACAGTGGGATTCGAACCTTTGTCCCCAGAACATTAGCTGGGTTTAAGAACATAAGAACATAAGAAATAGGAGCAGGAGTAGGCCATCCAGCCCTTCGAGCCTGCCCCGCCATTCAATAAGATCATGGCTGATCTGTCGCTGCTCAGTTCCACTTTCCCGCCCTCTCCCCATAACCCTTAATCCCCTCTCCTATCAAAAACCCATCAACCCGCGTCTTAAAAATATTTAACGAGGCAGCCTCCACCACTTCAACGGGCAGAGAATTCCAGAGATTCACCACCCTTTGAGTGAAGAAGTTCCTCCTCAACTCCGTTCTAAACCGCCCCCTTTTTTTCTTGAGGCTGTGCCCTCTAGTCCTACTGTCTTTTTTGAGCGGGAAGAGTCTTTCCACCTCTATCCTATCCATCCCATTCATCATCTTATACGTCTCAATGAGATCTCCTCTCATTCTTCTAAACTCTAACGAGTACAAGCCCAGTTTATTCAGCCTCTCCTCATAGCTCAACCCCCTCAACTCCGGTATCAGCCTAGTAAACCTCCTCTGCACTCCCTCCAAGGCCAAAATATCTTTGCGCAGGTGCGGCGCCCAAAAATGCACACAGTACTCCAGTTGCGGCCTCACCAATGCCCTATACAGCTGCAGCAAGACCTCCCTACTTTTATATTCAATCCCCTTCGCTATGAAGGCCAGCATCCCATTCGCCTTCCTGACCACCTGCTGCACCTGCAAGCTGGGTTTTTGCGACTCATGCACAAGGACCCCGAGGTCCCTCTGCACCGTCGCCTGCTGCAGTTTTTCGCCCCGTAAGTAATAGTCCTTCCTACCATTCTTCCTACCAAAGTGGACCACCTCACACTTGCCAACATTAAATTCCATTCGCCATTTCCTGGCCCATTCGCCCAGCCTATCTAGATCCTTCTGCAGACTCTCCACACCCTCCGCACAATTTGCCGTTCCCCCAATCTTGGTGTCATCAGCAAATTTCGACACTCTACACTCGGTTCCCTCCTCCAGATCGTCTATATAAATGGTAAAAAGCTGAGGCCCCAGCACCGACCCCTGGGGCACTCCACTAGTCACCATCCGCCAATCCGAATAGCACCCGTTGACCCCCACTCTCTGCCTCCTATTTGACAACCAATCCTCTATCCACGCTAACACCCTACCCCCAACTCCATGTCCCTCGACCTTCTGCAATAACCTCTTGTGAGGCACTTTGTCAAACGCCTTCTGAAAATCTAGAAAGACCACATCCACCGGCTCTCCTCTATCCACCGCCCTAGACACATCCTCATAGAACTCCAGTAAATTTGTCAGACACGACTTCCCTTTAATGAAACCGTGCTGCGTCTGCTCTATCAAGCAATTCCCTTCAAGATGCCTCGCAATTTCCTCCTTAATGACAGATTCTAACATTTTACCTACCACAGACGTTAAACTAACCGGCCTATAATTCCCCGCCTTTTGCCTGGCACCCTTCTTAAACAACGGCGTAACATTAGCCGTTTTCCAATCATCCGGCACTTCCCCGGAATCCAGCGACGTCTGGAAAATAACCACCAAGGCATCCACTATCACCTCCGCCATTTCTTTCAGAACCCTCGGATGCATTCCATCCGGTCCTGGGGACTTGTCCACAATCAGCCCCTCCAGTCTGTCGAGCACCGCCTTTCTAGTAACAGTAATGTCATTAAGACCCTCCAGTCCTACCACCTTTCCATCGCTAACACCCGGCAAATTATTCACGTCCTCCTCCGTGAAGACAGAAACAAAAAAGTTATTCAATACCTTAGCCATATCCCCATCCCCTACCACTAGGTCCCCTTTCTCATCCTCTAAAGGACCAACATTCACCCTAGCCAGCCTCTTCCTTTTTATATATTTATAAAAACTCTTGCTATTCTTTTTTATATTAAGCGCTAGCCCAGCTTCATAGTTTCTCCTACCCTTCCTTATCAACTTCTTTGTCAATCTTTGTTGACATTTAAACCTCTCCCAATCCTCTTCTCGCCCACTACTCTTAGCTACTCTAAATTCCTCCGCTTTTAGTTTAACACTTCCCTTCACCTCCTTCGTTATCCACGGCTTATTACCTCTCCTCCTATCCTTTTTGACCATCGGAATAAATTTCCGTTGAGCACCAAGAAAGATCTCCTTAAAGATCCTCCACTGCTCCTCAACAGACCCTCCCTCCAACGCGCTCTCCCAGTCCACATTCGCCAATTCTTCTCTCATCCTACTGTATTCCCGTCTATTCAAACAAAGGACGCGTGTCCGGGAACCCACTTTCTCCTCCTCCATCTGCACCAGAGGATTTGGATTAATAGTTTCTGGATTAATAGTCTAGTGATAATATCACTAGGCCAACACCCCTCCCTGATTACTAAATTCATATATACAATGAACAGGTTGTCTCATGCGGAAAGGTTGGACAGTTTGTTTCCACTGGAGTTTAGAAGTGTGAGTGTGACTTGATTGAAGTAAATAAGATCTGAAACAGTTTTGACAAGGCGGATGTGAAAAGAATGTTTCCTCTTGAGGATAAGTCAAGAACTAAGGGATGCATTTTTAAACTTAGGGCTATCCTTTAATGACAGAGATAAGGAGTAATTCTTTCTTCAAGAGTTGTGCAATTTTGGAATTCTATGCCACAGAATATGGTAGAGTTAATGTGGTGAGTTAATATTTTTAACGTAGAGATAGATAGATTCTTGTTAGGTAAAAGGGAATCAAAGGTTATCAGAGGTAGATGAGATTGTGAAATTCTAAACGCAGACATATCAGCTGTGATCTTATTGAAAGATGGAGCAAGCTTGAGTAACTAAATGGCCTACCCCTGTTCCCATTTCATATGTTGGAATTTGGATGATAGAATATAAAGAATAGGAGCAATGAAAATTACAAAAAATGAGAACTCCATCGAATAAGGCATATCTTTCAAATATTACTTTATTTTTATTTGTTTGTGGGGCATTGGCATTGCTGATTAGCCATCATTTATTGCCCATCCCTAGTTGCCCCAGGGCAGTTGAGAGTCAACCACGTTGCTGTGGCTCTGGAATCACTTGTAGGTCAGACCAGGTAAGGATGGCAGATTTCCTTCCCTACCCCAGACCATTACCTCTCCTAAAAAGATAATGTGATTGAGCCGTCTCACCTCTCCATTCACAATGCACAAAAATCAGTCGTTAAGAAAAGATAAAATTTTGTAGGAATTGGAAAAACAATTTGATCTAACAGGGCTGTCCCTTTTCAAATGATTTCAGTCATTTGAAACCTACATACCTTCTCATCACATCCTTCAATCCATTCCCCTCCACTGGGAATTTCCTCTGCAGCAGTTGGAACACCACCAACTAGAAGTTCCCTCCAGGCTACAGACCATCCTGGTTTGGAAATATATTGCTGTTCTTTCCAGTGTCAATGTGTCAAAATTCTGGAACTCCCAGTCTAACAGCACTGGGTATACCTACACCACATCAACTGCAGCAGTTCAAAGAGGCAGCTCACCACCACCTTCTCAGGGCAATTAAGATGGACAATAAACGTTGGCCTGAAATGGCCTGCGATGTCCACATCCATTGAATAAAGAAAACAAACACTGGAAGTCAAGTGTATGATCAATGATGTTCAAACTACAGTGCAGATTCTGGAATGATTTTCTTTGCTGCTTTCTTAAATATATACTTAAAGTGAAACATTTAATTTTGCATTGTGATGACATTATACTCTGTGAGAAATTGTTTTTCTTGGATTTACTGATTTAAGTATATTTTTAGATGGGGACAACCTGGAATCCAAGCTGAATCCTCCACCACTGAGCAGCAAGCAGAGTGAGCTACTTGGAGGCTCAGTCTGTGCAATCCTTAGATCAGACCATGAACAGATGCCTGTCATTTGTGAACGGTTAAGGGGAAAGTTGCTTCCAAATTCATTGAGAAGCTTTATTTGGTTGGATAAGCTGCTGAAAATTGAAACACAAAATCACACCATTATTTCAGTAGAGTAAGAACGATTCACTTATTACTGTGTTGTAATATTTTAAATTGATAATTCGCTCTGTATAAACTTTAGCTTAATATGTTTATAGCACATTAATTTGTCAGCTTTGAGAAGTGTTGACATTTTCATTTTAAATACATTAATGCTCTATTAAACTGACAAAGTCACGGATGCAATACCAATCCATTAAGCATTCATGCACTAATACCACAAACAGCAATTTCTCCCATTTCAGTGTTTCAATACTTTTGCCTCACTGGTTAGAAAACTCTTTGCAAAGCGTTAGCTCTTTATCATTGCATATTTGCAAAATCTTCCGAGCTCTTACTTAAAGATGAAAGAAAATCCACAGTCAGATTATTTAACTTCAACAGGGTCTGGGATTAGACAAATCAAGCAACAATAAAGCAAAACCAAAATAAGTTGGATGCTGGAAATAGGAAATGAAAACAATATGCTGGAAATACTCAGTGGGTCTGGAATCATCTGTGGAGAGAGAAACAAAGTTAACATTTCAAGTCAATAACATTGACTTGAAAAAGTATGAACAGGGTAGAGCAATGGTGGGTATCATGGATATATTGTTTGGGTGCCAAGTCAGAAACCCCTAGGTATATTATGAAACCAGACTAGACCCTAACAGTTTCATTTTGGCATAAATGTGAGGAAAGGGTGCTTTGCCTAAAGAGTAATTCCACTGAAAAATTAGGGATCTTTTTATCAAAACAAACTTTATTCATAACACAGTCTAAATATATCAGCTAACAAAATAAAACAGTTTAACTCGTAACCATTGAATAATCTTTAAACATGAAAAGAAACAACTCTTAACTTCTAACTTATTACTATTCAGTTCCAATTAAGCATTAGTTCTCTTATAGACTTAAACCCTACTTTTAAAATAGTGACCAAATTGAGGCATATTTGCTTTAACCTTTGTTAACAGCTTTGGAGCTTCCTGAGAGATTTTGTAGAGAGTTGCTTGGAGGCTGCTATCTTTAAACTGCTCTCTCCAATCACTGAACTCTGAAAGCTGTTTTTCTCAGCTACAAACCTAGCTCCTTCCATTAACCTAATGTCACATGACTCAGTCAACCTAGTCTGAAACCCCTGGAGGACTTAAGTAAACAAACTTGCATTAACACTACAAAATAACATATTCATATCTAAAATGAGTTAGTATCCTGCCTTCTCAGCATCTGCTATATTCCTCCCAGACAAACAGACTCCCTAGCAGAAAAACACTGAATCTTAAAACAGGCCCCCTAAATATGAAATATATTAAGAGCACAATATCGTTACAATATAATGCCACATTTAGGAAATGAAAAATGATTGGTGTTGAAATAGCTAAGGATGAAACTGAAAGAAATTGTATGGTCTTTACTCGTTCAGAAATGCAGAGCAGCAGTTAATTAAGCCAAAACAACAGTTTAACAAAATGGCTAAACAAGTTGAATATAGAAAGGAGAGGGCAAGCAAGCCTTGTAGTACTCTGGTCAGAATTTATTTTGAATATTTTATTTGGTTCTGTTCATCAAGAACGAAGGGGGACACTTAAGTGCTGGTTACAATGCAGAGAAGAGCTATAAGACTGATATCTCATTGTAAGGCATCTGAATCATGAGCAGAGAGTGGAGAAATCTGAACGTATTCATCTTAGTAAGGAGACTTAGAAAATGTGATTATGGATGTGCCTCATCTGCAATTATCTTGTGACCATTCATAGCTGAAGAGCATTGAAAAAAACAATAAGGGACGAATGATCAGTGGGCTAACTATCTAGTGAAATTTGCTGTGCTTTTGAATGTTTTTCTTTTCTCCAAAGTGTTGAGAAGATTATCAGGAAGCGCTTTGGGCAGATAATTGCACACAGAGTGTCCGAACTGAAACTGAGAAGTGCAACACGGTCACCTGTTTCAGGACTGGTGGAAAATGCTGTAATTGAGGTGAGTTATGTACATTTAATTTTTACGCCTTAATTATTTCAGTATCCTTTAACAGGCTGGTTGAAAATCCTATATCTGTGTGAAGGTGTGAAATGTTGGATCAGTCTGAATCCAGCTTCTAGTGGACAAAGCTCCATGCCACAAAAATGCTCATTGTTGAATCATGGGCCTTTGAACTGTTCATATTCGTGATAATTAGGATTTGATCTTACATAGAACGAATAGAAACTACCTCACACACAAGCTTCTGAAAAGCAATCTTAGACTGTAAATTTATCCTCAGTGAATAATATGGACATCTTTTTATCCAAACAGAAATTTGAGAAGACACCATGCATGCAACCATTTGCCACAAATGAGCAGATGATTCTGGAGGCTAGTAAAACACTCAACATATTATACGTTTATGACGGAACGTATGAACCGTACCTAATCTACTGGCTTTTTCCTCTCCAGATTGCTTTCAAACATTCATCGGCTAAGGGTAAGCAACTGAAAAGTTATAAGACAGTGGGAAGACACTTAAAGTTCCACCATGGTTCAGTTGATAATTACAATGTGTAACTTAGTCAAACAGAAGACATAGCCCCAGGTTTGATTCTGGCTTTCTGCTGCTCTCAGCTTGTGTGCCAGTAAGCATTTTGCAATTGGACTCACATCCCTGGGTTAGGGAGAGGAATGTCAGCTAACATTACAGTTACTCGTTGATATGTAGTAACTCTTGCTGAAAAGGGCCCATGTGTAGACTTTGACTGGTGTAACTCAGGCTTGGTTGCAATGCCTCCCTTTAATGATGCACTGTTTAGGCAAACCCATGAACAGTGGCAATTTAGGTGAGATATTAGAGGGCAAAGGATGACTATGGAAAGATTCAGATACTACAAGAGGAGATAAAAATTGGCAAAAGTAATTAACCTATAAAGTATTTTAAAATTTTGTTGATTGTCCAAAGTTTGAATAAATTACTGTATTGATTTTAAAGTCTTTATTTCAAGACAGGAGGAGAAAGACTTATAGAAGGAAAGTTTTTGCGGCTTAGAATGAATTTCAGAAAAGCATTGACCTTGCCAAATATCAATAAGGTAGACATTGACCAGAAGATGACAGGAAGGTAAGAAGATAAGGGCAAGATAGATTAATTGGCAGCAGATGTGAGGCAGAATGTATCCTCCCATTTGGGAGCAGGCTTGAAAGTGGGAGAACTGTATGATGCGGGGGGGAAGGCATGGGATGGAAAGCTTGACCCCCCCGGTAAAGACGAGGGTGGGGAAGGTCAAGGGCAGCCTTTCTACCTGGAGACAGTTGAAGTCCTTAAGTGGCTGCCTCCCTGTGGTGCTAGGAAGGACCACCCCTGCTGAAAGAGTCTCTACAATGTCCATCCCCTCCATCACCAGTTAGGCATGCCCCACTAACTTGTCTTCGGGGACCGGACCTGCTGCAGTCTCAGATTGGCTACCACTTCCAGTTGCACTACTGGAACTGAAGAGCTGCCAGTCCTTGAAGGTGGAATTTTACCATTAAAGACACGTAAACCCCACCAGCATGCTGGACAGGGTTAAGCAGATGAGGCCACAGCTGCAGCCATTAAATTCAGACCATGTGTGTGGACAAAGTATTTCAAAGCCTCTTCAGATACTGGAACAATATTCAGGACTTGGGTTTGTAGAAAATTAAGAATTGTTTAGGCAGAAAGAAATGTGTGGTTTGAAAAAGGAAACCACTCCTTTGAGTCAGCTTTAGTAATGGAAGAAACTTGGGAATTTCATTTCAGGTCAGAGGGGATAGTGAGGAGGGGGCAGAAAAGTAATATGTTGCTGCATTCATTAGGTAAAAGTTTCAAGGGAAAAGGGGGAAAGACGTGTAAATTGAGCTGAGGTATTAGAACATAAGAACATAAGAAATAGGAGCAGGAGTAGGCCATCCAGCCCTTCGAGCCTGCCCCGCCATTCAATAAGATCATGGCTGATCTGTCGTGGCTCAGTTCCACATTCCCGCCCTCTCCCCATAACCCTTAATCCCCTCGTTTATCAAAAACCCATCAACCCGCATCTTAAAAATACTTAGCGAGGCAGCCTCCACCACTTCAACGGGCAGACAATTCCAGAGATTCACCACCCTTTGAGTGAAGAAGTTCTTCCTCAACTCCGTTCTAAACCGCCCCCCCTTTATCTTGAGGCTGTGCCCCCTAGTCCTACTGTCCTTTCTGAGTGGGAAGAGTCTCTCCACCTCTATCCTATCCATCCCATTCATCATCTTATATGTCTCAATGAGATCTCCCCTCATTCTTCTAAACTCTAACGAGTACAAGCCTAGTTTATTCAGCCTCTCCTCGTAGCTCAACCCCGGCATCAGCCTAGTAAACCTCCTCTGCACTCCCTCCAAGGCCAAAATATCCTTGCGTAAGTGCGGCGACCAAAACTGCACACAGTACTCCAGCTGCGGCCTCACCAGGGCGGGCTGTTAACGCGCAAATAAGTACGGCGTGCAGGAATGGATTCTCCTTGATCTAACTGAATGCCAAAACAAGTTTGCAGGCTAAATGACTGAATCTTGTTCCAATAATCATATCAAAAGACTAAAGGTGGAGCTATTAAAGATAAGAGATTGTAAATAATTGGTTAGACATGAGTCATATGAAGAAACTGTCTCCCAGAATTGAAAGAAACAAAATAGTTGTTGTCCCATTGATGGGTACAAAGGAGATCTGGATATAATGACTCATCCATTGCATTGAGAGAGGTAGGTGGGTGTAAGCAAGGTAAGTGTGCAGCTGAAGCAGTTTAATAGACGTGGAGTGAGATCATTAGCAGAAGAATACATAGGTTTGAATGACGATTTGGAAAGCTCATTGATAGCAAGTAGGCACAGAAATAGGAAGGAGAGAACAGAACCACATTGCATTCCTGAATTATTACAATGGAAAAAGGTCAGATGATGAAATGTCAACTACAACACAGATAAAGTAACCTGAAAAGAAACCGGATAGCCATGCACTTAGCTTTGGTGGAAGGCCATATGATTGTTTAGATGAATACATTACCAGAACTGCTGCAGGTTTTAAATACGACTGAGATGATGATCGATGATGTACCAAAGTGTTTATGAGCAGAATGTGATGGACAGCAGTTCTGTCATATGTAATTCCATATATTTTTATAATTTACTTATGAGGATTGGCTGACATGCTAAGAACGAATTTAATATGATCAGCCATGATGGTATTACATGGTGGAGCAGGCTCAATGGGTTGAATGGTCTAATCCTGTTCTTGTATTTTTTCGCATCTGTGGCGTTCTGCTGACTTGTTCTGCACAAGCTACATGAAATAATGTCAGACACTGCTCTGCAAAATTCCACTTTAAGTTCATTATTCCAATGCTAATACATTTTATTACAAAGCAACAAGAAACCACTCAACACAGACTCCTTGTAATCAATCAAGGGACAGTGCGCATTGTGCAGAGAAGGACCAAGGTTGAAGGAAGTAATGATTAGTTTATACCAAGCATTGTGTTTTAAAAGCTTACAGGATGTAGGGGGAATGCAAGACAAAGGGAGATAAACTATTTCATGATCCAGCTTTGAAGTCCCAACAGAGATTGAGTTGGAGCAGAATATTGTGATTTTCAGCACACTGTGGCTACAGGAAGTAGAAAGGTCATATAGCACATAGGGAGAACTAAGAAGAGAAAGTTCAGAGCAGCATTGAGCCACTAGAATTAAAATAGAGATAAACATTTTGGGATTAATAAAGGCAAAATACTGTGGATGCTGGAATTCTGAAATAAAAACAGAAAGTGCTGGAAAAACTCAGATCTGGCATGGTCTGTAGAGAGAGAAACCGAGTTAATGTTTCAAATCCATAGGACTCTGAAGAGGAGTCATATAGACTTGAAATGTTAACTGTGTTTCTCTCTCAGGGACAAACAAAAGGTTGCTATTGGGAAGAGGTTGAATTCTTTGAAACTTATCCTGTGATAAAGTCTGTCTTTTATATTATGTATTCTTCTGTTTTCTTTATAAAAGCTGAACATCCATATGAACTGGCAATGTACCTGCACCTGCTCATTCGCAATCTGTGCCCAACCGGGCCAGAAGTTTTCGGAATGGCAAAACAAGTCATGAATCGTCTGGAAAAAGAAGACCCTGAGTTCTTCACCCACCTTCACTCCTGTTTCATTAACAATGCTTCAATTGACCCCAAGGTGAGAGATCATTGAAGTCAAAGACCTTGGAAACAAATGCTTCTCTGCCAGAGAATAGGATTGAAAACTATTAACTTTCCACCGAATAAAATAATGTTCCCAGTGTGGAGCCTCATTGGATGGAATCAAACATAGAGATCTGCTTATCTATTAAATACATTTCCAGTTAATTATCAGAAAATCTGAAGTATCACAAATCAATTGTGATGACTTCCAACTCACATTATTGCTCAAATTGTTTTTGCAATTGCCATTTCATTTCTATTAATCTAATAAACCTGCAATATCAAAATGTGTGTTTACATTTAAAAATATTGTTGGAGTTATATGGGAAAAGAGTACCACATAGACTTACGAGAGTAAATTCTGTGAGGTTCTGCTCCTGGAAATGAAGCCTCACTGAAACTGAGTTGGATTAGAGATTTGGAAGTCAGCACATTCAATTTGTGATTCTTCACATTCTCTGACTATTAGTCAGAAGTGTTTTCAGCAAGATACAGTGACATCTGTGTGTAATACCATCCTTAAAGTACCTCACAAGAGGTTATTGCAGAAGGTCGGGGGACATGGAGTTGGGGGTAGGGTGTTAGCGTGGATAGAGGATTGGTTGTCAAATAGGAGACAGAGAGTGGGGGTCAACGGGTGCTATTCGGATTGGCGGATGGTGACTAGTGGAGTGCCCCAGGGGTCGGTGCTGGGGCCTCAGCTTTTTACCATTTATATAGATGATCTGGAGGAGGGAACCGAGTGTAGAGTGTCGAAATTTGCTGATGACACCAAGATTGGTGGAACGGCAAATTGTGCGGAGGGTGTGGAGAGTCTGCAGAAGGATCTAGATAGGCTGGGCGAATGGGCCAGGAAATGGCGAATGGAATTTAATGTTGGCAAGTGTGAGGTGGTCCACTTTGGTAGGAATAATGGTAGGAAAGACTATTACTTACGTGGCGAAAAACTGCAGCAGGCGACGGTGCAGAGGGACCTCGGGGTCCTTGTGCATGAGTCGCAAAAACCCAGCTTGCAGGTGCAGCGGGTGGTCAGGAAGGCGAATGGGATGCTGGCCTTCATAGCGAGGGGGATTGAATATAAAAGTAGGGAGGTCTTGCTGCAGCTGTATAGGGCATTGGTGAGGCCGCAGCTGGAGTACTGTGTGCAGTTTTGGGCGCCTCACCTGCGCAAAGATATTTTGGCCTTGGAGGGAGTGCAGAGAGGTTTACTAGGCTGATACCGGAGTTGAGGGGGTTGAGCTATGAGGAGAGGCTGAATAAACTAGGCTTGTACTCGTTAGAGTTTAGAAGAATGAGGGGAGATCTCATTGAGACGTATAAGATGATGAATGGGATGGATAAGATAGAGGTGGAGAGACTCTTCCCGCTCAAAAAAGACAGTAGGACTAGGGGGCACAGCCTCAAGATAAAGGGGGGGCGGTTTAGAACAGAGTTGAGGAGGAACTTCTTCACTCAAAGGGTGGTGAATCTCTGGAATTCTCTGCCCGTTGAAGTGGTGGAGGCTGCCTCGCTAAATATTTTTAAGACGAGGGTTGATGGGTTTTTGATAAGAGAGGGGATTAAGGGTTATGGGGAGAGGGCAGGAAAGTGGAACTGAGCCACGACAGATCAGCCATGATCTTATTGAATGGCGGGGCAGGCTCGAAGGGCTAGATGGCCTACTCCTGCTCCTATTTCTTATGTTCTTATGTTCTTAAGGCATATTTTAGAGAGCAAGATGTAATGTGTGATACTCATACCTATCGTTAGTTTTCCATGTTGTTAGCACTTTTTTCCAACTATTGTTCTTCCAGTGCTAAAAGAGTTAAATTATGACGACTTGTTGCATTGATTGTGTTTGTATTCCTGTGAGTATAGAAAATTTAGAGGAGTTGTAATTGGGGCATTTAGATGATTAAAGGAGTTGATACGATAGTCGGGGAAAAACTATTTCCTCTGGTTGGGGAGCCCAGAGGAAGGAGACTAACTTTAAAATTGGAGCTCAACTGTTCAGAGGTGCTGTCAGGAATCACTTCTTCAAACAAAGGATAGTGGAAATCTCCAGATCTCTCCTCAAAAAGCTATTGAGCTGAAAATCACTTGAAAATTTCAAAATTGAAATTGCTAGATGTTGTTACATAAAGGTACAGGACCAATGTGAGTAGATAAGTTAAGATCAGCCATGATCGAACTGAATGGCAGAACAGGCTGGTATTATAAGAACATAAGAACATAAGAAATAGGAGCAGGAGTAGACCATCTAGCCCTTCGAGCCTGCCCCGCCATTCAATAAGATCATGGCTGATCTGTCGTGGCTCAGTTCCACTCTCCCGCCCTCTCCCCATAACCCTTAATTCCCTCTCTTATCAAAAACCCATCAACCCGCGTCTTAAAAATATTTAGCGAGGCAGCCTCCACCACTTCAACAGGCAGAGAATTCCAGAGATTCACCACCCTTTGAGTGAAGAAGTTCCTCCTCAACTCCGTTCTAAACCGCCCCCCCTTTATCTTGAGGCTGTGCCCCCTAGTCCTACTGTCTTTTTTGAGCGGGAAGAGTCTCTCCACCTCTATCCTATCCATCCCATTCATCATCTTATACGTCTCAATGAGATCTCCCCTCATTCTTCTAAACTCTAACGAGTACAAGCCTAGTTTATTCAGCCTCTCCTCATAGCTCAACCCCCTCAACTCCGGTATCAGCCTAGTAAACCTCCTCTGCACTCCCTCCAAGGCCAAAATATCTTTGCGCAGGTGCGGCGCCCAAAACTGCACACAGTACTCCAGCTGCGGCCTCACCAATGCCCTATACAGCTGCAGCAAGACCTCCCTACTTTTATATTCAATCCCCCTCGCGACGAAGGCCAGCATCCCATTCGCCTTCCTGACCACCTGCTGCACCTGCAAGCTGGGTTTTTGCGACTCATGCACAACCAATATTCCTTTGTTCCTAGGAAAAATATCATCCAGTGTCCACACATACCCTTTCCTGGAAGGATTACTGGATATCCATCAGGATATTTGGCTGATTTATTTCCTGCCCCTCCCGTGTATCACGGCTACCTCCATTCTAACTGAGATCAGCTAATTTAGCACAAACCACAAATTAGCCATGGATCATGATATTTTGGTTTCACACAAGCTTTACCAACTGAACTTTCAGGAGAGATGGATAGTAGTTAATTTGTTAATACATCAGCTAAATGTTCAGGTCATAGCAGTCTATTACAAAAATGTTTTTTTTTGATAAACTGTTGCAAGTTTGATTTTAAAAAATGCAAAAAAGCAAGTGCTCTTTGAGGAGGCAATGGCAAAGTGGTACTATCGCAAGGCTATTAATCCAGAAACTCAGCTAACATTCTGAGGTCCCCGGTTTGAATCCCACCATAGCAGATGATGGAATTTGAATTCAATAAAAAATATCTGGAATTAAGAATCTACTGATAACCAAGAAACCATTGTTGATTGTCAGAAAAACCTGTCTGGTTCACTAATGTTTTTTAGGGAAGGAAATCTGCCATCCTTACCTGGTCTGGCCTATTTGTGATTCCAGAGCTACAGCAATGTTGTTGACTCTCAACTGTCCTTGGGCAACTAATGCTGGCCAGCCAGTGACATCCATGTCCTATGAATGAATGAAAAAAGTGCTGCTCTTGCAACGTGTAAGCAACAAATGAAAAATCACCTCTCTACTCAGGTATTTGGCAGCCTTCAAAAGAAAATGGAAAATTCAATACAAACAACTTGCAATTAATAAATTCCATCCAATGGCTATGTCAGTGGCTGAGATTTGGTCACTGCATGTCTTTTATTGATTTGTTTGTATTGAATTTAACAATTATTGTTCAAATCTTAAATACCTGAATTAGTCGGGTCATTTTTCATTCAGTTATTTGCATGAGATGGAAAGTAAGTCATGTTCAAGGACTGTAGCTCAATTTTTATTGACTGAACTACTGCAAAGAAATGGCTTTAGCCATTAAAACTTGTAATAATTGATTCAACAACAACAATAATAATAATTTGCATTTATAGCTGCTAGAACCTTCAATTTCGAAGGCTGTGAATTCCAGTCCCGCTCAAGCAGAATTTGAGCACATAATCCCAGCTGAGTCACAAAGCTGTTACTTTAGCAGGACACCCAGATAGTGACCCAAACCAGGAATCAAACCAGGGTCCCTGGCAGTGTGAGGTGGCAGTGCTAACCACTGTGTCAGCATGCCACTCTTTGGTAGTTGGGGGGGGGGGGGGGGGGGACAGAATTTTCTGCTTTTGTCTTTACATCTGATCTGGGTCACAAAGCAACAGCTTTGTGACCCAGATCAGATGTAAAAATAAAAGCAGAAAATTCTGGCAATACTCAGGTCTGACAGCATCTGTGGAAAGAGAAACAGTGTGATTTTCATCAGAACTGGGAAAAAATAGAAATGTTTCTGGACTCAACATTGAGTTCAACAATTTTAGATCCTCTCAGAACCTCTCTGCCCATTTTGTTTCATTTTTCTTTGCTTTTTTTTGTCTCTCCCGTTTACCTTTTAATTTCCTTTCCAGACCAGCTATTCAGAGTCCTGCCATTCACGCCTTGTCTGGGCACATTTTTATTTCTTAACTTGTCTCATTATCACACCCTTTGACCTTGCACCATGAAATCTTTTGTCTCTCCTGCACTCATACTCAATCACAGACCTTCCCTCCTTTTTACTTGCTCACATCCAATTACATTTTCTGACTTCTCCCAGTTGTCATGAAAGGTCATACACCTGAAATATTAACTCTATTTTGCTTTTGCAGATGCTTGGGGGCGGGGGGGAGGGGGGGGCGCGGTTGCTGCCACTGGGAGCTTCCAAATCGATTTTGGGTTGCTGTAAAATGACGGCAGGGTTTTCCACAACCACCTGACATGAGAGGTTGTAATTCTGCCCCAGTGAATGGAATCTGTCCCCCCCCCCCAACTACCAAAGGGTGGCATGCTGACACAGTGGTTAGCACTGCCACCTCACACTGCCAGGGACCCTGGTTTGATTCCTGGTTTGGGTCACTATCTGTGCTAACTTTGCACGTTCTCCCTGTGTCTGCGTGGGTTTCCTCCGGGTGCTCCGGTGTCCCCCCACAGTCCGAAAGATGTGCTGGTCAGGTGCATTGGCCATGCTAAATTCTCCTTCAGTGTACCTGAACAGGCGGCAGAGTGTGGCGACTAGCGGATTTTCACAGTAACTTCATGTAAGCCTACTTATGACACTAATAAATAAACAATCCTCCTCATGCCCAACAGGTATTCACACCAATCCAGAATACATCTGAATCAACATGTACAACCATCATTTTGCTTAAGAAGGCCTTGGGCGGCTCTAGTAGATGAGGAGAATATGGAGGCTGTTAGCAGCCAGACCCTGGAACACCCCCTGAATAACTGGGTGGGTGGAGCATCAACTATGTGGACCTCCTCTGTGCAGCAGCATCCAGGAGCTGGCTGTTCTTGACCCAGCAAATTCATCCAGGGATCAGTGTTTGAACAGCAACTTCTCCCAGGGTTCGGATTTTCAACCAATTAGCTCTTCCAGGGTTCAGGTCTTTGATCAGCAACCTTTTCTAGGGTTCGGGTCTTTGACCAGCGACCTCTCACAGGTTTGGGTCTTCAAGTGGCATGGGATACTGTTGGGTAGTGATGTTCGGTGGAGGTTTGGGTTGTGCAGATGTGAAGTGGCATAGGGAATGTCGAGGTGTAAAGGGGCATGGGGTTGGTGGAGAGATGTGAAGGTATACGGGGGCTGTAAAGGTTTGAGGGGGTATGGGAAGGGGTGTAGAGTGTGAAGGGAGGGGCTCACAGGGAGGGGCTGGCGGAGTCAATGATGGTTTACTGGAGATTTGTAATCTTGCTTACAAAATGAAGTTGCCTTTTCAGGAACAATGTTCAGGTTTGTGCCCACCTATCATCTGTTATCCAAGCTCAAGTTGATGTATTTTATTCTCTTTTTGTATTCAGGAATTCTTGCTTGAGGGAAATGCTCTGGAGATGGCACAGGCTCAGGAACCTCACAACACCAGGCTTGGCTCTGAAGAATTACATCACAGCAGTAAAAAATTGTTGAAAAATCCAATAATAGTCCTCAGGAAATGGATGGGAGAGGTAAGAGCAGTGGAGGGAATTGCATAATATTTGGGATGTCCTGAGGCACAATCCTGAAGCAAGTCTTTCATTTTCCTTTTTTGTCCTTCTTCCTGAAGCCAGTGTCTACCAAATGCTTTGATGGGTGCTGGCCATCCTTCAAGTTTAAACAGTAGGGTCAATAAACTTCTCAACTGCAGAAGCATCATTACTGGCCATCTTTCTCTTTCAGCATCCACGCATATGTATATAACTCTCAGGATAGCAATCAGGGACATAAAACCAGATTTGTTTTAATTTTCTGAATTAACTGCGAGTGCAAATGGTGAGGTGGGCACAAAATCTTCTGTGACTAAGAAGATCTTGTTTTTCGATTAATCCTACTTCTCGTCAGTGACATAACAGAGTTCCTAATTTCAATAAATTTTAACATAATTCGTGGAGTTTCCCACATTTCCCGCCCCCCCCAAACATTTTGAATTCCCACCTTTCCGATGTGATGTCACGTCAGTGAAGTTTACATCTGCTTTTCAAAACAAAACCAGATGAAAGGAATCCACCAGGAGGGAGTGGGCCATGGCTGGGCAGTACCTTGGCATTTCCCTCTGGCACTGCTCCCTGGCAAGGGCAGTGCCGGAGGCCCCTCATCGGGGGAGGGGATTCCCCTTATTCATGGGCGGAGAGGGTTTGCCCTTGTGGGTTTTTAGGGATATTCCCCTTATTCATTGAGGAGAGGGGGTGTGTAAAAGGCACCCCAATCTTTGTGGAGTCATGTTGTCAGCTCTACTAAGCCCTGACGGTGTGAACCATGCCAGGAGATTTCTTCTGTGCAGAGCTCTGCAAAATGTGGCGAGAAAAGCCAGACATACAGCTTGCGAGCTGCACACCAGGTTTCCGCCTCAACCAGCACTTGGTGCAAATAATGGAAAATTCCGCCCGAGTGTTGTATTCCCTGGGATTTTGATAGCTAAGAAGTGGCTTGATCAAAGTTTTCAAGATATTATGGAGAATAGATAGGGCAAATAGAGAGAAACTATTTTCTTGGTTTGGGAATCTAGGACTTGGGAGCATTATCTAAAATTTAGAGCCAGATCTCTCTTGGGGGAAATTAGGAAACATTTGTTCATGCAAAGGATGGTCGAAATTCGGAAGGTTCTTCCACAAATTGATGCTAGTCAGTTGTTAATTTTAAACTTAAGACTAAGAGATTTTTGTTATCCAAGGATAAAGGGATAAAGAGCTAGGGAGGGTATATGCAGTTAGTTGCAGATTATCCGTGATCATATTGAATAGTGGAATTTAGGGACTAAATGGACTTCCCCTATTTCTTTGTTCCTATGCAAGCAAACTCGGCACAGCGCAAGGTTCGAATCTGTCCGATCTACACACCTTACCCTGGGTAGTTAGTTTATCCACTACAGCATTGGATGAGCTGGACACTGTAATTTATTTTGGGTGTCACTAAATTATATATGTCACAGGGTTTTGTAAGCATCCTGGACCTGCCAGCGGTGTTGTTGATCTGGGATCAGCTCTTTATGCAAGACTGGAAGCTTCAGGTGATGGAGGATTTCTGCCTGGCCATCCTCTTTTTACTGAAGGAGTGCCTGATGGCAGCTGATGATCATCACAGTTTGAAACAGGTAAATAAAGAATTATATTTTCAACACACAAAAAACCTTTAGACCCTCACCAAGCTTGCAATGATTCCTGGAAATCTCTGTGACACGAAGCTTACTTACTATGAAAATGAAACAAGAAGTTGCTAAACTAAGGCGATGTTTAATTGACTCATGATTCAGTTTGCTGCATCTGGGACTTAAACAATTCTTGATACACGATAGATCGTAAGATCATCAGAAAAAGGAGCAGAAGGAGGCTTCGCAGGCCGCCTAGCCTGCTGCGCCATTCAATAAGATTATGGCTGATCGGAATGTGGCCTTAACTCCAATTTCTCCCAGAATCCTTAACTCCTTTTCTAGATAAAGCTATATCTGAGAATTTTGCCAATTGAGACACTTGTAATCTATCAGGTTGATTCTCTGTTTACAAATTGAAAATAAAGGAGCTGTACACTTTTATCCTACCTCAGTGAAGGTTCTTACAACCATGGCACAATTGGAAAGACTAGCCTTTTAGTTCACAGCATCAGAATTCTTTGTCTTTAGCAACTTTATATTAAATGATTTATTTCATTACAGATTATTGCAGTGCTTTTCTGTGTCTTAAATATCGGTAAATTTTGCAGAACCCTTTGCCAGGACATGAAATGATTTGGTATCTCAATGAATAGCAGAGAAGTTTCAAAGACCCACAAACCTAATCCTAGTCCTATTCCTTATGTTCTTATTATGGGACAAATCTATGAAGAAACTGGACTCTGTGGACCAAATGACCACTTCCTATTTGTGTTTTTCTGTAACATCCTTAAGTGCATGATGAGATAATCTGGTTGTTTGGATACTGATAAATTTGTCCTGTTGTTTATGAAGATGTTCATTATTTCATGAGAAGTACTGGGCAACAGCAATTTTTCTTCACATGTTTAAGATGCTGCTTTACAATCAGGCAAGAGAACTCATCCCTGATGTTTACAAGGGTCTAACTCAGCAACATTGTTGAGTGTAACTAGATTTAGTTGGTATTAAGAAGCTGGGGGCGATTCTCTGGCCCCATGCGTGAAGGCACAAATCATATTATAGTTGGAAAATCTCGTTTGAGGGGCTGAATGTAATTTGCACTGGGGAGAACACATTCTGAGATTCTCCCTGCCCTCGGTCACCGAGGTGTGAACCAGATTAGCATTTATAAACCTTCATTCATATGCATTTCTAGGTTTTAGCTGGACTCACCTGGCTCTCGGTTTTTGGGGGTGGAGTGGGGTGTTGAGGAGGGCTGGGGTGGGGTGGAGAGCTGATATCAGCAAGTTGGGTGTTGGGTTGCCTTGAGATTGGGGCGCCCTTTAAAAATGGCACTCCATTCTCATGAGGAGCTGGCCGTGCCAGTGTCTTTAGTCCCGCACATCTCTTTCCCAACAAGAAACCCTACAGGGCAGAATGAGGCCATTTGGTCCATCGAGTCTGCACTGACCACAATCCCACCCAGGCCATATCTGTTTAACTAAAAAAAGTCTTAAGTGTGGTGGATTGTGTTGACTCACCCAGTGGGTATTATGCCATTTTTCCTGCCGGGGGCAACACTTAAAAATTTTTTGGGACGATTGCACCTGCTATTGAAGAGTCCCAGAGGTATTCTTGCAACTTAACCGGTAAATTAAAAATTGAGAAATGCACGTTCGCTACAAGGTGGTGGTAGTGACTGATTGAAAGAAAGAAAGGTTGAACTTTTATAGTACCTTAAGAAAGCATCTCAAAGTACTTTACATGATGGATGGTTTTGACAATAATGACTGTTGCCACAGATATGAACTTGATAATCATTCTGTATATGCAACTGCCCATAAACAATGATTGTGATATTAAGCAAAGACAACAGGAAAACAACTCCTTTTCTAATGCATGTGCTCAGACCAGAATTAGGGCCCATAAAGAGACTGACCATGGGCCATTCTGCCATAGACTTAATCAGTGGAGGCAGGAAGGTGATGGTGTTCCATCCACCATCCTCCCACCTAATGATATTACCAGGAAGACATTGAATTCCCCCCAGGAGGAACGTTAATCCACAACCTTCTAACAGCCACACCCCAATCGTGAGCATGGTATCAATGAAATAAACCTAATTGTTCAGAAGTGAGAATGTCTGCCTTTAATCGATGAGTTGGAAGATTTGACTTTGTTTTTGACTTTAGATTTTGCAAAAAGTGAGCATCCATATTCTCAACCAATGGTCAGTAAAGAAAACTTACCACAAAGGTGGCACAGTGGTTAGCACTGGGGCTAACAGTGCCAGGGACCCAGGTTCGATTCCTGGCTTGGGTGTCTGCATAGGTTTCCTCTGGGTGCTCTGGTTTCCTCTCACAGTCTGAAAGATGTGCTGATTAGGTGCATTGACTCAAACAGATGCCAGAGTGTGGAGACCAGGGGAATTTCACAGCAACCTTGCATCGTTAATGTAAACCTTATTTGTGACTAATAAATAAACTTTAACTTCAAATGTACAGTAGGAAAGAGGCCTCTGAGCCAGAATTGGTATGGAGTTGGTTCTTATTAACACATTTTGTTCCTAAGGTATTCCTTGTTCATGCCAGCCACCTATGCACAATAGATATTCAAAGGTCTTGGATCCATTTACAACAAGGTGGCCTACCAGCTGATATTCCTGAATTGAACCAATTTTCAGGATTTGGATAACATCCGAGCAGCATTATTTCATTTCAGGGATTACTGGGCTCCAGATGAAGAGCACCAAGGCTAAGTTCCAGATTCACCACAATGTATTAAAGTTGATGGTAATCACACACGCTGCCTCATAATCTTTGTCGCAACAGAGGAGATGTGGTGCAAACTGTTAGTCTCCACATGATTAAATACTACGTATTTTATTGATAGTTATCAAAACTTTCTATACATTATTGCATGAAAAGGAAAACATACAAACACATAAACGTACAAATTAGGAGCAGAAGCAGGTCATTCGGCACCTCAAGCCTATGCTACCATTCAGTACAATTGTGGTCGATCTGTTGTTGAATTCTACGATCCGATCTGCCCTTGATAATCTTTGATTCTCTTGTGTAACAAAAACCTATCTCCTCAAAAATATTCAATGACCCCCATCGCCACTGTTTTCTGAGGTAGAGAGTTCCAAAGTTGCAAAACCCTCTGAGAGAAAAAAATTCTCTTGTTGCTGTTCTAAAAGAGTGATCCCTAATTTTAAAACAGTGCCCCCTAGTTCTGGAACAAAAACAGAGAACGCTGGAGAAACTTTGGATGACCGTTCGTCAGAATTGAAAGTAAAGAAAATCAGACAAGATTTATATGATAAGGTTGGAGAGGGGGTGCTGTAATTGGACAAAGAAAATGTAAATGATGATGATGAAGCTGAGAAAGGTGCTAAAAGCATCCAGTAAGTTATCAGAATGTGTGAGTGGCAAGAAGGAGAGCAAGATTTCAAAAGTAGGAAAATAGAAATAGGAATGAAAAGTAATAAAAATGGATGAATGAGATGAAAAGAAAAAATGAAGTAAAATAAATGGAAATGGGGTGAAGTGGAAGAGAGAATTCATGCTCTGAAGTTGTTGAACTCAATGTTCAGTCCGGAAGACTGTAAAGTGCCCAGCTGGAAGACGAGGTGCTGTTCCTCCAGTTTGCATTGGGCTTCACTTGAACATTATTTCCTCAGTGGGGCTTCACCTTTAGTCCTCGGAAATCCTGCTGCACGATGTGTTGTACATCCTGACTGACTCTAGGAGATGGGTCCAGAGAAGGAGTATCCGTGTGTCCTGTTCAGTAAGGTTTCATTGGTGGACTATGGTTTAAATGCTTTGGTGATGGGACCCTGATCGGTGCCTTTAATATGGTTGGAGAGGAGGGATGTTTGTTGTTTTGTGAGCCGAGGGAGGCATATGAAGAATCCTTGGCTTACTGGTTTCTATACATGAGAGCATATGCTGCCATGTCACATCTTGTACTGATGGCAGTATCCTGATATTTCCCTTTGTCTGGGTTATTTTATTGCTTGAAGACTCTGGGATGCTGGTTGTATATTATTGATCCATACCCCAAGAACAGGGAATGGTGCGAAGTACCATCAGACTGAAAAGGTGTGCACCTGGTGAGCAGAAATCTGAGGGGAACTTGGAGGTGAGCGCACTCAAGCTAGCACATCACTTGTGGAGCAACTCTGTCGTCGTTGGGGATGGTGGAAGCTCCAGGCAGGTCTGTACGGCAGCTTCTTCATGGCTATCTTTTATTACCAGATGGAGGCTTCAATGAAGGGACAAAGGGAAGGGAAGGGAATTGCAGGGCAGTATGTTTCCTAGGTGTGGCAGCCATGACTTCCTATCGGTTTCCTCTGACATGAAGCGTGCTAGCTGTGTAGACGGCATTCGGATTATTGAAACACTGAGGCAATGACAGGATGGGCAAATCAGAGACCACCTTCCAGGGATCTGACATAAAACCCGTGCCTCTGCATTTTTATATGAGTTGCACATTACGGTGAAAAAAATCTGCCATTGCTTTTGGTGGGTCAAACATCACTTTATCCACCCAAAATGGGACTTTGCTGACTTCTGGGATGATTGTGCCATTGTGTTTCCAGCATGGTTATGAGATAATAGTCTCATAAACTGATATTTAATTTCCTTCTTCCTGGAGAACTCAGAGGCACCAACACCAACTGAATTTCCAGATCTATGTGGTTCAGTTCCATGTTGAACTGTTGTGGAAACTGTCATCAAAACAACTGCACACTAGTTTTTCCCACAAGGTTGGTTGAAGCTGTATCGAGTTAATTGTGTGAAACTGACTGCCTTCACACAACACTGGATAGGCAATGTCCATTTACAAAATTTTAACTATACTTTTCAAATCTCCTTTTGGGTGCTTTAATTAAGTTATAGTTCTATATAGTTATAGATTTTTGATAGTTGCATTATGCACTGTGTTTTAATTTATTAATATGTTCACTAGAAGTGATATCCCAGGTGGAATTATACTGGCACATCTGCCCGAGGTTTGTACGATCCTGCCCAAGGCCAACGGAGAATGCCGTTCTACCCATTGAATAATTTCATTATGCTTATTTGTCTTTAAGCACATTAGGATCTCTGAACCCCAAAAGGCTAAGTGCTCAGTCAGCCGTGGAATTATTGTGACCTTTTCGTTAAAGTGAAATACCGACTTTGTTGATAAATCTTAATTATGATTACTGAAACATTTGACCCACAGGAATCTGTATGGACCATTCCCAAAGAACGAAAGGTCATTGGAAGGTATTGTCACTAGTTTTCACAATAATACTATGATGGACATCCTAAGATAAATGTGATTTAGAAATGGTTTTCAATACTCATTTATATTTCTCTTTCTCTAAGTTATTTTCTTAATTGTTGACATCTCTCTCATGCTAGACACTATTTACAGGCAAGAAAGATTGAACTGTCCTGACCTCTGTCTGTGCCAGTGACTAGGAGATTATTAATACAGGCAGGCTCTGAGTCACTTGCTGTTGACTCCACTTCCACTTATGTTGGAGAAGTGCCAAGTTTGTTTGGCTCTTACAAGCATGTGAAATTGATGGGTAGAAGAAGCCCACCTGGTCCATCAAGCATGTTCCACACCATGATGCTGGGAATATCATGCAAAAATATGTGTTACCTACAAAAACATGTGCCTTCTATATATGAAACTTTTGCCCCAGGCTGCCCCTGCAAGGCACATGGCGAGTCAGCATTCCTTACACCAAGAAGAATTGCCTAATATCCAACTTGTCGACCTAATGAAGGGTCAGCTATTTAGGGCTGAGATGAAGAGAAATTTCTTCAGTCAAAGGGTTGTGAATCTTCAGAATTCTCTACCTAATAGGTCATTGGTGCTTTATCAGTTGAGTATATTCAAGGCTGACATCGATAAATTTTTGTGTGCTAGGAAAATTAAGGAAAATAAAGTTGAGATCGAAGACCAGCCATTTTCTTACTGAATTAAGAAGCAGGCTTAAGGGGATGTTTTGCCAAGTTCAGCTGTTACTTCTCAAATTCTTAAACAGTTTAAATCTTTGTAAGGGGAAATGGTGATGCAGTGTGATGCCACTGACTAATAATCCAGAAACCCAGGCTAATGCTCTGGGGACATGTGTTCAAATCCCACCATGACAATGGTGAAATTTAAACTCAATTAATGCATGTAATTACTTAATAAAATCTGGAATTAGAAGCTGGCCTCAGTAATGTGACCATGAAACTATCATTGATTGTTGTAAAAACTCATCTGGTTCACTAACATAAGACCATAAGACATACGAGCAGAAGTAGGCCATTCAGCCCATCAAATCTGCTCCCCATTCAATGGGATCATGTTTGATCTGAGATGATAATCCTCACTCCACTTTCACACCTTATCCCCAGAACCCTTGATTCCCTTATTAAAAATCTACCTCTCTCAGCTTGAACATAATTAACGACCCAGCCTCTACAGTAAAGAATTCCACAGATTCATTACCTTCTAAGAGAAGAAATTCTTCCTTGTTTATTAATATAGATTCTTGATAGTTGCATTAAGCACTGTGTTTTAATTTATTAATATGTTCACGAGAAGTGATATTCTGGGTGGAATTATACTGGCACGTCTGCCCAAGGTTTGTACGATCCTGCCCAAGGCCAACGGAGAATGCCATTCTACCAGCTTTGCCCACCCCTGGTAAAATTCCAGCCCCCAGGTCACTAGTGTGGGAAACTCCCAGAGTGAAGAAGCAGCCATGTAATGAACACCACTCTAAATAAAACTCCATTATTTTTAACCGTCCATGCTTCCTAGAGTCAATTCTCCAATATACAACATAAAAACTGGCAACAAGGACTTCGAATGGCACATGCCAGCCACCCAGGAGGAGTAAAATTACTGAAAAAGTTGGGCAAGATGGACGTGAATAACTATCCTCTGGAGAACAATTATAGGGCTGGGTGTGTTTAAGAAGAGGCTGAACTTCATTAAAAAAATTAGGTAGCTGCTGGAAGCTCTATTAGTAAGAAAATGGCGGGAGTTTTCAGTGACGTGAGACTCTTTGATGAAAATGTGGACCGTTGGAACTCCTATATTGAGCAATTTGACTATTTTGCACAGACAAACTAAATAGCTAAGTTAAGTTTTTATTTATTAGTCACAGGTAGGCTTACATTAACACTGCAGTGAAGCTACTGTGAAATCCCCTAGTTGCCACATTCTGGAGCCTGTTCAGGTACACTGAGGGAGAATTTAGCATAGCCAATGCACCTAAATAGCAGAAGATATTACGGTGCCCATGACCCTGAGCATGATTGGTGGGGGGGGGAGGTAGCTGCTGTGGGAGAGATGTTTTATCCCCTCAGAAATATAGTGCAACCGGAGAAGCCGGGCACTAAAACATATGAACGACTCATAAATTTTGCAAGCATAGTTTTCGCAGAAGTCTTTGGTGATTGCAGAGTGCTTCAGATTCCACAAAAGAAATCAAGAACAGGGGGAATTGATTGCACAAATCATGGTTGCATAAAAAAGACTTGCAAAATATTGTGAGTTTGGTGATGTGCAGAATGACATAATTCAGAACAGAGTTGTATGTGGTCTGTGAAATGAAATAATACAGAAAGGTTTGCTAATCAAGAGTTGACTTACTCTGAAAATAGCCATAGAAATTGCTGCTTCAATGGAGCTGGCTGCAGAAGGAACTCAGCGACTGAGTTTGTTTATTCAAATACACATAATAACAACATTAGAACAGAAGAATGCAGACAAATCCGATCCTGTGTGTATCATAATGTTCTCCTCTTCATTTAGGTAGTTTACATTTCAGTGGTCCCAAGCACCGCTGCTATTGAAACTGCCCTTATTTCAGAAAGATAAATTACCTCAATTACTGTTTGCTTTGCTTGTATTTAGGTATCAGCAATGACGCAAATCTTAACAATACACTTGGTGAGATCCTACCAATTGGAATAAAGAATATTTCAGTGAAACTAATTTTGCTAAAATCTACATCAGAGGTAACTATATTTATTTGGATAGATTATTATATGTCCTAATGGTAGAAAAAAGAAAGAGGACTAATATGGTTCATTGAAACTAGAAGCAAGTGTAGGCTATTTGGCCCTTCGAGCTCCTCTGTCATTCATTTTGATCATGGCTGATCATCGAATTCAATATCATTGTAACTTTGTATTGTTGTCATGCTAGCTGACAGTATGAGTGATCTGGCTTTCATCAGGAGGAACTGGGCGATAATTAGAGTTATATCAGTTGAAAGATTAATTTGGCCATTTATTCATCTGCAGCCTGTTCCTCTTTTCTAACTTGAAAATTAAATGTGTCTATATTTATACTCGTACTAGATTGGAGTTATTGTGAAAACTATAATACAGCAATGACTGTGATGGGATATAAAATTGAAACTGCTTAATGTACTCATGAATCTTCGAACAGCTAACTCCATATATCATCCTAAAGTTAGTGCTAATTTCTTGAGTTCTTCCAACAGGGACAAGTCTTATTCCCAGGCTTGGGAACTGACAGGCATGTCAGCCAGGGTTTCCCATCCGTTCACTGTGATTGTGGACATGTCTGGGTCTTCTGATCCGCACAGTTGTCTAGAAGACTCTACTCAGGAATTTCCTCCATCTAATTGTTTAACTTGTCTTCTCTCAATGGGTTTTTAGGCGCTTATAAATTATGCAAAAAATTTTTTTATACCTATATATTGTATAGAGTATAGATGCAGTAGTTTCTTCCTGATGCAGTTCTTATGTTTCTCTTTAGGAGTGGTTGAATCCCCTTGAAATAAAGTTGACTGTTTCTATATTCTATGGCAATTTGATGTTATGCTCAAAGTCCTCTCTTTCTAAGCCAACGCTTTTGAATGTGAGTACGGAAAAAACATCCAAGGAGGCAGCCATAACTGAAGTTACTCTTAAGTTTGATGGTAAGAGCTAAATATGAAGAGCCCTTTGGTGACAAAAACACCTGTTATTTGTTGGTGACTTCTCACTTTTTTAAAAAATTATTATTTTGCATATTGGCATCAATGACAAGGTCAGCATTTATTGTCTCTCTTTAGAGTAGATGATGAACTGTTGCTGTCCATTATAGTGAGGGCACAATTATCCCAGAATGCTGTGAGATGGGTGTTCCTGGATTTAGAGGCAGCAACATTAATGGAATAACAGCTGACCACCACTTTCTCAAGGGCAATTAGGGATGGGTAACAAATGCTGGCCTGGCCAGTGACACCCACATTTTATGAAAGAATTTTTAAAATGGCCATAGAATCATAGAATCCCTACAGTGCAGGAAGAGGCCATTCAGCCCATCAAGCCTGCACTGACAACAATCCCATCCAGATCCTATCCCCGTAACCTCACGTATTTACCCTGCCATCCCTCTGACTCTAAGGGGAAATTTAGTATGGCCAATCAACCTAACCTGCACACTTTTGACAGGCAACCGGAACACCCAGAGGAATCCCACACAGACTCGGAGTGAATATGCAAACTCCACACAGTCACCCAAGACCAGAATTGAACCCAGGTTCCTTGCACTATGAGGCAGCAGTGTTAACCAATGTACCACTGTGCCATCCATCAGGCCTTGACTGATTCCTTTTCCATATTGGTGCATTTCTTTAGAAATTCAACAGATTGAAAAATGCTTCAAAATCCTATTTCTAACTAATGCTTTATATTTTACAGCACATCCATGAGATAAAAGAATGTGAGCTTTTATTTGTGCATACATGGGGAGTGTCTGAGCAGCACTATCATTGGGTGCTGTAAAGTAAGCATGTTACTGACTCCGGTGTGTGAAATGCTTTGTGACATTTCTGTGAATAACATTGGAGGAAAAAGAACAAGAGCAAAAGATTCAGCTGCAGAAGCTTGTTTTGCTGTTCAGTTAGATTATGGCTGATCTGTAGCTTAACTCCAATCACCACGTTGGTTCCGTATCCCTTGATACATCTTCCTTAACAAAAATACATCAATGGCAGTTTTGAAATTTTCAATTGATTGCTGGCATCCACAGCCTTTTGGGGAGAGAGTTTCAGATTTCCACTACCCTTTGTGTGAAGAGGTGCTTCCTGATGTGATCCCTGAATGGCCGTGCTCTAATTTTCAGGTTATATCCTTTTGTTCTGGGCACGGGAGGAATCATTTCTTTCTATCTACCATATCAACTTCTTTACATTTCCAGAATAGACATGGTGAAACTGTTATGTAATGCAAGTTAATTCTTTAAACATTCAAAGAATATTTCAAATGAATTTTAAAGCTGATTAATGTCATAACTATTTCTTTTTGCAACAACATAAATAAGAAATTGTTACTTATTTGTGTTGTGCTTTTTGTGTTAGAGAATTTTGAGTTTGAGTCATTTGATACATCCAAATTCAATATTGTGAATCCAACTGAGGACCAGCCATACGTCATGATCAGACTGCTGTATTCCCCCACTTTGAAAGGTAACTGTGTTAAGAGGATATGATTAAGAACATAAATGCAATGCAGTGATCCTTCTGAAAGAAGAATTTACAGTAAATGCATTATGTTGTGCCTTTGTTTAAGAAGGGCTGCAGGGAAAAGCCTGGGAACTGCAGACTGGTGAGCCTAACATCTGTAGTGGGTAAGTTGTCAGAAGGTATTCTGAGAGACAGGATCGACAGGCATTTAGAGAGGCACAGACTGACTGGGACAGTCAGCGTGGCTCTGTGAGTGGAAAATCATTTCAACTCAAACAGTTAGAGTTTTGAAGGGGTAACTAAGAAGGTAGATGAGGGCAGTGCAGTTGATGTTGTCTACATGGACTTTAGCAAGGCTTTTGACAAGGTACCACATGGTAGATTGTTGCATAAAGTTAAATCTCACAGGGTGAGGTAGCCAACTGGATACAAAATTGGCTTGATGACAGACGACAGGGTGGCTATAGAGGATTATTTTTCAACTGGAGGCCTGTGACCAGTGGTGTGCCTCAGGGATCGGTGCTGGGTCCACTGTTATTTGTTATTTATATCAATGATTTGGATGAGAATTTATGGAGCGTAGCTAGTAAGTAAATTAATAAGATGACACCAAGATTGGTGGCATAGTGGACAGCGAAAAAGGTTATCTGGGAATGCAATAGGATCTTGACCAATTGGGCCAGTGGGCCGATGAATGGCAGATGGAGTTTAATTTAGATAAATATGAGATGGTGCATTTTGGTAGATCGAATCGGGGCAGGACCTACTCAGTTAATGATAGGGTGCTGGGGAGAGTTATAGAACAAAAGTACAGGTGTACAGGTTCAAAGCTCCTTGAAAGTGGAGTTACAGGTGGAC
Organism: Carcharhinus amblyrhynchos; assembly: GCF_965287045.1. Lineage (NCBI taxonomy): Eukaryota > Metazoa > Chordata > Chondrichthyes > Carcharhiniformes > Carcharhinidae > Carcharhinus > Carcharhinus amblyrhynchos. The sequence goes on along the minus strand of NC_137346.1, from coordinate 6,224,211 downwards.
AGGGTAGTGAAGAAGGCATTCAGCATGCTTGGTTTGATTGGTCAGAACATTGAATACAAGAGTTGAGATGTCTTGCTGAAGTTGTGCAAGACTTTAATAAGGCCACACTTGGAATACTGTGTACAGTTCTGGTCACCCTATTATAGAAAGGCTATTATTAAACTAGAAAGAATGCAGAAAAGATTTATTTGGATGCTGAAATAACTTGATGGTTTGTGTTATAAGGAGAGGCTGTATAGGCTGGGACTTCTTCCCCTGGCGCATAGGAGGCTTAGGGGTGATCTTATAGAGATCTATAAAATAATGAGGGGCATAGATAGTGACCATCTTTTCCCAAAGATAGGGGAGTCTAAAACTTGAGGGCATAGGTTTAAGATGAGAGGAGGGAGATACGAAAGGGTCCAGAGGGGGAATTTTTTCACTGAGAGAGTGGTGAATGTCTGGAACAAGCTGCCAGAGGCAGTAGAACAGGCGGATACAATTTTGTCTTTTAAACAGCATTTAGACAGCTACATGGGTAAGATGGCTATAGCGGGATATGAGCCAGATGTGGGCAATTGGATTTGCTTAGTGGTAAAAATTGGGCAGCATGAACAAGTTTCCATGTTGTAAGCCTCTATGACTCTATCATGCTTTAGATGTCATATTTGATCTGTGTCAGGAATTATAGACAAAGAAAGAAGGGCAAGCATTTCATTTTTTTTGTCCTAAGGTTAGAAACTTGCAAGCATTTTCCAATTTGCTAAACTTCCTCACCGCACAAAATAGTAATTAAACTCAGACTGACCTCATTATGTTTACTTACAGCGTTGGGTCTTTAGTGAGGCAGGCTAAGTTAAACACAGCTCAATCCTTGTAGTAGAATAATACATCCTACATGGTGCAAAGTTTATGCCATCTAATCTACAGAATTGATGATCTGTTAGTTTATTGATATCATCTTTGTCTATTGGTCCATTTTCTAAATG